>NC_071263.1:20929470-21541970 GCF_023375685.1 Ictalurus furcatus
AACTCTCCTGATTCAGACCCTGATCCGTCTTCATCTTCAGCATCAACCAGTGCGACTGACACTGCAGGGGTCTGGAGTCATAACGTGACCATCTCTGTGCATTCGTAAAAACAGCACCTGCTGGTCTGATTATCAGCAGAAACTTGACTTTTGGCACTAAAATGCATTTATTTATTTGTTATTTACTTGAATTGATTCAAAGGCATTGACCACGCTGATGCTCGTATGGTACTTCTAAAGGAGTAGAAGGATTTTAGCGAGCATTTTTTCGTAATTTCTCTAGTTAAGAATTGTGCTCTAAGTGGAGTAAAAACACTGAACTGCTTCATTTTCAAAGTAATATTACACAAATACATTATTATAAGTTGTTTCAAGGCCTAAAAATGTTAAAATTAAAATGTTGATTTTGGCCCAGGAACTCAGGGTTGGCGTGCTGTTTCTCTGGAGAATATAGGGTTATGGGACATAATACTGTGGGAACTTAGGGGTAAGAGGGTTAAATATTGACACATGGATATAGCAGCAGAAGTAGTCATTCAGTTATTTCACCGCTACCTCATTGAAGTATTCACTTTTATGTTTGTATGAGGTGTATATGACCACTAGATGGCAGCAGGAACATTTCTGGTTAAATAAAACGATTCATTTTTCATTGTTTTATTAGCCATTATAATTTTATCCATGATGCAATATGCACAATTTTTCTTTTAATTTGTAATGATTTTGTATTGTTTTAATTTCTATATAATCCACAAATGCGCCATCAAAAGTGAGACAGGTTATTCAGTAGTCATATTGTTTTATTTAATAAAGATTTACAGTCACATTTGTAGCTGATTTATTTGTTTTTTTTTAGTTCCTTAATTTGGTAGGGCAAACTGCGTAATAAAGGCTCCAAAGACGGCTTTGAGGAAATAAAGCAGTTGGCTCTGGTTAGGAATTGGCTAGGGGTGGTGGCAGGAGACTGAGAGATCAGGTTGACTGGGGCAATGTGTAAAATGGTTGGTCTGTCACTATTAGCCTTGGCCTTCACTGAGTGATGCATCAGTTTATATTAACCATTATTAACTACCTTTCCTAAATTCTGGCAGAATTTTGCGTCCAACTTTTAGCTTAGACATTCCAGTGGCTTTGCAAGCATTCAAGAGTTCACTATGCCAGGAAATTCCCATTATTCTTCATGTGGTGACCACTCCGTGAAATACTGCAGTACTGTACACTGACAAGACAGAGTTCTACCTTGAGAGAAGAACAAAAAATATATAGTTAAAATGTGTTCATAATTCATTTAATTGGTAATATGCAATTCTCTACCATTTGCACATTTGGAGCGCATTACAGGACAGGTCTCGATGCTGGATCAAAACCGACTTCTTTTTGTCTAGCTTTGTTTTTGCAGTCTCAATGAGACGAGTATTACAGTTATTAGGCTTATTCGTCTTTGTATTCATAAATCATTTTAAATCAGGAATATTAGGGTACTGTGTGTCTAATCACTTGTCTGAAGTGTGTTGCTTTTCACTGAAGTGTATTGTGGTCCAGCCTCCCTTGCTTACTAGATCTTTCCTCTGTTTGATTTGTAGATTTGCTACCGTGAAGTATGACCATGCTGTGAAGAACATCAAGAACCAGTTCATGCACCTCACCAACTACAGTGTAAACAAGAAGAGCAGTGACTATGTCAGGTAAGGTTGAATTGATTCTAACTCGGGTCTGTTTATTCTTCCCATTCTATGTGCTGAGAGCTAAAACTGACCATGTTTTGGACCAAATCCTGTTACATACATGTACAATTATAACATGACAGATCTTTGTTTAGAGGCCCGTGTGTATCAAGTGCCTCTCCTGGACTTGAATGAAAGGCAGAGTCTAATCCTGTTTCTCTGTACATGGCCTCAGTTCATAATGTTAAAAAGTAGTATTTAGTTTGAAACTAGATGTCAGAACATTGTACACCTTTTTGCTTTATGGGGTCTTCTTCTTAACTCCTTTCTGAGTTAGTTAATGTAGTAGATTTACATTCATGTGAAAAAAATAAGTACACCCCATGTAAACTGTTGGGGTTTTTTTTATATTTAAAAAAATTTTTTTTTTTTTTTTTTTACATATTTGGAAAAGGAAATATTTGATCATCTTTGAAACAGTGCCTATTAATAAAGTTGATATACATTAACAAAACCACAAGGGAAAATAGCTTTAAAAAAACATTTATTCAACAGAAATCTCAATAGATGTGATATTCTTCTGTGGAAAAAGTAAGTACACCCTTGGCCTCAGATGCTAGTATTGCCCCCTGCAAGATGTTTGAGGGCTTTCTTGCATGCGCTGCTGGTTTCAAACACCCCCCCCCCCCCCCCAAAACATTTGAATTGGATTCAAATCCAGGCTTTGTCTAGGCCATTCCATAACCCTCCATTTCTTCTTTTTGATCCATTCCTTGGTGAATTTGCTAGTGTGCTTAGGATTATTATCCTCATAGGCATCCACAACCTTTTTTTATGAAGACCTTACAGAACTATTTAGATCTTGGCATGATGACACCACATACCTCAATAGCAAAGGGAACACCAGACACTAGATATGACAGGGGTATAAATAAGATCCTCCTAAGCAGGTCCTGATCACTGTCACCCAATCTTGAACACCTGATTCAAATTATATGGATTTGAAGGTGTGATAAATGTAGTGGTGTACTTAATTTTTCCATGTGACTGATCTGTTTCTTCATGAAAATTACCTCAAAATGTCCATTTTATGTATCATTTGATAGCGTGCATCACCTTATCAAATGTTTGCTTGTCCAGATATGTCAAAACAGCAACAATTTCCATGTTGCTTTTTTGTACTTATAATTGTACTTATTTTTCACATGACTGTAGATGAATGTGACACTAACTGGAAAAGATTTTAGCTGTCATGAACAGTTAAATAATCACTCACTGTTGTTCCTTGTTCCCAAGTGGAGATGGAATGCATCCTCAGATGTGAGATAATCCCCCTTGTTTGTTAATCATGTCAACATTGTTACACTTTGCTCATTGTTCAGTGCTGTTTTGGCAAAGCCAGACACTGAGGACCCTGTCTTCCTTTTCAGCTGTGATGACCCTGAAGTAGAGGATTATGGGAACAAATGGAGCATGAGTGCAATGCTGAGGTATTTAAAACAGGAGGGAAAGGACACCACATGTGAGTAAAGGCAAAAGTTACTGGATCACACTCACCTGCTCTGTTATACTGGAAAATACTATTATTTCATGCATGGCTAATATAACGGTGAATATGATGTTAAGAAACAAATGAGGGATTTGAAGAATTTGCATGTGTAGTTAAATTATTTCACCATTCAGCCTTGCTGATTTGTTCCTATAATTCATTTCAGTAACGTCAAATACCAAAACACAATATTAAACCTCTCTATGATTAATTAACATTTTAATATGGGTTACATAAGGCATATCTTTTGAGAATCCAACTAGAATTAGATTGTCTCCAGTGTGTGTGACTAACATGCAGTGTTCTCTGTTGTGTGTCAGTGCTGATGGGTCAGATAGAGGACCTGATCATTAAAGCTGTGCTGAGTGCAGAGTTACAGATTGCTACTGCCTGCAAGATGTTTGTCCCTCATCGCAACAACTGCTTTGGTAAGCCCTATTAGAAAATGACCTAGCCTCTTATTGCATTATCTAAAAAAGTAAAATTGTGATTTCAACCTTGTTTACAGTAAAGAGGTGTTCGCATTCAATAACCCCTCCCTGCTATATCATGGAACATTTTACCTTGCCCCATTTCAGCTGAAATAAAACGAGTGATCCTTAAGGTTTAGGTAATAAGAAAATTCCTATACTCATGGCTTGTATCACTTAGCAATACTTGGCCAGTAAGCTATATTCATTCTATTCTATAACGAGGTGTCAACTACTGAGTTGAAGTTTAACACGTTTCTCTGCAAATTGTTTAGCAGCCCAATAAGTAAGCAGAATTATAACAAATAATAAAAATTCTACTAATATTAGTCCGTACTAATCGAGACTGTAATGCTGCTGTGAGATAGCAGCAGTTTTCTTGGACTCCATGTAAGTTCATATTTTTTTCACTTCTTAGGAATGAACTCTTTGGACTTAATTTTTAAATAAGGCATTTTAACCAGTAAAAGTAGATTGATGATGAAAACCACATCTGGAATCTGAAACAGTAATAAAATTTGATAGTCACCATGTGTCCGATGTGTTTCTGCAGCAAACACCATCTTTACTCGTCATAAGTTGTTGAAAATGCATTGCTAATGAAAATACTGTTCAATTCACTCATTCTAAACTTAGAAAAGTGTAGTTTGCTTATTCTGAGAATATGGACTACTGTGTTTAAGGCAGATCTCTATTTCTAGATCTCTTAATACTGAATTGCATCAGGACTGTGTGAATATTTTTTTCTCCTTTGGAGCCATTACCTCTGTTAGTATTGGCATTAATGGCTCTCTCCCTCACTCCTTTTTTTTTTTTGGCTCAATGTATCTGTTAATCTCCCCCTCTCTCCCCTTGGCATTCACTTCGTACTCCTTTTTCTCTGTCAATCCCTCGAAGAGCTGAGAGGAATGGTATTGGAATGAGCTTAAACTGCGTTGTCTAAGCCTCCCAGGGTCCCCCCCTCCTGTTTCTCTCTACCCGTTTAATATTCCTTCTCGCTTCCACCTCTCTCTATCCATTTATCATCCCTTCAGCACTATTATATGTTTGTAGACATAATAATTCCCTAGGAAGTGTTGGTTGTTTAGATGGCAAATGTTATATACCAGCTCTAAGCTACACTATCTGAAAATCACCCTCATAAAGATGGTATCTTTCTCTTCTTTTTTCTCACATTCCCTGGTGAGCTGTCAGTGAGCCCACAGCGTGAGTTTGTGGTAATGCGTATGGCAGGCTGTGGGGTCAGTGGAAGTTTGCGTCAGAAAAGTGCATGACAGAAGATGAGCAGTTTATGCAGGCGCAGACGTCACTGGAATGTAATAGATATGGCAAGATACAGATGATAGTACAAAAACAACAGGTCTTTACTGTAAAACAGAATAATGACATGGGAGAAAGAGAGAGACAGAGAGTTTGGCTTGTCAAAAAAGTACCCTATATCCTGTACAATGAGGGGATATTAGTATTCTGGACACTTGTGTTTTTGTTATTTAATATATTTCAAAGTGCATATATCCACTTCAGATTTACACCCATAACGTCTTTTGTTTTTTTAACTTATAAATATGCACAAATCAGTTTGTGTTTATAAGCACAATTCATTCACATCACTCATATTTGTGCTACTGTTAGTACAACCAAATATATAATTTAGCACTGCAATATTATGGAAACGCAAGAGAGGAGAGAAAGGCGGAAAGACTTAAAGCCAAGTGCACAGATGCTGAGCTATGCTTTCAGTGCAAAGAAAACACACTGCTTTGGTCAAGGAGGACAGGGGTCGTTTTATAGAGCTCGACTTGCAATTCATCTTCCCAACTGTTCAGCTGTTACTCTCTCTGTTTTTACTCTCACAGGCCCATTCTTGTGATACTCAGAAAAACTGTACAGTTACAGATGCGGAGTGAATTCAAATATAAGCTACGTATTACTTTGTAGTCCAAGTTTGCTCACTCTTTCTGTTTCGCTGAACTCCATTCCTCTAAAAGTAATTCTTAGTCCCTCCGGGATTTCCTGATTTTTTGTGATCGTAGTAATTAGTGCAAAATCAAGCAAACTCGGCAATTTTCAGAGGAGCTTGCAATTTTTCAAAATTACCACAGATTTTCCGCAGATTTGGGCCAAGACGCGTCATGTGACGTCATCACAACGTGCCTTCGGGCAAAGCCCTCTTCGATTCATCTGCATTGACCATGAGTGCAGCTAAAAGGTCTCATTTACCAACAAACACCACTGCAAAAAACCGTGCAAAACAATTTTGTGCAATTGCGTTTTTGGCAATTCATGTAGTTTTCCACAGCAAAAGCATTTAAAAGTCTGCAAGTTTGGAAAGACCTGCAGCAAAATCAAGCAACGATCACAAAAAAAAAAGAAACTCTGTGAAATCCTGTACAGACTGTATTCTGTAAGTTGGTGTTTTAATGGTGGTGGTGGATAGCTCTGTCTAACACATCAGTCCAAACCCTCCATATGTGTTCAGTTGTATTGAGATCTGGTGACTACAAAGGCCATAGCATATGTACATCATTTTCATACTCGTCAAACCGTTCAGTGAGAACTCATACCCTGTGTTATGCATCGTCAGCCTGGACGAGACCACTCCCACTGGGATAGAAGTATTTCATCAAAGGATAAAGGTGGTCAGTCAGAATAGACCCTTTTTCTCTCGTACTCTCCACTGATCACACTTCTCTACCATCTCCTCTTGATCCCAAAGGTTTTTGTACTTGTGTATGAAATCCAACAACATTTGAATGTGCTATCATTAAGACTTTGTGAACCAAACACTACATGATTAGTTTAATCTGTAAAAGAGCACACACGTTTATAGAACTTATCTTGCAGTTTGTTCATACATAAATGGTAAAACTCAGTGTTTTCTTTGCTCAAGTATTACCAAGCAATGATGGAAAGGACAATAAATAAGACTCAGTTCAGGATCTGAAAGCATTAGGTAGTCTACAAAAAAACAGGCTCCATTGTTTTCCCAGTTTATGTACCATCTCAGCCGAATTTGGTTGAGGGCCATGTGGGGGTGTTAAACACATAATTCTGATACTCGCTAAACGATTCCCTCAACCGTTTAGGGACTATAATATAATTTTTATTACATTAAGCAAGGTTTCCTGGTGTGTCCTATCTGAATGAGCCTCTGTAACTTAAATCTTTATTGCTCCCTATTCTTCTCTGATGCAGAAAAAAAGATTGTTTATATGGCCTGTGAAGAAATGAGTGTCTGTGTGTATGTTGGCGCAAAACAGTGTGTATAGAATGGATAATCCATTTCTTTAGCAGATAGTAGAGCACATATGTGGCTGTCTGTGAAATCTTTTGTTTTTCTTTATGTGAACCTCTTTGTATATGATGTGAGGAGTATTTTTAAAGAAGCCGTCTATGTGGAAGTCAGTTATCAGGTAGCCATGTCTTAAGTTCATTATTCTTTTAATTCTACCTCATGATTAATCGACAGGCAGTTAGACAGCATCATGCTGATTAACAGATGGCATTATGTAGACCTGATCAGCAAAGTTAAAGCCTATTTTATTACTCACCACACTTACAATGCATAATGGGTTTTCATATCATTTGTTTTGACCTGCTATGACTACTACAAAATTGAATTTAATTAGAAAAAAGAAAGTTTTTTGCTTGAATTTTTATCATATGTATATAAATACAGGGTGCCCCAAAAGTCTTCATACATACAGTAGGGGACTGTGTTTTCCAGCACCAGGTCGGTTGTGCCTTCGTCAGTGGAGGTTCATGACGTCCACTTCTTGCTTGGTCCGCAACACTTCCAGTCTTTTTGAATTTGTTAATAAGTTTGTTAGCAATGTCGTGTGTGATGTGCTCACCATGTTTCTTGTTAAAGTCCATTACAACAGGGGTTCCAAAACTTTTCCAGGGCAAGGCCCCCCAAATGGCATTAACATTTGACCGAGGCCCCCCTTTTGCAAGATGTCTTTAAAACACATTAAAAATACAGACTTCTGATTATATCCCCCTTTTATTAATAATAATTATATCTTACATCTTTACATTACATTATATTAGGAATTGATTGTGTGTGTGTGTGTGGTTGTCTGAGAGTGAGAATTTATTTTTCATACCAAATTGTTGAGGCCCTCCGGTCACCCCCTGGTGGCCCCCACTTTGAAAACCACTGCATTACAACCTTGTGACAGCTTCCTGATCTAACCTTGAGAATGATTTCAATATGTTCTTCTTTTGTCAAAGGCTATTTGGAAAAAACATATTTTTTTTTTTTTCTAAGTATGAAAAATGTTTTGTTTTTTTTTGCTAAAAAGTGTTAATTTCCCCTATGTATGGAGCCTTTTGGGACTGCCTGTAATTCAGTTGAGGCATGTTTCATGCAAACAAAATGAATACAATGACAAGTGATGGGGTAACACACCACTCTTTCCCAGTCAACCTAGCCAAGGTGATTAAGTTTTGGTTGATAGCCAGGTAAGGATATTTATGTAAAGGCCCTTTCAGCTACCTTAATTGACCATCTTAATGCCTGTCCTCTTTCGGTCCACATGATGCCCAGTAAACTATCGGTCCTAATAGGGGCAGCAAACTGTCTGCACACTAGTCTCAGGAAACTCTGGTCTCAGGAGATACTTCTTTTTTTTCTTTTTTTTTTTTCTTAAGCTCCTTCCCAAGTTAAACTTTCAGCTTCTAGTTCTGCACTTCTGCACCAATTGCGGCATTCACTTTCTCTTAGACTAGGATAATTGTTCTTCTGTCCTCCTTGGCCTTTGAGTTGTGTGGTATTGCCTACAGTAGGTCCAGATCCACCCTGAGACAATGTCCCAACAAGCACACCATGATGTCCACCCAGGAAACCCTTGGGTTGCTGGGATCATCTTTTCACAGTACTTCCCTTGTACAGCGGTACTATCTTTTCATCAGGCTGCTGATTCAGTTTGTTGTTTCAGCCATACTGACCGATGCTGCTAAGGGTTTGTGGTAGTCGAGGCCACATAGAGTAGAATCTGCTGACCACATCCTTAAGGTCTCCACAGTGGAGAGCTGTGGGCTAAGAGGGATTAGAGGATTTTCAGAATGCTATGCTGGTATCCTCACCTAAACACTTCTCCACAGCAGCCAACCATGCTTCCAGCTTGTGGTCAGTTGCTTAGATGAATATGTTGTATTCATACAGCTCTTCCATAGTTTCTCTGTCATAGATGTGATTGAAGTGTAGCTGGTAAGGAGGTAGAATTTATCAACAGTATTCCCTATCTTAAACACTGTGGATTTTGACATTTTATTTACACCTATTGAAGCCTGGATCACAATCAGGTCATCCATGATGGTGTGATGGGAGGTTGCTGGATGCCATACATAAATATTGACTCTTCTACAGACTCTTCTACAATCTCAGCTGATTTAGCATATACATAGGCTGGTGGCAATACCATTCTCGAGCCTGTGCCACTGGGATGTGGAGACTCTCAGACTAAACCTGTTAGTAGTCCATTATAAGATCCTCTATTCTTACTTAGAACATGGTGCCAGTCTTGAGCTACCTCTACAAGCTTGTGAGTGATCACAGCACAACCTGTACCCCCCTTATTCCGTTGATAATCCTCTGACGATCAGACATGTACCATCTGACTCATCTGTGTCTGTCAGGTGGCTTTCAAAATGAGCAGGAATATGATCATGAACTAATTTGATTCTTCTTCCATTGCAGTCCACCTCCCTTGCTTAGCATGGCCATTTTTCCACACATTGATCTGCTTTGCTTCAGTATTTTTCAAGTGCCTGTTGTGCTCTGCTGAAATACTTTGCTGGGTCTGCATCCAGACTGTGGTCAACCAGCTGACGACCACTGACCAGGATCACCCATACTGTGCTATTTTCTAAATTCAGTTTGAATTGAATTAAAATGTAATGTTTTGTTGACATATACAACTGTCAAGTAAAATATTCAAAGCTATATCTTTTGTATACTGAAAGTATTCCTTCTCAAATGGCTAGGTCTGAAGCAAGGAGCATACGTTTCTTATTGCAGTGTTGATACTTCATCTCTGACCTCAGGCAACTGCCTCCACCCATTGTTAAAATGTGTATAAAAAGCCACCCAAAGCTGATTAGAAAACAATTTGTTATGAAGTGATGGAGCAATGTCAGATGTCACAACATTCGAGACACCCACTTAACTGCTATCTAACACCACTGTTATTGCTCCTGTGGCTGCGTTGTTATGTAGCTATGGCAGTGAGTTCGGTTTTCAGATAGAATTCAAGGCTCAGTCTTTCTTCCCTCTCTTCCATTGCCCAGAAGCTCATAACAGCACTTCGCTCTTGATCTTCCCTTGTTGATATTTATTTATTTTCCTAACTGTGCATATTTTGTGGTTACATTAATAAGGCCTCCTGGTATATGGTGAAGAGCCAGAGAGCAAGTCTGCTTGTGCGGGCTGAGGCAGTGGGGAAGACCGGCGTCTGCTCCTAATTGAGGGAAAATGTGTAGCACATGGAGTTTGGTTGGCAGTTTGGTGAGGAGTGTGCGTGCATGTGTGTGTGGAGGGTGCTTGAGGTCTGTTTGTGTGCAAGTGGCAGGGCATCCAGGGAACGTAAAAGGTTATGTGCACATTTATCATCTTGTGTATTCTGTGTATCTTTCCAGACTCTTGGGTTTTAGTTATGTTCGTCTCTTCTTTGCAGAGATGCTAAAGAAGAATTTATTTTTTTAACTTTGTAGAATTTCATCCTCGTAAAGTTGAATTGTTAGAAAGTGAGGGAAACTTAAATAGAAAGTAAGGGGAAAAAAGAACTACTGTATGATCTCTTCCACCTCTGACGTTCCTGTCCGTGGCAGGGTATTATATACAATCTGCAGTCCCATCGGATCACGCTGCCCATTTCTAAATAGCTGTACTGTTTGCAGAATTAATAGCAATGGAACTTGATATCTGACAAGAATCACCACTTAATAAAAGATGAACTAATTTAGATACAGCATTTTTGTTCGCTTTGTTTAAGGGAAAGTAAGTGATATCGGTGATGGTCTGCATGATTAAGGTGATCAACAGAGCACAAAGCTTTGTTCTAGGAGGTCTAGGAAAATTGAAGCCACAAAAAACTTGAACTGAGCGTTTGTACAGCTTGGGCTTTTTGCTTAAGTCACAGGGTTTTTTTTTGTTTGTTTGTTTGTTTTGCACAAGACTTGATACTTACAGGAGAATTATTGATTATTGTGGATTATTAGTGACATACTCCCTGAAAAATTTATTAGATAATATCTTCCAATCAGTGTCCAAGATAAGGAGGACCTGCATATGAAGTGCTGAGGGATGCGTTGCAGCTGCATTCGAGTAATCAGTGATCATCCTCTTTTATAGGCCATATCAAGTAGTGTGAGAGAAACGCAATGAAATCGGATCACTGATGCAGAGACACACACACACACACACACACACACACACACACGAAAAAAAGACATTTTCTTGCCAGTAGTAGCACCTCCACTGTGAGATCCCAGAGCAGAGAGAGCAAAATGGGTTCATTTGAACTCCCTCTCTGCTAAAAGGGCTTTATTGTGCAGCCCTCTCTGCCTGAGAGGCTTAAGATAGGGATAAATATTGCAGAGACTGTGGAATTGCCAGGTGCCTTTTTCACACTTGGAAAATACTTTTCCAGCTTTCCCTTGACGTGGCATTAAAGGGGACAGGGCCAATGTATACTCAAGTTTGTGTAAATATTGAAATATGGCTATTTAAATATGACCACTTCTTTTGCACTTGAAGGTGATTCATTAGACTTGTATTTATATTAGTTTTCAATTTTCTATTGGTTATAATTGAACATAGGTCTTATTATTACATGTTTTAAAAGGTAATAGAGATATTATCCTGCTGCAAGTACAAATAAAATAGTTAAGTCATGGCTACATGACAACAGTGATGATTTTAGAACAAATTTCACACAATAAATATCAATATTGTGATATAAATTATATATCTAATTAAATGTGTGTGTGTGTGCATTTATATGTTTATATATAAACTTTGGTATAGATTTTTATTTTATGACTTCATTACTGACTACATTATCGAGTCAGTGCAAAAACATTTTAGATTCCCAAACATTAGTTTTCCAGCATAAAATGAAATGTTACAGAAAAATGTTTGTATGTCAGTAAAGAAAGCAGCATATTTCATCAGAGACACTTTTCAGACAAAAAACATAATGAAGGTTGCTGGATTTTGCTGCAAAAATAAGTGCAACAGTTAAAGTCTCCAGAAGAACCGTGTCTGGTTCTGCAAGATGCTCAATAAAACTTACAGCTCATTTCCTTAAATAAAACTGCACTAATTCCACCTGAGACTGCTATTTTTTTTTTAAGCAAAGGGTCGTCAAAATAAATAGTGACTTTTTAATTTGTTACTGTTTATTACTGTACTTTATAGTATTTTTTTTAAATATAGAAACATTTAATTTCTTTATTTTTGAAGGCATCTTTGCAGTACAGCATTTCTTTGCATGTGCCTAAGACTTTTTCACAGTACTGCATGTGTGTGTGTGTGTGTGTGTGTGTGTGTATATATATATATATATATATATATATATATATATATATATATATATATATATATATATATATATATATATATATACACACAGATGTTAACAAATCATTAACAAAAGAAAAAGATTAATTACTTAAAGTAATTAAAGTTACAATTTTACATTTAATTTTCCCCCTTTTTATTTATTTAAAAATTGTTAATATTTTTTTATATGTAAAAAAAGATTAATTTGCATATGATAGACATTAATTGTAGACATAAAAAATGCTTATACTCTTTTGCATTTTGTTAGCATACCTGTACCTTCAACAGTATGATATTTCTGTCAATGTTCACCCGTATTCAGCCGTACAAAATACACAGGCAGTTTTAAGATCCCAAATGTAATTTTCAGGCCAATTTCAGGTCTGTGTTTATTTTTGGCAAAATACAGTGTTTGATGTCAGGAAAGGTGTCTGAATAAATGTATATGATTTTCTACATGCCACTTGCAAATTTTCAGGTAAATATAATTATTAAAGGAATGTATGTCTGCCCAAAGTGATACACTGCCAGTTGTATTGGATGTGTAAAGTGGCCAAAAAATCTCCAAGGATCACATCTGGAGAATTGCAGAAGTTCGTTGCGTCTTGGGGTCAGAAAGTCTCCAAAACTACAATCTGAAGTCACCTTAATCACCACGAGTTGTTTGGAAGGGTTTCAAGAAAAAAGCCTCTACTCTCATCCACAAACAAACTCAAGTGTCTGTAGTTTGCCAGACACTACTGGAACTTAAAATGGGATTGGGTTCTATGGTCAGATTAAACCAAAATAGAGCTTTTTGGCAATAAACACCAGAGGTGGTTTTGGCGCACACAGAGAGGTAGCCATATGGAAAAGTACCTCATGCCCACGGTTAAATATGGTAGTGGCTCTTTAATGTTTTGGGGCAGTTTTTCTGCCAGAGCACCTGGACATTTTGTTAGGATACATGGCATCGTGGAGTCGAACAGATATTAAATGAAAACCTGACTGTCTCTGCCAGAAAGCTTAAAATGGGCTGTGGTTGGAAAAAAAATGGTTTACTGACCACAAAATCAAGGTCCTGCCATGGCCATCCCAGTCCCCTGACATGAAACCCATAGGAAACCTGTGGGGTGAACTGAAGAGGAGAGTCCACCAGCATGAGCCTTGAAATTTGAAGGATCTGGAGAGATTATGTATGGAAGAATGGTCTCAGATCCCTTGCCATGTATTCTCCAACCTCATCAGGCATTATAGGAGAAGACTCAGAGCTGTTATCTTGGCAAAGGGAGGTAGCACAAAGTATTGGCTAAAAGGGTGCCAATAATTGTTGCACACCTATATTTAACAAATATATTTTCTTTTTGGACAAACCTGTGTTTTGTTTGCAATTGTTTGATATCCATGAGGACAGTGTATTTTTGTGGATTTTTTTGAACAAAAGATCAAAAGGTTAAACAATAAAGACAATATTTCACAGCCTTCTTTGCTCATATTTAACAATATTGAGGTTGCCAATATTAGTGGAGGGCACTGTATAGGCTTTTAGTCTTTTATTTATGGGCTTAATGGCTTTGCCCTCCATGTACCCCTCAATTAGAATCCCATTAGGATCTGAGCGCGACCAGTTAATAATTGCCACAAAGATTCATTACTACTGTGGGGAAAATAGATGTGAATCTGAAATGTTACATCCAATTTTTATTAATTTTATTATTATTATTATTATTTTTGTGATCGAGAGCTGGGCAGTTAGCATAATGAATCCACCTACTGATATGTTATTGTGAGGAAACCCAAGAACCCAGATGAAACCCACACGGACACGTGGACAACATACGAAACTCCACACTAACAGTAACCCGAGTTCAGGATTAAACTGGAGACATTGGACTTATAAAAGAATACACTCTAATATAATTATAGCATGATTTGTATCATATATAACTGTGTTGTTTCATTATGTCTATCATCATGTGGCTTTTCATAGCTGGGTTATCCCAGAGCAGTGAGCATATGTACATGAGGATTATAAGCTTAGTGGCTAGCAGTTACGAGGTATTGCTGGGAGCCTAATTGAAGGAGTAAGAATAAATAGCCATGTAGCATCTGCTGCAATGTAAGAGGGCAAACAGATGATGACATGGCTGAGTGAGAACATTGCAGATGTTGGCTTTCATAAGTACTATATTTTTCTAAGGTCACATTTGTCTCAAATTCTAATTCAAATGCCATTTGAATCATTTTAGAGTTTAACATTTAGAAGCCCTTATGTGATTCTCAGAACAGATGTTTTTTTTTTTTTGTTTTTTTTTGTCTTTCAATAAGTTCATGAAAGGCACATTCTAGCATATTTTATATTGATGTTTTTGCCATGACTTTATCTTTGCACATGTTGGCTTTGAAGACTGGCCCAGTTTTGCTTTAAAATATATATCTAATAACATTTTATTGCGTTTATGAGTGCGTCTGTAAATGTTTCTTATCTTGGTCTGCCTTTAATCTCCTTCATTAGGGTTGGGTATATTGAATTTAATCCATGCTTTTCTTAGTAACCGTCTTTGGAATAGAATATTCTTCAGATGATTGGATATTTAATATGCGCTTAATCAGTAGCAGAAATATGCATGCTGTCACAAGGCAGCCTGTGTAGCCATGATGAGGCCTCTTCAGTGGCTGCCTTCATGTTTGAGAAGTTGGCTGCGCTTCCATCCACCAAGCTAATTTCATAATTGTGTGTGTGTGCGTGCGTGTGTGCGTGCGTGCATGCTTCTGTCTGCAGAATTGTATGGTTTTGATGTTCTCATTGATTCCAACCTCAAGCCATGGCTCCTGGAAGTGAACCTCTCTCCATCATTGGCATGGTGAGTGACATCGGTTTTGACACTATAAGCTCATACTCCTGTGTCATTAGTTTTTCCAGCTTGGATTTTATATTGCATTTCATTTATTTAAGCATATTGATTCAAGTTGTAATTTGGTAGCCTCTGATTCTATCCAAATGTGTCTGCTTTTTATTATTGTCTTTTATGTATTTAGTATTAATTTCATTAATCTTTTAACTGATGTAATTCTGTGGTTATTATCCAGTCGTGTGTTTTTGGAAACATTTATATTTTTGCCTCTTTGGTGCAGATGAAAATCATGATAGCATTTAATCATATGTTCTAAAAATTCAAAATGTTCTTGCTCTCAATACAGACTTGGCTGATATTTATCCTTGGTGGCTCAGCGGGACTTCTGATGTAATGATTTAACAGAGATAATGTCTTTGTATTAAGCTGTACGTTCTACAGCGTCAGGAACCAATGAGAGTAAACGACATGTACTTTGATTTTGTATTTATTATTTACAACATGTTCTCTACATGTTCAAGCTTTTTTTTTTTTTTTTCGATAAACCAATTGTCTCCTGACTTTCTGGCCACCCTGTAGAGGCTGGCAATCATTGTTGGCAATCTTTATTAGATATCTGTTCAACTTTTCCCTCAAAGGTGATATTTCCTACGCATCCCTCGTTGCTGCAAGAACTGTGTTGTACTAAAAACCAATGATTCAACATAGAAAAGTGGGTTAGATCCACCCATGTATTTCTCGCAGTTTGTTAAAACCCTGACTCAAAGACTGCGTTTATGTTGGTTTGGCAAATGGAAAGAGAAATTCTTAATGAAGTCTCAAACGAGTCAAGGGTTTTCCCCCAAACACTACTTTGAGTGTAAGTATACTGTAAACATGCCTATAAACATTTTGTACAGTGAATCTTAAAATAGCCCAAGTTTCTGTTACAGTTTCCTGTTTCCTGCATTTTCTCTTTTAGAGTCAATAAATTTTTGGCCAACTTGTTTAAAGCCTCACTTGACTTGTGGAAATAGACTTTGCTGCTCTTTTTAAGTGAAATGTCAGTTAAATGTATAATTCTTACGCTGCCAGCCTTTGCAATGAAAGGGGTTCATCTGGATGCTGTGTAATATTCATATGAGCCTTATTTGCTTTTTAATTGACTTAATTAATGCTGGCAGTGCTTTTTTTTGTAAATTGGCAAGAGTACTTAAACATAGCTAGTATTTTAATTTTGACTGAAGTTGTAGCTATTAGGAACGAACTCTATTGTACAGTAAATTATCCAAATGTCAACAGAACAATATTGTCTTTTGGCTTGACTAACAGTATGAGGCTAGTACTACAAAAGTAAATGAAATAGACATTGAGAAGACTGTTTTGAATTACAGTACATGGTGTATGAGTTTTGTCATCCTTTAACAAAAACATGAGAACATTCCACTGTGCTTGTAGAACACAGCTGGTAGACAAAAACACTGACTTAGAGTATAGATGTATTAAATACATAGTTTGCAAAGCCAGCTAACCTTTATTGCTTATTACTATTTTGATGAAAATATCAGCATTTCTGATCCTCTCAGGCTTCACAGGGCCTCATGTGAACCTTTTATATATAGTACTTTATATATATATATGTAACGTGTGTGTGTGTGTGTGTGTGTGTGTGTGTATATATATATATATATATATATATATATATATATATATATATATATATATATATATATATATATATATATATATATAATATATATGTGTGTGTATGTATTTGTAATCAGTCCCTACAGGTTTTCACAGAGTTTTTTGTGATTGTCGTGGCCAAAAATGCTTGATATTGGAGCGGCTTTTAAAAAAATTTGCGACGCAATTTGCGGAGTTTTTTGTGCTTTTTTTTGCGGAGAACTACTCGAATTGGCGAGATTGCAATTGTACAAAATTGTTTTGCACGGTGTTTCACAGTGATGTTTGTTGGTAAATGCGACCTTTTAGCTGCACTCATTTTCGTTGCACTTGAATCGAAGAGAGCTTTGGCTGAATGTGCATTGTGATGACGTCACATGACACGTCTTGGCCCAAATCTGTGGAAAATCTGCGGTAATTTGAATGATCTCCAGCTCCTCCGAATATTGCGGAATTAATTTGTATGATTTTGCACTCATTTCTGCTATAGCAGAGTCCTGGAGGGACAGATATAATAATAGTATGTTTAACTGAATGTATTAATTTCAGCTGTTGTGTTTTGTTTGATATTTCTAGTGATACTCCTCTTGACCTGAAAATAAAGGCCAGCATGATCTCAGATATGTTTTCTCTTGTGGGTGAGTTTCTTTTTTTGTTATCTCATACTCACTGCTCTGTACATTACTTTATCAATCCATAATGTTTACGCATAACACTAGTTGGAGAATGCCATTAAATTCATAGCTAAAGCATATTAGGATTTTCAGTAACTTCACTGAATTTACTCTCATGTACATATAATTTTCCTGTACTGTAAAACACCCTGATTTACGCAAACAAATAGAAGGCTTTCAGCAGGCTAGAGTTACCCAGGATCTGAGGAGAAAACTAAATTGAGCAGGAAATAAAGTTCAGTGATGCTGAGGTGGAGACATTCATGTTTTGCTGAAAATAAATAAGTTCTTTTTGATATCCTCGGCGTAAAAGGTGCATGCAAAATGGAAACTTCAGATCAGTTCAACCTTTAGCAGTTAGTTTCACTGGAGGAAAGGGTAGTCCAATAGGTATGTCTTGTCCTCTAATCTTTTGTTTTGATCAGATCAGATCTGATCAAATGATCAGAATCATTTTCCAACCACACCAGGTAGTTATGCAAACTATTTATAGCTAGGACCTCTATTTATAGCTAAGTCCGATTTAATTAAAGCCTCATTTCTAAATATAGCTGAGCCAGTTGTCCATCCTGAACATATAAACACGTTAGTAGTAATTTAGTATAAATTAGTAGTATCATGTTGCAGACTACCACAAATTTCATTGTGTTTGGTGCATTTTAATGCTGATATGAAAATAAAAAAAACATAATGAGGGCTTCTTGTATGTAAATGTGCTTTAATATTGGAGGACCTTTCAGCTAAAAAAGATCCACATTTGATTTACATTTACGTTCACAGAAAATTCGACAACCTATATTTTAATGTTAGGTTTCTGCATGCACCTTGTGATTTTAAAGGATATTTGTTGTTTTTATTGTTATTTTTTATTAGTATTCTAAATGTGGTATGTTATACTTATGACTATAGGAGTTGTTTATTCAGCTGTAGATCATTTTTCAGCTTGTTAAAATGTTACACTTAGGTGGTTTTCATACTGGACACTTTTGCTGCGGTTCGAACCTAAGTGTGATTGTTCCTGGCGACATCATACATTTTTCATGTAAACTGTGCTCTGTTTCGAACTAAACTGCCAGTGTGAAAGCCCCCTTAGACACATGTCCAGACTTCAGTTTGATGGTACAGATATGCCAAAGATGAAATTCGGTGGAGGTTTATGTAATCTTCTTTTACGATCAGAATTGATTGTACATGACTTTGATAAATAAGGGCTTCTGCGTTTCGCTTATCTACAAAATAGTGAATTAGTACCAGTTGGCTATAAAACACGTTATGATGTTGTTCACTCTACACGGGGCCTGCTTCTGGCTAATCCTGTTTGTGTGTTTCATTTTCCTGTTGTTTATGGAGTTTTTGCTAGTCACGTAATCCATATTGCAAAATAGCAATAATCCTTTAACTGACCATTGTGCTGCATGTTGGTGGTTTCATTTATGATGCACACAAACATTCCTGTAGTCCTGTAAATACTCCCATATTCATTTAATGTTGTCCGTGACATTTATGGTTTTGAAAGAAAACCACAGGGATTATTCATTGTCATGAGCAGACCCGTGCTGTGGAAGTATCAACTTAAAGCTATCATTAAATTCTTGTGCATTGCCTGTAAAGAAACTGTCTCTTTATTATATGCCATTATTTATATCATTAATTCAGAGTGCTTCATACATGTGTATATAGCAGTATTTAATGCTTGAGGTACAGGTAACTTTCATTTACAAAATTAATTTTCACCAGTTTGTAAACAAATTTTTCAAATTCTTTTTCAGAAAGCAATAAGCATTACTTTACATTTGTTAGGCCACAATTTTGCCCCTAGAGCAGCTTATTTTACTGCAGAAATTCCTTCACTGGAATTGTCTTATTTTCATATTCAGGTCATTCAAGATTGCTCCTGTGGTAAACATAATGGGTACATTTATAGCTCCTAACAGTTTTTGATTATGTAATATAATAAAAAGGTCTAGACTTGTCTTTGTGGCCAGGCTACTTGATGCCACAGGAGTGATGCATAGTAATGGCTGTTTCATTATTCCAGTTTATTGCCCTCAGGACCCATTAGGGGAGATGGGATGCTAATAAATTTCTAGTCTTTGTCGGACTGATGCATTAGCTAGTTTCGTTGGATAGATATATCTGCTGGTTTTCGTTAGCATTTGGGTGCCAGGGGGTGAGATGACTTTTTGGTCATCTGCCAAATCTGCCAAATCCCACCCACTGGCTAGCTTATCACACAACTACCGCCAACCGTGCTTCCTCCAAGACTCCGAAGCCAACTAATGCATCTTCTCCCATAGATTTTCTCCCTACTTTTAGTCTTGGCCAATTCCCACTCACCAATTTGGTCTCTCCTATCATACAACATTTACCAGTCTGGAAAGGTGAAGGCTATCACATGCTTCCTCTGAGATATGTGAAGCTAGCCAACAGGATCTTTTCAAACTGCTGCTCATGCTGTGTCACGGGACAGCTTAACACACACGGAGGAAAGCGCCATTAGCCCCGTTCTCCAGGAATGAGCTCAAAGATGCCCATGATTTGCTGGTGTTGCTGTAATTGATAGGGAAGAGAGAGTATGCCCTATCTCCCTCCCTAAGATAAAATTTAACTAGTGTAAACTATTCATGACTTCTAGCTTACAACCTCAGTGCAGAAATGCAAATATTTACACTTTTTTTTTTTTTTTTACTGATAGCACAGTCGATGTTGCTCTCTTGAACTCCTGGTCAAGAATGGCTGTGGCATCTTCATGATCTCCGGACAATAAGGGGCACATTTTTTTTGCGCCACTCGTGAGCTCTTGCATATTTTTTTAACTGCTGCTCATGCTACAGTGCTATACTCCCTCTTCTGCATACACAAGCTCACAGACACCCACAATTGGTTAGTTTCGCTGTGATTAATAGGGGAGAGAGTAATTCCATAACTCCTTCCCCAAGAGCATGGCCAGTTTTACCCGGCTATGGATGGCTACGGCATTGCTGAGATTTGAACTTGCAATCTACCAACAAAAGAGCGAACGCTTTTCTGTTTTGTCACTTGGGAGCCCTCACATCCATTTTCTAAAAATAAATCCTAACAGTTAACACTATATGAGAACGGTGACACAGGACCGGTATTTAACTTCCAGCTTCAGTGCAAAAATGCAAATGTTTGCATTTTGTCAGTAAAATGTATTTATTCACCTTAGTATCCATTTTTTTTGTTTTGTTTTGTTTAATACCTTTGACAATGAAAGCCTTTTTCCCTATTCCTGCCTTCCTTATTACCTTTAACTTACAGCAATATTTTAGTCAAGTATTTCAAGTATATAAGTCAAGTATATAAGTCAAGTATGCCAAGACTTAAGATTTTATTAATAGATGATTCAATAAACATAACAATTTTTCTGCCTCCAGGGTTTGTATGCCAGGACCCCCTTCTAAAACAGATGCGGTCAGATAAGGCTGGATTGGACCCAGCTGTGAAGAACCACAAAACTCAGGTGTAGAGATTTGTAAACTAGCCATTCCTTCCAGTAAAAAACAAAAGCAAAAAAAACAACAACTCTGCATCATGTTAATGTTTTCTCATAAATTTACACTGTTGACTGCTTGCAATTATTGGTGTAAAAACTGTGCAAAGCTTTATGTTGCTGTTAAATCTGGAAAGCTAGTTTAGTCTGTCTGAAGTGAGCCTTTCTAGCAAATTTGCATCATGCTAAATAGTACATTCAACTGTTAATATTTATCAAAACTCTGATTTTTTGCACACTTTTGTTGCTTAGAGTATTTTAAACCAGGTGAAAATGTGCAGAGTTATGTTCAGTGAGTTCATTGTGAAAGAATGCAATGACACTCAAGTCCGACATTTTTGTGCTCCACTTTATAACCAAACAAACAGTGCAGATATGATTCTGTTACAGAATTGGGAAGAATATTTGAGGATGTCCGTGTGTCTGTGGTGTAAACCATATAGTTCAGTGTTGCATCACTGATAATGGTGTATAATTTGGTTTTCTACTATTCCTTTTAACATTCTGATTCATATCTTGGAATATGTAGTCTATAACTATTGTGGTAGGCAAATGAGAGTAACAGCTGAGATTTAAGCCCTTGATGACCACGGTTGTGACTTATTGTATAATGCTGCTTTTTCTCAATTCTTGCTGCCCCTTAGCATCATTTCTTTGCACAGGCTGCCTCTGCCAAATCCAGAGTGGTAGGTCTGCCTTCTTTTAATATAAAATAATGGAATCTTATTCTTTTTTTCCCCTTTCTTCTCTTAATGCTTCATCATCATGGCCTGTCATGGGTAATAAAGTACTAAAATAGCATGAATCAGCTGTAGGGACCAATTTTATTACTACAATTAGTGGAAATGCATTTTCCACCACGTCTCCATTGATGTCGTCACTGAATTTGATGGTCAGTGGTTACAATAGCACATTACAATGGAATATTTATTCATTGCCACAAATATCGTAAATGTCCTCCATTTTTGTTTATTAAAAACATTGTATTATAACGAGGGAAAAGACATGAGGCAGCTTTTACCCAGACCCCTAAACAAATATGGTGCCAATATATACGTTTGGGAATGAATTTTGACCACTTAATGCTCCAAGTCATAGTACCTTGCTTTTACTTGCTCAGGGTAAATGTAGATTAGAAAATTTTGTTGTGTGAAACAAAACACTTCTGTTGCCCAGTGCTTTAACTAACTGTGTAATCATGTATGAAAATTACACTTGTATTGCTTTTCTGACAGATTATTTATACATATGAAAGTAGTTTAGGGGGGCATGGTGGCTTTGCCTTTGCACCTCCAGGGCTGGGGGTTCGATTCCCGCCTGTGCCCTGTGTGCCTGGAGTTTTCATGTTCTCCCCGTGCTTTGGGGGTTTCCTCCAGGTACTTCGGTTTCCTCCCTCATTCCAAAGACATGCGTTGTAGACTGATTGGCATCTCTAAATTGTCCAGTGTGTGTGAATGGGTGTGTGAATGTGTGTGATTGTGCCCTGCTATGAGGGCTCCCCATGACCCTGTGTAGGATGAGCGAAAAGGATCCATCCATCCGTCCACAGAAAATGGACAGATGGATGGATGAAAGTAGTTTGGGGTGCAGCTGTAATTCTAATGTAATGAAAAGGTAAATGCTTTTCATGTGCTCATCTATGAGATAAGTGGGCTTAAAAAGCCTTAACAGAGTACATTTGAAGTAAAAAAAACAAACAAAAAAACCCTAAAACCAAATACAACCAATAAACCACCTAGTAATTTTAGACACCCAGTGTTTATAGTGCCATTCATTCTTTTCATGTTTTAACCATGCAGCAGTATTCCTCATAACAGACATAACAAAGTAGCCTCTGGGTCTGTTTTTCTACTTCACTTTACCTCTTAATTCTCTAATTAGAGGCACTAAAGGTTAGGTTATTTCCTGGGATTTCAGTCTTTGGCCGTCATGATAGCACAAAACTACTCTGAAAAATATAATGTAATCCCCTTGTTATTTAAGATGACAAATGCAATCATACAGGTCAGACGCTGACTCCTGCTGACTTTTGGCACTCCGTAAATAGCCCAGGCAAAGCTGTCAATCTCCCCTGGCAACACTTGCCATTAGCGTGGGAGGCTAAAGAGAAATGCCAGGCTAGAATGCCAGAGGAGATGAAACGTAACATTTATTTAACCAAACGAGAAAGGAATTGCATAGTGGAGGTTTTTGTTTTGTATAGGTAAACATTTACCACTAAAACCTCCCCTGGCTTTCCTAAAACATCATTTCTGTGGTTATAACATTAAAACAGCAACAGTTTTGTTTAAGTAAATTATCATTCATATGTCAAGCTCTATTACCTAAAAGAAAAATATAATATAAATATAGTACCTGGTAATGTAAAACATGGAAAACCTGTCAGTTTATTTCAGCGATTGTGTGGGATTTTTATTTGATACATATACTGCTAATTTATTGCAAAAAATTCTATTGATTTCTGCATGCAGAGTGATTTAAATTTACTGCTCTTCCTTTATCCAGTGTCAGAGACCTCAGTCTGCCAATAATATTGAGGAGCTGAAAGAGAAACAGGGAGGCAGGCATGTGGACACGCTGAGCTTGACTGCAGAGGAGGTAATTCTGCAGTGGTTAAAAAAAAACGATAATTTGATTTGACTGAGGAAGTGATTTATTGGTTTTGCATTTTAAGATTAGATCAATATTTGCATACATTTAAAAACTTTTTAAGAAGATTACAGACTAGGCTGTGTACCCTTGTGTGACTCATTTTTAAAAGCTGTGTTCTTTACTTGTTTTGGCCAGTTAAAAGTCCTGAGGAGGACACAGGAGGAGCACGAGAGGAGAGGTGGATTCATCCGTATTTTCCCCACACCACAAACTTGGGAGCTCTACAGGTTAGAGAAGCCAGAGGCTCTTGGCAAGATGATGTGTTGAACATTTTAGAATTTTTTTTTTTTAAAACACAAGTAAATAGTATTGAAATCTCCATTAATTCAGGAAAGTAACTGTCCAAAACATACAAGCAAAGTAGAAAAACATCATATACACTAATGTACTACAGGTTTTATTCCGCTGCTCACCTTCTTACACCTTTTTAAATGTTTTTATAATATTGGATAGTCCATTTCAAAAAACAAACACACAAAAAAAAAACCTGCTGAAACTTTTTGTTCTTCCTGTCTGTGTCTATTCCTGTCTTAGTGGTTATCTGGAATACAAGACATCCATGAACTCCATGCTGGCTAATAAACTTTTCCATGGAAGGTGAGCTTTTCCACTGCGGTTGGGAACATTTTTGAGGGAAATTTAGAATTTTTGTTGATATTTTGTCTACAGTATATGTACAGTACACTAGTGTTAGTTTTGGCTTTTTGGATTATTTTATGTGACAGTCTGACTTGGGTTGTCTCATATAAAAATCAAAGTGAAACAAAAATCTGAAGAAAACATCACACCCATATGTGCTTTTTGAACATTCCATTTCAGATTTAGACCCCCCCCCCCCCGTTTTTCTTTTTTTTGCCGTTATAATTTCCTCTAGATTTTGGAGTGTGGCTGCAGGGATTTGCCCATTCAGTCACGAGCATTAGTGAGGTTGGGTATTGATGTTGAGCAAGGAGGCCTGGGGTGTGCAGCTTGCATTCCAGTTCATCCCAAAGACGTACAATGGTGTGTTCTGTGCAGGCCACTTGAGTTCTTCCACTTCAACCTTGGCAAACTATGGAGCTCCCTTTGTGCAGAGGGGCATTGTCATGCTGGAACAGGATTGGGCCCTGTAGTTCCAGTGCAGGGAAATTGTAATGCTACAGCATACAATTATGCATCCTGTACGTCCTGTACAATTGTGCGCTTTCAACTTTGCGGCAACAGTTTGGGGAAGAACCAGGGGTGGGGTTGTCAGGTGTCCACAAACTAATGTATGTCTTAATAACAGTGTCAAGGTCAAGTGTGCTTTTTGCCTAACATCTTGCCAAACATCTTTTTCATGCTAAAATCAATTGTTCTTTATTCCTCAGGTCAGGAAAATCCTCTGTGATCACACAATTCAGGTAAACACTGTAAAGTGTACATCTAAAATCTTATCAAATCTAAAATCAGGTTGTGAAAAAGTTTGTGTTCATGTATTTTTCTTGTTGATGCCTTGTTTATGACTAATACTGGCAATATGGCTAATAAAGTACACAATAGAGTTATTTAGCTATACTATATGCATACTACATTTGAGTTATTTTAATAGTTTATTTTTGAGATATGTACCTGTTTGTTACTGCAAGTTTATCATCCATGATTAGTACATGTTTTTCTTTCATAGGAATAGATTGAAGGGTAATGTGCCCTTAGAAGAGGAGGCCCATAAAACCTGTCATGTAGTTCAGTATGAGAGCAAATTGCTCTCTCTCGAGGCACGAAGACACAGGAAAAGGAAAACGACTAGCCGTGCCACTCCCCGGCGAAGGAAAACTGGTAAAACCCGATACAGATATAAACACAACATGGTAATAGCTTTCTACTATTTAACTTAGATTTACTACACTGAAGCATTTATGTATTTTCCCTGCTGTCTTCAGGTCGAAGGCCTTTACCATCATTAGCACACAGCAGTGAAAATGAGGAAGCTGAGGAGGGAGAAGAGCGAGGACCACAGGGAAAGCAGGAGCAAACAATGTCTCAGCCTCAGCCCACCCTGTTGGCGTGGCACCGAACTGAAGTCAGCAAACCCCCCAAAAAAGTGGATCTGCTCCATATTCTCCAGCAGGGGTGGGATCTCAGGTCAGTGTGGACATTAGGAGCACAAACAAAAATAAACCGCTTCTTTTGACATGTTCAGCTTAATACCATGGTCTTTTCTTCAGGATTTTTTGGTTAGAATTTGAAGAGGATGAATTATTTATTTGGTACTTTCTATGAGTGAAGATCTGCAAGACAAAGTATTTGAGCTGATCAGATAAAAGTCAAAAGATTCTAGTTTATTAGAGGGAAACCTGCAGAGCAGTATCTTATTCAGTTAAGCAATATGGCAAGAGTGCTGTAGTACTGAATATAAACACGAGGATACAGGTAATCACAGCTTTTCTGATATTCAGTACAACAGCACAACTGCTAGTGTGATTACTGCTTTTATATAACCGTTCTATAAACCAGAAATGAGTATTGAGTAACTGACATTTAATTGATTTAGTAGATCGAGCGTTGCCAACAAATAGACTGACTTGACAGCCCGTAGTAAATGCAGTACTTACTGCACTTACTACGGAGCTATTGCTAGAATTGTAATTTTATGTAGCGAATACAGACAACAGGAGTGATACAAACAGCAAAATGTATTATTGCTGTTATACAAAATTTCAGCACTCTTGGAATGCCGCTTGTCCAATTAAATTAGTGGATCACAACTAATGTTGTATACATTTACTATGAAGCATAACTGTATTGTGATTACCTAAGGCAGAGCTCCCAAAGTAATTTATACCAATAACCTCATTACCAAGTGATTCTTACTGAGAACCTCTACTCGCATAGATGACTGACTGGTTGTTTACTCTAGTGGATTCCTTCCCTTTTGCATTAGATAAAATGCAGTCCTATTTTATGCGTCATAATATGTTCATTTTACTGTGAGGAAACAGAACAGTTTCCAATTTCTGAACTGCAATGTTGTGCAAATGGTTTTATTGTAGTAAGGCAAAAAAAAAAAACAACTAAACATTTTGGCATAGGGATAAATTCATACATTTAAAATCTATATCCTGAATTTATATATTTCTGTAAAGCTGCTTTGGGACAATGTCCATTGTTAAAAGTGCTATACAAACAAATACAACTGAATTGAATTGTGTACTCCAGTTTTGGTGCCTTCACATTAGGCTAATCATTTAAATACTACCATAGTAGTACATTTACATTTATTCATTTAGCAGACGCTTTTATCCAAAGCAACTTACAAATGTCATGGATGTTAAGTTAAGAGCGGAGACCATACCCCCCCTTCTAGTTCATCTGTTTTTCCCCTGCTGTGGTTAATTGTGGAATATATTTTGTTGTTTTCTCATATTCCTTTCCCAGGATGCCACCATAAGTCTGATCTCTTTCTTTTCCACTAATAAAAATCAAGAAGTTGTTTACACTATGTATAAACTCACTAAACATTCACACACAAATTCTCTTACTATCCTTGTGATGACCTTCCACTGACATAATTATTGCTATAAGTAATTATCTACTCTGTCTACACCCTAAACTCAACCTTAACCTTAACCTCAGTATCCAAGGGAATCTTTTTGCTTATTTAATTTTTTTCTTTAAGAAACAAACAAACAAAAAGTTTGGTTGTCTTCTGGCTGCGCTGTGGTGTCTTGTTCATGCAGCGTGTCTTCTTTTGCATGACTCCTCATTGTCTACCTCATACACACAGGAAGTGGATCCTTCCTCAGCCAGCAAATCATGCCAGCTAACCTTGACCTCTATGGCTCCAATTGGCTGTCTGATTGGTGGAGTCAGACTGTCTTCCCTTTGTTTAACATTTAACAGGAACTTGGAAAGGCTTAAAACACGTTCGCTCCTTCCTCATGTTATGCAAGAGCCCTACAAAAATATTTAAACCTGCTCTTTTTTTATACAGTGACATTAATGAATATTGCATACTCCTGTTGAAAGTGTAACAAAGACACCACTCTCCGCTTGGCTTATAAAGCCCATCAAAATTTGTAATTTGAGTAGGGAATTATAATGGCAAGTCTGAGTTTGTAGAAATTCCTCTGCGCTTGCCAGGACCGAAAAGAGACCTGGGCAATTAGAATACAGTATATCATTGTTTGTGTTTGACAGCTTTTTCCAAAACATTTTCCAAACATTTAAGTCCCACTGCTCACCTCAGGTTCTTCCAGGACATCTAAACAGTTTATTAGCCATACATCATAATTTATGGCATTCTTTTTCTTGACATATTATCTATACAAATATTTTGATGCATTGACTCATACCACTTTGTATGACTTCTGCTATTCCAGAACAACAAACAAGAGCATAGTTGAGATAGTTAAGGGCAAACACATGTTTGGTGTACAGTGTGAGATTTTGTTTCACCACCTTCTACAGGATTCAGGTTTCAGATATGTTTTTGCTTTTATTTATTTGTTCTGTTTTGTTTCTAATCCTCTCTCTCTCTCTACCTTGTCTATGTACCTATTCTCATGTTCTCCTAATCACACGTTTGTGTTTTATGATCTTAACCATTTCGCCCATCTGTTCTTCCTGTGTCTTCTCCACTATCACTTTCTCTTATGCAGTAAGGTTCAGGCACGCATGGCCTTCTCCTTCTATCTCCAGCGGGTCCAGATGAGGCTGCTTGTAGAGAGCAGGACCAACACTACCCCTGCCTGGGCACAAAAGGACAGTGACCAGATGGTATTTGTTTTTTTTATTATACATGATTTACTTTGAACATATATTCATACCACACCACAATTCTCAGTTCTGACTGGTCAGAAAGTGTTTATTAATTTTTCTTTGACCGCAGCTTGGACAGTCGTACCAGCTGTTTCGCAGATTGCAGGTGTATAATCACAGGGTTTTGTAAGATGGACACATTACAGTTATTTAGCATTTTGGGTGGGGTCTCCAAAAATAAATTTCTTTACATTTTCTGATATGGAAAAGTCTTCAGAATGGTGGCCTTTGTGGTTTCTTGCTAGTGAGTGATTACTGTTTCAAGCTGTTATAATGTAAGCAATAACATGAACCAAGTTGTTTTATGGGCTTTTCACGACATTAAGAATTTAGAGTGGAAACACTTTAGGATGTGCTGTTTTAGGAAAATAATCAATTTCAGGGTTGTAGCATCATCACACCACTACTTTGTTAATATATATTTATAGATGTTTGTCTGTGTGTGTATGTACACTCTCTGAGCACTTCATTAGGGACACCTGTACACATACATTAATGCAAATATCTACTGAGCATGTGGCAGCAGTGCAGTGCATAAAATCATGCAGAAAAGGGCCTGCAGCTTCAGGTTATGTTCACATCAATCATCGGTAAAAATATGTGATCTCACTGATTTTGATCATGGCATGATTGTTGGTGCCAGGCAGGCTGGTTTGAGTATTTCTATAACTGCTGATCTCCTGGGGTTTTCATCACACAACAGTCTCAGAATTTTCTCAGAATAGTGCAAATAAAGAAAAAAAATCCAGTAAATGGCGAAACAGAAACACCTTGCTGATTAGAGAGGTCAACGGAGAATGACCAGACTGGCTCGAGCTGACAGAAAGGCTACAGTAACTCGGATAACCACTCTATACAATTGTGGTGAGCAGAAAAGCACCTCCGAATGCACAAGACGTCAAACATTGAGGTGGGTGGGTTTCAACAGCAGAAGACTACATCGGGTTCCACTTCTGTCAACCAAGAACAGAAAGCTGAGGCTGCAGTGGGCACAGGCTTACCAAATCTGGACAGTTGAAGAATTGAAAAATGTAGCCTGGTCTAATGAATCTTGATTTCTGTTAAGAATTTGGCATGCATCATGAATCCTTGGACCTGCATTGTTTCAACAGTTTAGGATGGTGGAGGTGGTGTATTGGTGTGGGGAATGTTTTCTTGGCACACTTTGGGCATGTTAATATCAATCAGTCATCGCTTGAATACCACATCCTATTTCAGTATTGTTGCTGACCATGTGCTTCTCTTCATGGCCACAATTTACCCATGTTCTATGGATATTTCCGGTATGATAATGCACCATGTCCAAGGCAAATGTTGTCTCAAACTGGTTTCATGAACATGACAATGAGTTCAGTGTTCTTCAGTGGTCTTCCCAGTCATCAGATCTGAATCCAATAGAACACCTTTGGGATGTGGTAGAATGGGAGGTTCGCAGCATGAAAGTGTACGTGAAAATCCCCCCCAGGAATTGGATGATGCAATCATGTCGACGTGGACCAGAATCTCAAAGGAATGTTTCCAACAGCTTGTGGAATCCATGCCATGAAGGATTGAGGCTTTTTTGAGTGCAAAGGGAGGCCCAACCCAGTATTAGTTTAGTGTTCCTAATAAATTTCTTGGTGAGTGTAGATACACACACACACACACACACACACACACACACACACACACACACACATTTGGTGACCAGACCTCTGGTATTTTGATGTGATCTAATCTGGTCCTCTTTGAAAAAAGTTTAATACCTCTGCTATAAAACAATTCTTTAATATTTTTCTTTCATGTCTTAACAGTACTAGAAAACTACTGTATGATCCCTTTGCTAAATTTCTCCATGTATCATTCAACCCTGTGTCATCCTGTAGGAGCTGGTAATGCGTTTTCTGATGCGAGCTGCCAGTAACCTGCAGCAGGACATGCAGGTGGTGTTACCCAGCCGCCAGCTTTCCCTGCCTGACCGCCGTCGCATACTGGCCCATCAGCTCGGAGAGTTCATCCACTGTTATAACCAGGTCTGATGTTACACATGTAATTGTAAGTTTTTTTTGTATGGTAGATAAATGACTTAACTGAAGTCATATCTGTAACCTAGGAGACAGAACAACTAGTAAAATGTTTGGAAAAGCCTGAAGATGAAGACCGGTGCATCAATTCAAATGTGTTTCGGGAGTTTATTTTGGAAGCAAGGTTGGTGTGCTTAGTATCACTCCTTTTGTATGATATATTGGTCATGTGAACCCTTTAGTTACATATATAATATAATATCAGAGCAGGATTGAGTTTGTTTTATTTCTGGATTTGTCTTATCTCACCTGTTCAAAGTGAAAGTGATCTAGAAGATGTCCTCACTTTCTACACACACAAGAACAAGTCTGCCAGCGTGTTTCTGGGGAGTTCAAGAAGAGACCATTATGAAGAATGCGGTAAGGGCTCAGGAGAGCTAACAAAGCATCACAGCAGGAGAAGTAAGCATTTACACAGTATTTATGATGAATTAATATGCATGTCTGTGAAAACGATTGATTATTTTAATATATCTAATAGTATTAAGACAAAACAACCGGTGTTGTTTTAATCTTGCATATTTTTGCCAGTGATTCAAAGCCTATGACTACTAAAGGGTGGGAAATATCCTGGCATGTATATCTCTATGTGCTTGACATCAGTGATTAAATTCATGAAAGGAACATTGTGGAGTAAACTGACTTTTAGGATGCACACTGTAACACATTAGGAGTCCATGCCTAGGGTCAGATCATGGAGTAAACACTGGCAAATACATTCTCAGTTCCAAGGCAGGCTGAGATCAAACCAAGCCACACTGAAAAGTATCTGCAACATGGAAGAAAAAAAATCACAAGGACCTAAGGATTAGAACAATACTGAACTAAGGAAGTAGAAAATTAGGAGTACAAGAAAACTGTAAAAAAAAAAAATTACAAACTAACACGAGAGAACTAGGATAATATGGATCTGTGAACACTAGATTTTGCAGAATTGCATTCGTGTAACCGACCACGAGAAAATCAATACTCACTAATGAGTAGTTGTTTTATCAATGTTAATTTACAATAATTACTTTTTATATCTTACATCCACTACATTAAGGAACTGAAGAGTGTCAATAAAAATCACTTGTATGATATAAAAATGCATGTTAGAATAATCACAGTGATATCACTACTCTATGATGGTGCTTATTTATTATCTTTCCCTCAATCCAGCTCCGGTAAAAGCCAAAGAAGGCTCTAGTGCTTCAGGATTGTCGCTGACTGCCAAGGCCGACTCACCAAAAAACAAAGAAATCCAAGAGAGTGTAACCAGACCAGGATGCAACAAAAGCAGTATAACTGTGAACACGAACAGCCATAGTAACACTATCCAAAATAGTGACAAATATAGAACATTAAATAATGGTGGACACAGAAACAACAAAATTCTAAATGGAAATACAGTGACAGAAGGTCAGCCCGAGGCCTCAACTGCCTTTGAGACTCAAACTAATGAAAGCAAAACAAGAGGTTTACAAGATGGAGAAATTTGGAGTAAAAGATCCCACATTACAATTGTCGGAAATGACGAAGAACTGTCAAAAATGGTTAAACAGGTTATCGAGCAGCCTGCAAAAAGTTGTAAATTGCAAGTCAAGACCCAGGGTTCTCAGCACACGTCATCATATCGTGCAGCCCTAGACTGTGAGCATATCCACCTGCAGCAATGTTTCCCACGATCTGAACCTGAAGCTCAGCCCCAGGCTCAACCTCCTCCTTATATCCATCCTCCCCCACACCTGCATGCTGAATCTCAAAGCAAACCACAAACTACTTTATCTTCTTCATCCACAAATTCTCTGCGGCCTACACGAGTAACGTTGCCTTCATCAAATTCATATTCACCTGGATCATTTACAACTACTGAAGTGCTACAACAAACCCCGGGTTCACAAATGGCACAGCTGGTCACTAGTGGTGTTTCATCTTCTAGTGCCTGCACTACAAACATGTACAGTCAGAAAGTCTTGTGGCCCGCTTCTGCACCGCGAGGTAACCGTTTTATCTTCAGTCAGCTACACATAGAATGTATTACACTGTGTGCTCCCCCAACAAGAAGGTCACATGAAATAATTTCACAAAGATTCAGCTCTTAAACCTGCTGTATATTTTGCTCGTTTTTCAGTGAGTAATAAGGCCAATAAGTCCAGACCTGCCTCTGCAGGAGTGGTTAAGGAGCCAGATTCACTCTCAGCACAGGCCCAGTCAAATCAGCAGGCTATTGTGGCTGCCCTGAAGAAACTAGTGGAGAAACAAGCAGCTCGCCAGTACAGCACCTCCAGCCACATTAGTCTCCTTACACAACATGTGAGTGCCCAGGGACTTATCATTTCTACAGTAACAGCTCATTCACAGGAACTTATAATGGTTGATATGGTGAAGCGTTCTGCAAGGAGACATTTATTTAAAATTTATGGAAGGAGTCTTCAGTGTCGGCGCTTTGTAATCGATAGTAAGTTTTCCACCAAGGGACATTCTTCAGGATTCTTGGATTCTTTTTCATTCATATTAACTTCAAGAAAGAACAAAAAGAAAGTTAGTGAAGGAACAACTGATTGTCGCTGTTAAAATGTAACTGATAACAGGAACTAACTTGTCTCACAAAAGTTCTACAACACAAATCTATTAATTATGCGACTACAAACGGTTATCAAAGTACGACATCATAATTTAAGACTAATAATAAATGGATTAAAGAATGTGTTATTTAACAAAGAAAAATAAAAGAAGTTTTCTGTAAGAAGACTTTTATTTAACATTTATGGAAGGAGTCTCCAGTATCAACGTGTTATAACGGTAAGCAGGTTTTCTGGACAGGACTTGGCACCTTCTTTTTTTCTCGGTGATATGACTCATTTTGTTAACTTTGAGAGAAAGTCTTGTGAGGGAACAGCTGTTTATAGATGCTCTAACATAAGTGATAATAGTAACTAACTATCACAGCATAACTATAAATGGGTAAAATCATGACATGCCTTCATTAATAATCTGAAATATTTTTATAAATTGCAGTTGTTGATTCTGGTATAAGAGGAATAAAACACACACACAAAGAAATTCATCACGGTTTGCGTCAGGCATCACACCATTTGTCTTTGGGGTAATATGTGTGCAGAATATAAGGTGCACGTTCATAGTTAATAGTACTCTGTCATGCCTACATTGGCACAGTACCAGAGATTCTGCATGCTACTTTTTGTTGTTAGCATTTGATCATTTTGTTGGTGCCTAAGCAAAGCCAAACACCAGAGATGTACTGTAGGGTACAACATGGTGGCTTGTGGAAGATACAAAGCTTTGTGTGAGGTCTCATTATCAGATGCTCTACAGCAGAGGTGCTTTGTTTTGATATTTAACAGGCAGGCAGATTTTTTTTTTCTGAGTAATTGATGCTTATAAATAGAAGAATGTAGCAAATTGGCACCAAGTGAGGGAGTAAGAGTGCTCTTGTTTTTTCTCTTCTATCATTTCTGCCCTGAAGGTTTTTTTTTTTTTTTTGCAGTGGGAAGCCCACTGGCTGAGTTCCCTCCTAATTCCCTCCCTTCCTTTCTCCTTATTGCGATGTCACCAGACCACACAGACTGCACATTTTCTGCCTCCCCTTACTCTTTCACGCTAATGTATACTGTTACATTAGAAGGTGTTTGCTTTGTTTATCATGGAAAGTTCATTCGGGCACACAGCAAAATCCCCAGTGTTGAATTAACACATAGAGTGTTGAATTAACTCTTTCAGTGTTCATTTGTGTCCGAGTGGATGTGAATAAACACTGTAGGTGTTAATTCAACACTGGATTTTATTGCACGTTACTTGGGCGGCTGTGGCTCAGGTGGTAGAGCGGGCTGTCCACTAATTGTAGGGTTGGCGGTACAATTCCCGGCCCACACGACTCCACATGCCAAAGTGTCTTTAGGCAAGACAATGAACCCCAAGTTGCTCCCGATGGCAAGCTAGCATCTTGCATGACAGCTCTGCTTCATTGGTGGGTGTGTGGGTGTGTGTGTGTGTGTGTGTGTGTGTGAATGGGTGAATGAGAAACAGTGTAAAGCCGCTAAGGTTTTAAAAAAGTGCCAAATAAGTGCAGACCATTTACCATTTTACTTTCCAGCTTAGTTTTATGGATTAGATGAACAAATTTATGTCCTGCTTTATTTTGAGTTTAGAATTCATTCAAATGTAAAGCAAACTTTGTAGTGCTTCATGTATAAAGAGAGTGGGGCATAGAAAAAAATTGTGCATAAATATCAAAAAGACACAAACGCACATCCGAAACCACACAAAAATTCCACTGCATCTGCAAGGCATGATAAGCCAATTACACTTTTAGAGGCAGTTTTGCTGTCAGTATCCGCTGATGGGTCATAAAAGCATTGTGGTCACATAGTGAGATATTTATGTTCGCTTAGTTTGTTGAGTATTACTGTAAGTCTGTCAAATGCTGATATAGTTATAGTGCAAATTCAGTGCTCCAAGAACCTCTTCCGTTTGGGTGAACGTTTGTATTGATGAAAGACATAGTATCAGGATCTTATGTGTGTTTTTACGAGTTGACCAAAAAGTTCTGGTGTGGTTTTCTTTTAAGTAGGCTGTATCTAGTCTTCATATTATTTTGATATAATTGTTTGATCGATTGTTGCCTCCATGCAATTTTTCATTATATCATCGAATTTTCAGCCAATGTGGCAAGTTTACATTTGGGTTTTGAATTTTGAGGAGTTGTGACATGCATTTGGATTTCCAAACAATTTGTATAATATCACATATGCTAATGAATTATTCCAAATTATACCAAACCGCTGCTGAATGCTTCATTCTATTTGGTGTTAATTCATTTTCTATAACAGAATAGCTCAGACATTAGTTCTGGCTTTTAGGTTTATATTAATGTGCTTCTAATGTCATCATTTCTGTGGCAACAACTTAAACAGGGACTTGTATGGCAAATACAAGTAACTTTAACTTTTATTGTAACTTTAAATTTTCAAACATGGGAAAGTCTTTAGGATGGAGAGAGAGAGAGAGAGAGAGAGAGAGAGAAGAGAGGCTAGTGAGGGAAAGCTGAAAACTCAGTTGGATGGTGGATGGTGCAGTAAAAAGAAAACAAAAAACAAAATAATAATAATGGTAGTAGTAATAGTAGTAGTAGTACAATTTCTATAAAATCAAATCAATCTAAAACCTATAAGATCCATTTAAAAATTGGTTGTCTAATGTCCACATGACCAATTATTCATTGCTGATCTTCTGTCTGAGAGCTATTTAATAAAGTATATAATCACTTTCTAATTATCATCACCATTAACAATATTTGTAAAGGGTTAGAATGGACACTTGATATTGTAGGCGTATTTAATATTTTTAGGTCAAAATTTTCATCCTTTTTTCTTTTTCTGTTAAAAAAACAGCACATTTGTTATTTTGCTGATTTATTTTTTTACTTTTTTTGCATCCCTTATTATAAACATAGTGAAATTATGTTAACTATATACTTGTCGAACATGCACAGATTTTATTTCATATTAATAAACTCAAAACACTCTGTATTTACTTTGACAGAAAGTGAGGAGGCCTGCACGAGTTCAGTCGAGAGCATGTGAGGTTGGGGGAAGGGGACAGAGCTTCCAGGCTGTGTCAGTTTATATTGGAGAGTTCAAAACATCTGCACAAATCATTCCAGATTAATATTCCGATTAGCTCATCTCACATCTGGCTCATCTTTTTATTAAAAAAAATAAGAACAATAAAACACTTCAGGAAAATGATCAACTTTGGGGTGGTAACAGTAACTCTGCTTGACGTGGGGCCGCATTATATCACTCCAGCGTTGATTATTTTCCTATAACAGCATGCCCCGCCATGTTTTATTCCTTTCATACTCGATAACCACATCATTTGCTTGTACCTTCAACATTCTTCTACATTATACGTGTACAGTATATTAAATTTGTTTGCAGATTTGTCACATTATACATTACATCTAATGTTGTGCTTGCTTTAAAGTTTTTTGTTTCGCATGTCTGATAAAAGATCACACATGATGATGATGATGATTTGTAGATGCCCCTTTCTATTAGGACTGTTATAAAATTGTTATAGTCAGACTTAGAATGTCGCCCATGACCTTTGCCAGAAGAACATGATGGCCGGCCACCCTGTATTAACCTTTCAGCGTTACCAAGCATCTTTAGACAGACATGTACAAGCACACACCAATGCAGCCCAGACCGTTATAGTCCCATAAAGACTCTGCCATCTTGGATTCTTGGTATTTTTTTCAAAACAATCTTTCGAGACAATTCATTTATCTACCAGCAAATCTTTTCGGCTGGAAAAACATCATATTTTCACTGACATATCTTTTTAGATATTGTCTGTACCTACACATAATGGAGAACTTGTTGATGATTTATGCATATTTTTAGCTCTTTGGTCAGTATGCCAGTAAAATGAACATTTAAGGGTCTGAAAAAGGCACATAGTTTGCATTTCTGACCTAAGTCAAGCAGCGTACATTTATCTTTTCAATGAAGTCATTACTCGAGGTTGGTCATCATCTCTGGCATGTGGCATGTTTGTAGTGTGGCTGAAATATGATGGCAATTTCCTTTAGTTTGTGCTGGCAACGGCCGGGGCACTACAGTGTGGCATTAGATCCACAGACAGGCTTAATCCAAATACAGGGATATTTTTATATAGCAGCTTTTTTTGTAGCCCTTTCTGCAACAAATTAGTTTAAGAAACTTTTTTCTAATGGCTCAGAATTACATTTGGAATTAGAAGAACGTTAATACAGTGCTCCATAGTGTGCCCGGTGTACTTTCATAATTAGTACGACTGAGAAGTGGAGCAAACTTACTCACTAAATGCTTGACATTTGCAGGTCACTGGACATTTGCAGGTCATTTGGAGTCACTGACCTTGATGTATATTGACAATTGACAAGGATGGCAGATCTCAACCAAATATGTGTAACATTAGAAAATAAACTCTTTCCCTGAAGCCCATGGAGGTTCCAAAGGTCTGCCTGTACTCTGTCAGATCTTGCATTAAATTAAACACCTGTCGCTGAGGAATGCCTGACATTTCCCCTTTCTCTGGTATGATAACCAGACAAACTGCTAAGCTGTTCACCTGTCTAGAAACGCAGCCTTAAACGCTGGGAAAATAAACAGCTCTGTCATCTCCAGAGGAGCAGGAAGAGCAGAAGTGGTATATTGCCATAGTTCCAAAATTCAATATTTTGAATCTGGAAGCTTTCTATTAGCTCTTTAATCTATCCAGCTGCCTAATCGCTCCAGTCTATATTACATCCTTTTCCCATGTCTTGGTCCAGTGCTTTTGATGACCCTAGGGTTTGTTTACAGTATATGTGTTCATGATTAGAGTGGGAAAGAGACAAAGAAGTGTGTAATTACATCCTGCGCTTAGAGACTAGCTGTCTGTATAATTGCTTATTTCCTAAACGTCTGTTAATGGCTCCATGAATGGATAACATCTCAATTCTGAGCTATAGAAATATGTGTTGATTTTACACACCACTGTTGTATTTGTGTGTCGTGAGTAGGAGCAGACATTTGTTTTTAATAGTTTCAACCAATGAAGAAGTTAGTGACAGTAATAATGTAATAATGGCATGACAATAATTACAATAATAATGAGCAGAATAATGACACGAGAGAACAAGCTATAAGAATGATCACTGCTCTGGTCTTTAACTGGCTCTGCCTCACCACAACGTTATGTGCATAACATTTATTCGTGCAATTGTTCATGCACTTACAAGGAAAAAAACAAACATATGCTGTGCGTAACCATACTAATGCAAACTACAAAAGTTTCTGCTCTTCTGTGTATTAAACTCCAGTTTTTGAATATAAAAATTAGAGCTGTAAGTATGAGAACAATATTTATTTTTGTTGTTATTTCATAATTTTTTATTTTTATTTTGCATAGCTGACCAACCTGAACCTAGCTAAAGGAGTTTTCCGCAGAGGAGTGCAGAGTGTCACGTCAGGAGCTCGGCCCGACACAGCGACAGCTCAACACTCAGGCATGAACCTCTCTGGTGCTGTGAGGTAAGTACACATTATGTGTGCGCTTGGTATGTGTGTGTGGACCAGGAGGGAGCAATGTTTAAACCCTTGCCTGCCAGGCTGACTTGTCAGAAGTTGTTTCACAAATCTTTTATAGGTTTGTGATAACAAGTGTAAACTATCACGCCATACAGCACTGTAATGTAGCATTAAACCAGTGTAGTTTTTGGTACCATTACAGTACATTTATGTATTTTGACTATTACAAATACACCCACTTTACGCACTAATGTGTCTGGAAGTGAACAAAGGGTAAGTGTTCCAGATTAGCTGTAGTATGTTTCCTCAGTGCCATGGTAAATGTTAGAATTGGAGTGAAATTGGGTTCTGTGGTTGCATCATGCATTTCTTTTTCCCCAGTTTAATATAAAAACCTGCAGAATTTAAAAACAAAAAATGTCCCTTATTGTATGTGGTTCTTTTCATGATGTAGAATCACATTCTTTATGTGATGGGATAAAAGGGTTTCAGTGTATTGCCAGAGAAGCATGAATTGTCTGTAGAAATCGGTTCAGGGTGAAAGAGACAGAACTTCTCATCTGACTACCTGATTCACTCTCTCCCTTCAAGCAGTGCATGTTACAGAAAGATGTACTGAAAGTGCTTCATTGCAGAGGCAAATTAGAATTCTGTAAGCTTTCTCAGTGTAATCATTTCTGGACAATTTTATAGGTGCTTAGTTTGTGTTGGCTAAATCGGTCACAGGCAATAAAACCCTAAAGGCCAGTTTAATGGTCTCTGAAGAATCTTTAAAGAGAGCTGGGAGTCTACGTTTTGAAGGAAAAGAGGTAATTTAAGTGGTGAGACTGCTAGGTAGGTACTACGCCTTTGAAATGTAAGATTATATTATCTGTTAAAGGCAGTGAAAATGTTTTTTTTAGACATTTGTCTGTTAACTTCCTGGCGAATAAAGACAATCACCTACATATTCGCGTTGTCATCTCAGCAGGGGAGAACGTGAGAATAAGTGAAAGATAACTGCGAAAAGAAGTAAAGTATAAATTCCTGTGCCTTTCCAGTTCATCATGAATTCCTAGAAATTAGAGTTGTACTAGAACTTGTATTGCAACATTGACTAAGTTTACATGGACAGCACTAATCTAATTATTGACCTTATTCTGAATGAGACAATATTGTGATTAAGGTGTTTATATGGGTTGCTTTTAGAATATTCCTTTCATGTTCCTGTTTTACGTTATAGAATATGAATTCGATTAACGGCACACGTCATTACGTCCCCACGCCACACCGTCCGACGTTCCTCCAGAATTTCACGTATCAACATACAGCTCGTCTTCCTTATGGTACTGTATACAGTTATGGGTGTTTTTTATTTTTAATTTTACGAAAGCTTCAAGTGCAGTTAATTATTTGTCTTGCAATACGTGCAAATAGTTGACTGCTTGAAGCCATGGGCTGCGTCCGAAACTGCGTACTTGCCCACTATATATAAGCCGAAACACATGTATTTCACCTACTATATAGTAGGTAATATACTATATAGTACGTGGTTTGGGACGCAGCCGTGCTCTCTTGTTTGCCGTAAAACGGTCGAGCACTGCCGTGTGTGATCGTGTCCTGTCGCAAAATGCGGTGAAAACTCCCACACGACGTTAATAGTGTGATTAAGATGTGTACATGTCTGTAACGCACGTTGATAATGCGATTAAAACAGGAATACTCCACATGTCTTAATTCGATTCGTGTTTACTTCGAGTATGACTTTAATCAAATTAAGGTAATAAAAAATGGCTGTTTACATGCTAGTTTCTTAATCAGAGTATCGTCTTAATCGGGTTAATATCGGATTATTGTTGTCCATGTAAACGTATTGAGTGTCACATGATGCTAAAATATTAGAACATAAAATGGGCACATTTATTGCGTGCATGCAGTTCCTGAGACGTCATACTGCAGTATCGTCGCTTGTAAGCTGAGGTGTTCATACAGTGCTTCCCACAGTGCCATGTAATGAGAGGAAGGGTTAAGCTTATGTGGTTTCCTCAGTTTTATAGTGATCGGTTGGTGACCATGTCTCAGACACTTTGGCCCTCATCTAGCCGTGTCTGTTTTTCTAGTCCAACCCTTCCTTAAGTATGGAACTGTCAAGGAATTCTTGGAATGTCTGGCTTTTCCCTTTTTAAAAAATGTTTTTATTTCCACAAAAGAAAGTAAAAGACGTAGTGAATTTTTAATCTTCTCACAGCATGCTTGCGTAGATATCCAAAACAGGCTTTCACATCTTATACGCTTAAATGCCTTGATGGCATATTCTGTTTCTGCTTATCTCATTATTATTTAATCCAGAGCACCTTTTCCTCCACTCTGTTTGTACTGCTTGTGTTCAGTAAGCGCCATGCTGACTCTCCCGGAGTCCTCGATACTGTTGAGATTAGTAAGTAATTAATTGTTCTGTCCCCAGCGATTGCAGAATGCAGTCGTTTCCTTGACCTCTTCTTCCCTTGAAAGTCTTGGCAGTAGGATTTTGTTTGTGTTTAAAGGTTCATTTCTGGTCAAAATGTGGCATCTCTTTAGAACAGCATCTGCCTGGAACTTTCCACTGGCTGCTGTCTGCTGTGCACCAAACCGAGCAAAATTAAACCAAACCAGGCTGTTGCCACTCCTCACCTTGGATGAGGTCTGCGTATGCTGAAAGAATTCCAAAGCATAATTTTTAAAGATGTTATTAGGATATGTATGCCTGATTATGTTGACTTTAATTCTGTCTTTAATGTTTGATTTCCTGAGCCTTCGCTCTGTGTCCAGCATTTTGGGACCAGTGGTCTGTGCCAAACATGCTGAAGCCGTTAAGCATACTGACTCTTTAAGCCAAGGGGGTGAGGCGTGATGCCTTTCAAAGAGTAGGGGCCTTTGAAGTTGCTCTCGCCAGGGGCTGCCAGGTACGCTGTGTCAGCACTTCCAAACCATATTCCCACTGTTATTACTCCCCTCCTCCAAACCCATTGTACCGATACAGAGATATTCCAGAATTCCATATTCAGTTGTACCTGTAACCCTAAATACACTGCTGGAGCTCAAGATTGTGTCCTGTTGAAGAGAAGAACAAATAATGCAGCCTTTGGCTTGGTTTAATGTTCCATCCTGTATTTGTTGAGTACAACTGACAACTAAGTGAAGTAATCAGCAGAATATGTGACTGGTTGTTGAACGCCGTGATATTAGATTGTACCAGTGGTGTATGTCAAACATTGTAAACGATAATGTTGTTAAGTCTGTGAAATACTTCGGTAATTTAAGCTGCTCTTGGATCACTGATCGTGCGCTGTCTCTGCTCTTGGCTTAAACAGAGATTCGTTTCCAGTAAGTTATTGGGTACCGCTTGCAAACAGTAATAATAGGCAGGGTTTAGGATTGTAACGGAATGTCATAATTATTGCATATTTCGGGTTTGGAGTGCAGTTAGAAGAGAACGGAGCCCAGCATAAGACGATAATGTTGACTTTCTCTTCTAACTTGGCTGACATTCCAGTTCTACATCAGTTTTCTTCTACGTTCGACATAACAAAAAGGCTCTAAGGCTGTATTTAGAGTCGGTGACTTAAGTCAGCAAATGAAGTTTAAAAATGACGTCAATACACGGGGAAAGTTCTCCGTATTCAGACGCTTAACTTGACTTTCTGGGCAGCCCATTCAGAATATTAAAAATATTCACAGGCTGAGCCATCAGCCAAAAAACTGCTCCAAAGCATCAATGCTCCTGATGTTTAACAGCGGCTATCAGGTGCTTTTCCTTATGTACAGATCCCGGGTCCAAATTGTTTCAGACATGTAAAACTTTTTCTTATGGTCCTAAATGTGCTTAATGGTGTTTTTTTTTTAAACTGCTTATGTATTTTATATTCATTGCCTGATTTGTGCAGGTCAACATAAACCATGTGTCTCTCTTAAGAATGTAGCAATACAGATGAATTGTTTCATTCTGTACAAGCTCTTATGTCTGTAGATCGAACAATGCAACAAACTGCATAATAAAGTAGGCTGTGCATTATAAGATAGCATTTATTATGTGATGTGAAATAAACATTTAAACTTTATCAAGCCACACTCACTGCTATTGAAAACATATCTTCCACTTTATTTCAACTCAGAAGAAGCTACATGGGTTTCAAAAAATATACAAACCTCTCCTAATCCCAGTTTTACACAGCACACTAGCATACTACTGAACTAGCTCCTGTGTTCATCGTCAAGCAGGAGCTGGAAAAATTCTTTAAGGTTTGGTCTATGAGGGCGCTTTGACTTCTCTGTAAATTGTAACAGTGACTGGTGAACTGAAATATTACATTGTGATGACTTTGCCAAATATGTGTACATTACACTGGCAGTAATACCACAAATGTATGGCTAATACAGGATCCCCGTTCATGCACACAAATGCTCTGCTGCATTTAGACAGTCTTTTGCCTCTCTGAGGTGTATCTTGATATTTCTGTTTAATATTCATTATGAGCTCTACCTCTTCTTACTCTCCAGATCCAGTCCACAGCCTCATTTCATTCAACCCACATGAACTTGGAAAAAACTTTTATTAAAATATTGAACGTAACTTTTCAAGAAACGAACAGAAATATACAATGAGAAAGAAGGAAAAACACTGAAACTAAAAACAATAAACTCTGTGGCAAAAATTTAAAAAAATGGCAAAAACATGGTCTTTAAATAAACAGCATTCTTTGTTAACAATCATTTTCGCTAATCACGGCTTATGAATGCGCTGCCCGAGTTTTCGTTTACTCGTTCAGAGTTTTCATTTATGCTCCTCAAGTTTATGTTCGCCATTCTGGCACAAATCTCACATGTGGGTGGGGCTTAACAGTGCTTTATTCTCATTGGCTAGTGAGATTTGGATCGACAGCTCAAGTGTCTAGCTGAAAAGGAGTAGGATGACCATGATGATGTCGATGATGTCAATGATGACACTCTCCATTCTGAGAGCTCATATCGAAAAAAATAGTCGTATGAGACTACCCAGACCTCAAATATTAATTACGAACTAATATACTACGCAAGTAAGTAATTTCCACTACAGATTATAAACATTATAACTATACAGACAACCGCATCCAGAACGCTCTCCAGAAAAACACAAGTCTGTACTTCCTGGTACTTCAGGAAGCTGTCGATCCAAATCTCACTAGCCAAAGAGAGTAATCACTGTTAAGCCCCGCCCACACTTGAGATTTGTGCCAGAATGGCAAACATAAACTTGCAGAGCATAAATGAAAGATTTGAAAGTGTAAATGAAAGCTCATTCATGAACCATGATTAGCAAAAAGGATCTTTTTCATTGTATATTTCTGTTTGTTTCTTGAAAAGTTACACTCAACACTTTTGGCACAGATTGAATTCCATAAATGGCCTACAGTAAACTAATGCTCAACATTTTCTCAACAGTTCCATAGCATAGCCATCCAAAGTGCAGTTACTGTAAACTGCTATATGTACATGCACTCCGGTTTCTTGCACAGCTGGCTTCACCTGGATCACAATTTAAAATAAACTCTTGTGTGCTGCTCTTGATATAAGTCGCATCTTAAATGATTCAGAAGCATGTCATGTGTTGTGCTGGCTGTGGCATAACCAAAAATTAATCATGAAAATGAGGAAATATACAAAATAAAATCACAATTGTTTTTCTCATCTGTACAATTAAATTGGTGAGTGTGATGTGCTCGTGCATGTAAGATGGATGTCAGACAGCAGTAGGAACGGCGATGATACAAATTTTTATTTCATAATTTAAGACACAATCTACCACCAAACTATTTTTCCATATTAATATTGTTGCCATAAATTACATTTATGACACTGAAAAAGATGAAAATGAAGATGAATAAGATGAAATGAGGTTAATAATAGGGGGAAATTTTATTTTGTTTTTATAAATCCTGATCTACTTTTCTTACAATACAGTATGCTGATATTGCAGTGGTTCGATTTGTTGTCATTACAAAATAAATGTATTCGAATTTAACATTTGATTTCCATCAATATGGTCTCGTGTCAGTATCATCTAGTGAAGTCTTTTTTGGGATACGTCTCGTTTCATGGCTTTAGTGTATCGTCTCATGCCTAGCCATTTAGATCATATTCGGTAATGGAGAATGCAGGATACAAAACACATCTAAGGCTATAGAGAGCTGCGTGACTCTGAGAGCTGAAAACAGACTAAGAAGAACTTCATGCTTCTCAGAGTCACACCACTGAAAGCTTGCCATGTTTAAATTTGTTACATTCTAATGCACAGCTTTTGTTTTGTTATATGTGGCTAAGAGTCTGAACGGCTCACACACACTCTATGTAATTGTTAAGTTGCAATTATTGTGCTTTTATAATGTTCAATGTTTTAATAAACTGAAAATTGAAGGCGCATATTAAGGCAATGATTATTTCTGTTATATTGAAAAAATATTGTATCGAGACACTGCTGTATCATCATATCCAGTATGAATTTTGTGTATTGTTTCATCCTTCAGCTTTTCGTGTTGAAAGTAATGGGTGATAAAGGGATTTTATGTGTGTGCAATCTCATATTTAAACCCCAGAGAAACTGGACAGGGTTAAAGGCAAAAACAGAAAACAAAGGAAAAATAATAAATGTTTCATGCATATATTTAAAATACTATTAGTTTAAAAGGTAGTTTTAATGAAAAGGACTTTTTCGTGTTCGAACTGATACAGATATTTTCTCCTATTGTTTGAGTGGAAAGTTGTTATTGTGTAATGTTTATATGACAAAGAGTTTTGCTTGTTTTTATGAAGGGTGCCAAGAATTCTGGAAGGCCCTGTATAGTGTCCTTTATTGTGGCGAAACGTTTATCAGAAACATACCGAATAAAAATGTGATTAACTTGTTAAGAACGAACGCTGACAGAGTAAACGTTTAAACAGAATCCTGCTCTTTCACTTTAAATTATTGGGTTTATGTATAACATCTCACATTGAAGAAATGTTGGCCTAGACTAATAATCTTGGAATGTAATACTCTAATAGTATCTGACATATTTGCTTAAAAGCTTCAGCATCAACTAAAATAGAAAAACCTTCCTGCTACTTGTGTTATGATTGAATATGTTCAGTGTTTGAAAGTCTCACAGGAAATTCAAAAACTCTGCAGCATTGCTGTGTCATGTTTCAATGAAGTGATGTAAAGGAGGGGAAAAAAAGAGAAGAGAAAAGAAATTTACAGCGCACTGGTGTAATATACACTACCAGTCAAAGGTTTAGACACACTCATTCTTTATTTTTATTTTTTCCCCCCACATTTTAGAATAATAATAAAGTCATCAAAACTCTGGTATAACACAAATGGAACTATGGGAATTATGTTGTGATAAAAAATCCAAAATAAATCAAAATAATTTAATATTTTAGCATCTTCAAAGTATGCACACTTTTTGCCTAGAATTTCCAGAAATGTATTCTTGGCATTTTCTCAGCCAGTATCTTGAGGAATTTCCCTGAGATGCTTTTTAAACAGTATTAAAGGAGTTCCCACCTACGCTGGACACTTATTGGCTGCGTAATATTTCGCACCAAGTCATCCGTTTTAAAAAATATTGTTTTGTAAGTAAAATGTTAATTTTCTAATGAAAGAAATGAAAATGTCGGCACGATTATATTTTTGTCTACAACACCGATTTCAAACGTTTAATCATACACCTTCAGATCAAAAGATGTTTAAGATCATGAGAAACATTTCAGTCAAGTGTCTCCAGACTTTTCGGTAGTGTATCTATATTTTTTCTTTAACTGAATTTAGTGCTTCCTGAAATCCTGGAAACCTTAAGGATACATTAATATGGTTACAGGTGCATCATGAGAAGTGACGAAATCATAGCAAATTAATGAGGGGCCAGTGTGGACAGACTATTAAAAATAAATTAAAGAGGTCAGTGCGAAACAATGACTTGTCTTCTTCTGAATAAAAATGTTTCTATTCATCTTAATTAGACCCATATGGAGAGTTGTGCAGAGCTCTCTTCTGAGGATGTGCTTAGAGAAATTCTGCTCTAGGATAATAGCATCGGGTGCACGGTGGCTCAGTGGGGGGGGGGGGGGGTTGGAGGTTCGATTCCTGCTGCTCCCCTGTGCGTACGGATGTTTGCATGTTCTCCCCGTGCTGCGGGGGTTTCCTCCCCCAGTCCAAAGACATGCATGGTAGGCTAATTGGCATGCCCAAAGTGTCCATAGTGTATGAATGGGTGTGTGAATGTGTGTGATTGTACCCTGCGATGGACTGGCACCCTGAACAGGGTGTACCCCATGCTCCCTGGGATAGGCTCCAGGTTCTCCGTGACCCTGTAGGATAAGCGGTATAGAAAATGGATGGATGGATAATAACATCGTGCTAATAGGATGATGTAGACATCTGAGAGACTGCACACTGGAACCTCCTGCTCCACTGCACTTGGCTCAACATACAAATCTGTAGCTTAATCTTAAAGTGATTCTCACAGTCGTTAACATGTTTATTCTGACTGCTTTTGCTTGCCATGCCATTAGAGGACAGAAATGAGAGTCAAAGTTGCAACCTGATGCGTATTGAATGTGCAGTGTTGATCTTGACTTTTTGACCTCCCAGAATTCCCTCAGTGAGGTACTCCTTCTGGTTAGCAGTTAGTAACAATACATTCAGTGTTGCGTGATCTTCTGTTGGTTATGTTTTCCTAAGCTGAACTGAGAGAGAGACAGAGAGAAAAAGAAAATAAATAGTTGATGGAAATACCCCGACACTCTGTGTCCTGATGTTAGCCACATTGACCAGCTTGGTGCTTTGAGGTATTACTCCAGATCCATGGAATGATGCTGAATGATGTCATTTGCCTAAGCATTCCTTTTCCTACAGTTGAGCATGAGAATAATACTTGCACTGTGCATGACTAACACGGTAGGTGTCAGCAAACATTGCTTATTACACTGAATATGAATAATATCTAGAATCACTGTCAGAGGTGAGTTATAGCTCTGGGCTGCAGACAGTGGTTTAGTTTATTTGGATATGATTGATTCTGTGATTGTATTTAGATTTGTTTTTTTTAAAAAGAATTGTTTGTTTTAGGGGTTTTTTGCAGTGCACATGGTTATTCAGGATTAGTAAGCAAATAAATCCTGTCAAACTTTAAACATTTTCTTAACTATGTAAGGAGTAAAACACAACAGGATGTCAAAGCGATGTTACTGTTACCACCTGAAGTTGATTTTTCCTATAACAGCATATCGCAAAGTGTTTTATTCCTACTACACAACAGCAACGTGATGATTCATTTTTTTATTTATTAATAAACAACACATCATGCTTTTCCCCACCTTTCCCTTCAGTTTATTCACATATTCTAATTCCCACCCACTAGCGAACTTTCCCCTATCACATGACAACTACCAACCAGGTACAGGGCAGTGTGGCACACTCAGAGGAAAGTGCTGTCTGCCCTGTACTGCATACATGAGCTTACAGATGCCCCTGACTTGGGTCAGTATGATTGAGAGGTGAGAGTGTATGAGACAGCATGACCTCCAGCCACTGATTGCTGTGGCATTCTTGTGATTTGAACTCACTATAGCTTAACAATACAGAGAATGCTTTTCTGTTGCAAATAGTTACATTTAATATTGCGCAATGTCTGCAAGAGAGGTTAGTTCCTGTTATCACCTATACCAGGTATAAGCAGTCTTTCTCTCACCAGTCTCTTTTTTCCCCTTCTTTCTTGTACTTACAAAGACTTCATCATGTTACTGAGAAACCAGAATGCATCAAGCCCTCTGTGGTGAAGACTCTCCAGTGTCTGAAAACTTGCTGACACTTAGAAAGCACTGAAACTGTAGACTCCTTCCATAAATGTTCAAATAAATTTCTCCTTACAGAAAGCTTCACCATATCAACAATTGTGCAGTACATTCCTGCATTATTCCTCTGCTTCTCCAAGTGGTTGGCGGTGGCTGAGCACTGACCGGCGCAGAAGAGCAATGCAAGCGAACTGTGTTTTTAATCACTGTCCAATCTCTCTGCAATTATTTATTTGTTTATTTTGGATTAAAAAAAAAACTTTTGGCCTTGGTCAAAAGTGCTGTTTTTAGCCGCATTCTTCATTTACCTTGACGGAAGGTAAGATCACTGCATCAGTGCATCTTTAAAGCACCAAGAACCAAAACATTCCTAGTGAGACAGGGGGAAGGACTGGGTTACCAGAGCCTTTCAGTTAATATCATATTAATATAAAGAGTTCAAAACACCTGCATAAATGTCAATTGACTCATCTGCCATTTTTATTATGGAAAAAAACAACAGCTGTTTTGGCTGTACTTATGTTGGAGTACATTCCAGCATACTCTGATGTTAAAATGCAGCATGCCACAAAATGCATAAAGGTTGCCTGGTCTGATACAGATGATAATTATTTATTTTTGCTATTTTCTATCTCACCCTTCACTTGGACCTCCGTGCAATTCCTTTAGACACAAAAACATATTAGGACGTCTTGCAATTGGCACTACTGTCAGAGCTGCTGAAAATTACATTCTGACCAATCAGATTCAGGCATTCAGCAGTACTGTGGTATAACCATATGATAACACACTCACCCACTTTTGTGTGTGAAAATCCCAGGAGATCAGCGTTCGTTTCTGAAATACTCAAACCAGCCAGTCTGGTACCAACAATCATGCTATGGTTAAAGTCACAGAGATCACACTTTTTCCCCCATTCTGATGTTTGTTGTGGGCATTAACTGAAGTTCTTGACCTGTATCTGCACGATTTTTTACATTGCGCTGATGCCACATGATTGGCTGTTACGATGACTACATGAATGTGCAGGTCTACAGGTGTTCCTAATAAAGTGGACGGTGAGTGTATATACTGTAGAAAAGTTCTTGCTTGTGTTATTATTTAGCAGGAACTCGTATACCTCTATTTGCTAACCTCTTACGCTTGAGTTATCTGTGCTTGCTCATAAAAAAATAAATCTTAAATAAATTCTGTCTGAAAAGCTGCTTTTTCCATCGCTGCTGTATTACCCTTGATCAGAGGGTCCCGCTTTGACATTCTGCAGTTGTAGAGATGAGAAGAAAAGTTAAAGGGCTTCCATAAGCCGGGCTCAAATGAGAGCTAATCGCTTTATAAAAGCATGGAGCCATTTAAAGGTTTACTTTGCTCGGCACTCAGCCGGTGATGTTGATGGGACATGACGTGTCGTGTATAGGGCAGTGGAGAGGCTGTGTGTTCTGGGAGCCTGCTGCTCACTACAGATCCTCATGCTTCTCTGCCACTGACTGATCTGGATGAGCGAGGCTGCAGGTGGAGGGGCTGCTGTACTGTGTACGATGAATAAAGGAATAAAAGAATTTGATGTGTCACTTGTTTTAAAAGTCGGTTCTGTATTATTGGATTTATTACCGCAGACAGATGAGAGTGTTTTGTTTATTTTACGGTTCTATGTTAAATGTGGTTAAATGTGTGCTCATTTAATAAATAGGAATCGATGGATATTTTGACATCAAGACAAGACATCTTTCTCTGTCTGTTTTGCGAGAGTATAAACAAAGCAACTTATGATTCATACCATAATCATATGAATATGTTAAATTATTTTCAGTGCTAATGCTTAGGGCTGGGCGATATGACAAAAATATATCATCACGATACTTGAGGACATTTCTACGATACATGATGTGTATCCCTATATTTAATTTAGCTAACAAACTGTCTGCAAAACAGTAGTAAATTAAACAAAACAAGAAAAACATTCAACTGAGTTTGACGATACTTGTCTTTAATGCCTACAAAGACAAAAAATATGTCAAATCAACGTCATCCATTCAGTACCATTTAATTTCTAATTATTAAAAGTGTAAAATAATAATAATAATTAAAAAAACATCACCATGCCAGTGATATCTCAGAGGGTTAGGGTTTTTGTGTAAGTAAAAAAAAAAAGGTAAATAATTAAGTGTATAAGTAATAAGTAATTTATCACAATATTGATATCATATCAATATATATATATATATATATATATATATATATATATATATATATATATATATATATATAATCACCCAGCCCTACTAATGCTGTATCATTTCTAATACAGTAGTGTGAACCTAGTGTCAGGGTTAGCTAGCACATTGGCAATGACATGACTAGAACATTTTATATTCTTTCACTTTTCATGCTATGATTGAAATCTTGCCTGTGTCACCTGTGGATGTGAATAGTACAACAAAACTCTGTTCCCTCTCAACAGTCACAGGAAGGACGACGATGACGGAAAGAGCCAGAGTGCCTGTAATTTGGCTACTGGAGCAACTTTGCAGACCTCATCAGGCAGCTCTCAGCTCCAGTTTGCCATCCAGCAGCTCCAGCAGCAGAAACTGCAGTCCAGGAAGCTACTGGACCAGAGCCGTTCTCGACATCAAGTCAGTGATGGAGCCTACGTTTATAGCTAATGAAATAATAATATACATGAGCCATGTACTGTGCTAACAGTACAGATTTATTGTGCCAACTAGCGATGTACCGATCCGATCTGAAAGAACGGTATCGGGACCGATGAAGGCATTTTTTAACTGATCGGTATCTTCTTTATTGAGCACTAACCGGTTTTTATTGTCAGCTGTCATGGATAACACAATTTGTGGCAGGACTACATGGTTTAAATGTCTGCATTTTGGAAATATTTTAAATTGGAAAATGAAAGCAGTCCGAAAACAGCCACTTGTAATGTCTGCAATGCGAGCATTTCGTGAGGCGGTAGCAACAGAGCTGCATTCAATACTACCAATTTGATACGGCACCTAAAAACTAAACACCAAACGGAATACAGCCAGTTCACTTCGGTAACTCGGGCTGCATCGAATCAACACACACTGGAGGATCCCTTTAAAAGGAGAGAAGTTTCCTCTCCTGGAATTGTTAAGTTAAGAGCCATGGCTCTTAATTGATAAGATCCATATAAAAATATTTTTAGTTTGTTTACTTTATTTTGTAAAAACAAAACAAAAAAAACTTTAATAATAATAAAAAAAAAACTAAGGAACAGCATGGATGGTGGCAATTTTTTTTTTCTTAATGCATTGCAAAGCTATTCAGTTGTCAAGCATGTACATTGGATTTAATGTACTTGAAGTGTACACCTAGCACTAGGAACATACAAGTATCGGATACAGATACTCGATATTAAATGACTCTGATCGGGATCGGGGGGCAAACAATCTTGATCGGGACATCCTTGGTGCTAACTGATTATTACACTAACTGAGCAACTCTGTTGGTTTTTTGTATTTCAACATTTCAGCCATTTTTTTTGTTTGTTTAAACCATTTGTTTGAATCAATCCAGGACTGTATTTATTTCTTTATGTTGTTCTTTCTCTCTTTCTGTCTTTCTTTCTTTCTTTCTGTCTTCCTTGGCATGGCTTTTATGTTGTGTGCAAAACCTTCTAAAATTACTCAGGTGGAGAAATCAGGATCACATTTTGGGTCACTTTAGGCTGAACAAGGGTTGAATATGTGCAGGTTCAAACAGTTTAGTGTGTTTGGATTCCATTCTCAGTTCCACTTATAAACATCACAGAGCTGCATGAACCAAGCATTGCAGTAGATAAATGGTGCATTGTGTATGTGTGTGTGTGTGTGAGAGAGAGAGAGAGAGAGAGAGAATGAGAGAGTGCACTTGGTGAGTCATTGCAGTATCATTGAACTAGTTTAATTCTACTTCTGTGTCTGTCTTGGTCTATTTGGCCAGACACTTGCTCACTGAAACCACTGTCATTAGCTGTGTAGAGTATTCTTCAGCAAGAAATAGTGCCATTCTCTGGATTTGCTTGGTTCAGTTCATTCACTGACCTCTAACTGATTGCGTCTTGCAGGTGGTTTTGATCTAACATCTAAACCTTTCCCACCTCCACCCTTCTTATGACACTGCTTAGAAATTTCTTCATAGACTTAAATGTCTTTATTCATCTTTTGTGTGCCAGTGTTCTAGATAGACGGTGTATTCCTTACACCTTCATGTGCCACTCAACAACCTCATAATATCCTTCCACACTGACATCTAGTTTGAACAACATTGTCTGGACATCAAATTGTAGTTTAAAGAACTTCAATCAAAATATCTTAACCAAACTAATTAAAAAAAAGTAACAAAGAAAACTGCCAGAATAAATGGAGTAGCATCGAAAGTTAAATAGAAATATTCATAAAATATTGTCCTAGAATAAGGTGAACTTTAATTTTGTGGACACGGGTTCTTTAGCTTTCCTTTCTGCTTTTGTCTGACGCAGAGAGCCTGTGTCAACGCTCTGCATGCCAGATGGGCACGGCTTCATACAGGTACATGTAACCATTTGGTGTCATGGAAGCAGCAGGCAGTCCCTGTGACACTGACGAAAAGATGAACCTCTTTGTAAGAGAGTACACAAAAATATATGAGTCTGAACCAATTAGAGCAACTGCAAAACAGAGATGCAGATAAGTTACTTTCTGGAGGTCAGAGTCAAGTCTCATATCTCTAAGCTCTTCATCATCATCATCATCATTTTTTATGGCACTTTTTATTTTCAGTTCAAAATCTCAGAAGTGTTTTTGATAGGTCAGAGCAGGGTGTCTATGAGAAAGTATGTTAAAGAACCAGTGTACACTCACATGAAGTAACTTTAAATCTGTGAGAATTATTACAAATCATGAAAAGTCTATTAAAGAAATAAATTCTAAGGCTAAGAATGAACCAAAATAAACAAGTATGCTTCTAATCTGGATTAAAAAAGTTGCTGATCTAGCATATCTAATGTTATCTCAAACACTATTTCAGAGTTTAGAAGCAATGTAAGAAAAACATCTTCTACCAGCTGAACTGTGACTGATACTCAGGAATAACAGTAGGCCTGCCACAGTCGAGTGAAGTGCTGGGTGGCTTGGGTGGTACTGCTTCAAGAGATCAGCAAGATACGCCATATGACCAAAAGTATGTGGACACCTGGCCATCACACCCATATGTGGTTCTTCCCCAAACAGTTACCAAAATGTTGGAAGCACACAATTGTACCAATTGTCTTTATATGCTGTAGCATTAGGATATTCCCTTTACTGGAACTAAGAGCCCCAAACATGTTCCAGCATAACAATGCCCCTGTGCACTAAGCAAAGTCCATAAAGACATGGTTTGCCACGGTTGGAGTGTCCTGCACAGAGCTCTGACCTCAACCCTACTGAACACCTTTGGGATGAACTGGAGCACCGACTATTCCCCAGGCCTCCTCACCTGACACCGATGGTCTTGTGGATTAATGGGCAAATCACACACTCCAAAATCTAGTGGAAAGCCTTCCCAGAAGAGTGGAGATTATTATAACAGCAAAGGGGAACTAAATCTGAACATATATCTGGGATGGTCAGAGGTCAGCATACTTATGGCCATATAGAATGTTGATGCTAAACCATTCTGAGTTTTAAATGCAGTGAGCAGGACTGCGTAGTCATTGTGGAAATTAACAGGCAGCCAGCATACCTTGAATTAGACTGGGGTAATATGACTTTTTTTCTGGTACAAATGCAGGAGGGCAGCGTTCTGCTGAACTAGCGGAAGCTTTCTTACAGAGGCTGCTTCCAGCTGGCAGAATGTTACAGTATTCCAGTGTAGAAGATATGAAAGCATGCATTAGCTGCGTCTGAATCTGGTCAACCAGTCCCTCCAGGATTTGGTGATTTTGCAATCACATAAGTTAACGCAAACTCTGCAATATTCTGAGGAGCTTCCAACTGTTCAGAATTACTGCAGATAATCGAGTCCAAGACGGTCATGTGACATCATCGCAACCCACGTTCAGCCAAATTCACGTAAACATGAGTACAGCTAAAATGTCTCATTTACCAACAAACATTGCGAAACAATTTAGTGAAATTGCGATTTCGCAAATTCAAGTAGTTTTCCTCAAAAAAACCCCAAAAACCTCTGCAAGTTGCAAATTTAGAGAAAATAAAGCTGTGGCAAAATCAAGCATTTTTGGCTGCAACAGACACAAATAAACTCAGCGAAATCCTGTATGGACTGGTCAACGTGATAATTATCATGGTAATAGTATAGTAATAATAATAGTTATAATAGGTTTTGTGTGCAAGTGGTCAGATTTGAAGCTCGCAGGACAAACAAAGGCCAAACTGATCAACGTGGGAGTACATGAGGCTTCTTTATCATATCATCCTCAGTAAATGTTTTATTTTGGTCAGGGTTGCTGTGGTTTGAATTACTATTTGTTAGTATTCTCGGAAATAGAACCAACTACGTTCATTAGAAAATACTGCAGGCAGGTACAAACAAAAACAATAACTGCAAGGATGGGTGGGATTGGTCAAAATTCCTTTGGGGAAAACAGTCCTGCACACATCTCAAATTTAAACCAGGCAAGAACTTGTCTGTGTAATCTTAACTGTGTTTTTAAGTCTTTCCATTCCACATAGCTGATCGTGTCAAATGCTGCACGCATGTCCAGCATTACCAAAACAGAAACATAAGCATCAAATCACTGACCACTTTAGCCAGTGCTGATTCTGTACTAGGAAGTTTCAGTGAAGTCTCACATATATAGTTTTGCGCTTTAGTTAAAATAATTAGCTGTAGGTGTGTTATTGCACGTACATAAAACACTGCTCTATTATTTCTAGGGAAAGTTCAGCAGTATACATTGTACAGGCTACAGCCTTACTTGAGTTGAAGTCAAACAATATGCATTGTGTGTAATAAAATAACAATTTTTTTTTGCATGTAAGATTGGATTGTATGTATTGACAATAAAAAAACAAACAAACAAAAATATATGATAACACCATTTGATAGCTATTAAGCCAAATGAGTAACACACTTACTATCCAAACTAACCAAAGTTTGTGGGTATGTTTTACGTGTCATAAAACCTCAGCAACCTTACATAAAACATCCTGAGCTTTTTAACTTTTAAACATTATTACAAACACCATTAAGAACTTGGATGAACCCAGACTGTATTGTCCTTATTAACCAATTAGCTTGGGACAAAACCTGTTTTTTTTTAAAAATAATTTTGAATTAATTTTTTTTAAACCAATTAGGCCTATCTACATGTTAATGTTAGCTTTATAATAATGCATTCGTAAAGCCAAAGCCAGAGGTTTGTGCTGGACAGCTTCCTGGCACTCCCATTAGTTTCATTTAGTAGCTGCTGTTCCCAGTCTGATTCTGTTAATTTGCCTCTGTAACATAAGTATGAGTTATGAGAATTTTATCTTGGTGCAAAGAACATTTTTGTCTCAGCATCACTTTCAACCTTTTTATCAAGTTTATTTTCAATTTATTAGCAATAAATTGAATATTTCTTACTGGATCTACTGAATTTTGCCAGCCTGTTGCCATGCTATTTTTTTTATTAAGCACAAAAAAAAAAATTATAATAATAAATGAAAAATCTGGTGCAAACTGTTACTGACCATTTTGAAATGGCCATTTGAAGTAAATGCTTTTCAGCTTCGACCAGGCAGAAAAGGGTTAAAATGTATTGATTTACTGCGCTATGGTTGGTTGTCCTAATTTATTAGTTTTAGTTCATGTTCTTATCCAGGTAAATATTTCAGGAGTCTGCGTTCTGAGTTCATTCACGAGTCAGTTGAGTTCCAGTCGAGTCATGAGTCAGTCAGTGTGCTCAAGTCTTTTATTTGAGTCCCAACTCTGGGGTGATTGTGTGTGTGTGTGTGTGTGTGTGTGTGTGTGTGTGGTTTTTTTTTTGTGTGTTTTGTGAATTTCTTTGTCTGGGACCATGTACAGTATTTGTTGGAGGAACTGAGCCATGTTCAATAATGTGCTTGGAAAAATGATGTTTTTTTATTTGCTGTTCCTTTCTCTGCTCATTTAATTTTAGTTCTTTGCTGTTGAAAGCGGTTGTTAAAGGGCCTTGAATGGTTCTCTGATTATCTACAATTTAAACACATTTCATTGTGGACCGAAGTGTGTTATTGGGCTGCTCTGCTCCATGTTCCAGTCACTGGGTGCAGACTGCATGGCTCCTGGGATGGCTTGGCCAGCAGCCACCTGGCAACATTAGAAAGGTGCCCTTTCCTGGCCTTTCTCAACAGAAGCATATACCGAGACCCTCCAAGCTCAGCCCACTCATTCATCAAACCCCAGCAGCCTTAGAACACACTTACTGTCATACTACTGGAAGCTTTGAGGATAAACACACACACGCACCATGCATAAACATGTGTATATGTCCTCGTGTAGAATCACAAAGTCCCACACAGACACTAAATAAACTCTCACCGAGGCATACAGTAACTTTGTTTAAGAAGCCTACATTACTCTCACGCTATCCTTTTACATCAGTTATAAAATGTTACTAGATGGAAGGAATTTACTGCATAAATCGATGAACAGAAGTCTTTTTCGGGATGCAATGTGCATGCCAAGTCCAACTACCCATTCAAAAGAAACCATTTCTAAACAAGCATACAATGTGAAGAATTTCTGCATTTCGGTATGTCCGATTATAAAGTATTCAGGGCCTGTTATGATAAGCCGTAACTTTTATCTTCTGTGTGAATGAATGAACTGAATCTTGGAATCTGCTCGTATTTGACCTCATATGACTTGGAGGAAAATGCTGCTTCTAATAAAAGTATAAAAATATGGCCATTTTATTGCGGAGATTCAGAAAACGCAGTGAAACATTACCAAATGTTCTATCTTGAAAGGATTGTGCAGATGTGCTAGAGCTAAAGCTTAGCCAGTAGCAGTTTCGGGTGTTTAGATGTTTGGAGTGAATATCTTTTATTAGTTTCCTCCTTTTTTGATTTGGCTTCCAGCTGTATATCTATCCTTTGTCTCCAGGTCATGCTGGATGGACACACACTTGTGCCTGGTGCTGTACCACGAAACCCTGTTCCCGCCAGCTGTAGTGTTCGGGTCAACTCGCAGTCCCAGACCAGTATGAAGCAGACAGCAAGTCGGAGAGATTCATGCCATCCTGAACCCCTGCTCTCTACACGGGGTGCCGCTGCTCTGATTCCCAAACCCCCCAGCAGTACTCCCAAAGACACACTCTCACACAAGACTGCCACTCAAAGGACCAACCAGTAAGTCCTTAAAGTTAAGCACGGAACATTTAAAACAGTGCCATATTATCTGGACTATAAGTGCACCACAGTATAGCATTTCAGTTTACGTGTCAAATCGTAATGTTGTCTAGACACCAGTATGCGCTTTTATTTCAGTGCTCAATGTAGTATGCTGTTTGAATGTTACATGTAAGATGTCTTGTTTAGCAATACAGGGTGTCCCAAAAGTCTCCATATATAGTGGACTATATTTGCCAGCACCATGTTGGTTGTGCCTTCGTCAGTGGATGCTCGTGGACGTCCATTTCTCAGTTGGTCTGCAACACTTTTTCAATTTCTTAAAAATTTGGCAGCAGTGTCACGTGTAATGTGCTTGCCATGTTTCCAATTAAAGTCCATCGCAACCTTATGACAGCTTCTCGATCCAGCCATGAGAATGATTTCAGTGCGTTCTTCTTCTTTTCTTTTTAAAAGCTATCTGAAAATATAAACCAGCATGACACATTTTCGAAGACATTTTCCCAACAAGTGTTCATTTCTCCTATGTATGGAGACTTTGGGACACTCTGTAGTTTATGTATACAGCTCTTGCTATTTTAAGAAAGCAACAATTTGCCTTTGCAGTATTTATCAGGAATTTGTATGTGTGGTAAGTTATTTGTGTTTTACTATTAAACATATTTTTATTTTCAGTTCCTTGAATTTTCCTTGATAGTAGCATGCTACCTCGACGCCAAATTGTTTTCAATTATTTTTTCCCCTATATACGCTAGCATGCTTAGGCCGCATGCTTCACTTGATAAAGATTAAAACCCTACCATCTTTCTCAACTCTTACAAAAGCCCTGCGGTCAGGCTCCCAAATAGACCAACAGAAAAGTGTGCAAGTTTGAATCTCGATGATGCCACAGCCATCTGTGTCCAGGAACCTAGAGAGCAAATTTGGCAAATTTGATGTTCTAGCATACTCTCTCTCTCTCTCTCCACCTTTAAACAACGGCGACACTTGCTTGTGTATGTGGAAGATTGTAGATAGCGCTTTCCTCCAAATATGCTACGCTGCCCTGTTATTTAAGCCTGTGATTTTACTTAATATATTGATTAGTTTTAATTGTAAGTATGTGTGTAAAAAAAATAAATAAAAAAAAAGACCCACACATTTTGCTTAATCAGAATCTATGAAGTGGAAGGAAAACATGCTTTCAGTTCAGACAATATAGTGCTTTGTTTGTAGAAAGTCATTTTTTCCTACTGCAGTCTACTTTTAACACACATGGTTTTAAATTTTGTAGCTTTGGACAACAGAAATATAGTAAGCAAACTCAACACGGTTCAGTTTATAAAGAACCAGTCCTTATTTGTTGTCTGCGTGATGCAGAGAAATGCTTAGAATTTACAAATGTTAGTTTAGTCATTAGTGCTAACTGCTGACAGAAATGCCAGGCATGGCAGGCAAAAAAAAACAACCCTTTTTGTGTTTAACTTGCGTAATGCTCTAGAAATGACTGAGACATCGGATTATTTACACTACATATTATTAGTGGTTGTTTTGCTTTTAGGTATCCATGTTAACATTGTTTTACGTCCATAATCCTTTTTATATTGATCCTTCAGCTTGAGGAAGGCCAAGCAGAGGCTGGGAAGGCTTTTTTTTTTTTTAACACACCTTAGAGTGTTTAGTCATGCTCTTCTAATTCAGTGTAAACATTTTCTTGTTCATAGAAGCTGCTTGGAAACATCAGGTATTAAAAGCTAGAATGGGCACCATTGTAACTCAGATGATTGTTTTGTTCTTTTTTGTGCATTTTGTATAGCCGACTGATTTTTCATTTCTGACCTGGCAGTAACCGAAGGCAGTAAATTTATCATTGAGTTGTGACTGTATGCTATTCTCAGGGTAAATATCAGTAATGTGTATGTGTACATAAGGAAAGCTAGGATTAGTTGTGATTCTTGTTCAGTGCAAAGCTAGGCACACAATAGACCTTCAGTGTAATTCAACCATCTGAACATGTTTATAAGTGCTTTTTGTGGCAAGCGAGGGTTAGAAACGAGTGCCGCAGAAAGCCGAAACTGTCATCTGTTTCCCAGGCTGCAGCATGACTTCTGCAGCACATCTGGCCAAACTACACAACAATGGCAAACCTTTGTGGTAGCAGGCGTGTTTGCTGGAAGCACATGAACTGCCATGGTGGGCTACTAGCAGTCAGACAGCACACTCCCTCAGCGGCTAGTTAGTCCCTTGACACTCTCTCTCTCTCTCTCTCTCTCTCTCTCTCAATCACATACACTCACACATGGAATTAAAGGCCATGGGACAATTTGTGCATTTTAGATTTATGTGCATCTGGGATGTTAATTATTTTACATTTAAAACAATTAGACATGGTTTTGTATGTGATTAGATAAGCATCTGCAAAGCATTTAGAGTAAGTGTATGAGTAAATGTAGCTAGAAGGAGCAAATATATAACCCAGACCTCAATGAGATATGCAGGACATCTCTATGTGGCCAGTAAATGGCCACATGCTGTTTATTTTTTGCTACACACATGATATGTAATATCTTCTCAAAGAATAAAATTGTGTTGCATAGAGGGCTTGTCTAAAATTGTGTTGCATAAAAAAAGTGTTGCATTTGTCTACTTCAGTATTACTCTTGAACTTTGAAATAGTACATTTATATGTGGCTGGCATACCAGTATAAAATATGTACGAAATTAAATCTGGGTTACTTTGGGATTCATATGGGAACATTGTGGGATCAGGCTATTAAAGACAGCTGGTATTGAGTGGTGTGTGATATGTGGCTTTTGTTTGGGTAAATAAAGATTATGTTATGTTCTGGTGACAGGAAATGTAGTTAAGAAAAATATGAGAATAAAAGCAGGGAAATGTCAGGTAGTTGTAGAGGATCCTGGCATTGAGCAGTTAAGGAAAGAGAGATGATGGTTGAGAGAGGGCTATGATAGTGCTGGGGAGGGTAGGTGCACTGTTTGCTCCTCTGTGTGCCTTCCTGGCCAGTGCAGTGTTTACCCTCGGCATGCGGAATTCCAGAGCCCCTCACACTCTCCACAGTCCTGCATTTTTGTGGTCGGCCTGTGTGACATGAGAGAGTGTGGGAAAAACGGAAGCCTGAAGACCAAAAATGCTCAAATGGAAACACAGAACCGATGAAACGACATTGAAAAAGAGAGGAGAAAAGTGTGTAAGAGACAGGTGAAGCGAGAGAGTTGTTTGGAATGGGGAAAGAAAGATGGAGTGAAATATTGAAAAAGATAGAACAAAATTGATAGAAGTCTCAGAACAAAGTGAGCTGTAAAAGCAGATTGGAACCATAATAATAATAAAAAGAATATTAAATTGTTTCCTTTGATTTAGTTTATTCTGTGGCAACAAATCTTGCCGAGGCTTTTGGCTTTCTGTTGAATAATGGAAGCGTACTTTCATTTCTAATGGATGGAACTGTCTGAGTTAATTGTATAGGAGCTGAGTCATGTGCTCTTTAGAGAATTACCAGGCTTCCTGCCAATTCGACCATTTACTGAGCCATACATTGCCCATAGCACAGCAATCAAAATATCTCAGACAATATTTAGAGAAATTAAAGTGTGCAGTGCAGTATGAAGTGCATACTAATTATCACTATTTCGTCCTGCATGCATAGTGTATATACACATATGCTTTGAGGTTCTTGCTATTAGCATAGAATGCCATAGTTTTGAATACTATCTAAATCTGTGTATGCCTTTTTAATAGATACTGTTTGGAGTTGTTGCTGTCCTTAAGCTGAAAGGGACTGGAAGGAGTCATTCGTAGAATAAATGATGTGAATGTGTGTATGTTCTGTTTGCAAAGCGTGTTGGGTTTTGGAGCTGTAGCCAGGGAAACCGGGACGTGGAGTGGCATAACTAATAGGGTGACAATTACAACAGCGCTATTACTGCATGGCGTGGCTCCACCTCAACCAAAAAAAAACAAACAACAAAACTGTCCGTTTTTCTTTTTGGCTCAGCCAACAATTTTTTTTATGACCCATTTCTTTGACTATGACCTAAAGAATAAAGGTTGAAAACAAGTTTAAGTGAGAGTGAGAGAGATGTTGGCTGAAAAATAATGTACAATATTGTCATGAGATTCGATATTATTGGCTAGAACATTATCACTTTATTTGTTTGATGTTTAAAGATAATAGAGAGCTGAGAAAATACGCTAGGTTGAGCGGGTCATCATCGAACTGATTGAACTCTGGCAAAGATTTAATACGGGCTGTTTGCTGTATCTGAACAATTTAAACCAGAATTTATTTAACCTAGAACCATTTAGCTTGCAGATTAAGAGGTAAAATTTGCACACAAAAAAAGAAGGAAACTATCAAAAAGGGATTTTGAAAAGTGTTAATTTTTTTAAATTATTCCTTTTTTTATTCTTATTAATCCAAGGCCTGCTTGGATTGGGTTTATCCCATGCATTGGGGCGTATAAATTGGGCAAGCTCTGTCCAGCATGCTAAGTGCTGACTAACTGCTGACTAACTAAGAGCCTTGAACTCAAATCACCAATTACATTCTAAAGTGTTGCTTCCTGCTTGATCAGGCTGGATTTTTAATTGGAGCATGTCTATCTGCTGTGGTGCCCCGGAGTTGTGTAGCCATATGAAAGGCCAACTGTGTGGACCGTACAACGCAGCGCTGTGCACCCTCATTACAGGACTAATATTCCTCTGGCAAGGCAGTGTTGTGCTCCTGGAGGTTAATACCAGCTAAGCTTTATTTATTGTTCCTAAAAATGCTTAGCGGATTTAATGTATAGAGTTACAGGCATGTTGGCCCCTGTTTTTCTCCCCTCCTGGACAGAACTGATGATTTAACATGCTCTCCAGAGCCAGATGTTCTTCCAGAAAGGTATAATTATTTAAGCCATTCACAGCCAAAGGGAAACATTTCTCACAGGTTCCATGATGTCTGCCATTAGGAGCATGTAATTAGTCAACATCAAATAAGTGCAAAAAAAAAAATCTTTGATATTGACATTCCAGTAAGCACACCCTTCCACTTTTGGAAATGTGACATTCAAATTGTTTCCAGAAAAACAAGATGAAGCCATTTTGTTGATTATTTTGTCACTGAGGAGAGCTGACCTTTTTAATTTTAAACTCTTAATGCATTTTATCATTAGAAAAGTGGTTTGACCGAAGTTAAATACATGTCCACAGTAAACATATTATAGGTCAGGATGACATAAACCACAAAACAAAAGATTTGAAGGCCAAGGCATGGGAACAGCTAATTGGGTCCGGGAATGCCTGGCTGCCTGAATCTTACTTGGTAAACACTTTGCAGTGAGTCCACACCGCTCTATGGCATATGTGCGTATTGAGCCCCTTTGACATTTTAGACCACCACACACAGGCAGACTCACATGCCTGAAGAAAGAACCTGTACTTCCATGCAAAGGGCATAGCCAAGGTTAGATATTTTTTCATCACTGTCCACAACACGCTATTCTTGTCTAGTACTTCTCTGAATGATCTGTTTGCTCATTGGGCTGTTTATTTGTGAGTCATAAATCTGTTAGGCTTATAATTAATTGTCAAATGTGTCATATTAGAATTCTTAAATTCAGATATTTTTTTTCTCTGTTAACAGGCAAGCACCATATGAGACTCCATCCGGAAACAGCTTATCTAGTCATCAAAATGTTGTTTATGACACCACGTGTGGAAAAACAGGTTAGTACACGCTTCTTTTTTAATTTTTTATTTCAGACCTGTACATTACTTTTTCACAAGTTATAACAGAACAAAAAATATCCTTTTTTAAAGATCCTTTTTTGTACTTCCAAATTATTTAGCTCTGCATACAGTTTTGGAAACCAACTAATGAACTTTATGTAGGTTAATTAATTGAGCATGCAATGGGAACACATAATCTGTGTTGTCTTAATGGCTGGCATTGGCAGAGAGTTCTAGAGACTGCATACCCAGGCAGGTGTCTTCCTCTGCCAGCACCAGAGCCAGGCAGCTGGGCATAGTGACCATTCCAGTTTTGATGAACTCTGTATAGCACAGCCTCTTATTTTTATCCAGTACTATGGCAACAAGATATCTTTAGATTTAAACGAACAGTCTTGGCCTATTTCCACCTGGCCTGCAAGCCGTATGCTAATAGCATCAGTAAAGTTAATAATACTTACTTCACCGGCTGCACAGTTCTGAGGGCCTCATTTCTGTGTCCATCCATCCATCCATCTTCTGTACTGCTTATCCTTACTGGGTCGTGGAAAAACCTTGAGCATATCCCAGGGAGCATGGGGCACAAGGCAGGGTACACCCTGGATGGGGTGCCAGTCCATTGCAGGGCACAATCACATACACATTCACACACTATGGACACTTTGGACATGCCAATCAGCCTAACATGCATGTCTTTGGACTGGGGGAGTAAACCGGAGGAAACCCCCGCAGCACAGAGAGAACATGCAAACTCCGCGCACACAGGGCCGTGGTGGGAATCGAACCCCCAACCCTGAAGGTGTGAAGGTTGCAACTCATCCAGCTGATGAGATGTGTTGGGGATTCTCCTGTATTGTGGTCATCTCTAAAGTACAGACAGCAGAAAATAACTTTTTTAATTTGGTAGGCTAGAATGAGAGACATGAACACTGATGCACACTCATTTTGGTATTACTAGATTTGTGAGGACCCTCTATTGACATAGTTATGTTATTACTGATCTGTGGTGCCTGTGAAGCCTAGCTAGAGCTTGTGATTTTGTTACAGTAGTGGAGCTCACCACCCACTATTATCAAAGTTATGATAATTATTATTATTAAGTGCTTGTAGTTGTTAGCCAATTTTATGTCACTTCAATGTAATGGGTTTAATTCAAACACCAGTAAGTATGCCTATAAGTATGTCAGATGTCAACTTGGACCTGACGTCTTCTGCCGTTGGAAAGTTCAGGAGATCTAACCCTTTACTGTAGATAATTTATGTTAAACCTAACCTAACTGTAACCTAAAGGAAATATTTCTGCTAGCTTTTCAAAAAAAAAAGCACGAGTTATTTACATTTTATGTCATTTCCGTGGGAACTGCTGATTTCTGGTGACAGCAGGCAAAATGACTCTTATCCACGCAAGCGAGTGGTGCAAGCCCAGTGTTAAAGTTGAGTGAAACTTTATGCAAATGTGCAGTGTAGCGATTTGGCAACTACCAATGGAAACGAGTGACAGTGGTATGTTTCTTTTTTTCCTTACAACTGTGAAAGATTATCCCTGTTTTTTAGTTCCACAAATTAATTCCTACTTGCATCTCCTGATCCAAGTTGTGATACTCACTCTGCTGCTACAAGCTAGAAGTGTTTAACTGACCTAAAAAAAAAATCTAGAATAACACTGGTATTTTTGCTGTTCTTTTTAGGTACATCAAATCCTTCGGGAGTATAATAGGAGTCAGAAATCATAAAGAGCAAAAGTTGTTTTAGGTTCATTCAGAAACTAGTAGACAGTCTGTACGTTTATATGGACAACAATAATCCAATATTAACCCAATTAAGATGATACTCTGAGTAAGAAACTAACATGTAAACACCAATTTTTTATTACCTTAATCTGATTAAAGTCATACTCGAAGTAAACACAAATCCAATTAAGACATGTGGGATATTCCTGTTTTAGTCGCATTATCGACGTGCGTTACAGACATGTACACACCTTAATCACATGTTAATCGATCTATGTTCTATAACATGTAAAACAGGAACATGAAAGGAATATTCTAAAAGCCTTAATCACAGTATTGTCTTACTCAGGATATGGTCAATAATTAGATTACTGCTGTCCATTTAAACGTAGTCAGTGATGCACTGCACTGCACAGGATGCATTTTGTACAGAGCATTTCCTTCCAGAATTTAATTTTTTGTTGGATGACATCTGATTTCTGATCATATGGGTGGTTTAAAATTTTCTCTAGCTGACTTAGGCTGATATTGTCATTTGTGTGGATAACACGCAGCTATTTTCAATGGATCCATGGCAATCAGCAGTGAACTAAAGACAAAAATGCCCACTTGCAAGCAGAATACATCAGTTTAAGCTACGTGAAGTGAAAAATCGTTCTTGGTGTGAGCACAGGGTAGCACATCAATCCAAAATCTCCCATAGGTGTTGAGATCTAGGGACTGTGAAGGCTATAGCATATTATTTAATAATTTTCCTACTCCTCCAACCATTCAGTGAGCCCTCATGTCCTGTGGATGGGGCCACGCTCATCCTGGAAGTAAGCACTCCCATGAGGATAGACATGTTTCATCATGGGATGAAGGTGATCAGTCAGAAGAACTTTGTACTGATTTGCAGTGATTCGTTTCTCTATGGGGACAAGACAAGTCAAACCGTGGCAGCAAAATGTCTCCAACAGTGTAACAGAGCCACCAGTTTTCCTTTGTTTTATCCATTCTCAGCTGTTAATTGTTGATATCTTCAGTAGATCGCTTACATTATACCGTATAATTTTGCTTAACTATATAGTGTTAGTCAGACACATTAGATGTTAATGACTGATGACATTAATCAGTCCGTACAGGATTTTGTGGCGTTTTTTGTTGTTGTGATTGTTGTGATTTTGCTGCGTTTTTTCTCTCTCGAAATTTGTGATGCAATTTGTGGCGTTTTTGTGCTTTTTTGTGGAAAACTACTCGAATTGGTGAAATTGCAATTGCACAAAATTGTTTTGCACAGTCTTTTGCAGTTTTGTTGGTAAATGAGACCTATTAGCTGTACTCGTGATTGAAGAGGGCTTGGCTGAATGTGCATTGTGATTACATCACAATGTCCCACATGATGTCGTCACATGACGCATTTTGGCCCAAATCTGTGTAAAATCCTTGGTAATTTTGAAAAATTGCAAGTTCCTGTTAATATTGCAGCATTTTCTTGATTTTGCGTTAATTTCTGAAATCGCTGAATTCTGGAGGGACTGATTAATGGATTATTGATTTATTGTCATGGTTTTACTGAAAATGGCAGGCTAGTGCATTATCCACACATACAAGCTGCCACATTGCTCCTAGCTTTTGAAATTGCTACTGTAATGAAGCTATTCTTACCTATTTCCATTTGCAAATCTAATTTTCACAGTTATCAATTACTATGGCACTTGATGCTTACTGATGCTCAGATTTTTGTACCTACTCTGCTTGCAACTGCTGGTTTTGACACATATCTATATTTAGGGCAATACAATAATGACATAAATTGACATTTAAGCTAATGTTTTACTCGGGGAACATCAAAAAAGTTTCTTGTTTCAACACTATTACACATAGTTTTGTGTCTGTTGGATCGCATGAGTTTGTCTTCTCCTGCGCCATGTGAGACTGAAAGAAAACACACACACACACACACTCTTGCGCATGCTCACACTCGTCTTCGTAGAGTTGCACAACTCTTTCCACCTTGGAGCCTGAGAAATGGTCTGGAGGAACTGTTGATTTTATAACAGTGATATTAAGTAGTTTAAGCTGCTGCACATCTGTTTGTCTGATCAAGACTGTCCGAGAAAAGCCGTCTATACTGTATGTTTCCATGTGTCACACACTCAGACTCAGATTCTTAGAATTGAGGAAAAAAAAAAAACTTAGAAAATGATTCATTTTCATATGTAAAAAAATGTACAGTGGACAGTCATTTCCTTATTTTTGTCCTTATTTTTTTTTCTTTTCAAAGTGGTTCACCAGATGTCGTATAAACTCATTGGGAGCTGCTTCTGAATTTCATGAATGCCTATTTCCATTGTATGTGGAAAGGGATTTGGGAGGTGCATGGCACCTAAATCATTATGTGAGAAAAGCAGGAAGAGATAAAAGCATAGAGCGGGCAGCACAAAGTAAAGTGCAGCCATGCGTGGTGTTCCTGTGATGGTTTATGTGTGAAAAGGGCCCTCTGTGTCTTTGTGCTAAGATAAGTGAGCTGCTCTGATTGAGTGTGACAGGGAGTTAGAGCTGATCTATACAGGCAGCATTCTTAGTGATCAGCTGTCAGTGTACATCTGTCACTTTTTCTCTGATGCTCGAGCTCTTTGACGCTTTGTCCTCTCTATCCTATTCACACCACATTTTTATTTCTCCCTTGCACTCTCTTCTCATTAGGCCTACAATTAGCAGTCACTCACATTTCTCCATGCTCATTTGAAGGCTCATTCCTGCTTTATTGCTGTTTGCTGATAAAACAGATGCCCAGAGTACTCTCTGCCCTGTTGAAGCACATGCAGTGAAATAGTTCCAACTTAAAGGAACTATGATGATGATTAGGTAACGGTTGCTTGCTTTCAATCAATATATATTTCACTGGCATTGTCTTTTGTCATTTTCTGCTGTCATATTTAACCTTCACCAATAGCATAAACCAGGAGATGTTTTTTTAATCAGTGAATAGGATTGAATTTGGGCTGAATAACACTTTTTGAGGGGTGTGGAATTTTTTAACAGTACTACGCCTACATTTACCAGAAAGTTTACACGTGGTGGGCCTAGACATGTAACCTAGGCCTGATTCCAATGAGAACTTTCACCATGTACCCCTTAAAAAATTTAAATCAAACAAAGAGCCGACCAATTAGACTTTTCTTTCAACCTTTTGCTTGGTTTTGGCAGTGACTTGTAATTCAGTTCCAAACCAGAAACCACATAGGGCCTCATTTTCTCTCTGCTTTGGTATTTGTTTTGTTTTTTCCCCCCTTGTTCATTTGGCATTGGCTTCATTTTGTTTGCTATCTATTTAATCACAGAACTCTATATGAATGTAAATAATTTTATATCAAGGAGGAATATATGATTTAAAAAAAGATGAACTCTTCCCGTTAATTCTTTCACCCCCAAACCCCCCCAACCCCTCCCCCCCACACACACACCTCTCTTCTTGCTGAGCTTGGAAAAGCTGCTTCCAGCAGTCATGTCACTGGATTGGAAGTTGGGTCTGATGTTTTCGTTCTCCTGCGCCGTAAGGCCTAACGGTGTAAAAGAGCACCAAAATAAACAGAGTCTGCGGCGAGGGAATGAAAGAGAATACTGTTTGGGAGCACAAACACAGCAGCTCCGAGTGCACTCGGAATTTCTTTTCTCCTGTAAGACTGGCTCTAGTCCAGGCGATAGACCAAAGAGTGAGAAGGACACAGGGGCAGGACAGCTCCAGCTTCTGCTGCTGCTGCTCTGAGCTTACATAACCCCATGTACTGAGTAATACATGTACTGAAGCAAAACTTCTACTGTAAACCCAGGATCTGTTCATTAACAGGAAGCAGCACTCATGTCCTGTTTGTTTTTGTTGTTGTTATTTTTATTGTGTTTCCACTTATGTTAACTTTGAATGTGGTTATGAATGTTTTAGAAAGCATCTGACAGTTTAATCAGGCAGTTATCTGTTCTTATATTTCCTCAGGTCTGTCTATGTACAGCAAATTATTCCACACGTATAGGTCCAGACCTTGATGATGGAGCGATGGCTGGTTCACTGATTACTCGCTGGTGTTGGATCTCTTCACAGGAACAATTTTTATCATTCAGACTGAAGTGTCACTATGGTTTACCATGATGGAATAGAAAAGTCTGTTCAATTAATAGTTTGGCTAGAATACCCACAATTCTTCCCTTCTTCCCCGAATGCAGTGAATCATTTGAGGTGTATAGTGTAAGAAATTAGCCTTTTCAGTTTTTCCACTGGAGCTACAAGTCTAATGTGGATAATAAGCAAAGGAAGCTTATAGCTGCAAGCCTCCATCGCATAATTGCCCCAACCAGTTGTTATATAATCCCAAATAGACTTGCTGCTGTGGTTTCTGACAGTGTGACAGTGTTAGCAGTTAGAATGTGCTACATATCTAAAAACAGTAGTAACAGCCACCTTAAATCAGGTATCACCTTCTTTATCATTCTTGATGAAGAAGGCAACATATGTAGGTAGGTGTAGTTTAAAGTTTAAAGACGAAATTGTACATACGAAGTGATTTGGATGACAATTTGGTCATTTGTATATTTAATTTCTTTTAATAAGAACTTGCTCTGCAATTTTATGAAAATGTTTATGTACACATGGTATTATTGAGCCAAACCATGTCTTTTGAAGCAAGTGATGTATACATTCCATTTGCATGCCATCTTACACTGGTACCCTAAAACTGTCCGTATTTGTCAGCAACATGAGCCTTATAGCTCTAATACAAAACTGAAGAAAACTAAACATGGGGGAAATTTTGTGTAAAATGAATTTTTTTGGCTGAACTATTCCTTTAAACAAAGTGACATCTATATCCACTCCTCTTTGCTCTTTGCTAGCATACCATAAACATTTTTATATTCTCTTCTAGCTAATCTTGTTTTACTGTTATCTTGCTTTATGTCCCAGCCCCCGCACTAGACAAGAATCATATCTTTCCTTAGGGTGGAGGAACAGCTGACAAATGCTGCTACCCCTGAGACCGTGTCTGACATAAAACCGACCTTATTTATTTTTTTTGGAGAGCATGTGGCTGTGAGGATAGCATGCTGTGTAAGAAATCCCTGGCTTTGACACGAGCGCAGATCTGTTCCATGGCCCAAGATTTTCCGGTGGCCTTCAGTTCCTCCCCGTCCTATTGCTGCAGTTGTCCAGCCCCATTCTCACCCTGCAACTGCTGCCATCAAAAGACTATGTGAATAGACAGGCAACAACAGCTGTTAACTCCACTCAGCCTCTCGGCCTGATCGCTGGAACAGACCAGAAGAGTAAGCTTCCTAACACACACTTTCAGACTTAGATCTTCAGTAGAGTTCAACATTCAGTTTCAGACTTAGATGGCCTGTGATTTAAAAGATATTTGCACTTGAAAAGTATATTTAAAAGATATTTGCATATTTGCGCTCGAAAAAGTGACACTGAAAGAATCTTATTAGGTATAATATGTGCATTATGTAAGGAATAATCCCCAAGAAGTTTGGTATGATAGCTCCACAATGTGTTTTATTCCTCCTATACCACAGTGATTTGCTAATGATAACATTTTTTATTTGTTAATAAACAAGATGTTATGCTTTTTAACTCTTTTTTCAGTTACATTTTATGTTATGGAATTTCTGCAAGGCAGGTTACTTCCTTATGTTCTAGCAGCTATAAACAATCGTTCCCTCACCAGCCACTCTTATTTTCTCTCTCTTAAAGTTGATAAAACAAAAAGCACAGTTTGTCAAGAAACCACAAAGCAGACAGTCCTCTATCATGAAGCCTTTGCTGTGATGGAGCCCTTACTGAGCTTCACAAAGCCGTGGCACTGGAGACTTCCTCCAGAAATGTTAAATAAACATCTCCTAACAGGAAGCTTCACAATATCAGTGATGATACTTTTCTCTTTTTTTTGGTCAAATGAATGCCCTCCATACAAGTCCCTGTGAATAAGCTGAAATGATAACATATTAGAATGAGTGCATTAATATAAACACTTTCAGATTCAAGAATTCAACAATGCTGTGGTATAATGCTGATTATAAAGAGCATTAAGGCTGATTATAAAGAACATTGATGCTGATTATAAATTATTGCCAAAGGACAATTGCTTTTGGTGATCAGCACACATACCGTCACGTATCAATAAGCACCGTGTCCGTCAGGACCATAATACTCTCCTCAAGTGCCTCATTACGGTGCCACATACTGCTTGTGTATTGAGTTTTATTACCTTGTGTGCTGTATTTTATGATCAGTTCCAAATGTACTGCACTCATGCTAGCAGACTGAAACAACTGAATCTCTAGGACATAATGGCTCCATTGTATCAGTGATTGGTGTACTTCATTAACAGACCCTGAAAATAAGTCTGGTTGATAAATCGAGGGACTCTTCTTAATGTCTTTCCATAGAAAGCAGTTTTTCCCTTCTACAGTGTACACCAGTGTTATCCATTTACAGCTCCATAGGGCAGCAAGTCTTATTTCATGAAGAGTTAATAGTTTAATATCTTAAAAGGCTGGGCAGTCTGCATGACTAATTGGTGGGTTTTGTTGATGTTTTACAAAACTTCAACATATTTTTGACACACGTTAATTAGAAGAAATGGTGTTTCTGCTTTTAGCTGCAGGTCATTAGTTATTCTCAGTCATAAAGTCTGGCCAGCAATGTACTGTATATTATTGATGTATGCAAAATAAAGCCTGCTGTCCCCCATTGAGGATATTGTACTGTAACATTTATCAACTCAGGGTTTGGCCATTTAAAGAACATTTATTTTTAGCTTTTACAATGGTATTGTTTGATATTGTAATTTGTCTTGTGTGTGTTATTGTAAATCCAAAATGTTGCATTATGAATTATTTCAGTATGAAACCAAATACTGAAAGTGTATGACCAGAATGTTGTATGAATACTGCGTGAACACATTTTTTTTTTTGAGTCATTGATATTTGTATATAGTACAGAGTAGGAAAAAAACAACATTTTTTTGCAGATAGTATGACGTGAAATGCTTTTGATTTCTTCTCCATTGATTTTTACTACAATGTAGAAGAGAGCTGCTTTTTCTGTGGCACAGCTAAAAGAATATAAGGTGTGTATACTTGAACATGTGCTTGTTTACAGAACCATGCTGTCATCCTTTCCATTAGTAACTGCATCATGACTTTGCTAGTATCTTTCTCATTCTGCATTCATTATTTCATTAAAAACTACACATTTTCCCCACAATTTGTTCAGCATTTTTGAGTCTCCACTTACCTAACCACTTCTGTATGTCTGACCTAGTAGATGCCTGCAGTAAGGGAAAAAGCAGGCCAGCCTTTCCAACCAGTAAAAGACTTCAATCCAAAGATGCCTGAAGATGAATGACTATAGTCATGGTTTTCTTATCAGATTCCTGATGCTACAGAGTTATGCTGTGTTGTTGGGTTCCATGTTGTGCATCATTACCTGGTAATGTTATCCCAGACGAAACACTAGGCTAATACAGAGATTTCTATAGCTGTATAAAAGAAACCAGTAAATACCCCTGGTAGTAGAAACCATCTGCTTTGTTGACATGTTAATCCTTCAAGATCTAAGTAGTGAGGGAAGACCTGTTCCCCTCTGTCTGTTAATACAGAACAATGTATTGGTGAAAATAAACACATTAGAGTTGCTAGAAATCGCTTTAAATTCTGTGAAACATATTGTGTGGGAGGGAGTTTTTATATACATGATACGATATTTAGGTGTTACATAATAATAATAATAATAATAATAATACAGCATTCAGTGCATTATATTTATTTGAAAGTATTATATTATGTGCATTACTCTTGCAGAAATAATTCAAATTCAATCTATTTGTCCAAGACTAATTTTAATTAAAAAAAGATTGTTTTTCCAAGGGTAATAGCAATAAAAAAAAAAACATGTACAGTTTGTGATCTGGTTTCATGTCTTGTCATACAATATTTTATCCTGTTTGCTTTTATGTAGGCCTACTGAACAAACCTAAAAAAAAGTCTGACAGGTAACAGAGGTAAGCATCCAAAACAAAATATTTTCTCACTAACATTTCTTTCCAGCATGTATCATTATTAATATTATTTATGACACGTCTTGTATTCATTAGCCTGTCTTGTAGACAAACAGTGTGGGAAACCGTGAAGACCACAGTACAATGTTCAGCAAGGACGAATCCTGTGCATCAAGGCTTTTTACACTATAAACAAAAACCTGACGGTCGCCTGAGTGTCAGCCAGGCAATGCTCTTGTTAACTCTTAAGTCTGTTTTGATATATCCAGTAGGGATTATCAGTTTTCCTTTGTGTCCTGACCACAGCTGCTAAGACATTCTGGATAAAGCAGCTTCTGTATTAGTCACTAAGTGAGTGCTGTCAGTTTAATATAATTCAGCCGGTTCAGAAATGCCCAAGACATTTGTACGGTGGCACAGACAGTTCAAAATGTAAAAGCAACAGGTATAGGTGGAGAAAAAGTGGGGGAAGGGATAAATCAGCCCAAATGGTCTACGTGGAGGTCCGAGGGTTGGAAGAGTAGCATTTGATGGCAAAGCCACCTTGGAACAAAACTCATTATAGGAAATGTAGTGCTTCAAAGTGTCATGCTCCAGGGCCTGAAAGTGGAGAAGAAGAAAGTATGGAGGTATTTTTAAGTCCAGTTCTGGCCCCTCTAACCCTCCCTCTTTTTGCCAAGGTGGTAAGACCTCTGAAGGGCTGCCACTGGTGCTGAAACTCTCAGCTGCACTTGCAAGATTTGACAATCATGTTGGAAAGTTGCTCCACTTTCGGTGTTCGTCCAACATAGTAGAGGATGGTTAGAGGTTCGAGGTCCTGTGGCACGCAGCATGGTGACGCTGAGGCTTCTGGGTTCAGAGTGTTGTACAGGCTCAGCAACTACATGGGAAGAACAAGTTTAATAGTTAACCCTTATGTTCTATTCAAGTTTTTACTCCAAATTTTAAAGTTGGTGTGCTGCTTGGCTCAAGTTTAATTAAAATGAAAAATATTTTTTTAAAAGTCAGATATTACAGGCATTTTTTTTTTTTTTTTTACCAAAAGGTATTGTGAACTTAAGGTCACCTTAACTCGTAGACAGAATGTTTAAAGTGATGCTCGTGCTACCATTTGACAGATATTTGAATTATTGCGCTTTTGGGAAACTCTGCCCTGATTATAGTTGCTGTTGTGTTTTCTCTTATTTGTATGCATATAGCTTTTGCAGACTAATTGTGAACGCCCCATGGTTTCATTTTTAGCAGTGGCATTTAACAGCTATATATATACATTGCATTTTGATATTGGGAATTTTATAGGATGGTTTTGAAGTAGGGTGGTTTTTGTCAAGCAGATTTGGCAACCCTGCTAGTCACGAAATACGATCACAAGAGGGTCACTGGAGACACAGTGAAGACCCCTGAACACGCCTGGTGTAAATGGTGATCTATCTCAGCTGTCAACTTGTGATGTGATGTTAATGGCAGGTCTTCACCTGTCATTAAAGGGATTTGTGCATTACCTGCCATAAATTTTTCTTATAATTATCTTATACCACAATGCTGTTTAATTCTCGATTTTGATTGTTGTTGATGAATTTTCTATAACAGCAACTGTGACACCAGTGCCAGCTGTAAGGCAAATCAGGTTAAATTAAATGCACCCATTCTGACGTGTTTCTATAGTAACAGCTCATTCACTCGGACTTGTGTGCTGTTATTTAACAAAACATAATTGTTGATATGGTGAAGTTTTCAGTGAGGAGATTTTATTTGACATTTATGGAAGGAGTCTCCAGTGTCAGCACATTTAGTATACACATAACAGTTAGAGGCTTCTAGTACCTATTGCTTTGTTTTTTTGTAAGAGAGGGAAGACTGTTTATAGCTGCTATAACATGAGTCGTAACGGGAACGAACAGCAGCTGTCGCCTGGTGTCCTACTGAAGCTAAGCAGGGTTGAGCTTGGCCAGTACCTGGATGGAAGTGGTATTAGTGAAGCCAGCAGGGGGTGCTCGCTATGTGGTCTGTGTGGGGCCTAATGCCCCAGTATAGTGACAGGGACACTATACTGTAAAAACAGCACTGTCTTTCGGACAAGACATTATACTATTAAGATTATACTATTACGACACTTAATGAAAATAATTCATTTTTTAAATTTGCTGTTGAATGAATGAATGAATTAATTAATTAATTTTAAGCGTCCTTTCATACCGAGCTGTGTGTGGTGTCAGCGCTGCGCAAGTAAGGACATGGCCCTGAGCAGAAGTTAGCGTGGTATCCTTTTGGCTCATGGATCCATCTCCAGCCCAAATCCTGTCGGAAATCGATGTAAAGCGGGCGAACACAGCAGTTCTCCTCATAATTACTGCAGTGGAGGAAGAGAGACAGACACAGGATGATCAGCTGCTCCAGTGCTTTGCAATTAATTTCCTTATGCACTATATACCTTTTTATTCTGCTGCTCTGCTTTCTTGGCACAGCTGCTGCATTCATTCAATGACATTTCCATAGCCTCAATGAAGTAATACAGCCAATTCTTACTTGACGTTTTTTAAGCCTTCTATTTTCATTCTGTATTGCCTTATAAACAGCTCAAGCTGTGCCTTTCGGAGGCTCAGAAATTCCACTGTGAGGTGTGTCATTTTTTTCCTCTCCTGGACTGTGCCCAGGCGTCTAATGCTGTCGGTAAGGTAAACCCAGGCATCGTGGCTCTGAGGAGCCAGTGTGCTACACACATGAGCCTTCTCTAATTTGAATACAGGGACAGATCCCAACTTGATTCTTCTATCATGCTTAAAGTTGTCAGATGCCAATTAAATGGTTTAGTCATACAGCCTCTTGAGGGAAACATGGTGTGCTAATACTAATTGGAATGTGAACCAGAGAGGACTGGTAAACTCACTTCAGCGATGATATATATATATATCTTTCTTTTTTTTTTTCTCCATCGTAGCTGTATGCTGTGTAATACTGATTTCTTGGTGTGTTTCATAACAGTAAAGACACCCTATTGAGCAAAGAACTTCTGATACCCGACATCGTCTACTCGTGTTTAATGAATAAAGTTGATACACATTCAACAATACAACAATTACAAAAAATAGCGCCCCCTTACGAGAAGCAGTAGTTGGTATCCAGTGCCCGTTTGCGACGTCTGGATGTAGGCGGCACGTTCAGGCGATGGGGAGGCAGCATCATCAGGATAAGATGTGGCAGGGGGTGCTCCTTCTGCTTACTGAGGCGGCTATGATCCATGCGGTGCTCGTAGTGATCTCCGTCCATACCTATGGGCAAAACAGCGTTCACTGCATGTTGAAGGACAAATAAAAGCTGAGCCTGTGCCCAGCATCTCCCAGCTCCTATTGGCTGTCATTCCACAGCATCTTATCCCTCTATTCTTACTCTCCCCATGCACTCGCCTGTCTGCTCATCCAATCTGTCGTCGATAGAAAAAGCAGCTCAGGTCCCAGGAGGGACGTTGCCAGTGGATACGGACGCCCCTCTTTAATTTGGGGCCAAAAGTCTGAGCGCCCGTGGCAGCAACGCATTCCTTGCAATGGAGACTGCTGATGGAGTTAGGGAGCATTTCCAATCCCCCCCAGACCCTGGGGCCCCCATTACTAAGTGAGATTCCAGACCCAAGCGCGTTCCCATGATCAAGATCGCGATCTGTCTTGCTCTGAGCATTATCTCCAACTACAACTCAGACCCATATGTTTTTGATGAAAGTTCAGAAGAGAATGATATTATTCCAGATAAAAGGGGTAAGGAAATACAGAGATGAGGTGACAATAATATGACTGAAGGCCTACAAAGATGAAGAAAATCTAAGTTATAATGCTAAGGTTTCTACAGCTGTAGAATAGAAAACAAGCAATACTATTAGCAATGCAAATCATCATCTCTATAATCTGAAATTGATTTGCATGTTCATGAAGAAATATGCCATGTTAAAAGTGTTAAAACAGTTAGCATTTTCTAGCATTTTAATATTTTCCAAATCAATAGTTATAATTCTTTTCCTTTTATTATTAAACTGCAGAGTTTGTATTTCCTTGTTCTTCCACCTAAATTACCAGTGAAACTAGAGAAAAAAAGACAAAACCCTGAGAGTTACTTAACCTTACCTATGAATTTGACCTCCAGCACTTCGTTTTTGTGATCGTTGATGTCACCATTGGGATTAAAGGTGTGACAGGGGCAGTGCACACTGACCTCCAGGCCAAGATTAGTCTCTGCACAGCACAGAAAGAAGAACAAATTCAGAGCAACGAAGTTTATTACAGTTTCCTTCTTTTGATTTATTGTCTTTATATCATATGTGCTGAGGACTATAGTCAAACAATGATAAATCAAGTATAAGAACTTGCTGCATGCAATTTGTGCTAGTCGCTGACCAAGTGGTTTGTAATCCTGTGCCCTGTCAAATGTATTTTCATATTAATACAAATTGTTATTTTTACTTCCATGAACTATAATTCATACATTTTCATTTTGGCAGTTCATTCCAACTCTTCCCTTCCAACTAATATTGGGACAACTGCTACTTGCTAGCCAACACATTTGTTTTCTGAATGATTCTCTGTAGTACGAGTAAAAAAAAAAAAAAACTTTTTTTTTTTTTTAAAGCCAACTTAATCTCCTGGCTCATTATTCCATTATTCCTCTTCAGCAACCACTTGAATTATTCAGCAGTTACAGTAAAATTAGAGTGAAGTTCAGACCTGCCAATGATTTCTTTGTATTTAAGGGGTTAATTTCAGTGCTATTTACCTTTGTAATACTCCTCAGAAACTCTAAATACCCTATTATGTCTTACAGATAAATCATATGGACTCAGAGATGTGATAAGTGTAGCAACAACTCCATTCTGAGATCTTTTGATATTCATTTGAGATATTTTGACCTGAAAATTTCTAATCAAAGTCTCAAGGCAGCCTTTTAATAGATGTCCTGACTGTCTTATATTTTTAATAACCAGATGTAAATGTTGATTCTTTCCTTTTAACTCACCTCTGTGTGTAAGCCACTCCCTAACAGTCTCCGTAACATCGAAAGAGACCCACTCAGCCGTTCCTTTGGTCAAGACGTTCTTTCCCCCAATATACCGCTGCTTTGCAATATGCTCATAATGTTTAATGATCTGAAGAAACACAAAACAGCAACATGCTAAGTTTGCATGGGGAATATTTGGGGGATTCCATGTGATGTAAAGGTCAAGGAGTACATTGGCTAATCCATATTTTTAAGTCAGATTGTTCCTGAGACAGTGTTTATAGTTTTTTATTAGCAGAATAAAACATCTGATTGACAGCATGAGTAGTTGGGTCATATGGTAAAATACACTAAGAAAGCACACTCATATTCACACAAGCTCCAGACAGTGGCCTGGCCAGGACCGTCTGAGCCAGACACTCAAGGATGCCCGAGGCCAATGTATTCTCCCCTCTCACTTATGGAAAATGTGACTCTCAGTGTGAGAGATATCCCCATTTTGCATGTTAATGCTTGCATTTAGCCGTCTTTACCAGTTAGAAATAAAGGCTTCTCGAACATTTATACAACGCTGGTTGGTAATCATGTTATCCCAAACAGAAAAATGGCCACATCATCCTGCTCAGGAAGTCTTGGCATAGCCACAAACCTTCTGTTACAAATTTTACACCACAACATCTGACTCATCAATCTCCTTGATAAAATCACTCCCCCATATACCATCAGGCACACAAAGAATACAACAAGAGGTGGGAAAAGCAAAGTTGCTGCGCCCCTAATCTAACCCCCTGTGAGACTCAAGCTAAGGCTGGAGGGCTTCTGAGACCACTCAGGCAGCCCACGCTAAAAAGCTAGAGATTTGACCAAACGAACACTGTGGGGGTGCACGTACACCCATCCACCTCCCCCCTCTCCTTCCAGTGGTTGACACTGCCTCTATCTCCTGCACAGCTCCTGGAAACCATCTGTAGGCCTGTCAGGCTGGGCCTAAAGTGTAGCCCTGTAGGGCCGGAGATGCACGTCTCCCTGGCAGGAAACGCTGGAACCTGATCATGGCTCCCAGCCTCTCATGGGAGATTAATGAGGAAACCGACCGAACCCCCCCCCCCCCCCCACCGCATTTATATATAGTGGTAGTATATACATGTGCACACATAGTAGATGTGTGTATATATAATTTGACACTACACACAATTTACCTCCTAAAACTCCCATCCTCACTGATGTATTACATTACAGTGCTCTGGCTATGACAGTGGCAGAAAGCGAGCTTTAGTCAGGCTTTCTCAGAATACTTCCTTTGTTCAGCTGAGTTGTGCAAATACACTCCTGTATAATCCATTCAGTGCCTGGAATAAAGATCAGCACTTTGAAAAAAAAAACTGAAGAAGCAGGAGTTGGTGGACTTGATACAAATTCAGTATGCTTTTTTGGTCCCATGTTCAGAGCCATAATCATATATAATAATGACTAGCGCTAAGCAACTGCTAGCTAGGGAGTTATTGTGTGAAATAAAAAAAAAATAAAAAAAAAGATTTATATATATTTTTTAAGAAACCTTTGCTTTTTTTCACCAAGGTTAAAATCTTGGCTTTGTTAGGAATTAGGAGGTGTTTTATCTCCTCTACTGCATATGACAGTCTTGCAGACGACACAGGCTTTGTAACTGTTAGGGGAAAAAAGGGTTTGCCTGTTTGCGAGATATACACAGTATACAGTCCCCTCTGAACGTATTGGAACAGCAAGGCCAATTCTATTATTTTAAGTATACATTGAAGACATTGGGCTTCAGCTCAAAAGATGAATATGAGATGACAGAAAAGAATTTCAGCATTCATTTCCTCATATTTACATCTAGATGTGTTGAACAACTTACAACGTGGCACCTTTTGTTCGACCCCACCCATTTTTTTAAGTGTTCAAAAATATTGGAACATGTAACTAACAGGTGCATCCCAGATGCGCCCTGTTAAATTGATTAATAGCTCTGAATGTCTACTCTTGGTTTGAGCCCTAGTTTTCACCTGTGAAGACTGCCTTTGTTGTTAAAACAGATAAACCCATATGAAAACCAGAGAGCTGTCTGTGGGAGAAAGCAAGACATTTTGAAGCTGACAAAAGGGAGAAGATCAACCAGAGCCATTGCACAAATATTGGGCATAGCCAATACAACAATTTGGAATGTCCTGGAAAGAAAGAAACCACTGACAACAAACAAGGAAAACAACAACAGCTGATGACAGAAACATTGTGAGTGCTGTGAAAAAATAATAATAATAGTAATAAACTTTATTTTATAAAGCGCCTTTAAAAGCAGCTTCTCAAAGCGCTGTACACAAAATAAGCAGTACACAGAAAAATAAAACATATAAAAGTTAATAAAAACAACAACGTTAATAATAATTATTATTATTATTATAAAATAATAATAAAAAAAGACATCAGCAGTCAAATGCAAGTTTAAAAAAAGTGTGTCTTGAGTAGAGCGCTAAAAATGCCAAAAGTCAGAGCTTCCCTGAGTTCAGGAGGAAGAGAGTTCCAAAGGGAAGGAGCATAGACAGGAAAAGCCCTGTCAGCCATAGATTTTAGGCGGGTTTGTGGAACAGTTAACAAATTGCACTGTGAGGAGCGCAGTCTGCGATTTGGGGTGTAAGGGATCAATAAACCAGATAAGTAATGCGGAGCCAAGCCATGTACTGCCTTGTATGTCAACATCATGATCTTAAAATCGACACGGAACCTGTCCGGGAGCCAGTGTAAGGACTCCAAAACAGGAGTAATATGTTCACATTTCCTGGTTCCCGTCAGGATCCTGGCGGCAGAGTTTTGAGCATATTGAAATTTGTTAATTGTGGATTTAGAAACTCTGGCTAAAACGGCGTTGCAGTAATCCAGCCAAGTGACGACAAATGAGTTTATCAGCTTTTCAGCTACAGAGAAGTTTAGCATTGGGTGGAGTCTAGTTATATTTCTGAGGTGAAAAAAGGATGCCTTCACAGTGTTCTGAACAATAAAATCAAATGTGAGACTGGTATCAAAAATTACTCCAAGGTTTCTCATTTTACTTTTGGTCTTTAGAACAGAGCCATCAACAAACAGAGACAGTGGAGCAGCTTTGCGAATTTGATGGCGCGAGTCTATGAGCATAATTTCAGTTTTCCCGCTGTTCAGGCACAGAAAGTTCATCCATGTTTTTATCTCAGAAATACACTCAGAAACAAAACAAACATCAAGGTTTTCACCAGATTTTGAGTGAATGTAGATTTAGGTATCGTCAGCATAAAAGTGATAATGGCGGCTAAGCGATCGCAGCAGATGCCCAAGTGGAGATAGATAAATATTGAAGAGTAGAGGGCCTAAAACTGAGCCCTGAGGAACACCAGTGAGCACAGAGCTAGTGTCAGACCTGTAGCCACCCATAGAAATAAACTGGGAACGGTCAGTAAAATAGGATTTAAACCAGTTTAAACCTGTCCCAGACACACCAAAAACACTTTCAAGGCAGGTAAGTAAAAGACCACGATCCACTGTATTGAAAGCAGCTCTAAGATCAAGAAGAATAAGAATGGATGTAGCGCAAGAATCAGAGGCCATCAACAAGTCATTGGTAACTTTGACCAACGCCGTTTCAGTGCTGTGAAGTTTATGAAAACCTGACTGAAGGGGTTCAAAGAGGTTATTAATTGTAAGATGCATACATAGTTGAGAGGCAACAACATGCTCAAGTATTTTTGCCAAAAACTGGAGATTTGAAATGGGACGAAAATTGTTCAAATCATCCACGGGAACATTTTCTTTCTTTGGTACAGGTGTAACAGCAGCAGTCTTTAGTACTGCTGGAACGGCCCCAGTCTCCAGTGATTCATTTATAATGCTGAGGATAGTAGGGCACCAAACATTGAAGCACGATTTAAATAGGTTCGTGGGAATTGGATCCAGCAAGCAAGTGGCTGATTTCATGCTGGATACCTCCCTTGTGAGAGCCTCGGAATCAAGCAGTGAGAAATGAGTGAAAGAAACACCAGTGAACCCAGATGGACGAAGGAGTAAAGTGGCAGAGTCAGGTGTGACAGGAATTTCTTTGCAAACATGATCAATCTTAGAATTAAAAAACTGAAGAAAAGAATCACATAGCTGCTGAGGAACAGGCAAAGTGGTAACAGCATTAATTTGAAGCAATCTGTTTATGGTTTGGAACAAGTGTCTGGGATTATTTTGATTGTTTACAGTAGCCTGAGGGAAGTAAGAGGATCTTTCAGTCTCCATTAGTGCTCGATAATCACCCAGAAGATCCTTCCACGCTTGATAGTAGACATTCCGTCCAGTAAGGCACCATTTGCGCTCCATTTTCCGACAAGCAGCCTTTCTAGAGCGCAGATTGTCATTATACCAGGGAGCAGAGCAGGCGAATGTGACCTTACGTGACCTTAAAGGAGCAAAAGAGTCAAGATTAGCAGCAAGAGCAGAATTTAACTGCAGAACTTTCTCCTCCAGTGATGAGTGATGCAGATCGTTGAAGGTGGAAGCAAGAGAATTGGAGAAAGCTGCCTGATCAATAGACTTCCACTTCCGGAAGGTTACTGTTCGGATGGTAGGCTCATTTGGATGATACAGTTCCAGATTAAAAAAGACAGCTGAATTATCAGACAGTCCAACGTCAACAGACGAAAACTGCGATACAAACGAGCCATTTGCAATCACGAGATCCAGCATATGGCCCTTGTTATGAGTCGGGTCAGTTACAAACTGTGTGAAGCTAAAACAATCAATTAGCGACGGAAATTCCTTAGCCGCCACAGAGTCACTCCGGTCCACGTGAATGTTAAAATCTCCCACAATTAGAATTCTGTCATTCATTCTCAACATTAACAGAAAGTCAGCAAACTCTGAAAAAGTTGCATGTGTCATAGCCTTAGGTGGTTTATAGACTGTAGCAATGATGGTAGATATAGGAGAGGAAATACTCAAGACCAGGTATTCAAATGATGAAAACTGGGGAATGGACACAGAGCTTATGTTGAACTTCAGGTTGTAAACCACAATAATGCCTCCACCTCTGCCAGATAACCTCAGGAGATCTAATACTCCAAAGCTCACTGGAGTAATCTAGTTAAACAGGAGTTCATCATTTTCTTTATGCCAGGTTTCGGTTAAAAACAACAAGCCCAGCTTTTATATCTGTAAGAAAATCAGATAAAAGCAGCACCTTGTTATTCACGGACCGCGCATTGAATAATGCGGCATAAGCCTGGATCTGAAGCGGAGACGACAGTGGTTTAATCTCCATGCGGGGAACCGATATTAAATTACTGTGATCAACACCAGTATGGGGCAGTTTGTTGGTCTTATGTCGACAGGTAGGGACAAAGATGTCAGGAGAGGATGAGACAGCAAAACTGCGCCTCAAACCCCGATGGATATATAGTTTAGGACGTAGCAATCCAGCGTCTCGACAGATTCTGTAAGAGTCTTTGGCTAGGCAATAAGAGCTCTGTTTTAAATTCAAAAGCTGGCGTGTAGTGTACCTTAGGGCCATGGTCATTGAGTGCACACTCGCAAGGCCAAGGCGTTGAAACTCCGTAGCGCACTGCGAGCACAAAGTCGTACAATCCACACACGCAGCCGAACTGAGGCACTGATTCCGTGTTGCACGCTGCAGGTTATTCCGGGTGGAACACAGAAATAAAAACAACAGTCCAAAATATATAAAATGGCACCACCACATCGCAATCGTAATGGCACTAAAAACAATATAACTTAAAAAAACTCACAGTTATTTAAAACAATATGACTTAAAACAACAAACAAAAACAAACAAAATGGTAACAGTAGCGGCAGCAAAACGCACCAGCGTACCCTGTCACCGGAACCGGAATACCCAAAAACAACAGTTAGTGATATCACCAACAACCTTCACAGGGCAAGGGTGAAGGTATCACAAGCCACCATTCAAGGAAGACTATAAGTGCAGAAATATAGAGGCAATACCACAAGATGCAAACCACTCATGAACAGTAAGAATCAGAAGGCCAGATTGCAATTCGCAAAGAAAGACAGAGATGAACCACAAAAGATCTGAAACCAAGAATAACCTCTTCCAAAGAGATGGAAAGTCCAAAGTGTGGAGAAGGAAGGATCTGTTCATGATCCAAAACATAAAAGCTCTTCAGTCAAGCATGGTGGAGGTAGTGTCATGGCTTAGGCTTGTATGGCTGCTTCTGGATTAGGCTCACTAATCTTTATTGATTATATAAGTCATGATGGTAGCAGCAGAATTCAGAGGTTTACAGAGAAGTGCATCCAAATTAATTGGAAGAACTTCATCATGCAGCAAGACAATGACTCCAACCACACTGCCAACTCAACAAAGGACTTTATCAGGGGGCGGAAGTGGAAGGTTTTAGACTGGCCAAGTCAATCACCAGACCTTAACCCAATTGAGCAGATTTTACCTCCTGAAGAGGAGACTGAAGGGAGAAACCCCCCAAAAACAAACAACAAATGAAAGAGGCTGTGGTACAAGCATCACAAAAGAAGAAATCAACAGTTTGGTGATGTCAGTGAGTCACAGACTTGATGTAGTTATTGCAAGCAAGGGATATGCAACCAATTATTAAGTGTCATTTACTTTAATTTACTTTAAATCTTGTCTGTTCCTATATTAATGCTCATCTAAAAATTGGGTGGTCTGATACAAAAGGTTCCACATTCAGATGTAAATACCAGGGAACAAAAGCTAAAATCCTAAAATCTCATCTCTTATCCATCTTTTGAACCAAATGTTTTTGGTCTATAGCACAAACAAATTAATTGGCCTTGCCATTCCAGTAGTTCCAGAGGGAACTGTATGTAAGTAATAAAACATGATGGGGAATAATGTTATTGGAAGATAATCAACTATGACACGGTATGATGCCATTACCACCCCAAAGTTTATTATTTATTATTAACAGCATGTCCTAACGTGTTTTCTTCCTTTTAATCACAGCTATTTGCTAGCTGCTTTTATAGTTACGTTTAGTGTTAGTAATAGGCTCACCAGCCTATTTTTCTCTCTCTTGAATTCAATAAGACAAAAATATGGACTTTTTCACATTACTGAGAAACTGCAAAGACTTTCCTGTGTAAAAAAAACCTAAAGTTATAGCTATACCTCTGACTGTTACATAGCACTGACACTGGAGACTCCTTCTAAAAATGTTAAATGAACATCACCTCACAGAAAATTTTACCACATCAACAATTACACAAGTTTTTAAATCCATTTATTTGGAGCATCTGCCATAATAGTCTCTATGTAATTTGTTACTATAGAAATGATAACATATTATAAAGACTGCATTAATATAAACCTATGATTTAGCTAACAGCTAACATAATATAATAGCTAATAGCTAACAGCCGATACTACTAACAGCTGGAACTACTGCCAGAGCCGTAGTTTTATAGCAATCTAATCAACACCTTCCCGACCAATCAGAAAGTTTAACAGCACTCTGGTATAAATACATACTTATACATCCTACTACCTAAAATATGAAAAAGAAGTACATGCCAATAAATGTTAGGTATGAATTTTGTGTTTGTCTTAGAAATGTCTGTCAGTTTAATGGCCCGATCAAATATTATAGCTTTGCTCAAGATTTGTTCTCCACATGGGTCTAAAACTAAGAATTATGAATTCTGGGAATTCTGAGAAATCATTCATAAATCAGAATCATGTTTCTCTTCTGAGCCATACTTGGCTACTGAAGTTGTTTAAGGATCAGCCTCTTCCACTACAGAGTCTATATGTTCGTTATTACGTGCTTTATTACTGCAATTTACATGTACGTTAGCTCTTAATATACATAACCAAACTCTGTCCACTTTAATTAAAGAGTGCGTTTACCTGATAGAGCTCAATGCGCTGCTCGTTCCTGCTGGCGCTGGAGTTGGGCACTCTCAGAGCACGAAACTCTGCTCGGAACAGGTTGGTGGAATTTTTCTCCATAGATGAGACATTGAAGCGGAATACTTTAGACGTTTTACCCTTGGGACAGTAGACCACGTCATCTGCAAGGCAAGAAAGTAGAGGTAAATCTCTTCGAGTGCATTTTATGGAGCATTAAAGTCTAAATTTATGGATTCTCAGATCTCCGTCTCCCTCAGATGCCCAGATGTAGATTTGAGGTGATGTATAATTTTCGAACAGCTCTGGTTTAAATTTATAGGAAATTATAGTTTCTGTCACATCTTTCCTACTTTCACACAGAAGACAACTCTACAGTTAGCAACTTCTTTCCTATAGCGTTACTGTAGCAGACCGTGGTAACTACACTTTCCCAGCAACTGTTCATGATTGACAAGACTGAGGTACACTGAGCACCTGCGCCAATCTAAGAAATCAGCCATGGAGCTACCGCAAGCTGTTGATTTAGCCTGGATTAAACAAGAAACACTACTGCAGGCCAACAACTAACAGTAGTTTATAAGACATAGCTAGCTTGTTAAAGGCAAGTTTACCCTATAACATTTTACACTGACATAATACAATATAGTATAGACATATTGTATTTACAAATGAGAGTGTCTCTGAAATTGCAATGCTACATTAGCATTACCTTAGCTAGACAAAAGGCATGGAACAGGCACCAGCTGAATGAATTGATAAACTTGTGATGTTTTTTCTTGTGACAGATAATCTTTAATTAAAAAAAAAATTAAAAAAAGGAGTATGCTGTATTCTTTACAATCTACAATTTGTACCTTGGTTCTATTCAGGGTTTTTTTTTTAACTCCCTCCTTTGCCCAAATACTACCTAGGTAACAAATTTTCCTCATTCTCTGATGACACACATCTATTTCTCACATTTTTTAGAATCTGACTAAAAGTATACACTTGTGTCAAAAGATCTAGCTTGGTTGTAATTTTTTTTTTTATACTTCCTACCCACTCGCACAAAAGTTGTGAAAGTTAAATACAAAGAACCTACATACCTAGATCTAAACAGCATAAACTGGGTTATCAGGCTTACACTCACACACTCGTACACTCATACACTCACTCATATATAAAGCTTGTTTGCTAGAGGTATTTGATACTGTATTAAATGACTAAAAGTCTTTATAACAGTGAAAGGGATGGGGAAGTGAGTAGACTTTTAAAAAAGATAAAGGAGTCAGTTAGCAGTTAACACTACCATAAAGCTGCATTATAATTGTTAATAGTTCTGGTAAAAGTGAGTGTGATGTCTAATTAATCATTTGAAGGGTTCAAGTAAGGAAATTGTCCATCTAGAACTACCAGAACATAGTGTGAAGCATCCTAAGCAAAATAATACTATTTAGTATAAAAGATTTATATGATGGGTTGGGTGTCACACGTAGTGTGTCCACCCAAGTTTGAAATGAAATCAACGCCACCGCTCAGATGTGAATGAAAATGATTACTTGCTTTGGGAGATTGCAGAGCCAAAGCCATGTCCCATCTGTTTGTGCTTTACAGAGGAAGAGTTAGCAACAAGTTGAAGTCATGAAATGAAAACCAAATGTCCTTCATACGGATGGTGAACTAGGCTGAGCAGGCCTGGGATACCAGTGTGGGTTCCTCCCGCCCACTCTACTACAGAACAGGTGTCTCTGAACTGTGCACTCCCAAGGGCTTAGTGTTTTAAGTCGAGAGAACTTTGCTTAACGGCTCTGTGTGAAAACGGTGATTTCTGCTTGTTCTAAAAGTAGACCCAAATATAGAAGCAGACCACACAACCAGTGTTCATGATCCTCAGATTAGCCTCAGTTTCAACTACTTTAAATGCCCTCTAAGAGCTGAGCATGTTGCTGACAGACCACACTCCATTAGCAATGCATCAAATCCCTGGCTGGTTGGATGCCACGATAAATGTGGTAAGCTATATTTATGTAATAAACAGATTATTCTAAATGGACTGCTAAGCAGTATGTATTATAGATGTAATAATAATGGTATATATATATATATATATATATATATATATATATATATATATATATATATATATATATATATACATTAATAATGTATTTATATATTATATGTATACACACACACACACACACAGAGCAGAAGGACAGGCTTGAAATGTTTTTAGAAAAACATTTCTTTTGATAAAGTATCTGTTTTCTGCAACTCATTTTGCTTATATTGTAATTGGCCTGGTGTTTGCATTACTAAACAAAAACAAGCACATGGCTACTATTTTATAACCTAAATGGAAACACTCGCTTACAGCCAAGTCAACAAGTATTTATGCACTTTTGTGTGCAGCATGTCTTCAGAATTGTATGCCAGAATGAAAGCTATGCTTATACACACACACAAAAAAATTCAGTCATTCTTCATAAACTTTTGACTGCATTTGATCTTTAATACCTGTTTACAGATTTGGCAGCGGGACTAATAACTGTTTTTTCCATGTCTTACTTCCAAGCAGCATTTTCAAAGTACGGTCAATTATGCATTTATAACTTTCCACAAAGCAAAAGAAACTTGTTCTGTGTTTTGCTTTTTTTTTCACTTCGCTGCCCTTTCTGTAGTCCTTTAGCTGAAGGTGGAAAGCCCCACTTTGAGAGAAGATTTGAAATTCTAATCAAGGCTTTAGTTTCCTTTTGGATGACCTCATTTTTCCCATTGCAATGGTTTAAGGTGGATTTCACATTATGGCCTATTTTTGCCAAGCTTTTAGTCTGTAGATCATTTGTTCCATGGCTGTGAGTGTGGGGGATTGTTGGCATAATTGTGTGAACAAAATTCTAATTTACAACTGCTGATATCAGATTTGAAATGAAGGCCAGTACTACGGTGCTTACGATATCTGAAATCAGGCCTGAATTTTTTTCAGTGTGACTAAAAATATTAAAAACTGGTTTAAACATATATCCCCTATTCAAATCAAACACAATCTTATTCAGAATACCTGAAATATTGTTTAGTCTAGTATTAAATTACCCATTCCATCTAGCTTGTTCTTTAGCAGTTCTATAATAGTATTTGTGCTTATACAGTTTTATAAATACTGTGATTAAGACAAAAATAAAATCTCACATTTTTTTGTAACCCTGTGAAATCAAAACATCAAAAACACACAGCCCAAAGCAAGGACACAGCCCAACCACTACAGCCTGCCATCACTCCCTAAGTATCTTAGAACAACCCTGTTCCAGACACCACCATCCCAACATTCCCCATCCTGTGTCTGGGATGTACCTCCCTGCGAGGTCCTTTACCCGACAGGTGACATCACACAGAGACTTCTGAAAAAGCAATCTCGGGGCTGCTGGACATGTCAGAGAGTGGAGGTAAACACAAGAAATAGAACAGAGGAACATGGAGGGACACGTGCCGGCCAGTGGCTGAGAAAGAATTTGGGAAACGAAATAATACTGTGAGAGTAAAAGGATGTGGTGTAGGCCTGTTCAGTGTCATAAACTTAACCTGAGTAAAAAAAATAAAATAAATAATAAAAAAAGATTGTCACAGAGAAGACTACGAAATTGATATTAATCTGGCAATATTATGTATCTACTTCGTTTTTAAAAGATTTTTTTTTTTTTTTTTTTAGGTCTGGGCTACAGGCACATGCTTAAGTTAAAACACTGAGAAAGAAATCATCAATAGATATTATCCGGTCTAACGTGAAATACACTGTAGGTAGTGGATTTACTACTCATTTACACTGGGTATTTCACTTACCCTGTAAAATCGGGTCACGGTAAATGTCTCAGCAGCATTACTTTTACATTCTCTTGGCTGTTGAGTGGTGCTAAGTGACCGTTTGAATGGCACTGAATGACTCCTTGGACTATTTAAGTCTTAGAGTAAGCAGCACCACTACAACACAGTGCTCTTGTGTGCACTCTGAATGAGGTGGCCTTTGAATAAATCAGGACACACACACACACACACACACACACTTTAGGTTGACTACGCTTAGATGAGATAATGCGCTAAGGCTTGCTGCAGAAGTAAGACTTTTTCCACTTGATCAGGGATGAAGAGGAGGGACACATTTTGTGTGTGTGTGTGTGTGTGAGTGTGTGTGGAGTTAGGGGAAGGACTCTGGCCTCCAGTATTGGCCTGAAATTTTGGTCTCTGTTTTGCTTGGAAATTACATCACCTTCTTACTATTCCATATATCAGAAGCAGTGCTGTCTGCAGCTCTAGTCCACATCCTCCCCTCCCCGCCCACTCCATTGCTGATTACCTAACACCACATACTATTACCCATCCTCTACTGCAGACCATCATCTTTTATCCACCTATTAATATAATACTCAATTAATATGGCTCTTAGTATAGTTCTCACAAGTTTTTACTGGTACCAAATGATTGGTTTACACTCACCATCCATTTGAATAGGAACACCTCTACACCTGCTCATTACCTAATCAGCCAATCATGTGGCATCAACATAATGCATAAAAGAGTCAAGAGCTTCAGTTAATGTTCACAACAAACATCAGAATGAAGAAAAAGTGTGATCTCTGTAACTTTAACCGTGGCATGGTTGTTGGTACTAGATGGGCTGGTTTGAGTATTTCAGAAACTTCTGATCTCCTTGAATTTTCACACACAACAGTCTCTATAGTTTACTTCATTGTGAAGTTTGATGTGAACATTAATTGAAGCTCTTCAGCTGTATCTGCATGACTTTATGCATTGTGCTGCTGCCACATGATAGGCTGATTGGATAACTGCATAAATGAGCAGGTGTACAGGTGTTCCTACTGAAGTGGACGGTGAGCGTATATGCTGGTGTGTGTGCCACTTAAGTCAAAAGATGCCTTACCAGGGCAAAGCTAAATAAGCAGTGATGTGAGCCAGAACACCATATGGTATGGTATGCAGTCATAAGACTGAGTAGATCATATGAGTAGTAAGTGGTTCAAGGTCAGGTCTGGTTATATGCTAAGCCAAATGGGTATTAGAGGAAATATTATTCCACTAGCCATCCTTTTACCCTGAAAAAGATCAGCGGTATAGAAGAAGGATGGATGGATGGATAGCCATCCTTTTTAGTGAACCTAAGGAGAACTATTTGCTACAGCGAATGGACAAGTGCTTAAAAATCAAGGAAGATTCCAATGTGCAATGCATGTAAAACTCATTAGTTGGGCTAATCTAAAATTTATTGTGATATGCATTAGTGTATCCCCATAATGACATTCTCTGATAGTGGAAATACAGTAACAATTGCTCAGGACTATGTCCTTCTTTGCTGTCTATTGTGCTGATCTCATGTCTTGGAAACCATAAGGTCAGTGAGGAGTATCCTGATCACCAAGGGATCGCCACTGGCTTTTCTAAAATGGCATAAAAAGTAACCATAAACCATTTGTTTGGTACAGCAGATAAAGTAGCTGAGGGAGTGTATATTAGGAGTGTCAGAAGCACTTTAGCTGACCTGAAATCAGCAATTGGCACAGGGGTTTGTTTGTGAGCCAGAGGACGGTCTGTTCAGTGTCTCCCTAGCATAAAACACCTGTTGATTTTGGAAAAAAAAAAAAAGTTGCATGATGCAATGACCCCCTTCCATCAGCAAAGAGGCACACTTCCAGCTGTTTCACTTTCCAAACAAAGTCTTGTGTTCTCTAGAAACCTCAGTGCACTGGAGAGCTGAGGATTAAGCCATAGATTGGCTATCTAGTGGTACTTAAACATGTTTTATTAATCATAAGAGGTTGCATCTGACAAGAGAACGCCTAGGCTCTTCTCAGAGCATTACTTTTATCTTTGTGTAAAACTTGAAAAGGCCTCTATAAAGCAGGAAAACCGTAAAACGACAATTATCTAGGCCTACATAAAAGACAGTTATGGCGCCGGTGGACTCTGAGATGGGGGGAAACTTTGACAGCTTGCTCCATGGACAGACAGTTAGTGAGCTCGGTTAAAATGGTTCCAGTGGAATGAACGGCTGCCCGGAACAGTGCGCGCGCCTCGTGAGCTCAGCGGAACGGCCAGGCGCGTGCCCGCTGCCGAGCTGAGACTTGAGAGCGCGCACAGCTCAGTCTGTTAATAACTGTCCTCTGTGTTCACTAAAGGAAGCAGGGTCACCTCGGAACTGGACAGCTGTCCCGGTTACACCACTCGGTGCCAAATATGAGTGCCAGGCCCTTAGTCTAAATTACTGATATACATGTTTCTCCTTTTGATAGTTTGAACTCCTACTTTAATAAGACATTTCCACTGAACATCAAGTGAACCTGTACACAATGATTGAAGCGTGTAAACTTAAAGACATGCTTAATGCTCCACATACATAAAATTGAACGTTCCATCTGAAATTGGACTTCTTTCAGGAGCTAATCATATTCCAGGAACCTCAGCAACATGATTTGTGCCTGAGGCACTTTCCAGGCTAGCACCAGTAATCCATTCAGAAGAACCTCTGCAATCTTCCATGCGCATTCTGCTTTTAGCCTGCTCATTACACAGTCCAGCACACCAACTTCCTTTCAAATGCACATTTTGATTTGTCACACTAGACTGCATCCCTGTACCTGAGACTCTCTTACCACAAACTAACTGAATGGCTTTACCATAAGCTGTGATGTAACGATCCAATGATGGAAATCCACCAAATCTCTACAAGGCTGCAAATACTGAACATCAAAAAAGAGAGAGAGAAAGACACAATGTCATTTAACCCAGTAAGAAAACGTGTAATGGAACTGATTTATAACAATAACTTGGTCTAACGCTTGCAAACTCGTGAGAATCTAAACGACCCGAGTTCAGACGCAGAGGTTAAGGGCGTTAAGAGGTTAGGGGCGGGGTTAGCGCTCGTACCTTTTCTTACGAGTTGATTCGTATGAACTGGAACATCACCATGGCTCATTCGAATCCTTACGAGTTTTTTGGATGAAATCAGTTTCTCACGTATTTACACGTGAGCAGTTGAATATGTTACCCCTAATAAAAAAACAAACAAACAAACAAACAAAAAAACAAACCCCGAATACTTGTTGATCTTGGACCTGTATTTGGGGTACTCACTGTTATCAGGTGGCCCCTGAATCATGTTGAACTTGTATATCTCCTTGGCATAGTACTCGGTCTCGGTGTTGTCCTGCCCACAGCTCTGCTGTCGCTCTCGACCCAGTTCCTCGATCAGCTCCTTGGTGCTGTTGTAAAGCGCCAGCACCGGGTACGGCACCTGAGAGGGTCCGAGAGCCTGCGGCGGACTCGTGAGGCGCAGCTTGCTCAGGATCTGACCCCGGATCGCCTCCACGCGCTTCTTCTTTATGTGGTCAATGTCCACGGTGGTGCAAGTGGACAGCGAGAAGATCGTGGTCACGCTGTTTAGGAGGAGGAAAAACAAAAGTGCTTTGCCCAGATGCATGATTCTCACTTGTCAAACAACAACAACAACAAAAAAAAAACGGTCGAGGAGACTTTCCAGTTCCAGTTCAATTTAAGATGAGCTATAGCTGGTGATTTAATTAAATACACTTAAAATAGGAAAACTACTAAAGCAACAGTTATTAAGGTAAAAATCCAGGCGATCGTGCGAGTCGGCTGATGTTCAGATTCTCCATGAGATCCCATCTTGTGAACTTAAACTGAGTAGCCAGGAATTGCGCTCCCAACACGCATCCCAATAAAATTCCATAACACACCTAAAGTTTGAGCATTTCTACACTAAGGACTTAAGAAGTCAGCATATTCCCTGCAGGTTGCTGTTTGTTATGATCTCTCTCTCTCTCTCTCTCTCTCTCTCTCTCTCAGCTCTACTCCTGCAACTCCTCCTCCTCTTCTCCTTGTCTCCGACGTTTCGGACCCAGCGGACCTTCAGCTGCTCTCACAGCCTTTATACAGACTGACGTGTGACGTGTAGAAGAGGAGGAACAAACACAAGCGCGTCCTGGTGAGTGGCTCATTTTCCACTGCTCAGTGATGAACAACTCTTATCACTTCTGCAATTAAGTCAAAGAATGGTGCCTGGAATTGCACGGAAACATCATAATGTCCACATAAAGAATCTCTCTCTCTCTCTCTCTCTCTCTCTCTCTCTCACACACACACACGCACGCACGCACGCACACGCACACAGAGGCCACTTACGTTTAACATCCATGAGCTCCCTCTAGTGGATTTTCTCAGAACAGGCACACATTGGACAGACTATTTCTCACCTATATCATTTAAAATGAGCCTCGCTATGACGCTACACGCTCAGGCTTCCCAGTCGTAATTTCGTCTACACGATCTTTTTCTTCTATGATAAAATGAAAAGGTATATACATGTATTTGGGGGCACAGGAGCTTAGTCGTTAGCACGTTTGCCTCGGACCTCCAGGGTTGAGGACTCAAATCCTGCCTCTGCCCTGTGTGTGAGGAGTTTGTATGTTCTCCCAGTGCTTTGGGGGTTTCATCCGTGTACTCCGGTTTCCTCCCCAGTCCAAAGGCATGTGCTGTAGGCTGACTGGCATTTTCAAAATTGTCCGTAGTGTGTGAATGTGTGTGCGACTGTGCTTCAGACTAACAGAGACCCTGAGTAGTTTAAGAGGTACAGAAAATGGATGGATAGATAGATAGATATGCACGTTTGGTGTTTTGTTATTGTTTATTCATTTTATCAGGCTGTTCACCCATCACAAAACCTAAATGAGTATGAGTGTGTGATGCCTTACAATGGGGAGGCGACCCATCCAGGATGTATTTCTGCATTTGTGCCCAGTGATGCCCAGGAGTGTCCCGATCTAAAATATGATGGGATGTAAATGGTAAATGGTCTGCACTTATATCGCGCATTTTAACCTTAGTGGTTCTAAGGTTAGTGGTTCTGGATGTAATGTTGTAGTAAAATAATCAACAACGCAGTTGATTGTTTTCCAATAACATCAAGTCCTGAAGTTTTATTCCTCTTATACTACACCAATCTGCTATGTGTGGTATCTATTAGTGGGTGTTCCCTCAACAGCCTCTTTTATTTCTCTGAACTAAAGTTAATAAGACTGTTATAGAGAAACCAGAATGTGCAAAGTCCTTTCTCCTGAAGACTTTCCTGTAGTGGAGAACAGTTTTACCTCTGAGTGTTACAGCATTGAACCGAGGACCCTGGAGCTATGAGATAACACTACCCACTGTGCCATGCCACACAAATAAACATCCCCTCACTGAAAACTTCACCATATCAATGATTACATGCTTCTTTATTCACTTGTTTATGTTGAGCTTTTACGATGAATTACTGTGAATTACTTGCTTGTATCGCTGTTCATTTGAGCTGTGTCTATCAGCTGGGTCTCTGAATGAATTTGTCTTCATGTCTGAACAATACCATTCAAGCTGTTCATTCATGTAATATTGATAATGAACAACCTTTTATGCAAAGGTCCTTACATTCTCTAGCTGCAATGAACAAACCCTTGCCAGGTTTCTGTGTAAGGCTGCAAATCAACATTTCTATATATGGTGAGGTCCAAGACGTTTAAATCAACATTTCTGGCAATATTCTAGTAAACAATAAAAGACTCCAGATTTCTGGCACTCAACCAAGTATCCATTGACTAACAAAAATAAACTCCATCTGACGCCAAAAACTTAAATTAGCTCTCAGTGAATAGTTTTACCACAAGGACACGGACTCTACATGACTTTACATGCCACATCCTCCCTAAAATATTCAGATAATCTTATTAAACATTGCTGACTGTCTTACACTTTCTCCCACTGATTGCAGATTTTTGTTCGCTGACAATATGGATGTAAAAATCAGTCTTGCTCAATAAAACATAGTGTGTTCATGGACTCTCTCTTGTTAAGACCTTCACCTTATACGTAATCTTTAACTTTAATTAACAATACTAAGGACAATATGAAAGGAACAACACAATGTATATTTTCAGCTTATCTTAAATTTTGCCAATCAGCCAAAACAGGCCTGGGGTCTAAAATTTGTTTCTTTAGTTCTTCACTGGTGTTACAAGGGCTACATACCTAACAAGCTAATAGAAGTTAATGACCATACATTAGTGTCTGGAAAGCTCCGGTAATGATCACACACTTGAACTGATGAATTGTTCAACTGCGTGGCTTCTGATGCTGTGCAACATACTGTATTATCTATAGGAGCAATCAAGTACATGTGCAGACAAAGCACTACTTCTTTGACTTAATTTATATATGTAAATTATTAAATGTATATAATAATAATAATAATAATAATAATCAAGTGATGTTTGAGGTGAGTATGATATAGGAGATACTTTTGGCATGCAATTTGTATAATGTAATCCTAAGCTTACATTATTTGTAAGCTATATTATCCTTATGGCTATAGTGTGAAAAAACAAAAAAAAAGAAAAGTCTAATTCAGAGATGAACATGTAAGTTCACTATTTGGTTAGAATACACACACATTTTTTTTTTTTTGTCTTTGCATTGGCTTTATGAGTACTGGAAAAGTGAAACAAGAAAAAGAAGGTCAAATGATATGCCAGAGTGATATTTAAAAAAAAAATGCAATCAGGGTAGTAATAATACCATACTGTGTGTGTGTGTGTGTGTGTGTGTGTGTATATATATATATATATATATATATATATATATATACACATATACACATACACACACACACACACACACACACACACATATATATACACATACATATACATACATACATACATACATATATATATATATATATATATATATATATATATATATATATATATATATATATATATATAGAGAGAGAGAGAGAGAGAGAGAGAGAGAGAGAGAGAGATAGATAGATAGATAGATAGATAGATAGATAGATTATGTAGTTAAAAAGACAAAGGTGGATGTGATAATGATCACGTTTGGTGTACTAGTCAGGAGTAGCAAAACTGACGCTGAGTCTCTAAACCCAGCACTCATATGTGGACGTGTGATAGCCTGTTCTATGGCTGCAACAATCCTGATGAGAGTTCTGTCCCCTTTTCCTCACACACCAATTTCGGCCCATGAGAGCCTTAATAATAAGATTATAAATTGAATCAGGTGTGTTAAATGAGGTTGAATGTTTGCTCTCCAGGACTGGAATCTGACCCTCCTGACACATCTCATGGATGTGGAGATCACTGACTGGTACTCACCAGATATTATTATTCATCTTTGTCATTTTAATTATATAATCAATTGATTGACTATATACAGTATTACAACAGTATTTTTAATACTATTACTGAAATATAGTAGGTTACATTTCCTATGGAATAGCTAGAAAAATGACTATACAGGTGCATCTAAAAAAACTAGAATATCGTGGAAAAATTCATTTTCCCCGTAATTTAATTTAAAAAGTGGAACTTTCATATTTTCTAGATTCATTACACAGTGAAATATTTCAAGACTTTTTTTTTTGTTTTAATCCTGATGATTACGGCTTACAGCTCATGGAAATCAAAGATATTATATTAGCCGTAATCATCAATCACGATATTCTAATTTTTTGAGATGCACCTGTAATAAGAAACAAAACAAACAAAATCACTGCGCCTGCGCACTCTGAATCCATTTCAAATTGCAATTAAAATAGTTCTACTTTGAAATGATTTAATTGCTCAGTTTTGTTTCCTTGGAGACGGTTGCTGTGCGACGCTTCCTCATCTCCAGGAAGTAAAACTCCAGAGAGGAGGAGCAACAGGAATCTTCTAGAGACGCTGTCCCAAAAAAAAAAATTATGGACGACTCGTTGCAAATAGGTGATAATGGATTTAACGGATATCCAAAAAGTGTAAGTTACGTTCATTTAAAATAATTAAAGAGTGAATGCACATATCGCGAGTTTTTTTATTAGTGTATTTGAACTGGTAGTCAGTTGGTTAGCAAAGAAGCTTAGCTAGCCTATGGAGACGCTAAGGTTACTTGTGAACGCTAGGTTAGCTCACAGGATCTTGCTAGTTAGCAAACATTTGTGATTTAACGACAAGGCAAACAGTTTTTTTTATAGATATATATATTGGGATTTTAAATGCAACAAACAGTCTAACGAGCGAGCTAGCTAATACTTCTGGCATGTGTTGAACTGAAGCGTCAGGTTGCCTTAGCAACATAAAATGGTCGCTGGTAAAGAGACCGGAAATGATTATCTGTTCCAGACCATTAACAACATATTTCGGTTAATTAAAAGTATTTGATTTAATGCTGTGTTCCTAATTTATTCAACAGTCTGCAAAAAGTGGCAGAAGGGCTCGCCAGGCTGTTGACCAGGCGTCTGCAGAAGAGTCGCGTCCCGGCAGGAAGTCGTCCTCCTCTGGCATGTCAGCACCTGGAGAGGTGAGTCCTGAGATTTACTGTACTCGGTGTCACTGACACTGCACATCCATCTGAAATCCATCTTACTTTACATTACATTTATCATTATAAGACCTAATCATACTGGTGTATCTGCTCCTGCAAACCAAGGAGGAGGAGGATACGGTACAGTAACATGCATGGCTTTGCCTGTAGTGTTAATAGATGTGTACATTGTTCTGTAAATTTATACCATGTAGTAATAGCCATTGGACTTTAATTGATTAAAGGGGCTTACATGCCAACATCAGCTACCCTAAAAATGACTTGGTATAAAGTTACAGTACTTGTGTTGTAGGCCAGGGGTTCTCAAACTTTTTACAGTCTTCTTTTGTGGAACCCTTTATCTTAAAATAAATAAATAAATCCTTTGATCCCTCAGTAATTATTTATTCTTTACAAACAGGCTATTAATAAAGTTGGGAATTCCCTAATGTATAGAGACCTTTGGAACACCCTTTAGTTTCCACCACTGAAATGAAATGAGAAAATCGCAGACCCCCTGGCCTTGCTTAGCGGACCCTACTTTGAGAACCATGGTATTTAGGCTATATAAAGTTTTTAGCTCACATTTATTTACACAGTGTGAATGAGTACACATTTTTGATATTACTGTAGGAATACTGTAAACTAAGTGGTATTTGGGTTGTGGATCATGGTAATCATATGAGTGTATCATAGCAGCAGTGTTACTACAACTACTACTACTACTACTACTACTAATAATAATAGTAATAAGCAGATCACTTTTTGTACAGTACAGTTAGAGACTAGAGGTCATTTTTCTGTGCACAATTTGTGTTAATCGTCCTCTAGCCCAGCAATGCTGCTGCACCTGATACTCTTGTACCACAGCGACACACACTACAATGCCACTACCATGTCAGTGTTACAGCTGCACTATAAAACATGGTAGCCCCATTAAGTTATGTGAACGTATTTCTTCTCTTTAACTCCAATTGTCATGACAAGTTTTGTATATTGAACTCAAGTTTATGAAAAAAAATGAAACTTAAAATAATCCGTTATCTTGACTTGTAAAACTTGTAAAAACGTAACTTTTTGAGTTGAAACAAAGGTTATTTTTAAGTCGGGATTACTCATGTTTTTAAGGCAACAGGTGAATTTTCATTTCCAAGTTTAACCACCTGAAATGTGTGAGAATGATCCAGCACCCAAATATAATCTATGTAGTAGTGGTTCTATGGTGGCGTCTTTCCGCTGGTGCTCGGGGTAGAGGTGGGTTAACAAACCGTCTAAAGTCCAAACTGAGTGCATATGATAACATTGCAAATGTTTTAATTACTACATTATGTCAAATTCAATGATGCTGCAGAGATTAATACAGGTCTAATGTACATAAAGATCTTTCCTCCTGCTGTGGGCTTTTTGTACTATCAACCTCAGTCATTTATATTTGTCGCTCCAGTGTAGCTGTCTTGCATCAACACAATGGCATCTACAGTATGGAGGTTTTGGTTTGTCCCCAGGAGTGATGAGAGCTCTACATGGACTGGCTTTTCTCCACTAGGAATTCCAGCAATGTTTTTTGTTTTTTTTCCCCCCTTCTGTAAACTTCCTAAATTAGACTAACTTGTCTGATGCAAAAACATGTTTCTCGTGCACTCTATGACCTTCCATCTAGATTAAATACATTTTTGGGGTCTTGTGTGACAGGGCCAGTTTTAAACTCCTGTTGTTCTAAAAATATATTCTGCATCAAATATGTTCCATTTTTGACTTGCGCGAGGCATTCCGGTGAGATAGGCAACAGTGGACCTACAGTATATTCTCACATTAAAATGTGGAGAGCACGTTATATGAAGCAAGCTCATGTTCAGATGAGTCATTTGTATTGGAAAAGCTCTGGAAATGCATGCTACAGTATGACAATAAAGGTTCATTCTGAAGTGTTGTGTTAAATGCTGGTCTGACACACATTATATGAAACTGTTACGCTTCCATTTTCCAGCATTTTAGTCCACTTGTGTGTTTTATTTGCCACCTCTCTCTATTTTTTTTACTCCCATGCATTAGTTAAGTGTAAACTTCACAGAAATCAGATCAAAACCCACATTTCCACATTCTGTGCACTGTGAAGTTTATCTGTAATCACAGTTTACAATGACATCATGACTGTGCAGTCTGTAGTTGCATTGCAAATATATTATACGCATTGGAGGGTAGCATGGTGGAGCAGTAGGTAGCATTGCCACCTCACAGCTCCAGGGTCTACGGTTGGATCCTGAGCTCGGGCTACTGTCTGTGTGGCAATACATCTTCTACCGGTCTGTATGAGTTTCCTCCAGGTACACCAGTTTCTTCCTACCTCCCCAAAACCTGCCAGTATGTGGACTGACTACTGTGAAGTGCCCCTAGAGTGATCTGGACTAACATCCCATCCAGAGTGTGTCCCCACTGTCCACCCAGTGTCCCTGGGATAGGCTCTAGATCCATTGCAACCCGAACCAGGATATAACGCTTACTGAAAATTAACGACTGAAATACTCATGGGGAAACAAACAAACAAAAACCTTGTATGTGCAGCCTATTCACTTTCTCACGGTCTGTTTTTAATTTTGTGCTATGAGTCAGCAATTAAAGATAAAAGGATTTAATACTGTAAATAAGCTGATGATGTAACTTCTGGAGATACAGGCGATGATGCTAGGCTAATGTTCGTGATCATTAGCATTCATTATGGACAGCGACATAAGAAGCCGCTGATCTGCAGCAGCTTTGCGTGCCTCACGTTTGGTCTCGAGTGGTGGTTTCTTAAATCACTCCACCGCTGGCAAAGCAGCAAAGCTTTTCAATGCTTGTGAATTTCCCAAAAGTACTGTGGCAAATTTGGAGTGTTTGGGCATTAGCTATGGCTATATCCCAGGAAGCAAAACAAGATCATGTGAACTCATCTCATCAGCAGTACTGTAAAATGATTTTATTGTTTATATATAAACCATTTATAAATTAAAGATTGCACGAGTTACCATCACCATTAAATACCAGCCTAAATAAAACACATTACGTAGCTTTGGTCTGATATAATTAAAGTAACTTTAGGGCTATAAATTCATTTTCTCATTGGAAAATCTTTGAGAAGCCTGGAGACATTGATAAACAGACTGTTGTCATTATTTCAGCTGACCTTATTCTTCCCACAATCCTCTTTTCCCATATGCCATGAAATTACTTGTTCCATTTTAATAGGACAACCAACTGCTTTTGTTCTTCTTTTTCTGTCTCTATATGTGGCTATTCAGCTTCACATAGCTGTGGTGAACGAGCTCAGTAATGGCAGATTATTTATTTCATGTAAAGCTAAAGACATTCCTCCAGGACGTTGTGTCATTTGCCGACCCAATTTGGTAATGTGAAATGCTGTGGGTTTTTTAGACCCATTTATTGCCCACCCACCCTCACTGTACTATTCCATCATTCAAAAGTTCCTCTGTTTTTTGTTTTTTTCCCGGTTGACGTCTGTGATCTTAATCCAATTGACTATTTTCAGAATCGGAGAATGAGAGAGCAGAAGGCTGTTTTTCCTGGAGTTATGTTGGCTCATTCCTAGCATTCAGCATTCTCAGCGCTCCTGTGTGCAGTTCCCACACTCTCCCATTCTTTCTACTGCTCATTCTCCAGCATCGGCTCTTAACCCCAGAAAGGAATGGATCTGTTTTCACCGGAAACCCAACACACACATGTACAGTAGAGCTGATTAGATTATCAGGGAGCATGAGTCATACAACCTGCTAATGAACTCTTTTAGATGTGAAAAGTAATAGCAGTAATAAAGTAATAAACATGAAACAGACTACACTGTCTGATGTAAATCTTAAGCGTTCCTTAAGTTATAAAGTTGTTTTAATAGCATTCACTAAAGCAAGCAAGTAAGTTTTTAGTTCACCAGTTTCATTCTGTTACGCTAAACCTCCAAGCAGTAAGTACTAAATAATTTATTAACTTTAAAAAAAAAAAAAAAAAAAAGAATTTGTTTATAGTGTATTAATGTCTGACAGAAGCATAAAACATTTTAAATGACGAAACAGTTTATTTTTTAAAATCAGATTTCACCTAAAATGGCACTAAATGTAAATTCTTTGACGTCTCATAATCACAGTAGCTTTGGTGATGTATTTCCGTGTTTTATATATTCATCACAGCAATTTGCCAATGTGAACATTTTTGTATTTGTAAAATAATGATGCATACATTTTAATTGCTTATATTTACATTTAAGGTTGTCCCAAAACATTAGTTTCTTCCATTCTAACAGCTATAAACAGTCATTTGCTCACTTTCTCTTAAAGGTAATAAGACTGAAACAAACGTCCCAACACTAGAGACTCCTAAAAAAAACAAAAAACAAAAAAAAAACCCTAAATAAACATTTCCTTACAGAAATCTCAATAATTACACTCATTTTAAAAATCTGTTCATGTGGCACGCCTGCCATAGAAATCCTCATGTTAGCTGTTACTATTAGAACAAGCGCGATTATATAAACCTGTCATTTGCCTTCCAGCCACAGCTACTTTCAGAGCTGCTGTTATAGAAAATGAATCAACACCTTCTGACCAATCAGATTTGAGAATTCATCAGTGCTGTGGTATCAGTGTAATTAGCTCTCCATACTGTAATGTATCAATATGATGATTCTTGCCTTTTATGGTCATTTCACAAAATGAAACTTTTCTTGACTAACACATGCGTCTTTTAAAAAGGCATCAGACTAGATATTGACATATATTGTGTTCAGCCATAAAAATGTGGCATAATTTTCACCAGATGTTGGTTTTTTTTCTTTCATTTCTGGATCTGAATATGGTTTGTGTTACAATTTCATTAGCGATAAGAGGCTGATAATAAATCTAATTGTTCATAAATCAGCTACAAAAAACATTTTGTTAATATTAATATTTTGACTCTTGTTGCTTATGCTAATTTGTTCTATTAATAAGCACCAAGTTTATGAAATATTTCCTGATGTCCTTGTGGGGAAGTCACATAACACTGGAGTGTTTCTTTTTATGGTTTTATTTCATGCAGAAAGTTTACTGATCCAGCAAGTAAGTTTAAGCATTGTTCTAAACAACAATAGCATCTCTGTGCACCGTTGCATCTTTCATAAATCATATGCAAACTTAATCAGGGTTTGTTCTGAGTACAAAGTATTAGAAAACACAGCAGATTGTATTGGACATTTTTGTTATTGTTCCTTGTGGTTAATTGTTGTTTGTGGTTGAAACAACTAGCTGTCAGGTTGAGTGACTTGTGACTGATGTAAGTTAGGGATGTCGGAAGAACAAAGCAGTGTAGTGCCTGCGCCAAAAGAAGCAGATGAGCCTGATTTTTCCTTAAATTCATAGCAGTGTTCTCACAAACATCCATCTTTGAAAGCATGTATTATTTATTGAAGTGGAGTATTTATGTATGTATTTTGAACAAAAAATACCATTACGTATTCCTATAGGTGTTTTAAAAAAAAAAAAATTTATTCTAACATTTATAGCTTTGGCAGTGCAAGCACTGTGGGACATTAGAGAAGATTCATAGGGAGTGTCTGCATAGTTTAGTTAATCTAGAGCTTTAATCTAGGAACACCTTATTCAGCCAAAGAATGTGTGTCTTTAGTAAATGACTAAATCTTCCTCCAGGTGTCTTAGATTACAGATTAGTGAGCATGCTCTGTATAGCAGAGGCACACTAGCATAGTTAATATATGAATTCCTTTTAAACACATGTATGGCTGACCCTATAGTAACACTGAATGGTGTGCATGTAAAAAGTTTTGTGACATTTTCAGCTCACTAATTGTTTGTCATTTGTTAGGGACCTCCACCTAAGCCACCTCGCAGACAGGGAGGTTGGGCTGAAGAGTCCACTGGGACCGGCTCTGCCAAGTGAGTTCACACAAATCTCTAACACAAATCTCTGGCCTACTTGTGAAAGATGTGACACTCCATTCACTGAATGAGTGTGTAGTTTACATTTTCTTATATGTGAAAATACATTGCTACCCATCATCGTCTGTAGCCTACATCTTGGTGAGGATAACACAGAGTCTGAAGCATTGACTGATGCTTGAATGTGTATACTTATGTACACACACACACACACACACACACACACACACACTTGAATTGCTGTTCTTGTAGGGTTTAATCCTATGGAATGAATATATAAATGCTCTCTAATCCTCAGTGCAAACCCAACTTTAACCTGACCCTGACTGCATCATTATATTCATTCTTAATCTAACCCTAACTAACCCAAAGCACACTCCTACCCCTTTTTGTCTGGAACAAATTATATAAGCGTACACATACACAATTGTTCATCAACAATTGATGAACAATCAATTGTTCATCAACTCCTTCCCAGGCAAAACATTAGTTTTGTCACATAATCCTTTCAGGTAAGAATGCCAACAGTGTCTTGAGAGCGTTCCTGCCAATTCTGGCCAAATTTTCCATTCCCCCATAAATAAATAAATAAACAAACAAATAAATAAATAAATAAAAAAGTCACAGTGTTCCATCGTGTACATCTAATAAGTCATGCACTGATTTGGCCCTGTGCATTCTGATATGTGGAGAGTCAGAGCTGTGTTTTTCTTGGACATGAAGCACAAAGGGAAACCTCAGACTCTGGCCAACAAACTGGCCATCTAGTTTAAATTATGCTCATCCAGGTGAGCAACCTATTGACTTTGTACAAATAAGGCAGATGCAGACTCTTTTTTTTTTGTTGTTTTTTTTGGCTCAAGCAGCTTATTAAAGGTAAATATAATAGTACAAATCTATGAATCTATCATGATCTATCAATCACGAATAACCAGTATCATAAACAGAACTGTAGTGTTGCTTCTTCTGTGATAAAAGCAGTAACTGACTACAGATTAGAAGTTACTTACTGCTTTTATCACAGAAGAAACAACACCACAGCTCAGTTTATGACATGGTTCATTTGTAAAGCACCTAACTGAACACTGTACTTCCACATTTGGTTAAAATCTGTTCACGCATACCAACTGTACACCTGTACCAACATGATAGATCAGGCTGGTTCTTCAAATCTGGCCCTCAAGATCCACTGTCCTGCAGAGGTTACTCACAATTTTTACAGCAGAATGCTACTATAGAGGACTTATTTCTGTCAAAATGTCAGGTTCGTATCTGGTCCCCCACCAGAGATATTCAACCTAAAAGTGAGGGAAATTTTTAAAAATTGCCTCCATTTATTTAAAAAGAAAAGAGAAGTCTTAAACCTGAAATGTTCTGCATGCACACATACATATACTTACTTAGGTATCCACTAAAAAATTGAGACTGAGACTCGAACCTTTCCCATTATAAACTGACCCTAAAAGTGGAACTGTGAGCAATCTTGAGCATTACATTTGGACTTGCGTTTTAAGTTTAAGGAACATGAATGTGCAAAATGTTTATTTATGTACATGTTCCTTGTAATGTGCTCTAGAGATCAGTTTTTTGTTCCAAGGAGCTAGGACCATCCTGAGCCGAGATATTGAGGTTTCTGTAAACAGCTGTATAACCAAAATTTGTTGTTTGCCATAACATAGAGATAGCTGTTGTAGTTAAACCAAGTAAAATCTATATATTTTTAAAGACACTGGTGGTTTTGCAATGACAATACATATAGGTAATCACACAAAATTTTTTTTAGGAAAATTAAAAATGCTCTCGCAACCTGCATCGGACCACTGGAGATGGAATGAGCATTTATAAAAATGATATATAAAATGATTTACTATGTTTTTGGTGTCACAATAAGATAAAGGTTGACGTTAGTCAGCAATGAATCCAAATGACTCACAGTTATTATATGTGCATAAAAGTGAATGTCAAGCCCTTCATCAAATATCTGGCTCCAAATTGGGTAGTAATTCACTAAATGTTATATGTTGATATATTTTTTAATAACAAAGTATTTAGGCTTTGCTAGAAGTGTGTTATTTATTTATTTATTTATTTATTTTCAAAAAAACAAAATCATTATTGTTATTTAAAAAAATTATAGTTCAGTTACAAAATCTTTCAGACCTGCTTTTAAACTTTTTTAGTGGTTAGTGAATGCAGTGTCTTGTATGAGTCACTGGAGGGCGATGTTCTCTGTGCAACTAAAGTGAGAAAGCTGTGCAGGCTTGAATAAGTTTAATCCAACATTATATTATTAATTCTTACAGATCAACAAGACAAGATTTTACTTATCAAATCTTATTGTAAAAAGGAAGCTATTCGGATTGAGAGAAGCCGTGGTGTATAAAGCTCATTCTGTTGTATCACCGCACTCGGTAGTCTGTCAGTGGCAATGTGTCGCTTGTTCCAGTTGATTCAGTGCTCTGCTGCTTCACTGCCTCTCTCCTTTAAAACTAGAGATGCATATAGCGGCACTCTGAAGTGAACAAGCCAGCTAGATTGGATTCATTTGCATGGTTTTCTGACTCACTGGTCCGGGCAGTAGCGAGAACCTCTATACATCTGTCTCAAGACAGGTCAGGGTGTCAGCTCGGTGCGTCCGCCTTGATTTTCTCTTTTCTGTGGAAGAGAGATAAAGGAGAGAGAAAGAGTGGATGGAGTGCTGTATAAGGTGTTAAAGGGGTTCACGATGCATTGATCCTGCACTGTGAAACAAAGTAACTAATGGTCCCCTCTAGAGCAGGCAAGGACTTTTTTTTTTGCTCAATGTCACTCCTCGCGCTCAATCACCGCCGCCCTGCTCGCACTAATCCCACAGCAGAAATCCCAGGATTTGCAGATCTATCACTCCTAATTGACACTAACTGATCTGTCAGTTTATTGATGAACCTTTGAAGCCAGGTTGTCACAATATATTTTATCCCTAACAACTTTTTCCAGACAGTTTGACCATGTCTATCGCTTTACCTTACATGAGTCTTAATCAGGGGGTGCTTTAATGTGCTTTAAATACAACTCTGCCTGGACAGGACACACAAAGAGGGCAGCGGGATGAGCAGCCGCTCCCTTACCTTACAGTACAGTACAGAGTGAAACAGGAAACTAGAAATACAGTTGCTGTATCAAACACCGTCACATTGGGTGCCGTCATAACAGGTTAAACATTTTATAATAAGCCCAGTTAACGTCTGTGTAATAAGGCGATCCCCCCCCCAGTTTATGATCTTGGTCACTCTCCTTTATACAGACTCATATGAAACCTGCTTATTACAAATATACAGACTAGTGACAAATTGCTTGAAAAAATGGTGGCTGTGCTTTGGGAGGCTGGCATGATTTGAGTCCACTCCATGTCCCCTTAGAGGTAAGCATGGCTGAAAATATATTAAGGTTATTCTGACTGATTACCTTTATCCTCCTGATGAAACATTTCTGTTCTGTTAGGATTAGTCTCTTTCAGGATCCCTCATCCATAGGGCAAGAGGGCTCATTAAATAGTTTGATGAGGATGAAGATTATGTAAATCAAATGTTGTGGCCTTCAGTCACAGTTACCAGATCGCAACCCAATTGAACATGTATGGGTGATTTTGGAGCAACCGTGCTCTCCACCCCCTTCAAATCACTGACTGAGGGAATATCTTTTGGAAGAATGCTGTACATTACATTTATTAATTTAGCAAACGCTTTTATCCAAAGTGACCTACAAATACGAGCAAAGCGATATATCAAGCAGAGAACAATACAAGTAGTGCTACTATACAAGATTTTTAATTGAGTTCTAGAGGACCAAAGCGCACAGAGTAGAGGTGTAAAAGAGCCAGTGTATGTATGTATGTATGTATGTATTTATTTATTTATTATTTTATAAATTCCGACTTGTGATCTCTCGATGCCTTTTATTTGCCCACTCATGAGCCTCTGTATATCTGAATTTAATAAAGAATACTGTATTTATATATTCACAGTATTAGTGATAGTGCCTGGGTGTTTTTATCTGGTTACACAGAATAAAAAAACATACCGCACAGTTTAATGAAAGTTCAATTAGATCTAATTCGTCTTATTAAAGATTGTGTGTTTATGGCAAATACATTTCTCACAGATTTGTTTTTAGAAAATAATCAATAAAGCTACTACTAGAACATATGAAGATGAAAGCAGATATGTAGCCAAACATTCAATAATCCAATAAAAATGAGAGAGGACCGAATTTTTGACAAAAAACAATTTGAGAAGTGTGTAAATTTGTGTTTGGGAATAAAAGCCCCTGTATTTGTTACCCAGTAGGGGGCACTAAACGCTAAGGGAATCTTTTCTGTTTCTGTTGTACCTGATTAATCAGAATCAACACTGATTTGCTTTATCTGCTTAATTAATGCATGGTGCCCTGAGTGGGCTTTTGCTGTGATCAGTGTCTTGTTTTAAAGGACAGAGGGCAAACCTAAGTGGGGCAGTGCTACTTCTTTTTAATTCTTTTACTGCTCTGTGATGTAGATATAGATTCTCCTGTTCATCTAGTTTATCTAGTAAGTACTTAGTAAGATAAAGTTGGAACGAATTGTTGCAATTAATCAAGTTGTTAAATTATAGAAGAGTAATAAGAGCAAAATTATGCTGTTTGTTTAATAAGGGCTGAAACACTTATCAACAAATGTATCCACTTAATCACTAGTGCTGTGATGATTAAGGACAAAAAGCATTCAATAAGAAAGCATTGCACAAGTCAAAACGTGTTGTTGATTATTTTAACCTTTTCTTTGTTTTCTTTTTGTAAAGAGCTGGAAGAAGGCAAGGTTCTGAGGAGGTCGAGGAGTAAGTTTCATACTTTTCCCTTAATTTTCATTCATGTTTTATTACTTTTTACCATATTGCTGATTAAAAAAAAAAAAAGCAAGAGTAATTTTTTTTTTAAAAAAGAACAGTAGAATAGACCGATTGTTTGCGCTTATTGCTATAAAAATAAAAAATAAAAAAGGAAATTGCCATTGCTTGGAAATTGTCCTTGGTTGCAACTAATCCTGGCATTCCAAGAACAATCACTTAGCCTGATTAAAAGACATCATGGTGGAGTTCTCATCACTTTAGCTAAGGTTGGGGAGGAAAGGGGGGGGGGGGTGTTACGAGACATTTGTCTTTTTTGAATTCTTGCACCACTTTACCTGTGCCTGCAAGCCATGTAGGACATAATTACAGCAAGAGAGATTAGCACAGAAATTTCACCGCTAAGTAACAAGACGTTTTGCTTTGGTGATTAACAATTCCATAGCCTTTGCTCTAACAGACACCTGTTGTTGTTGTTATTGTTTGTGTATAGCCGCCGGTTAAGACCCCAGACCCCCAAGGGCTCGGATGATGAAAGCGGTGAGTATCCCTGTAGTTCTGCTAGTGACACTGCTCAGTTCACCTCTGTTAACACAGATTGCCACAGAGTTCACGCTTACTCCTTGGGTTTGATACTGAATTACAGCAGAGTAATAATAGCCTTTGATTGATCACTGCAGTGCAGTTTTCCAAATATATAACCTCTGTGTTAATTGATAACTGAACTTTGATAACTGAGCAGTATAAAATAATTTATTTGAGAACATGAAGGCAACTGTATATTTCTATGCTAGTCTATGCAATTAAACACAGCGGGTGTGCTGTTACAGGAAAATAATTAACGAAGGGATGGTACGATGCAGCCTGACAAGGGGGATGCATCCTAAAGTCGATTAGATTCCTAGAACAGCTAGTCCTGAAAATTTTATTCCTCTTATACCACAGTAATGTCAACAATTACATTTGTTGTTATTATTATTATTATTATTATTATTATTATTATTATTTATTAAGCAACACATGCACATTGTTAAAAAAAGTGTCAGGTACCTGTTATAAATAACATGATATACTCACACCTCAAAGGAAAGGGTGAGAATTCACCATGCCCACAACCGCACAGGTCATAACTTGAGTGGCAGCACTCGTGCATGTGTTCACTCACACTAGTCCCTGCTCGAAGTGTCTTCCACTGGGAACATGGCTTCCACACACCCTGGAGCTCTTGAGGTCCACCACACAAGTAATGTCAGAACTTTCAGCAAAGCACAGCCTGGAATAATTGTTCCAATTTTTCTACCGAGCAGCAGGGGAAATAAGGGCTGAAATTGCCAAAAGTAAAGAGAAGGGGTGAAGAGCAATGCCACCGGTTGCACAGTTTTAGAAGGCAACACTGGTACAGTTCTGATCTCGAAGGATCTCTGTTTAGGCACAATAAAGATTATTACAGATACATATCAGTGTTTTTATATATATATATATATATATATATATATATATATATATATATATATATATATATGTATATGTATGTATGTATGTAATGTGTGTGTTTTTGTAATTTTGGATAATAAATTTTTGTCATAATGCAAGTATTGAAATTCTCAAGCCATGTTGTCACAATTTATTCGATTAGTTTTTAAATTGAAATTATTTGATATTTTTACAATTTTGCTTGACATTTTTGGTCTACAGACATTACTCTGAAGAAAACGTAAACATTATTTATGTTGAAAAGTGATGGAGTGCTGTTACATTACAACACACCTACTGGCTCTCTTTAATATGCAAAATTGTTTTACATTACTTTAAATGTTAAAAATGTTAGCTTTTAACAATGAAATTTGTATAGATGGAGAAACAGTAAATTTGAAATCCAAAATCACTTTGAATGAAACTTTTTTTTTTTTTTTTTTTTTTTTTTTTTTTTTAAACCAACTGATGTCAAATTTTCATCAGTGATACCGATTTAAGGAACCAAAAATGTAACAATAATATCCCAATAATAATTGACTGATTTAATTTTATAAGTTTAAAATACAGTATGTTCAAGAATAATTGGCAGGTTTCATGTTCCTCTCAGTTGTTTTCGTTAAACAGATGTTTACTGATATGTCTGTTTTCCAAACAGAACCTGCAGTAGAAATAAAAAAAATACTCAATTGTAAACATTTGCACTAAACAGTAATCTGTGTGGATCATTCCAGTCCAGTTAGTGCAAATCTGACTGTAAGCTTAAAGGACTGTACTGTATTGTACTGTACTGTGACTGTATCAATAGCCATCATCATTTTATCATTATGAGTATTGTTTTGAGCTTGTTTATCTGTCTAATATATATAATATCAGTTTCTATAGCCCATGCCTAAAATGGTCAGATATGCTGAGAGACCCTGCTGCTTTAGGATCTGGCCCAGGAAATAGAGCTCAGATGATGATTACCTTGTGAACGGTGAATGCCATTGGCTGGGTTTACTAGGCTCTAAAAGCAGCCACATGCCCAAGCTGGATATGTGTGTGTGTGTGTATGTGTATATATATATATATATATATATATATATATATATATATATATAGGCATGAATATAAAATAGTATTTGCAGTCTTACTGGTCCGATTAGTCCACTCTCTCTGTATTTTATCTGAGCAAATAACCTTGGTGGGCCTATTGGATAGGAGGTAAACAAATCTTAAATGCTGGGAGGTGCAGCCTTGGTTTTTGATGGAGTCGTCATATTAGCTTGTATTCAGTGACCCCTACTTCTCCCCTGACCTCTCATAATAGGCTGCATTGGAACCTCATTTAAAAACGTTGTTTTGCTTTGGCCACTTAATCATGGCGTTTGCATACACAGAGCTAAGCCCCCCATGTTTCACATTGAACTCTGATAGAATTGTGTTGATAGTGCATTATTCGCTGAAGGGGAGGGTTGCGGGGGGAAAACAAGCCTGGAATCTATTTGCGAAGAGCTGGACGTAGAGGCTTTTTGATGTCACTGCGCTAAGACCATTAAATTTGATTGGGGGTCCAGGGGGGACAGATTCTGCTGAACGCACTGCTTTGGAAATGAGAGGACAAAGTGTCACCCAGGACCTCATGAATATGAAGCAGCACTCAGCGCGCGCCTGCATTTATTTGGATATCAGAAACACAGATGAATCTTGTCAGTGACTAAACGAGGCTGGCATTTTTAATTAGATTTAATTAAAAATAAAAGAAAAGCAAGAAGTTATCAATGGAGGCATAAGAGGCCTTGTTATCAGTGACAGAGTGATGGAATTTAACACGAGTTGCAGGGTGTGTCGCTCTGACTGAAGCTGTACAGTCAGAAAATTCCCCAGAGTGTGTCTTGGTTGTTTGAAGTTACATTGAGGTTGATTACAGAGATCATTTTTTAAATGGTCTTTTATGCTGTGGTGTCATAAAATTTTTATTATTTATTTATTTATTTTTTTATGTGTTCACTTTTTAATCTGTGAAGGATAATAAATTAAAATATGAACTGTCTCTCTCTCGCTCTCTTTTTAAAATGATTTTTTTTTATAAACTTCTTTAGATCCTGTGTATTGCTCTCATATGTTCTCAACCATGTGATAAATGACTCTCTTTTGATTAGAACGCAACGGTGCAACAGAGCATCACATTTGTCCAAAAATCAAAGATTAATTTTCATTTTATGCATGTTATGTCAACGCTATGTATAAGTTTTCATGTGAATAATATGCAAATAGTAAAACTTTCCATTAATCAGAGCTTATAATATATTAAGCGAGCATACTAACTGTACCATATCCTCTTCTCCTTTTGTTTCTGACTCCTTCACACTCTCCACTCCCCAACATACACCCACTAACACTTCCTCACTCTAATGAAAGTCCATCCAAAAGGGTGTGGGTGTGTGTTGGGGGGCTGTGAAAGTTTGCCCTGTCCTTCTTTGGGAGCAGCGCCATGCTCTGTCCTGTTGAGTTTTGCCAATTAAAGCGGGTTCCCACTGTTTTGAGCGGCGGGCAGGCAGCTCCTGGCACTGCGGCTCCTGCCAGGGCACGCCGTGACTTCCGACCCCACACAGATGGGCACACCTGGAGCCTAGCCCACTCCGATTGGGCACACAGGTCACCCATTCCAGCCCGAAGGGTCCGTAGGGTAGCCACCAGTGACAAGGCCCAAATGCTGGGGTAGTGGGGGGTAAGGTGGGGTGCGTAAGTGGTGTAGGGGGTGCATAGAGGGTAAGGGGGAGGCACTTTTCAGGGAGCCCCTGGCCAGTGCTCTGCCTCGCAGCAGGAAGAGATGCCGCCTTGCTCACTGAATATTCATGCCCGCCTGGTCACTGTGACAGGGGGCAATGAGGAAGAGGATATTAGCGAGAGAGTGAAAGAGGGATGAGGAGTTGGAGGGAGAGAAGAAGCAGTAGAGGGAGGGTGGGCATCAAATGCCAGTTCACATGCAATATAAACAAAAATTAACAGAGGAGACAGACAGCATCTGTGAAGCCTTATGATTCAAGAGATGTGAGATATGTTGCAGCTTTCAGTAACACCCAGCAGTAGCAAGCAGCATATGGCCAAGCTTGTTCCAAGGGCTTCAGTTCTTTTTTTTTGCTTTCCTTTTTAGAAAAGTTTGCAGAGTGTTTGTGCTCATTTCAAATTTCTGCAGCCAACCTTTCCTTATTGCTCTCTTTTGATCTCTGATCTGTGCCACTTATCTGTTTCTTATCCTCCATTATGTCTAACCAGATTGCAACATCCACCAATAGAGCATGCCTAGTTTATTAATGTTGATGTCTTTTTTTCCCCCTTAGATATCCCTGTGATCCCAGATCTGGATGAAGTACAGGAAGAGGACCTCACCATGCAAGTGGCTGCACCACCAAGGTACACAGCACCTTCGAATCCCAGTAACTTCAACCGCAGTAGAAAGGGAAATTAAATGTCCCGACTATAATTTAGCCCACACTGCAGATTTTTATGCTGGTTTTGAGATGTGTAATAATTGTTGGCAAGTTGTCAGGTTTAAAACTTGACCATGTTGTAGTTATATGTGTAATGGGTTAAGAATGCAAAACGTCACACTCCTTCGACAGTTGAACTGAAAAGACTGAGCCCCAAAAGAGTTGTTAATCTGACAAGCAGACATCTAATCTGACAACACGAAAGTTTCCAGTTGTGAGGAGAGTTGGCATTTAGAGAAGCTTTCTTCACAGTGAGTCTATTCTCACAGGAGTCTCGCAGTGAGTGTAACTGTTTATACAGTACTGTGCAGAAGTCAAAGACAACCCATTTTGTTTTCAATCAAATGGCCATTCAGTACATTCATTCCATTTTCAGACAAACAGCCATGCAGTACTGAAGACCTTTGTGTGATTTTCTGTTAAATACATTTTACCACCAGTACTGTTCATTACTGTTATTGTTCAGAAATGACACAAAGTTGAAATCTGTAAATATTTTATTTGGAATATTGAACTTTAAAGTAAATAAGTACTGCATGGCTGCTTTGACTGAAAATGGAATTAATGACGTGAATGGCCATTTGGTTGGTCTCTGACTCTTGCGCAGTCGTTATGTAAAGTCTGAAAGTATGGAATTTATAGGTCTTCATTTACAGACCTGGAAAAGTATAACCAGAAAACATTTTGGACAAAAAGTATGGATATTCTCTTGTCTAAGTAGGACTAAGGACACTTTTAGAGCTGTCTTTAGACAGTGTTTCTCAGTCTTGGTCGTCGTGTACCCGTGCACATTTGGACATTTTTCCTGTTTCTAACTCACTTGATGGAACAAATCACTTAATCAGTTTTCTTGGAACCGGACTGAGTTGTGTTCTCCCGTGCCTAAACGAACTGCGTCATGGGGGAAAATGCACCAGGGTTCGATTGTAACAGACCAAACAATGGATATGGGAAAGCACCTTAAAATATGAAACAAATGCGTCTCTAGGAACAAAACTGAGACCTGAGAAATTGAGAGACACCTGGGGTAAAAAAACAAAAAGAACCCTGCCCTTAGACATTTCCCTATTGTTGTAATATTTATATAATACTCCTTATATTAGTAAAAGTAAAAGCAGAAATACTTATAACATATAGTGCATGGATGATGGAACGCCTTACTACTTGACTATCAGGTGCTAGCTCAGATGTTATTCATCAGTAGACATCAACAAGTGCTACTGTTTGAATTTAAACTAATGATCTGTGAACAGGATTTTCAGATATTTCACAAATGAGGATTTTATTACACAACTAATAGAAGAAAGATGAGCTTATACTATATAACTGATAACTGACACAGTCAGAGCTTCATGTCACACGTTAGGGGTCTCACTGATCCAGGTTCTGAATGTGGGTGCCCTTTCCCCCTTTGGCTCTCTCTGTGTGTGCCGTGTGTGAGATAATATCCACACTGAACTCATCGTGAGGGCAATGTAGCGTGTAATGTGGCTTAAGTAGGACTGGCATGCATTGCTAGGCCCTGGCTACGTTTACAGACTCGCTCTCAGTTTAATACACGAATTGCAGATAAGCAGCTGGCTTTCAATTTAGAGACGGATTTCTGCTTGGCTTTAGTTTGATTTCGTGTGTCCCAGCGCTTCATAATCAAGTCATTGTTCATGGTGGTTTTTGTTGTTTTGTTTTGGTTCCAGGCTCATCATCATTATGCAATGTGTGGCGTAATGCAGAAATCATTTTGCAGTCTTTAATCTCAGATACACTCTTATTTATATTGCTATCAAACCACAGCAGCATTGAAGTTTCAATTCTGATTGGTCAGCTACTTCACAGGGCGGATACTCCACATAAGATAAGGCTAATTATAAACAGATTTAAAAAAAAATGCCTTTATTTAACAGAAAAAAATGTATAAGCATTGATATGATGAAGGTTTCTGTAAGGAGACATTTATTTAACATTTATGGAAGGCGTCTCCAGTGTCAGTGCTTCGTAACAGTCAGTTTTCCACCACAGACTTTTCTGAACTTTCTGTCAATCTTATTACTACAAAAAACCGTTTGCAACGTCTATATCATAAGCGATAACATGAACTTACGTTATGGACTTTCTACACTAAATGAAATGATAAACAGTTAAACAGATTGTTTGTCGTTCATTAATAAATAAAAAAAAATGTGATCTTTGGCAAATTGGTGTGGAATAAGAGGAATGAAACACTTTGGCATCTGTTGTTCTAAGGAAATAATAAACCTATAATAAACTTTGGTGGAATCATTGATTATTTTCATGTAACAGCACTCCCCATTGTGATTTAGTCCTTACTTAATAGTGCTGAAAGTGTTGGTTGCCATCCTCATCGTTTTTGTTGTTTCTTTTGATGCATTGTATATAGTTTTGCTTGGTTTAAGAGTATGAAATGAAATATACTTTAACGAAACATATAGTTTTTCTTACAATTAAAAATTCCATTTGTAGCTGAATTTCTGTCATTGTCTCAGTATCCAGGTGAACAGAGTGATGACCTACAGGGATCTGGACAATGACCTTATGAAGTATTCAGCATTTCAGACTCTGGTGAGACCCAATTCAGCTGCTCACATAGATTTTCGTCAATGCTGGGAAAGAGCAAAATAGCATTTGGTTCTTTTGCATAGTATTTTTTTTAGTAGATAATTGATAATTGATTATTTCCATTATAATATGAAACATTTTATCCAGGGTGTCCTGTGTAAGGCTGATTTTTGGTTAATGCATAGCCTGTGTTGTTGTCCAGGATGGTGAGATTGACCTGAAACTACTCACCAAGGTTTTAGCACCAGAGCAGGAGGTGAGAGAGGTGAGTGGAGTTTCAGAATCAGATACTTTTTTTTTTCTTTCTCCAGGGATGACCAGCTGCTTTTGGGCCACCAAAGGGGGCCATGCTGTGCCTCTGAAGAACACAAGATTTATGAAACATTAACTTCCACTCTCCATCTCTCCTGTTTTCTCTGTCTCTGTTTTGTCTTGTTTTATGATCGCTTCACTCGTCCCTTCTTCTTGCTCCTGGCCTCGTGCCGTTCTTTCGCTCTTGTCCTTGCTCTGGCTCTTTATCTGTTTCTTCCCTATCCATTTCATGTCCTTCTCTCCATTACTCCTGGCTTTCTCTTTACCTCTCATGCTCTCTGTGCAGGAGGATGTTGGCTGGGACTGGGATCATCTATTTACGGAGGTGTCCTCCGAGCTGCAGACGGAATGGGATCAAGGAGAGAGAGAGGAGCAGTCTCCTCTTCCTGTGGCCTGAGGATAGATGACTTTCAATGAAAGGCCAGTGCATTACTCACTAGGGGGCCTCATCTTGTGCCCTGCCTGAGGTACACCGGCATATATGTATGTATTATAATATTGTAATATTGTTCATATTGAATTTTTAACCAGAAGAATTGTTCTAGTGGCATGTGCTATATGTTTGATATTTTGATATTAAAATCAACCCAGAAAACCTTTCATTCTGTTCTCCTGAACTCTTCATTCATTCATCGCAAGACCTTTCGTGTCATTCATATTATTTGTTGAGAATTTGTGGGATCACGTCCAAGGTTAATGATCAGGTAAGCTGAAATCCAGTTAATTGGTTTAAAATGAACTTTACACATCAGAGCAACACAACCTTATCATTATTGACTGCACCATTGACTCTATCTGTTCGCTCTTGGCCAAAGCTTCCACTTTCTGCACAATTATCTCAACCACATTGAGCTAGGATCCTATTGACATCACTGGGATTAACATAATTAAATGTTTGTATTAGGTCTGTAAACCACACTCTAATTATGAAAGGTTAAAGAATTAATTGTTCAACATTTTGGTTTTTGGTTTTAATTTGCAGTATAATCGGTTTATAAAAAAATGAAATTCATAAAGACAGTGCTAAAAGTTGTTGCTTGTTTTAATCCACACTAAAAGACTTGGTATTTCGTAGACTCTAATGGTACACATCAGTGAATGAATTATCCAGTTCATGATCAACTATAAAACTGTATAGTTACAGCAAAATGCTGTAACTTCTCAATAAAAGTGTACAGAACTGTTATACTTAAACAGCAGTATCAACTGAGTTGCTATTGTAAATGTAGCGTATCTTACTATAGTAATTGCACAGTAATAACGTAATGAATTACAATTTCATAATTTACAGAAACATACTGGAAACTTGAGTTATAAAATACTGTAAAATGAATGCAGCTTTTTATTGAATATAAGCAGGAAGCAAAGCCACATTTTTATAGAGTGAAGAATAACAATACCAAAACTTTGGCACATTTTCTGTGTGTTATTCAGAGCTCATTAAATAAACCAATAAAAAGTTACCTAATTTTATGTCTCTTTATAGTAGCTTTTCATTTAAACTTATAAACCGGAGTACAAAACAATTTTGCTTGCAGAAAAGACAATATAATAACTACCATTGCCAAAATATTTACTGTTTGCATAGAAAACTGTCCAGCTTACCTGTTTGTAGGACACTGATAGTATGAATCTAATAATATTAATAATCTAATCTAATCCAGGAAATTAGATTAGGAAAAACGTAGGACCTGGCAACCCTACTGACTACCTAAAACATCTTTAATTTCAAAGTGTGCACTAACTAAGGACAGATGTAGAGTAAATGGAGTCACAGCCACCTCATGAACAAAAGGACAAATTATAAGCGCTAACTTAGCTTGAAAACGAGCTTCACCTTATTCAACAGTCTTAGCCATATAACTAACCAAACCTGAACCTTAAACTAGTTAGCATTAGCATACACTTAGCTTAATGCAGTATTGTAAGCCATTAATCATGCCTATATAATTATATTTTACTGTAGCTCATACTGTCACTTGCAGAACTACGTCTTGCTCGGCAGCAACACAAATGAGTTGAAAAGGATGTGTTGCAATAATTAGCTGGAAATAACTCAAACATACCAGAAAACATTCATTCATCCATTTATATGTGAACTTCTGAACTGAAATTGTAAAATTCTCTTTAGATTTATAAAATATACATTTTTCACAATTTTTAATGTCATTTTTTGTACATTTATATAATTATTTATCTTTGTCTACCATTTAAATCTTTTCTTTTAAAACATAGTTTATTTTAGACCCATAATAAATAAGGAACATTAGTTTGGGAGGAGAGTGTTCATGGAGAGCTTCAGATTGCAGCACTAAGCACAATTTTTTCTTCATTTCCTGAAATTTTGTTTACTGTGCACTAATGTATGCTGCTACTGTTTTTTTTTTTTTTTTTTAATATGGTTGTGCCGTTTAGCTGTAAAGTCAAGCTGGGCTTTTTAGGTTAGTTTTTTTGTTTTTAAATTGAAAGTTAGTGCTTCGAGACTAGTTTAATTGTGAAAAACCTCTGACTTCATCTCTCTAACTGAAACATCAGGTAAAAAAACAAAAAACAAACCCAAACAAACACAGTCGACACGTTCTGCTTTTGTTTTTCCAGCTCTGTGCCCAGTCTCCCTCTATCTCCAGCTCTGCTTCACTCTTTCTCTCCATGTTGGCTTATTTAGCCACCTTTAATGAATTCTGCCCATATGCCCTGAGCAGCTGCCGTGATGCCCCTTCCTCTCTCCCCTGCCGAGCTGTGAAGTGCCCATCCATGTACAGACAACCTCTAGCTGTCTCTCTCAGGGATGGCAGTGGCTGCCACTCCTCCGCTGGCACGGGGCCGCCGATGTGTTTAGGCGAGCGGCGTGCAGGCAGGCCGCTCAGATTAAAGCGCTGTGATCGTGGGGAAGTGACCCAGCTCAGACGAGCAGCCCAAGCTCCGGCCAGTCTGCTGGAGGATTAGGCGACAGGGAGGCACACAGACAGAGGGAGAGGGAGTGATGCTTGGCATGAGCCTGTGTCCAGCTCCTCAAAGTGACCTCTCTCACTCTGTTCCTTGAAAAACAGCTTCTGACTTCCTCTCGCTCCGTTACTATCTGTCATAGTTCAGTAGCCCTGCACGGCAAAAACCCACTGACTGCCTTTAAATATGAGTTATGCAAAATGGTGGCATGCCTGCCATACCTTAACCCCTTATTATCATTAACTAATACATCTAATATCATATTATTTAGAAACTAATATTAATTATTTAGTAGCTACAATAAAATGCATAATTGAGATGACGTAGTTACATTTGTGAGGAATGTACAGTACAGTATGCCTGGTGCAACAGACTGATCCTAAGAGTTTAGTTTGTTGTTGTTGTGTCTACAGGAGATGCAGTCACATAAATTACTGTAACCATACTTCTCAATTCTCTAAATCCACCTGAGTTCACAAATATTTCAGGGAGAAAATTTCATATTTACTCTCAGTATCTGCTACCATGAGGAAATCTATCTTGCTTTATTTCTGAATACACTGATGGCTTGCGACAATAAAACTATAAGGAAATGTCTTGTTTTGAATTTTGGTGCAATTTTTAAAAAAGATATTTTTGATGATAAAATGATCTTTGAGATTTTATTATAATAATAATAATAATTTAAAGCGCCTTTCACGACACCCAAGGTCACTTCACAAATATGCAAATACAATTCACAAAACACTAAAACACAATATTTTGTATATGTGTGTGTGTATACACACACACACACACACACACACACACATATATATATATATATATATATATATATATATATATATATATATATATATATATATTAAGAAATGTATGTGTATATATTTTATACATAAAACACATTATAATTAAGTATTATGTAACCATCTCACAGAGAATATACAAGCCTGAAGAGAGGAGTTTTTAAAGATCTTTTGAATCTTGAAATGTATTCACAATTGCGGATGTGATGGGGAAGTGAATTCCAGTGCTTAGGGCAATGTGACTAAAGGCTGTTCCACCCATGGTACTAAAGTTCATGTCTGGTATTGCTAGTAGACATGCTGCGGAGGATCGCAGTAAGTGGGGAGGGGTGTAGTTCTCCAAGAGGTTAGTGAGGTAAGTGGGAGCATGATTATGTAGGGCCTTAAATGTGAGAAGCGTTGTTTTGAATTTAATTCGATAAGCAACAGGACACCAGTGAAGCTGAATGAGCAGAGGTGTTACATGGCTGGTTGATTTAATAATACTTTAGTTAGGGCTCCAAACCATTTTGGAGCCAAGGATCCAGATTTTAAAAAAATAAAATAAATAAAAGATAAAAATTATTTTAAAAAATTATGATCAACAGATTGATATTGTCAACGTAATCCAGGAAATATTAGACACATTAGACAAATCATCATATTTACTTACTGCACTTATTTATTTGACCTTTTTATTCCTGAACTTTCCACCTACAGAACTACAGCCCATTTTCTCTTAAACTTCCAGGAACTGTCACCAGCTACATACCATTTTAAAAGCAGTTATTGAGTAATTAATATGCTTTAAGATTAACAGTAATATTAACAGATTTATTCCTTAACAGCTCTTTTACCATTCTGTATAGTCTGTACAGTCAGATTCAACTTGACTTTATTTATATTTGTGTTTAAGTTATTGAGCTGTACGTAAAGGCCATTAAATTTAGGTGACCAGCCAGTAAGGATCATAAATTAACAATAGCAATTATATCTATCTTCACTGTGATCACATCGTTAAAACAATAATAATAATAAGTTCCCTGACCTCCTGGGTATACATCAGAGATGCTCAGGGGTCCACAAAACTTAATATGAGCTTCTCTGCTGTAGCTTTCCTAATACAGGATTGAAAATCCAGAAGCAACGTTCCCTTTTTCTGCAGAAGCTTTTCATGCCCTAGGGTGAGGGATACATAGAATGTTCTCATGTCTTCTTTTAAAATTTACTTTGTCCTAAAATAACGTCTCTTTCAGCATTTGTCCAGGCTATCTGACCACTGCTCATTCCTCAGCCCTGTATTTATTAAAAACATTTTTTTTTTCATTTCTGTGGCCAGCAAAACAAATGAGAGGGGAAGTAATACATTTTTAATAACGGATCCAAAAACTCTGGATCTGACTGTATGTATTTTGATACAGCAGTACATTTAATTGCCAGTCAGAAAGGAGATAATAGGCTCGAGTGCTTTTCTAATATGCTGAGCTGCTGACAGAAGTTTCTCCATCTTATCTGGTCTCAATATCTGCCTTCCATAAGACCCGAGGCAATATATGGCCTTGTAATTAAAGTGTTAAGAAAATGTGGAGATGTGGAGATAGCTGTTGTCTGATATTGGACCCCCCTTCAGGCTCAGAGTGAGTGGTGAGGACAGACATGAGCAAGTGTGGAAGTCACGGGATGTTCGGAGCGCATGCTGGTACCTGGTGCTGTGTGTCCCATTCACTGAGCCTCGAGGTGTACGTTACTGTACAGTGTGTGGTGGAGCTTTATTAAAAGAGGTGATGTGCTGTGTCACTATGACATTTGAACATCTAGGGCAAAGGTCAGCTTTGATGGGAGAGATGTAATATATCATAATAAGCATTACGAACAGAGCATGTATTAATAGCTGACTGCTTTCAAGTTTTTAAACTTGTGTTAATAGGGACCTCATGAGTAATTCTTTTTCATTTCATTTCTGGAGTAACGCGATCACAGATCCGGAATCAGTTTGAGATAAATGCTGTTTTGTTTGCTATGATAGCTTTAGGACTGCAATTAGCACAAACAGTTTTGCACTCAAGTCTCCATCAGTGAACAGTTGATAACTTCGACAAAATAGACTTCATGTGAAAACTATAATCACAGAAAACTCAGTTTCCTGTTTACACAATTGTACTTTGTGACCATGTAGTACACAGTTATAGAAGGGAATTATTTATAATTGCATTATCCGGTGTCACCCAGGGTTCCCTTTTGAAGCTCAGGGACGTTTTCCTTGACACCGTTGCCTCTGGCTTGCTCTTTAAGGGATACATTTAGATCCTGAATTGATACATTTCTGTAAAGTTGCTTTGTGACCAAATGTGTCCAAATGTTCAAAGTGCTATAGAAATAAAATTGAATTGAATAAATTGCTTTGAAAATAATTTCTTTTTAAAAATACCCAAACACAGAACTCTTACATAGACCTGCCAACTTTTACACATTTTGTGTAGCAGCTCTGCATGTTAACATTGGAGAAAACTGCTTTAAGTTATCACAAATCAAATCAAAAATACGCTAAAAATGTTTATTTCCCCAGTCAACAACATTTTTCTAAGATGTCCTTGAAAGATGCACTCGTGCAGTGGCTTTGCTTGCTCTCAACGTAATTAGAGGATGTTTCAGTTCATCTATGAGTTCAGTAATAAAGTGAAATAAAATCTATCACTGTATGATTGACTTAGCTAAAAGTATGTAGAAAAGTATATAATGACATCAGTACACTATGTTTATTAGGGATGCCCCTGAAGATATTTGTCCTAATATGGTCAATAAAGGCTAAAATATTTGACAGATTTAAAGGCTAAAATATTTAAATAGGTTTTACAGCAAAGTGTCCAATCTAACACTTTAAATGTAACACTGTTAATGATGATAATAATGACTGATTTAAAATGCTGTTTGCTCTCCTGTGCCAGTCAGGACAGATACATTAAAACAGCATAATGGTAGAACCAGAATATGTCTGAATCTTAACTAAAATGGATGAGTGGCAGCTTTTTTCGCCCTAGTGCCAGGTGGCTACTGTAAAACCTGTTATATACAGTACACACACTCCAGTTTCTACCTTAGACAAGGGATTAGTGCAAGTACTATATTGAAAATATTCTGCATTTTCCTCCTCAGTCAGTGGGACTGCACTTTGTTTCTCTTTGGGGTTATGTGTATATCCTACTCTGACTACTGATCGCAATAGATTTTCTCCCTTTTGCCTGTTTGGGTAATTACACTTCAACATGAATGCGATAACTTGATTAGTGATTGAAATATGTACAGAAATCAAGAAAAAGCTATTTCGAAAAACATCCCAGAACACACACATTTATCCCAGGACACATTTATACTGTATGTAAACTACTTTGAGATTCTGAACTGAAAATGAAAAGTGCTCTTTAAATAAAGCTGACTTTTTCCCTCCTACAGTTTGACTGTATTGTAAAACACAATACGACAAATCTCATATATCCTACACTGACCGATCATAATAGATATACATCAACGTTTTTTGACTTCACAAAGCTGACCGAACGTTTTTAAATGTTGAACACTGGTCTTGTATTCTTAATTACACCTATTCAACTATTTTGCATTAACAGTGTGTGTGTGTGTGTGTGAGAGAGAGAGAGAGAGAGAGAGAGACACAGTCGTCTGGGACAGATTTGAGGAAACAGAACTTTGTGACAGCTTTTTCTGTCTTTTTCTAAAGTTCCGTCTCTTTTTTAGTTTATCCCAGGTGGGTTTAGACATAAAGCGAACAGGCTGGCAGCAGTGCAGAATGCCCCTGGGTATCTGCTCCGTGTCATGTTGTCAGAACACTGGGCAGCGGGTGAGAGAGGCAGTAGGGGGCATCGATTGGTTTGTGTTTCAAGTTCAAAATAATTTAGGGAGAAACACTCAACTTTCAGACGTAGACCACACTCCTTATAATAGCACTGCTTTCGCAGGCTTTTGTCTTCTAGTCGGTCAGTGTATACATGAAGCTTCAGTATTTGTGAGTGTGTGTGGAACATGAAATACAGCCAATGCCCACATTTGTCAAGTATTTTATTATTTGCCCCTCGCTCTTCTCTTGGCCGGACATGTGGCCCCCTTCATTTTTCACATGACTGCTTTCTTATCATTGCGGGCCCTCATGGCTGGCCCTGTTGCTGACTTAAAGGCAATAAAACACAGAACATTCTGTAAAACACGGGGCCACTCACGCCAGCCAGAGGCCCTGAGTCACCTCGAGAGGAAATTATGATAATAACTCAGAGCGGCCGAGGAGAGGTGGAGGCCTGCTGGAGAGGAGGGGGCTGACGCTGAAGGTCTGGAGTTCATGGTTTTTTGGCCACAAATTAGCAGGTCAAGGTTCTTTGCTGCATGGTGCCCTTGTAAAGCCCTTGCAATTTTCCTCAGCAGCATCTCTGAGTGAAAGAGAGAGTTCTTATTGAGAGCCTGGTAGATGCAAGTTGTAAGGCTATGGCAATGTGGTGAAAATGCATCAAACGATTGAAACAGCGATGTCAGGATGAAGGGTATTCATATTGATGGTTTAGGACAAGGGAATTCAGCTAAAATTTGTGAAGGGCTAGCTACTTAAAATTCCTCACTTACAAAGGTCCGGATAAGCAACTCCCATGCCAAGTTACGTTTTAATGCTTAATCATTAATGATAATTTCATGCCTATAAATAAGGCAATTTAACGTGATTATATTTTGTTTCATAGTGGCGCTTCATGTTATCATTTTTGACTAGTGCTACAGACTATGAATGACATACTACTCCAAATCAACTCTTTTTTTTTCAAGCCATGTCATGTCAAAACTCTCTCCTTTCTCGGTCAAGTGCCTTCAGGTAAATAGCTTGTATAAATGCCTGTGATTGTCAGCAATAAGCTGCAATACGGGATCTGCTATAGAAGCTGTAAATATATATAAGCTGTAAATATATTTCTTATTTGTAAATGGTCAGCTACAGTATTTTTCAAGAACTCCAATTTGCTGAAATACTTTGCTGGTTCTGCATTCGCAGTGTGGTCTGCCGGTTAATGACCCTTGGTCTCGGGTTTTGATGTTCTCTCAACTAGATGCAATCCTCCAAGGAACTATAAATATACATAGAAAGAGATAAAGAAAGAAGGAGAAATAGTGATGAAGGCTGATATTCCACCTGCTCAAATCACCCAGGCTTTGTCAGACTGCCACTCTTCCTCCCCTTTCCTCCTCCTTGGTTTCTGATGCAGGTCGCTCCATCTGTCTGAGGCTGGCGGGGGTCTGGGCAGCCCTACTGAGCTGAGTTGAGAGGGCCTTGGGTCCTGGTGGTGCAGCGGCAGGGGCCTCACAGTTGCAGGCCAATGCTTCAGCACGGCTCTCCTGCCAGCTGGCTGAGCTCACTTCCTTACAAGCAGAGAGGTAATGGCCTTCTCACACCTCCTCTCTCTTCTGTCTCTCTCGATCAACAAATAATCAACCGACAACATGGCAACCGACATGAACTTTGCTTTAAGATGACAAAATATTGGGTTTCTAGGCTATTTTGCTTGATCGCTGATCGTTTCAGTTAAACGAGTTGGAAAATAAGACTGAGGATATCCATGTACATTTGTACCGTACTGTATATAAGCGGCTTCAAATTTAGTTATGATTCTCTAGAGGGGTTTTTAAGATTTAAAAAAAAAGTCTTGCTCCACATTTGGCACTTAGTGGGAAGATAAAAGTTGGAGCAAGAGAAGGGAGTGAGAGCTGAGTGAGTGGTACTGAAAGAGCAGACAGGAGCTCTGTGATCCTGTACAGCCCCTCTGGACATAGCTCGTTCCTGGGCACGCTCAGACCCACCGGCCTCCTGCTGGGATCGAACAGCAGTGGGTGATGTAGAGGATTTGTGCTTGCTGACTGATCTAGTCCTCACTGTCTCTTTTTGTGCTCCTCCAGGGCATGGAGCTTGTGGGTTCGATGTAGTAACTGTGGTCAAATCAAAGGCAAGTCATACTGCAACTGGCCCTGGATAAATCATTCTGGGATTTTACTAAAGGCAGGCTTGAACATCTAATATGGGTTTACATTCCCAAGCTTGATTACTTGTGTCATTTCACCTCTCAACAAGATTCTTGACTGCTACATACCTTTGGCAGTTTGAATGAGGAGCAGGACTAACTGTGGCTTAGACTAAGTTTATAGTATGTATCTCTAATTAGGAGCTGCAGTCTTGTGAAATTAGTGAGAGCAGTACAGAGTTATAGGAAACTTTAAATGGCTCCTGACTTACCACCAGAGTCATAGGCATATACTTTTGCATATGATTTAAGAATATTATGAAATGATTCAATAATTTGTTTATAATGTATAATTGTGTAATTATTGATACAAAATTAGATGAAATGTATCAACATTTAGATTTCTTTTTTGCATGATCCCTTTTGACCCCTTTCTAAACATTTACATGGCTTGTAGATGCCGATCTCTCAATCTGTCCATCTTTATCCACTCAGACATTTCAAAGGACAAATTCACAGCCTCTCATTTTCTTATTGTTCTTATTTTTCTTCATTTTTGATCTCCTCTCATGTCCATCAACATGGACATAACATCACCTTCTTCAGGCTTTCTCATCTGATTCAATTTCTCCCCAGACACACATCCATGTAAAAATCATCCCAGACTGTGTGTCTGTATCAATATGAAATACAGTTCAGAAAAAAAGACGGAGACGATTGAGCTGACATTTGGAGCTAATCCAGAGAAGAGAGCTCAGGTCAGGAGGCTGTGACTGCGAGCGGTCGGCTAGTCCGGTGCCCCTGACCCACCACAGTGACCGAGCATCATCTACAAACTAGCAATAAATATCTAACCATCATTTATTTTAATTCACTCCTTTCTTTGGCTTGGACAGAATGGATTCTTAACCTTGTAAGACAAGGACACCCGCCTGCCTAGCTTCAGCCACTAAATTATTCTTCATTCTTCTGCAGACTGTTTGGGAGAGCAGTTGGGGGGTGTATGTGTGTGTGTGTGTGTGTGTGTGTGTGTGAGAGAGAGAGAGAGAGAGAGAGAGAGAGAGAGAGAGAGAGAGAGCGAGGAAGGTAAAAGTAAAGAAGGTGTTTGAAAAGACGACTTCAGCACAAGTCTTATAAACTGTCTTTCAAAGGAAAAGTCTGGTTTACTGAGACTGAGTGTGGGAGAAAAGGAATTGAGTGAGAAACAACAAGGGAGGGAGAGCAACAAAACACTGCAGGGGTGAGCAGGCAAGCAAAAGAAAGTGAAAAGAGAGGAAGGGGAGATAGAAAATAGGATAGAAAAAATAGGAAAACAAGTAGAAGAAAAGAAAGGGAGAAAAGAAAGCAACTGTTGAAAAAGGAATAAAAAAAAGCAGGCGAGCAGGCAAGGAGAGACAGGAAGGATGGAACGAAGGAAGGAAGGTTTAAATGAAGGAAGGGAGTTAAGACAGAGAGAGGGGAAGGAAGGAAGAAAAGAACGAGAGGAAGGAAGGACAAAAAACTACGCAAACAAGGAGGGAAGGAAGAAAATTGGAAAAAAAAAAGAAAGAATGTAAGAAGAAAAGAACAATCCGACAAATATAGAAGAATAGAAATGAAGAAATGATTGGATGGAAGAATAATGCAAGTAACCAAGGAAGGAAAAATAAATGTAAAAAAACAAGTGAATGAAACAAAAAGAACAAATGGAAAGAAATAAAGAAAGAAAGAACAAGCAAAAAATATAGAAGAACAGAAAGGAACAAATAAAGAAAAGAATGGATGGAAGAATAATAATAATAATGCAAGCAACCAAGGAAGGGAAAAACAAGTGAATTAAACAAAAACAGAAGAAATGAAAAGAAAGAAAGAAAGAAAGAGGATGTCAGTTTGGGGGGAGTAGGGGAGAATAAAACGAGCAGCCTCTGGAGTGATTTATTTGCCAAATCAGGACACAATGAGTCGATTATGAGTGCTCTAATAGGAGAGAGTGTTTGGGGACTGGCTAATTGGCTGTGATTGAGTTGCAGGCTGGGAGCCGGGAGAACAGTGGAGCTGGGCGGCGTCTGTCAGGCAATCATCAGCTAATCAGAGTGCTGAAATTAAAACTGCTTGGTTGGGGTTGAGGAGGGGATAATGGCAGGGTCGAGCTTGTGTTTGAACAACTATGTGTATATGTGTGTGTGACAGAGAGAGTAAACTGTATGAGGAAGTGTCTACTTATGAATGACGACAATAAAACGTACACCTTTCTGTGCAAATATAGGAATGTTCACTTTATTGCACAAATCTGATTGTTTCCTGCCCACTGTATCAGAGTGTTGTGATAGCTGGAGGGTGCACTTACTTATACAACAGTCTGGGTTGGATGCAGAACACAGTGGTGCTGGCTGTTCTTCGAGTGTGGGTATGAGTGGTTTGTGTTACAATCCAAATAGCATCACAGATTAATCCCAATGTGGTACAATTGCATTTTTGCCGGCAATTTCTTTTTCAATAAGCTAGTTTTTAAAACATTTTGCTCTTCAAAGGGATTTTAGGAGCTGGTCCTGAGATGTTCTTCACTAGGGGGAGGTGTTTAGCTGTGCTACTGCACTGGACCGAGTCTCTCAGTCCCATTCTGAATTTGCTGTACACGGGTGATGTCAATGCTGCTGCCAAATACATATGATTTCTACAACATTGGCACATTTATTAATATATATATATCTACATTGTTAAAATAAACGAGTAGCTGCATATTTTATGTATTTTAGCAGTGATCAGGCAACCTACCATGTATGCCATAACTACAGATCATTTACGTTTAACGATTCTTAGATTTTTTTTTTTTGCTTTTTGATCTGACATTATTTATGTAAATACAGCAAACGTGACACAGAATTATAGTTTTTTATAACTTCACTGCTCACTGCAGTAGTTTCGCCAATATTTGGTTGAATTTTACTGACTTTACAGCAAGCACCGTCTTTATGCTTCTGTCTAATATGTCTAATCTGATTTTATGTCTAATCTGATTTTCATCACAGTGGATTTTTTTAATTTTTATTTTAAAATGACAATCCATTCGCTCAAGGGACAAATTCATAGAGACTGGATAAACTGTAGCACACAAGAAAATACGTGTATGTCTCTTCTGAGTCTGACTTAGTTGTTTAACTGAACAGCGAATATTACCTTGCATAGTTTAACGCGCAATAAGATAAAACTATCAACTATAAATGAAAATGAAAAGAAGAACAATAATACACCTATACCGTAGAGTCAAATTTTGAAGCCACATTTAGTCACTCTAACCAATTAGCTTTAATTATAAATATATCATAATGTTTTTTTGTTTTTTTTTACATTTTTACCCCAGCAGACAGCTTATGCAAAATTTTGAAGAGGGCTCAGGAATAAAAGGAATTAATTCTCTGAGAATGTCCTTTGCTCATCCTGAAGCAATTTCATTTGGAGCAATGACAGTCTGAATAGCAAATGACAGGACAGGTGAGGCACAGCAGCAAAAGCTAAAGGTCCTAATGGGGACGTCTTCCTCTTTTCTTACATCACAATGTGAATAAAAGCCCCGCCCCTCAGTAAGGACAGCGCAGATAAAATCACAATCACAATCCACTCCATGAATGTGGAGGGTTGTGACGATGGTGAAAGTTTTATTACTTCATTTGTACATTCAAATTGTTGTGTCAGTGAAGGAAAAAAAACTAATAAATAAAATATAAACAAATTGAAAACAAGTCAAACTCTGACTCTCTTCTCTTTAGCATGTTTGGAAATTTCAGTGACGGCTGTTCTGGGCACAGATCGGCCCCGGGCCCCCTCCCTTACACCCACCCATGGAGCGCGGCCCCCTGCCCATTTTTGATTTAATTAAAGGGAAGAGGGTGCATCAATTTCAGTGGCGGTGCAGGGAGATGACAGCACACAAATTGAAAGTAAGCATCTCGGCTGGGACGGGAGGGGACCCGCTCATCATTAACATTGAACACAATTCTGTGTGCCATGTAACAAGATTAGAAGCATTATTATCATTCCTCCTCTACACACGGCAAGTCTGTCAGAGACAGAGAGCAGGAGAGCAGAGGGAAATTTGAGAGAGAAGAGACTTAAGAGTTTTTGCAGACTATTTGCAAAAATATACATACAGTGCCCTCCACTAATATTGGCACCCTTGGTAAATATGAGCAAAGAAGACTGTAAAATATTGTCTTTATTGTTTAAGCTTTTGATCTTTTGTTAAAGAAAATTCACAAAAATACTGTGCTCTCATGGATATTAAAACAATTACAAACAAAACACAGGTTTATCAAAAAAAATCTTTGTTAAATATAAGTGTGCAACAATTATCGGCACCATTTTAGTCAATACTTTGTGCTGCCTCCCTTTGCCAAGATAACAGCTCTGAGTCTTCTCCTATAAAGCCTGATGAAGTTAGAGAATACATGGCAAGGGATCTGAGACCGTTCCTCCATGCAGAATCTCTCCAGATCCTTCATATTTCAAGGTCCACACTGGTGGACGCTCCTCTTCAGTTCACCTCACAGGTTTTCTATGGGTTTCATGTCAGGGGACTGGCTAGAGTCTGATCCCATTTGAAGTTCCAGTAGTGTCTGGCAAACTGAAGACGCTTGAGTTTGTTTGTGGATGAGAGTAGAGACTTTTTTCTTGAAACCCTTCCAAACAACTTGTGGTGATGTAGGTGACTTCAGATTGTAGTTTTGGAGACTTTCTGACCCCAAGACTCAACTAACATCTGCAATTCTCCAGCTGTGATCCTTGGAGATTTTTGGCCACTCGAACCATCCTGTTCACAGTGCGTTGAGACGATATAGACACACGTCCAAATCCAGGTTGATTCATAACATTTCCAGTTGACTGGAACTTCTTAATTATTGCCCAGATGGTGGAAATGGGCATTTTCAATGCTTTTGCTATTTTCCTACAGCCACTTCCCATTTTGTGAAGCTCAACAACCTTTTGCTGCACATGCACATCTAACCCATTGTTATGAACGACTAAAGGAATTCGGCCTATGTGTTACCTCATATTTATACCCCTGTGAAACAGAAGTCATGGTTGAACACTTTCCTGTTCCTATTCACCCAGGTGTACTAAAAAAAACCCCCTGTAAAATAGCAATGGGAATATACTTCAAATATATTTTTCTCATATGAATTCATAGGGGTGCCAATAATTGTTGCACATTTATATATAACAAGGATTTTTTTTTGGCTAAACCTGTGTTGTGTTTGCAAATGTTTGATATCCATGAGAGCAGAATATTTTTGTGAATGTTTTGAACAAAAGAGCAAAAATACTTTATACTATAAAAAATAACATGACATGACACTGTATGTATATCAGCATACTTACTCATAACTAATCACATTCCTAACAAAAATATCATTCATACTTTATATCTTTTGTACTCTATATTTTTTAGAATAAGGGGAAACACACTTTCTTTCACACAAACTACTACACTTTTACACTTGGAGCACCAAACGTACTTTAGTGCTCTGTACTGTATGTGTATGGTCTGATCCGAAGCACTTATGCATCTAATTGATTACACTCTGAACACTCAGGTGTACAGAGACTCTGTTAATAAACCACAAAGACAAATGAGTCTCTCTGTTGCCAAGTTTGCTCCTTGAATTGGATTATTGATGCAGTTATTGCAATGGATCGTTCTCTATTTGCCAAGTGGCCATTTCTTTTGCACATCAGATTCAAATATATGTACAGTGTCTACTGGAAATACAGGATATATCACTCATATAAATAAGCCATTATGTGAATTAATCCTTCATGCCATTTTAAATATCTAACAGTATCACCCTGTGTATCACGGGGCCAGTATGTGTGGGCTTTACAAATGGTCAGTCTAAAAACCCCTTGACAAGATGTTTTCACAAGATTTAATGTTGATGATGGAGAGTTAGAGGAGGTGAGGAGAAGAGTGAGTGAGTGAGAGTTCAAGAGAGAATGAAAGAGAGAAAGAGAAAATGTTTGTGTGTGTGTGTGTGTGTGTGTGTGTGTGTGAGAGAGAGAGAGAGAGAGAGAGAGAGAGTCTAGTTTAAGTTTTAGTAAAATGGGATTGAAAAGTGAAGATTTATTTTCTAGGTTTTTGTTATTTCTTATTCCAGTACAATCCTGTGAAATGCTGTGAGATGACTAGTGTGAGTGAACCTCGGAGGGTTGTGACCAAATGGTTTATTGACTTCTTGTTGCCAAAATTGTCCCATTTTTCTTTTGTCCTTCGCTAATATTATGTACAGTAGAATAGAACTGCAGAATTGGAGGGTTTTGTTTTTATGGCATTTTAATAATATGGATAAGTCTTTAATAATAAAGACTAGTTTGGCCAAAAAAGAAAAAAAAAAATACATAAATTCCCCCAACCTAAGTGTAGTCAATCTGATGAGAAATATTTGATGTCTGATATTTGATTTTAGAGCTATGAGGCTAATGTAGCTAATATGCAAAAACCATATATGTACACAGTGTAGAATTGTGCAAACTACAGCCTTAGCTCAAGTCGCTTCAGTTTCAAATAATGGTTTCCTGCATTGTTTGACATACTGTATTATAATCAGACAGAATTACATCAAATATTCTTCATTAACACATACAATTGGGAGACAAATTGAAGCTAAAACAGTGGCTGTGTTATGCTGTGGGAGGCTCTTTTCCTGACATTGTCCTTTTAGACCAGGGGATTCCAAATATTTTGGGGATAAAGAATTTTCTGTGACCACAAGCCTTGACCCTTAATTAATACATATATATATTTTTAATTCCAGATTTATAATTTATGGACTCTTGTACCATTTGAACATTTTATCATATGTACATAACGTATGTGTGACACGGGTGACTGAAAGTCAAAAGAATAATATACTGGCGCGGTGGCACTTTAATACAAAATCCAAACATACAAATGTAAATCCAGATGAAAATCAATAGCCGGGAACATGGGAGCTTGCAGTGCAAACAGGGCAGAGGATAATCCAAAGAACAAACCAAGAAAATGGACAAAATGTCATGATCAAGACGATAACAAGCCTCAGAACATACAGTACATGACTGTAATGTTTGGCAAGACTTCGCAATAAATGGATGTGCTTTGCAATTTTACATATATATTAAGGTGTCAGGAAGTGAACCGAAGTGGAATGGCAGTGGTCACATTAGAATTACAGAGATAGTAGTCCCTGCAGGTGAGGACTGATAGCGTACACTTAGATACATTATTATATAGAGTATGTCGAAAAACAAATTCTATACTCCATACAAAACCTAACAATTAGTTAATAGTGTAGAATTATGAAGATTTGCCTGACATGCCCCAACTTTCTAGCTCTTGTAGGAACTCTAGCTGTTGTAGTTTGTTCATACAGCAGTCTGTTGATGGATAGGACTGGGCATCCAGCTAGAAGTGCATTACAGTAATCTAATCTAGAGGTTATAAACTAACATCTCTACATCATCTATGGACAGCGTGTTCCTTATCTTGGCAATATTCCGAAGTTGTATAAAGGATGTTTTTAACAGCATTAATAGTATGGACTTTAAATGTTAAGCCACTATCTTTCATGACACAAAGATTCTTAGATGTAGTGAATGACATTTTTAAAACCATCTAGGCTGATACTGTGTCCTTATTTCTGAGAATTTTGGGTCCAAGGATTAAGACTTCTATTTTTTTGTTTCTTTTAAACCTAGAAACATGGGCAAATTAATTTGGTCGAACATATAAAAATATTCTGTATATATAATTAGATGTCACTAGCATTCTCCATCATCTGATTACAAATTCCAATACTCTAAGGGAATTTTCACACGTACATTGTTCCCCATACTTGGGGTCAGTTGAGCCCAGATTTTGCTATGATTGCTGAAGTGTGAACAGTGTTTTTGAGCCTGAGAGTGATCCAGAGAATTGATCCCTGGTCCTCTTGAAAATGGTGATCTGTGGTTTACTTCTACTGAACTTAGGTGAAGACTTTCATAGGACAGGAACACTGCAATTATCTGACAAAAGTATGTGGACACCTGACCATCACCCCATATGTGGTTCTTCCCCAAACTGTTGCCACAACGTTGGAAGCACACAATTGTACAGGATGTTTTAATATTCTGTAGCATTACACTTTTCCTTCACTGGAATTAAGAGGCCCAAACCTGTTCCAGCAGGACAATGTTCCTCTGCACAAAGTGAGCTCCATGAGCTCCATGGTTTGTTGAGGTTGGAGTGGAAGAACTCAAGTGGCCTGTACCTCAACCCCACTGAACACCTTTGGGATGAAATGGAACGCCTCCTCACCCAACATCGGTTCCTGAGCTCACTAATGCTCTTGTGGTTGAATGGGCAAATCCCGACAGCCACGCTCCAAAATCTAGTGGAAAGCCTTTCCAGTTATTATAACAGCAAAGTGGGAACACATTCTGGAATGGGATGTTCAACAAGAACATATGGGTGAAATGGTCAATTGTCTACAAACCTTTAGCCATATAGTGTATCTCGTGCAGGCTTGCATGGCTAAAAGTTTTCGTATAAGAGAACAGATCCTCATTTGCAGGTATTCCTGCACAGTGACATTTCATGCATTCAAAAAGCCCTGTTTTTCGCTGCTTGAGTGTCAGTATTAAAAGAAAATATATATTTTTAAAAACAGCAAACAGATGAACCTAGTGTCTACCAATTTGCAAACCTCTATACACAAATATTACATATGAAATTGTGTGATAAATCCATGATCCTGAAGATTTCTGAAAGGGATGTGAACGCAAACAATCCCTGAATCGGTCTTAAGTTTGGACAAGTATTAGGACCAAGTCTGAAAACAATTATCAATTTTGCTATTCAATACTTTCATTTTTGACTGCTTGGTGGTCAGTGTAGCCACTTAAACAGGCACCTAAGGTTATTCTGGTTGTCTTCGAAAAGGTTTGTGTTTGTGCACTATACAGCTGTCAAGGCCTAGTTATTCTTTAAATCTTTTCATTCAATTCAAAATGTTAAGACTTTCTGTCACAAACAATGAATTGACAATGTTGCAAGCTCTTCAGGCAGGATTAAAAAAAAAAAGGAAGATGAAGACGGCTGTAAGTAGAAGGAATGGAACCGGTCAGAAAAACCCCAGTTTTAAAAACCACAGGTGCTTTCCTAACAGCCACCATCTGATATTCAATACAGGCTTTGTAAAGGTTAGGTTCCCCTGAAAGAAGATAGGTGAGCAAGCACATCAATATTAACAGAGGGAGATCAGGGAGATCCCGTTCTTGCCAGTCAGCTTGATGAGGACTTTTTGAGGAAAATTTACCTTGTGGCTTCTCATGTGGTTGGTATGAGTTGTTTTAATTGGTGTTGGCTACAGCAGCAGGGTTCAGGTTAAAACCCTGTAGACCCGAATAGTCACATGTTCACCAAAGTGGTTTCTGGGAATAAAGTTCTAATGACCTGATATAAGATAGCACATGCTTTGCCCATGGTCCCATATGATATTAATCAATTTATCAGAAACAAATTTCATAAAAGTGTGGTCAGTGATTCTTCTTAAAGATTTGTCTAATGTTCAATATTTCTCTTTTATACCTTGATATTGAATACTGCTGGATGAAATGTATAATCTTTTCCTGATGTCTGGTGGCAGTATTAGCTCCTTGAAGGATTATTGAAAAGAATAAAATGAATATTCTATACCTTTATCCTCTAATATTTAGGGGGGAAAAAAGATTAACTCAAATTAAATGCAATCACAGCATGTATAATTATGATTTTTTTTTAATCCAGGTTATTTATGGCTATAAAATATCATAGTATATAAAATATATCAATGATATCTACAACTATAAAAATATTTTATCTTTTTCAATTATTTTAATTAACTCTAGTGCTATGATGATCATTATGAATGCATAATGTCTTTTATCTTTGTCCTTAATGTCCTGAAGAAAGTTCTTACACACACACACACACACACACACACACACACACACACACACACACACTAAACATGTCGATGTACTTTGATGCTTTGTTGGAATTTTGAATTTGGTACTCTCTCTCTCTCTCTCTCTCTCTCTCTCTCTCTCTCTCTCTCTCGCTCTCTCTCACATACACACACACATACATGCAGGCTCAATGAGGTCACGAGAATTACTCAGAGCATTAGGTATCACCTGTGTCCTTTCCACACAGGCCAGACCAGCTCTGGTTGCTGATCCAGTGTTTACCTTTCTGACAGACCTGACACTGACCTCAGAACTCCAGTTACATTTTGGCCATAAACACTGATTCAGGGTCAGTGATACACGCCGCTTGTGGATTTGAGCTGTAGAAGCTGAAACAGTCTGACAAGCCTCTGTTCTGTTGCAATGAGTAGGCCTATTATGTGATGAAAACTGAGATCATTAACCAAATATGATGGATCAGACATTTGTATATCTTACTGTAAGTCTTATTCAGAACCCTTCTATTCTTTTTCTCTTTTATTCACTAGCTATCATTTCTCCACCTCTCCACTCGTCATCTTTCTCATTCAGCTCCTCATCTCCCTCTCACTCAAATTCACTCCCTCTAATATGTCTCCTGTCTGTCTCCTTCTCTTTTTTCCCTTCTTGCTGTCTATTTGGGGGCATGGTTCTGGTCAGTGGATGGGCAATGCCCTCCATATTCACCTGTTAATGCTCAGGAAACAACGCAAGCCTTTGTTTCATTGGCGTGATCATTAAAATTTATGGTGGACTGACTTCCTCCAGCTTGCAGGGTTCAGGTGGCATAAGTCATAATTACGTGATGACAGTCGAGGGAGAGGTGTAGCAGTCATCCCAGCCCTCTCAGCCTGGCCACTCTAATGACATAATTACTCAGGATGAGGGGCGCGTGCCCCAACAACACAACTTATTGCCTGTTTGGCTGAACCTCACAGGTTTGGCTGAACCTCTTTCTGCCACTTCCACTAACTTTCTCTCGCACCCTATATCCCCTCAGGATTAGTGTCAATGTTTCAATTTTTTAAAAATAATTTTTTATACTTCAATCTTCAACTCAAGCAGGATTCACTTTGAAAGAAAAAGAAATACTGGCACCATAAGGTGCAGTTGTGTGTGTGAAGTCTCAGTTCCGCTCTGCTCAGGCTCTGCTTGCTGGTGGCACTCAATTTGTCGCTGGTTAAGCTGTAATGGAGTTGGGGGTGAAGTGGGCTTGACATACACACACTCCATTCTCCCTGCCTGTGTTTCACCTCCCGGCCTTTTCATGACATGCCATTGTGTGTGTGTCTGTGTGTGTGTGTGTGTGTGTGTGTGTGTGTGTGTGTGTGTGTGCGTGCACCAGGGAAGCCACGGAGCATGACTGCCAGTGATTTGCACTGAGGACATCCCCTGCTCACTGCCACCCCTCATTCAGGAAGTAAATAAGTCAGAGAGGAGGTGAAGAGGGAAAAGGAGGTGATTGAAAGACAAGGTGAAGTGAACTGGGATGGAGAGGAGAGGAGGGCTAGTGAGTGGAGGGGAGAGTTGAAGAGAAGTAGGAATTGCTATAAGAGAGAAGAATGGTACTGAGGTGGATGTGGATTACATTTGACAGAAAATAAGTACAGAAAAGAAGGCAAATACTTGCATGCCACATTTTGTAGTTGTTTTGCGGCTGTATTTATTTATTTATTTAAAAAACATTTAACATTATTTAGATTGAAAATTGATCTCTAAATATGTCAGCTAAGAAGCAACGGAAAGACTGAACTGTCTTATTTAATATTTAAGCATATTAATGATTCCATGCGGAATTAAGAGCTTGGATACTAAAAGGCATGTCTTGTATTTAACTTTTAAACAAGTTAATGGGAAAAAAAAACCCCAGCATGAGCTTTAAACACATTTAAACACTCTAGTCGACAGAACAGCTTGTGATGCAAGTCAAATATATTTTAATTGTCATCTGATTTATACACACATACAAAGTGGGATGATATTTCGTGCCTCAAGCATAGTGATTAAACCTACCAGACAACACAGACCCTATGTACGCAGGACTACTAATGCAATTCTGAACTAGTGTAGAAGAAGCACAAGTTTAGTGCAATGCATGGGTAACCAGTAAACATTAGTTGCCCAGAACAACTAAACTAAGCAGCATAATAGGCCGACTTGGCAAACTGCATGTCATGTACACCATCACAAATAGCAGTATATACAAAAGAATGACATTTGTATATTGATTTTTACAATATGTATATCTATTTATACAAAATGTAACAACCGGCAAAAACACATTAACGGCGGAAACCTTGGGAGGGACCAAGATTCAGCAGGGGGAGCCCATCCTCTTCTGTCTGGAACTTAGTAGTTCTTATATTTGATAGTTTAGAAATTCTAGCATATAAGGAATTGAAAATAATTTTGTTTAAGTTAAACATAACATATTTACTCGATTTATTTTTCTGTAGGTAAACCAAGGAGACCGGTTGGTTATAGTTAACATTCAATCACGGAAGATGGAGCAAGAGCTTATAGGCCTCAGAATGGCTGGAGCATGTGGATTTGAATAAAAAAAAATATATATATATATATATATATATATAAATGTAGGTAAATCTTATACAGACCATCAAATGGAAGAGCATGTAAATGTAGCCGCTGATAAGGATTATACATACTGTAGCAGCGATACTGTTTAGTAACAGTTTATTTGAAGATTACCCATACAGGGCTTTTATAACGCATTCATAAGCATTTAAACCATTTAAAAAGCAATGTTGCAGAATTTATGAAAGGCATATGTCAAAACTCGTGAGGTGACATGAAACAGAGATAAGAGTTCTCTCTCAATTATCAATTATTTCAACTGATCTAGATTGTTAGTCTAATTTTTGTCCTTATCTTACATGTTAGTTGATTTCACTAACTGCACATTCGTAACACTTTGAGAAAGTTGTAGAAGGCATACATAGTGCTTCCATAAAAGTGTTATAAAGGACATTCATATGATTTATTTGGCCAGTGTACGGGCTTCATAGATAACTGTCACACCTATATGTGCTTGTTGAACATCACATTCCACATTTAATCCCCCTTATTGCTGTTTTAATAACTTTCACTTTTCTGGGAAGGCTTTCCACTAGATTTTGGAGCGTGGCTGTGGGCATTTGTCCATTCAGCCACAAGAGCATTAGTGAGGTCAGGCAGTGATGCCAGGCGAGAAGGCCTGGGGTGCAGTCAGTGTTCCAGTTCATCTCAAAGGTGTTCAGTGGCGTTGAGGTCAGGGCTGTGTGCAGGCCACTCGAGTTTTTCCTCTCCAACCTTGGCAACCATGCCTTTATGGATCTTGCTTTGTGCACAGGGGCATTTTCATGCTGGAACAGATTTGGACCCTGCTACAGCATCCAAATGTTACAGCATCCAAAGACATTCTAGTCAATTGTGTTCTTCCACCTTTGTGGCATCAGTTTACGGAAGACCCTGATATGAGTGTCCACAAACTTTTGATCGTATAACATAAGTGAAGTGTTACAGTAATGCTTCATAATTCAAATGTCTTAATTATTAACAGCACATTCAAGAAATATTGATGAATTAATAAAGAAGAATTATTATGAAGCAGAAGCTTAATACTTCCCAGACAGTAGGCCACATAAATGGATGATTCTGACGATCTCAAACAAAAGTAGTAACCAAAACTGCATTTATAATTTTGTTACAAAGGACTATGTCTACAACTTCTACAACTTTCTTAAAGTGTCAGGAATGTACTTTTAGTAAATCAAATGAATGGCAAGATGAGCATAAAAATACAGTAACTCATAATAATAATTGAAGCTTCTTCTCTCTCAATCAAAGACGAGGCAATATACTCCATAAAATACTTTGTCACATCAAGGGTTTTGACATAAGCCTTACATCCTTCAGTAATGCTTAATTAAATATTTATGTAGTACTTATGAAGGTGTTATGTAGGCCCAATAAAGGTACACTGATATTAAAGTGTAGTCCTGATATTTATATTTGTTCTTAAACCAATGTGTTACACTGTATTGTATGGTATTTATTTAAACTGATGTTTAATAGACTTACCAATTTTTGCTAGATGTCTCTTACATATACATATATGTATCTTCTAAGTAGTAAATAAGTACAATGAAAAGTCGCACTTGTTCAAGAGCCACTACTTTTTTTTTTTTGCTTTCACATGATCATATTTGTCTTTTTTCTTAAAAGCAATGACTCATATTTAATTCAGCAGAACTGTGAGAGTGGAAGCTCTATGTAGAGCGCATGCGTCCAGCCGATGTCGGGCCCTTAGCACTGTGGCAGAGGGCTGCTTGGCCAGGGTGCTGTGTTGTTTGATTTGTTGTGAGGGTTAGAGCAGCAGGATGGAGACGCTTCCAGGCTTTTCCCAGCATGCCCATGGAGAGTGATACTTCCTCTGTCATCTCAGACTCGTGGTGAAGCTGTGCCAGCAAAAGCAGACAACACCCCACCGTCTACCGTGACCAACCCTGCCTACCGTGCAGCTCTACAGGAACACACACCACTTGCATCTGCCTCTTTGTGCATGTGTGTCTCTGTGTGTACTGAGCATGCTCAGTAATGTCTGTGTGTATGATGTGTATAGTTACTGGACTGATTTCATAATAAATGAGCTTTTTTACACAGGGTATGTCACGTGTTAATAAATCTATTAACTCCTCTTAATACATGATAGTATTTTACAGCAGACGAGCACAGTCAGAACATTATATAGACATATGATATGCAGCTACAGTCAGTGCTAGAACTATTGGCACCCTTATATAAAATCAGTTACATGTACACACTGTGTGTGATAGAAAATTTTGTACTAAATATGCTGTATAGTTTACATTTGGCGGTCATACTTATCCAGACTTACAGAACTGAAAAAAGATACCTTTGACATTAAGCATTAAATTTATTTATTTATTTATTTATATCACTACTGAGCAGTTGCAGGTTAAGGGACTTGCTTAAGGGCCCAGCAACGGCAGCTTGATGGTGCTGGGATTTGAACTCACAACCTGCCATCTGTAGTCCAACGCCTTAACAACTGAGCTGACACTAAGACTACTAGTTTTGTTTGAATCAATCATCTCTTCATTTAAAAATTTACAAATAATAATTAGAGCAGTTTTTATCTAAAACACTGATTTCAGAATCCTTATTTGTTGATGCCTCCTCTGAAGTTGTTTAGACTTGGGTTCTTCTTTGCCTCCCTCACTATTCTCATCAAATTTCCACCTTCTCTGTACTTTAGGAACTTTTTATTATGTCCTTGATTGTAAATAATGATATATTTTTTTTAAAACTTCTAATTTCTATCAATTACCTGACAACAGATTATATATAAAAAAAGAATAATCTTATTTTAAAAAATTGGTAATACAAAAAGTTCAAAGTTGCCTAATCATTCTAAATCTGTATATAAGGTATAAAACATCATAAATACATTAATGGATGAAGGCAGTATAGTACATGAAAGGAGCTAGCTGCTTTTCTTCAGCCATTTTGATCTCTGCTTCTATTTGTTGAAGGTCTCTTTACCTCTTATAGATAAAATCGTCCCCGGAGCATTGGATCTAACTGTCCAGCACTAAACGCCAGTGATTGGAAAATGACAGGGGTTTTTGTCAGGCACTTTGTGCATCTCTTATAGACGGCCATCTGTTAGAGTTGAGGAGTATTGACAGAGACTGTGTTGTAATATTAAGAACACAGGAACAGTGCAATGATTGTCTTCAATCACTTGAGAGGATCTGTGGTCATCACACACTGGGAAAACTTCCAGACAAGGAGATTAGTGCAGATCTCCTCTACTTTCTTTAAAATGAACTTGGCCTTTTTAAATGATATATTCCATGGAAACACATGATCGTTACATTTCAATATGTTTTATTACTAAACTTGGTTTCTGGTTCATTTTGATCTCCTGAGATAGTAGTGAACTCCAGCAGGTCTGTGGCTAAAAATACCTGTTGCTAGTTGGAGTGATGATAATGACTGTGATCTCCTGTAGGCTACTCTCATGAAGGGCTGGAGAGCCACAGATTCTCTGTGTGTGATTGCGATTAGGAGGGTCGAAACAGAGAGACAAGGGCCTCAGCTCCTTAAGCACTGATGACTGATGTCAATTAAGCCTTGATTGGCCTTTTAGGTTCTCTCTCTCTCTCTCTCTCTCTCTCTCTCTCTCTCTCTCTCTGTGTGTATATGTGTGTGTATTTGATGGTGAGATGGAGCAAAATATAAAAAAAAAGGGCTGGGTGAATGTGTCAGTGGTTGGTCTATAAATGTTTTTTTCCCCCTACATGTTGTATATGCAGGTGTATGTGCCTCATATGTGTGATGTGTATATGTGTGAAAGATGGTCTCCACAGCTGAGCTGCTGAAGGTATAATCACAGCTGTGATCACAGACAGGGAGCTCCACTCCCACCCTACCCCTCCTCCTCCCCTTTTCCACATCTTTCCCTTTAGCGCTCTGCCTTTCTCTGCCTCCCACCCTCTATCCCACCCGTGGCCCTGTGCCCGCTCTTCCGCTAACCCCTATGTTCGCAAATCACTTCTTCTCATGTCAGCAGGTAAATTGTTTTGTCCTCCCATTCCCTGCTTTCATTACTTTGTGTAAATTAAGCGATATGTCGTCCACCGGTGCGAGCCACGGGTCTCGGTGCCGCCACGCCAAAAGCATGAGATTTGGCATAATAAATGAAGACAAACTGGTGCCAGCACTGCTCCTTCTTTGCGCCGACTCGCTTTCATTATTCGCTTAACTTGCCGGAGAAAATGACTTAACCCTGACCCACACATTACGTCCCATATTCACTCCAGATAAAAGCCTTTTTACAGCAGGCCCCCCACAATTTATATTCCACCAAGGAGGCTGCTTCTCTCTGTCACTTTTCCAATCTCGGGCACCCTCAACACACGTCATTAAACTTGTCGTGCCTTCCTGTATTTGTCCATCAGTCCTTCCTTTTACATAAAAGCTGGCAGCATTATTCTTAGCTTTGATGGCGCCAACTCATTTTTCCCTTACGGAATGTTTGATTGGAAGAAATATAGCCACGCTGCAGGCCCTATCTCCTCTTCCCCTCTACTCTGGAATCATGCTCTTGATGAAATAGTGTTCCCCCAGCAAGAATAATAAAAACAGACTTGTGCATTACGGGCCGCTCTCAATCTGCCAGGCTGGGCCGAGCTGAAGCAAGGGAGAGCTGACCGAGTTTTATAGGTATATGGGCAGATAAATGGAAAGTGGTGAGCAGCTGGGGTGGAGGCCGCAGCCAAGCTCAGTACAGGGTGAAGGCAGGGCCATCATAGCCTGGGTGAGTGCTCACACATGGAGTTTAAGGAAAATGGGATTCTCCATCATGTCCTTATGAGCTTCCTCTCAGCACTATGCCTATAGAAAATAGCAGTGAAATTAATCTTAGACATTTAGCACATCAGAATTTTTAGCATTTTAGCTGAATCATAAACATTGTGCTATATAGTGTTCTGTATGAACTTAACAATGAACTTCTGCTCGATTTTTCTTTCTTTGATATAAAGTGTGTAAGGATCAGCTTTATGAAAGTATCACTGCTCTCACAGCGTCAACCAAACAAGCTACTTATGTTTCATTGTGGGTCAGTCTTGTTTGCTGATAATGTTGCTCGGGTCCACAGGGAGCGTTTGAGCTTTGTGTCTGGAATCTGAATGACAGACCACACTAGAATGCATTTTTTCCCCCTCATTGATTTCATTTCTTAAGGCTTTATCTATCCACCAAAATCTTAGTTATGTAACTAATTAATGTCTAATGAGTTCTAGATTTAAAGCATGGAGTCATAATTTTCTATATTACACAAGGGGGACAAGTTCAAATGTAGGGTTCTATATGGATCTGTTTTAATATAGAAGCCCCTTTGGCTCTCTGATTCCTTAGGGTTTTGTGCGGTGGGTCCTGTCTCTTCTTAACCTAGTGCAGAAATAGGTTTAAACATTATTAAATAATTTAACTGCTGGCACATACGTCCAAAAATGAGGTGATATATTTTAAGATATATACACATCATGTGTACTGCTTCTTTATTACACACCATATACTTAATTCTATGCCACATGAGATTCTCTGAGCCCAGCACTATGGTTATGGAGTCTACGGTTGGGAAACTGGCCCTAAGACTAATTCTAATTCTGGATCTGAAATTCATGCTGTGACATGTGAAATGCACTAATGTTCAGCATGACAAGCATAACTTATACAACTGCAACTTTTAGCTCAGAATTTAGCCTTTAATGACATTTAGATGACATTTAGAGCATTTTCTTGCACCCCAAGCTAAAAATGAGTTATTTCAATTACCACCTGAGAAAGCATACTGTAGCTCAGCTTTTTAAAGAACTCTGAAGCCTACTCGGCTATCATAGCAGGTATTGTCCTGGGCAAAGGGTGGATAAGGGATAAGTGGATTTTATCAAAATATTTTGGTTGAAATCATATGTTTTGTCTGTATCTACCACAATAAAAACGAGCTAGTGAAGTAACAGGAATGAAAAAAAAAGACAACTGTGAAGACACTGTTCCATTTTTTACAGTACAAAAGTTTGGCAAGGTCGTTCATGTCACGTCGTTACCCAACATCTGCATACAAATACATTCACTTGTTCGAAGAGTCATGACACGGTGCCTCTTAAAATGATCATTATTACCATTCAAATAGACAGATCTATTTAACAACTTGCTTTTTATCGCATAACAGTGTTATAATAGTGTTGTGCGTTTGAAAGGGATTGAAATGCAGCTCCCCCCTTCTTGCTGGGGGAACGTCTTCGCTTCGATAAAGGCTCGGAGCAATAGATGGAGCAAGGCTGACATCTTCTTAAGAGATGATAGGAGAGCCAAATCAAATAGGATGGAGCAGTCACTCTGTGTGCAGATAGGTAGTTCATTTCACCGGCTCTGTGTTTGCATCCCCAGTGACTCCCTGCCCGGGGAAGATAGCTTACTTGGACTTCATTCATTATTCCAACCCTAGCCCTTTCAGTGTCTCTAAATGCTTGCCTTTTGTTCTAAGCTAAGATGTATTTCCTCACTCTGATGAGAATCTCGAAATTTAGGTTTCCAAACTAATGCACATTATCACTGCCTTCTTTTTTTATGTAAGAGAGTGAAAATCAATTATTTTTTCTGTGAGACATAATTGGGTGCAAATGAATGAGTTGAGTCTTTTGAAACAATGGATCCTTGGTTATTCTCATTAAATGTTTTTATTGCCCCCTGAGGTACAATGTGTGGTGAGGATTTTTAAACAGTTTCAAAGGAATAACTTTGTTAACACTTGTAAGTTGGATAAGTTGTGCTGCAAAATTCTCTCAAGAGCTTTCATTGATTAAATATATATGTCAGTTTACTGATGCCTATTACCACAGTTTAAAGGCACAAAACCAGTTATCAAGTCATGTGACTGAAGATTCAGCTGACGTTCAGATCAAGACAGATATTCAGAAATATCTCACCGCATTTCTGTTTTTGCCGTGTGATTACAATTTTAATGCAAACATACCTCACAGTTACTCATACTGCTCTAGTGTAAACGTGTAACGTGTGATATTAGGTATCATTATTATACAATTTGTAGCCGGACTGATATTACTATATAATTTGTAGCTGGACTGATTCTCCTGGGTACTAGCACCTAATCCAACTATTGCTTTTAGTTGCTTCTCCATCTGTTCTTCCTACTATTGTTTTGTTCTTGGTTTTGTTTCTGGTGGTGTATAAGTTTTGGATTAAAATTCTACTCAGCTAAATTAATGTGCCAAATAAGTTATAAATTTGTATAAAAATGTGAAATGTGGCCTAATGTAAAAAACAACAACAACAACAAAACATATTTAATTAAGGGGTGTAATTTCATACAAACATTTTAAAAGAAACATTATACATGAGAAAGGAAATACATCATGGTCCATAGCTATTTAGCAAAATTAGTGAACCTTCAAGAATTTTAATCAACATGTATGTTAATCTTTCTAAATGTAATGTTTTCACTTACTTTAAAAATTTTTTTTTTTTTTTTTTACCTTGTATTTACGTTTGGTCTCAGGCTCATAACAGATGCTCTGGGAACTCCTCATACAAAAGCATTGCATGTATAGACCTTATTAAGCAGAGGAATTACAAAGACAATGAATGTGGAAAAAATGATCACCTGCCTCTGCCTGGTTGATGTAATGACAAGAAATTATTAAGTGGGAAGAGATAATGAATATTAAACACCTTGTGAAGCAAGCTCTGACCTGATGGGTTAAATTGAAACTGTGTATCCTGAGGGGGAAAGCTTCCTAAATTGCTAATTATTAGTCCTAAAAGGGACGTGTTTGTGATCTGTAGGCCTGTGAAAAAGTAGATGTTGAATAAAGCAGCAGTGGAGGCCTCTCTATGTCTTTAGGCAGGTTTCTCCCTAGATGCTCTGGCTCGTCTTAAACAATGAGGGCCCATGAGCGTGTTGGTCCCGGGGGCCCTGCTGAGCTGAGGCCTGGGGGCTGGGTACTGAGGGAGCCACTCTCCACCACTAAATGTGGAAGGGACAGATAAGGGCTTAGCCGCTCACTGAGGCCCTCTCCCAGGAGCCCAGGGGAAAATTTGCAGTTATTAAGAGGAAGATGATAGCGATTAAATGGTCTTTGTGCTCTTGTTCACTGAGTTTCCTTTCCCATTTTATCCCCTTCTCTTATTTAGTGGGTGTATATGTGAGGGGAGTGTGGAGTTTAGCTTCATCTGAAAAGTGAAAGTAGTTATTATTGCTACAGTACAAATGACTTTTTTTTTCTGCTACTTTGCTTCTATAGATACACATGTTCAAGGCAAATCTCATGAGTGTACCACAGTATGTGTAGGCTAATTTCTAGTTTCTTATTAATGAGATACACTAGTCCCTCAAGACTGTTCAGTACGAAAGGCTGTTCTACCTCTCCTACCATATTACTTATTCTTTCAGATTATCTAACTAAAAAAATCAGCACTGGATTTGATTACTGACTGTTATTATTTGTGAGTAGCACCAATCAATTATACCAGGATTTCTTTTATGGTGGGTTGCAATTAGATGCATTAAAACTGCTAGATAAACAATGATATGTTGATATAGCTTTTAATTTATGTTGCACGTGTTAAATTTGAATATTGCTTAACAAATCAACAATGAAAACCTTCACTTCTGACTAAAATGTGACCTAGTTTCATTCTTGTTACTTCCGAAACTGTACGCTATTAACTACATAGTGAGTTTTGGCAGTTTGACCATTTTGTAGCTATCGGTGAAAGCAAAATGAAGAATATTCAGTGTGTTCATGAGATCTCACAATGCATTGCTGCAGGTTAGTGTCCAGATGATGTACAGGAGAGGGTAAAAAAAGTCAATGTGCTTTAACATGTGTAGGGTAAAGAGAATAAGTCACGATTATGGACACAGGGGATGATTTTCCATAGTTTTGGATTCACCAATAGCAACAGTGTTATTCTTGAGACCTATCATTATCAATATGTTATTCCCTTTCTATTTAAGTGAAAATGCAACCTTTTATTGTTTTTATTTATTTATTTGTTTTTATAGAAGTATTATAGATCTTTCATCAGCATTTGAAATGCCCCTGCTGAAAATAAAAAAACCCCCAAAACAATAGAAACCCTCATAGAATTTGTAATGGTTATAATGGGAATTGTATTGGATTTAATGGAAACTGTAATGGTCCCTGTGGGTCTCTACTGGTTATTTGTTGCCTTCTATTAGTGGAATGTTATGTCTAGGGGATACCATTAAGCACCAGTAATGGTAAGGGTTTTAATGGTTAGCTGATGGTTTGTAATTGTATTTGTAGTGGAAACCATTTTAATTTATGTGATGGTTTCTATAGTTTTTTTTCCAGCAGAGTCTAAAGGTAATTTTTACACTTCTGCACTTGTGATTCACTTTCTGCTGCTATGGATAATGCCCAAGAAAAACAATGCCCAAGATTCAGGGTTTCTTCAGTGGATACTCTCCACTGCATTGTTTATTGCAGAATTGTTGTACTTTTATATACAGTTGGAAAAGAGTAACGACACTATCCAGTGTCACCCGAGGATGGGTTCCATTTTAATTCCTCTCAAAGATTCTTCCTCATGTCATCTCAGGGAGTTCTTCCTTGACATTGTTGCCTCTGGTTTGCTCATTAAGGATCTAAATGTGCATGCAGATTTCTGTAAAGCTGCTTTTTGACAATGTCAACTGTTAAAAGCTCTACATAAATGAAACTAAACTGAATTGAAAAGAGAAAACTTAGAGGCATTAAAATGCATGTTCTTGACGTCTTTAAAAAAAATAATTATTTATCATTTGAGGCAATACCGTAATCTAAAGAGGTTTAAGTTTTCCTAAATACATTTTCATTATAAACATAGTACTCGATGGAGCTCTTTTGAAATGGAATGAGGCGGAAGTGACATCATCCGCGGGGCGGAAGCGCTTTCCGTGCTCTCAGCTGTCAAAACAAAAAAGCAGGAACTGCGACGGTGAGTGATAAATAACGCAGTGCTTTACCTTTTGAAAATCTCTAAAGGATAGTTTTATAATTATTTTTTAATAGTATAGTAGCGTATTAGTATAATAACGTTAGTGGTTGACTGTTGACAGCTGATGAATTTGTTTCAACTCGGTGTTTGTAACCTTTTTAGTGTTGGACAGTGGTATTTATAAAAGATAACGTTTTGTTGTTGTTGTTGTTATTATTATTATTATTACTACTGACGCAGCTTCTGATGGTGTAAACTAAAACACTGTCCTGCAGCATCGAGCATTTTTTTGTCTGATTCTGATGAAAAGAAAGAGGGTAGAAATGCAAGCAAATGAGCCGCTCACGTTTCTTCCATTTTGTTGTTCCTGCGGATCTAAAGCGAGATAAATTACTTTGCGGTCTGTCGTAAACACGGAAGCTAATACAGTATGCAGTTGTCATATATTTTTGGCGTTTTTTAAGCGATCCGCGCTGAAGGGCATCGGTGTTATGTAATCTATATGCGGCGTGCTTTTGTTTTGCTCGTTCGCTGAGGACGCATGACGTCATAGCCAACGTCACTGATGCATGGTGCAGCGCAGAGCTCCGCATGCAGCATCTCTGTCTGTGTAGAAACAGTTTATGGGATACAGCAATGAGACTGAAGTGCAAACGTGTCTAAAAACTGTCCCAAACCTTCCTCTATATTCTTATGGCATTGGTGTGCAAAAATAAGGTTATATAATCATCCATTCGTCATATCATTTGTGCCAGACTTTATTTATTTATTTGTGCCTTTTAGTATGAATATGTTCGCCTTAAGGTTATCTGTAAGCTATTATTCTCCAAAACAATGACAAAATTTGCTTTTAGAAGATATATGCATTAAAAATTTACAGTCTCACTATACCACCAATACGGATCAACTACTCTGATGACATCATTCTGCACTTCAGCTTCTCATCAGATTTTCTGTCCAATCAAATGCTCTCTTGAATCTAAAGTGTCCCGCCCCCAACAGTTGTAGGTTTCCTGGCTTTGAGGTAAGCTAAACGCTACTGGCTATTTAAAAAGGGGGAGAGGCCACGTGATATGTCTGTCCCCGACTTACTGTTTCAGTGTAAATTACGTTAACACATTGAATAACGCTACGTGTTTCAAGCCACTTAATGGCGACTTTAGATGACACCTATCTTAAATAAAATTTCACTTGAATGCAGTCAATTTTCATATTATATTGAGAATGTGATCAACAAACAGCTATGAGATAATTTTTTTTGTCTACTTCATGTGACATTTTAGCAAACTTGCATGAATGAAAGTAACTGATTGCCAGAAATCCCTACACACACTATGTGGCCAGAAGTATGTGGACACTTGACCATCACACCCATTTGTAGGCCTTCCCAAAACTGTTGCCACAAAGCTGGAAGCACACAATTATACATAATGTCTTTGTATGCTGTAGCATTACAATTATTGGAATACTGGCTGCGCACCAGGCCTTCTCACCTGACATCAGTGCCCAACCTCACTTATGCTCTTCTGGATTATTGGGTACAAATCCACACAGCCATGCGCCAAGACCTACTGAAAAGACTCCCCAGAAGAGTGGAGGTTATTATAACATAAATGGAGGACCAACTCCATGTCAATGCTCATGGTTTTGGAATGGGCACATATGTTTAAGATGGTCAGGTGTCCATATACTTCTTGTTATATAGTGTAAGAGAAAAGAGCTAAGAGCTCTTAGTGTGAAATCGCAGCAGATCAAACCACTGTACAAAATTAGGTAAATATTAAAGCGCCTTTATTATGCTTTTTCAGATATTACCATTCATGTAGTGTGTTATACGGCTGTTTGTGAATGTAAAACATCTGCAAAGTTTCAAAAATCAAAGAGCACGACAAACAGAGTTATTGACTCCCAAAAGAAAGAACCGATTCTGAACAGCTGAATCGAGTCGTCAGTAATTCCAGACTTACTTCCTGTACTAACCTACGTAGGTTTGTAACAAAAAACCTCGCCTCTGGTCTTCATTGGCTGCTCCCGAACAGAAGACATTGTAAAAGCAAAACCACTTTGCATGGACTCTCAAAGGTTGAGGATGTAAAGCGTCAGTAGTTAGAATTAATTTTTAAAATGATACCACAGCAGTTCAATTCTGACCTTCGTTTGTGTTCCCGTCGTTTCACTGACGACTGCTTCTCAAATCTAGCTGAAGTCAACGCGGGATTTACGAAACGATTATTCGTTAAAGATGGGGCCGTACCCACTTTATTTGTACTATCTTGTGCCTCTGGATCACAACCTGTAAGTATGATTAATTATTTATGTATATATTTTCTACAGAGTGTTCCAAATACATGGATTTGTTGTATACGTATACAGCCAGTGCACAGCTGTTAGCCTGTTAGCTTGTTAGCTGTTAGCCTCTGCTAATTACCCGTTCAGATGTGGTAATGGGCGTTTCCTTTCCAACACGTGCTGTAAGTAGTAGACCAATCACAACAGACCGGGACATCTGACTAATCAGAGTAGAGTAGGCTTTCTGAAAGGAGGAGATTAGAGTGAACGGATCCTTGAGGGAGTCGTTTGTGACACGGAGAAAAAGAGTTGATGCTGCTATGTAAATTATGAGAAAATTGAAGTGTTTTTTTCCACCTTGGATGCATGTTAAACTATTGTATGAGGCTACTAAAATAAAATTAGGTACTTTTATATAGCATAATAAGGGCTCTTTAACTTATCTTATGATGCATAGCCCACCCATGAAAGTGAGGCTGAGTGTGGCAACTCAGACACTGCAAACAAGACAAAAGAAAAACATTATGTGGATCACCAACAACCAAGCAAGTCGGATGACTCAGACTCTGCTTCATTCGTGTGTTTGGGGGTGTGACTTTGCAGGGAACATTGAAGAGAGCGGCTGTTTGGTCACTATTTGACCAGAACATCTGTGAAGCTAACTACACTTATTCAACTGTAAAAACAGTGTTTTAGTAGTGTTCCACTAGTGTTCTAGTGTTTCAGGCAGAAGGCTAGGGCATAATTCAGACAACCCTTGCCATGCTTCAATGTGTGGAGAATAATGCTTTGTTAAATATACTGTGCTTCTTAGCAATAATTCCAGGTGTAAAAACATCTCATTGAGGGATGTGTAAACTGAGTATAGCAGTAACACTGATTTGTTTTCCCAGTATCGTTACAGATATGGAGGAGCTGGTGCAGGATCTGGTGTCTGCATTGGAGCAGACCTCGGAGCAGGTTGAGCTGGATGATCTGTGGCAGGAGATGGTGCTCAGGCCACTGCAGCACCGGCGCCAGGTTCGCAGGCGGAGGGGCCGCAAACGACGCTGTGATTTTGAGCACAGCCTCTGCCTCAGTGAAGCCTCTGAGTCCAGCCTGGATGAAGCCTTTGTGAGAGAACAGAGACACGGGGCTGCAGGAGCTGTGGCCATAGCAGCAGGTCCTGTGCTGGCTGCTAACCACAGTGATTCCGATGACACGCTGATTGTCAAGCGCTGGACTCCATCATCACTGTCCTTCCGTACCAGACAGCATTCCTGGCCAGAGTCGGACTCATTCACAGAGAACACACCAGGAAGACCTCTGCGCAGACGCCGCAAAGTCAAACGCATGCCACCAAACGTGAATGTAAACGTGCAGCAGAGATTTAGAGTGTGTGGATTGGAGAGAGGTGAACAAACCCATCGTCATTGTCACCACCACCATTATCATCATCATCATCATCATCATCATCATCATCAGAGGTCCTATAAGAAGCAGAGACTGAGCCGGCTAAAAAAGCGCTCTGGGGGCTGGTCTAAGCAGGACAACGGCTCTGTGGGGGCTGGAGTGGGAGGCTTGTCTCAGGAATGCTGGAAGGACAAGATCCTGCGCCAGGCCAAGGAGAAGAAAGAGGCGTCTGATGAGAACATGTCAGAATGGTATTTTGAAAATCTTCCAAAATTCAAATTAGATTGCTAGAAAACAAGAATAACCGTGAATACACTGAAGCAAAGAGTGTAAACAAAAATAGTAGCATCATCTGCAGTGCTGTGACCCTGACCAGGATGAAGCAGTTACTGCAGATGAATAAAAGAATGAATAAATATTGATGGAAAAATCAAAAATGTACTATTAAGTGCAGTAAACAGTTAAAAAAAAAAAAAAAAACCCTAATTAGCAGCTATAAAAGGAAATCGACTGGTAGGCTGTTCAAACATGGAGATTTGAGCTGTCTCACCTTTTTAACATTTTCAATCTGAAAATTGGTCTATTACTTAATATGTTACATTTTTTAACAACATGCAACAATTCTTACAATGGCTTTTTTTTTTTTCCGGAAAATATAAGCTTGGAAATCTACACTGGTCACTGTAATGCAAAATACATGAAAGAAACACGTCAACATTTTATATAAAACCTTGTAGTGACTTTTGCACAGTACTATATATATATATGTATGTGTATATATATATATATATATATATATATATATATATATATATATATATATATATATATTGAGACTTGGTACCATTTTACACAGCAGAACTGTGTCCCCCCCCCCCCCCATTCATTTTAGTAATTAAGCTTGATAACAACTCTGGCAGTGATCATAAAAGTGAAGACATTCAAAACAATCTAGAAGCTCCCCTAAATCTCAATGTCAATAGTCAGTGTGGCCTCATTGCACCATCATTCATACAGGCATCAATTCATCAACTGGATAGGTATTAAAAATGAAGGCCATAAGGCATGTAGTCCTCTGTTGCTGTGGTGATCAGTCGAGGGAATTTGCTGTTGCTTGTTGCCTCTTAGCTACAATTAGCTTAGGATGCCTCCTTTCTAAAAAAAAAAAATACAAATAATATGTTTGGTATTGTATTGATCAGTGAGAAATGAAGTTTTAATAGAATCCTAGTTAATTAAATTTGAGGTGAAGTGGATAGCTCTCCCACCTCCCACCTGCACTGGATCCTCTCCAGTGTATCACACAAATGTCTGACGATTGACTTTGACTCAGTGAATTACTTCGGTGTCAATGGAGACCCTCAATTTACTTAACTCATTCTGTTAGAAACGTCAGAGGTGAATGAAGCGCAATCTCTTACTCGTTTGTCTTGGAAACCTATTGAGTAATAAGTATAACAGAATCTAAGCACTATTGTATGTTTTAGTTTTTTTTTAATGTATTTTTAAAAAACTTATTATTACTTTTTTATGTTTTTTGCTGCTTGTTCCATAAGCATGCAACATTAGACCATATATCTCACTACTTCTTCTTCCTTCTATCCCACACTCAGACCCCTGCTCCATCCGTAGCCCTTCCTCAGATCCATGATGATGTAATTATCTGTGGGTTGGTTTAAAGGAGAGAGTGAGGCGTCAGCAGCAGCCAATAATAGGCCAACAGCCGGCTTTACATCTTCTAGTTTAATTTGGGCTGACCCCGCATGGCCTCTCGATGGTGCTTGTTTTCTTATTTTATGGAAAAATCAATACGCCTCATGACAGAAAACAGCTCCGGAGAAGAAATAAATGGGAACACTATGTTGCCCTGTCAATCATTTCTCACTTACACTTGTGCCCCTCGTGCCTGATGGCCGTGCGCTTGGATTGGATGGGAGCGTTGCAAAGAAGTGCTTGGGTGACGTTGGAATTTAAAGCTAAGCTCGTCCAAATCACAATCAGAACTGGACATGGATGGATGTTTTGAAAGTCACAGGGCTGAAGTTGAGCAGGATAGCCAATGCATTTTAAAATGCAAATATCTCACTACCTTTAGGGTCATCACACACACACACACACACACACACACACACACACACACTGCGAGGCCAGATGTTAGTTTTAAGCATGTGGTGTATGTGAGTTACAGCTCATCTTCCCTCTTGGCCCTAGCGCACAGACATTGTCCAGACTTTCCTTAAACCAATCCAAGTGTGCGTGAAGCAGCTGTTGGCAGCTCCAGCTGGGCTGAACATCCTTGATTAGACCGGCTTTGGGCTCAGTGCATGGTGCACCACCTGGTGTTCATTCTGACCGGCCGGAAGGCCTCACCTTTGGGTACGCACACCCTCACCGGCACTGCAACTCTGGCTCAGAGTGACCCCACCTTAATTTAGGAGAACCAGACAACTATGAATCAGCATCCTTTTAGTTACAGCTAAATTTCAATATGAATTGTCATCATTAAGGTATGTGTTTGTATGTGAGGGACTGGTAGCGTGGATTGCTAGTGTTGCTAGGATAGGCTCTGTATCCACTGGGGCCCCTGACACAGGATAAAGTCGTTACTAAAGATTAATGAATGAATTCATTTATTTATTAAGCAAAATTTATCTAGGACAAAGATTGTAAATTTTTTCCCTTAATAAAATTGCACTAGTTACATAGTTTTGGTTTTCATCTGAAAATTGTGGTTTTGTTAATTTGATGATGATACTTTTTTAAAAAAAAATATTTTTCTGGAGTCTGCACCGTATATGGTGGCAGCCATGTGGTTATTAAAATGAGACACACTACTGCTTCAGATTTCCCAACCACTGAAAACTGATTCCGGTTTTCAGGTTGAGGTTGGATGGACCGGTCTAGGGTTATTTATTTATTTATTTATTTATTTACAGGTTTTATTTTTTTTATTGGTTGTTTTGCTTAGGTATATAAATGCTCAGCTTGTCCAATTAAAATTAAGCCTAAAAAAAGCAAGTATAACATATCCATTATTTATTTATTTATTCTTTCAATCATTTATTCAATCATTTATTCAGTCGTTCTTTTAGAGCCAAAGCTTCCAGATTCGTGAGTTAGACGTTAATATGTGTTGTGTTATTAACTTTATGTAGCTACTTACACTTGTCATTACTTTGGTAATTTTGATTTGGGAAAGTAGGCAAGGAGTTTGGGATTGTATTCCAACTTGCCCAAGTTCGTTTTCACAAATCCCTGAGACTAATCCAATTATCTATGCTGAAAGAGGCTGGAAGACCCTTTTTAATCAGACACTTTTAGAAGAGGGCATGGTGTCGGAATGGGTCTCTGTGTTATCAGCGAGACACCCCTCCTAGTTTTCCGTCTTTGTTCTGGAGTGCAGAATAAGCCAGTGCTCAGTGACTTGCCAATGCACAGTAATCTCACCCCAAACTGGCCTATTGGTCTCAAGAGGCTGGGATTATATCCTATTGATTACACCCTGTCTCGGAAGTGTGTTTTGGGCTCACCTCCCCTGGATATATGTAGACAATGAGACAAGAAGGGGAAGAGATTAGCTCATTTAAGGCAAGCTGCTGGTGAGACGTCTTCCTAGAGGTCCTGGGCTGTGTGGAGGAATTTTGATGATGAATCAAATGTCAGCATGAGCGTTGTTTGAGCATGTATCATTCATCTCTATATTTATTGATGCATAGTTCTACTTAACACAAGGCAAGACAGAGACAGATAAACTCGGTTGAAAAGTTCTCCTACTGAAGGTCATGTTAGAGGGGGAAGGGAGGCTCCTACACGCCGAAAGAAAAATGTTATTTTCAATAATGCATGGCATTAATTAGCTACTACTTAATGGAAACCGTTTCATATTGGCAGCGAGCCTCTCAAGGCAACATCACATTACACCTTTAATAATGTTTAATACTTAATGCGCGGTCCTAATTAATTGTTTATATTGCACCTATCATTCTTCTTCAAAACGAGCTCACTTCTTCCTCTTCTTTGACATCCAAGCACGTAAGCAGAGATTCAAGTTCACTTCGAATTTCTAAAGATACACTTGTCACTTAAATGTGCTTGTATCCAAAACAGTTTGATTTCTTCCACATATCTGCTGATAATCACTCGTGAACCTATATTAAAAACGAAACCATTAGTACTGTATAGTAGACAGTAGACAGAGAAGCTGGTTTACTTTACATTTTCAAACCCAAAGTCACCTGACTATTCGTTTCACCAAAAATGGAGCACTGTTATGAATTAATAAAACAGCCTCTGTAATGCTATACGTGTTTCTGGGTGTGACCAGACCAGCAGTTCGCCATGAGGAAAGCAGTTGTTCTCCATGCTGCTGTCTTCACAGGGCGATTAACTCTCATTATGAATCTCACAATGCCAGGATGAGCACTGGCTGTCTTCCTCTTGCTGTAAGCAAGATGTAAGCACTGCAATGCTGCTCAGCCTCACTTCCAGAGGCAAACAGTCAGCTGAGGATCGAGTGTGTGTGTGTGTGTGTGTGTGTGTGTGTTTGTGGCCATGCACATGTGTGTGCTTATCCAGGAGTGCTGGGCTAAGCCTGTGTTATTCCCTTAAGACCATGACCCCCCTCCCACATCTGCTTCTTGGGTGTGTGAGGGTGCAGCAGTGTGGAGGCCATCTGCTTCTAGTGATGCATGGTGTGCCGGTACGCTGGGCCGCCCGGCGCCCAATATGGTGAAGTCCTGCATCAGCAAGTGTGTGACCCACACCAACCTCTCTCCTCATGGTCAAGGTCAATTCTGATAAGCACGTGGCAAACTGCGGAGCAGATGCGTCTGTCAGCTCCACCCAAGACGTACGGCTCACCCGCTATGTCTTAGATGATACGGAGTGCGATGCATTAATTGACCAAAGTTCTTGTATATAAGTTTTGGGCTGTCAGAATTAATACTAATTTATCTTGATCTTATCATCTTTGATATAGACATAATTGACTGGTAAAAAAACAAACAACAAAAAAAACTACAGGTTAATCTTTCATTCTTTGAGATTTCTGGATAAATTGCATCAGTAATTGGTTTCAAACTATAGTACTAAAAATGTAATATACAACAGAAGTATATTTATTTCAGCATTTTATCACTCTAATTGCATTATTTAAAAACTAGCAACTTTGAACAATTTCCGCATTCATGTCATGTCATATATCCTTGAAAAACATATTTCCTGCTATATGTCACTTTTTTTTTTATTATGACAAATTTTTCCTTTTTAAACCTTTTAATCACACATTCATTTATTTTAGAACCAAAATAATAGTTTCTAGAATACTTACATTCATGGAATTTGCGTCTCTATTTACTCAAAACATTGATAATTATTGAATTTATATGAGATATTTGTACTACAAAATGATATCAAAAACATTTAATAACAGTGCATTGTATTTTCTTGATTAAACAATTTTTCAATCGAATCACAAGGTCGTTGGTCTTATAAAGTATGCAAATGTGTGGAGATTTAATTAGCATAAACAAATGTAATAATAATTGTAAGAATATCACTAACCACCTGTTAAAGATGTATTCTTATTTGTTGTAGTGATATCTATTTTATTTTTTATTTTTAAATAAGCCTATTCACCTATAATGTCTTTCCATAATTTCATATTGCAAGTGTGTAAAAAAGTTACATGAGCAAAATAGTATGAAAGATGAAAAAGTCCAACAACATTAGAAAGTATTTTGTGTTAGACTGGGACATTTTAACACACAAATCTCTCTGATAGCTCTGCATCCCATCCAAAGTGTTTAGTCCTAAATCTCTAGGCCATACTCCCAGTGTTCCCAGAATAGGCTCGCTGATCCACTGTGACCCTGACCAAAACAAAGCTTTGATATTGAATGAATGATTGAAGGAATTGTCTGATCAATGCATATGAACTGTCACTGCTTGGAACTGTTCAGTGTCAATAGTCTGAGTTTGGAGTGAATCTGTTTCGGATTTCTGCTGTGAGCTGTTGCTCCAGGCCTCAGTGTCGCTAAGAGCAGATGTTGTCCAGTTGTTGCATGAGTCAAAGTCCTAAGGCCTGAGGTCCATTCTGTGCATGAGCACTTCTCAGCAGACGGAGAAAGCAGGAGGGGGAAAAAAAAATCTGGTGCATTGCTGTCATCCTCAGAAAAGGCTGGGCAGATTAGATTGGAGTTGACAGGGAGGGATATTCAATTAGATTGGGCATGTCAGTCAAGAGCTTCGATCCGCATCTGTACCTGCCCCTCCCTGGCGTCTTTCTCCAAAGCAAGGACCTTGTCTGCTACATCTGATCTGATTCCACTTACATACAGTATTTATTATAGTAATTTTTTAAGACACTTTTAAACATATAAACTAATGTCAAATCCTGAAAGATGTTTTGTCACTGGATGTGTACAGTGTAATGGATCTGTTAATTAAAAGGGAGGAAAAAATGATAATACTGGGAGCTAAACTAAATTTTAGGTGATAAACCATGTTCTCTGTTTTCCTGTAGTGAGACGAGTAGCGTGTGCAGCAGTGATCCTGGTCTTTTCACCAATGATGAGGGAAGGCAAGGTAGGAATATTAGTTTTCGTATATCGTGGCATGAACATCAGCATTAATGAAACAGATAATTTATTATTATTATTATTTTTTTTTAGAATAATTAGATAAATTGTGCTGTTTTGAAAGCATGTAACACTGTTCCAGGAAACACATACGTAGATATACTCAAGGGTTAGAAAAGGGTACACTTCTTCTGTGTTTTGGTTTGTATTTATCTATTTTGTTTGCAATTGTAATCTGTAATTCTGTAGTTGTAATTGGCTGGGTTGCATTATTGATAAATGGGAATAACAATCATTGATTTGTGAAGCAAAAAACAACAAGAAACAAAACAAAAACACTATGGTGATAGTAACATGTCTGAATCTGTAGTGTTTTAAACCAGGAAATACCTCTACTTTAGCCAAACCAGCCATACACAAGGAACTGTATCAGTACCAAACCGATCATAGCAGAAAATGTTCTTTATTGTAACAAGGAAAAACAAATAGGATAATGTCGCTGTGTAGCCTGATTGCTGTGGGTGGCACTCACCGCGTGCCCATGCGGTTCTAATGAGAGGTTGTCATGTAGTGCTAATGAGCGCTGAAGGCTTTGCTAATCTCATTAGGTGTGGAGGTGCTAGGCATCCTCTGATTTAACAGTTGTCACTACACCTTGACTGTGAGAGGCATGGCCTTGCTGTGTAGCTGACTGACAGGTCCGTTGAGACCACTATGTCTGGAAATGTGTGTGTGTGTGTGTGAGGTGGCGTCCCCTTTGCAACTCAGTTATGAACAGGGTTTCAACTAAGCCCCTGGTTGACCCAGAAGCAGCACTGAGGTTGCACTTCACTTAACATCATTTGACACAGAGGGCACATGTAGCTATAATTGAAAATTTATGATTCTCCTGAAATTAGTATGTGCTGCGGAGAATCATTGAGTCACTTAATCTATATAATTGCAGGCAGGTGAGGAATCGAGAAACATCATGGTAAATTTATATTAAGATTGATGTTTATATGAAGTAAACATCACATTCTCTTCCTAGCAACCATGTTTAATGATATTTTTTTCTGATTCGTCAGAAGGTGTTGATTAATTATCTATAACGACAGCCCTTACAGTAATGGTTTTTATATAATGCTCCTGTTTTAATATGCTATAATGTCTATAGTAACAACTATAGAAGTCTACAAAGCTGTCTTATAATAAATGGCTTAAAAACATGCTGTTATTAAACAAAGAAACATGTATAATCATTGACATGGTTAAGGAGCGTTTATGGAAGGAGTCTCCATTGTCAGAGCTTTGTAACTGTCAGCTGTAAAGCTGTAAGGTTTCTACCACAGGAATGTCTAAGGATTTGACATTTTCTCTCTAGCAAGCTGTATTTTTTTTGTTTGTTTGTTATATTAACTATAAGAGAAAGGGGGTGACTGCTTATAGCTATGATAACATAAGTGATAACAGGAGGCAATTTGTTTTGTGGCTGTTCCACATTACGTATACTGTAACTATAATATAATATAAAAGTGTCATTCTTTAACAAACAAACAAACAAACAAACAAACAAATAAATAAATAAATAAAATCATGTTGTTGATTATTTTCCTATAACAGAACACCCTGTTATGTCTTATTCCTTATATACATTTCATGATATCGATCATTTAGGTATCACGACTTAAGAATTTCACTTGTTTGCTACAGTTGAATGTTTTCTTCTGCAGGTGATGATGAACAGAGCGACTGGTTCTTTGAAGGTGAATGTGCATCAGGCATTGGTGTTCAGGGCCTGATCTCCAGCAGGGAGTCAGAAACAGCCCCCAGAGCCGCTGCACTCGACGCTATGAGAGAGAACCATCGCTCGGCTACTTTCCTCCACCCGAGCCAACCCAGTCAGAGAGGTAGAGCCAGTGTCTGCTTACACTGTGCTGAAACGTTCCTAACAAAGTGACTCATTGACAGTCCTAGTTTGTAAACATCATTAGGAGTAGTTCAGATAATGTGACAAATAACCATATTTGCTTTGCCATATAGTCAGCAGATTACATCAGCGACATACATAATCTGAAATTACAATACATGTAATAGCTAAGAGCTCTTTCTAGCTTTAAGATGTATAATAGCTTGCTCAAGGCCCCCAAACCACCAGGGGGTTGTAAGAATGCAAGATAATAATGATGTAACAGTAGTTTTCATCTAAATGAATCATTTTTGGCGATAAGGGACAGTGATACCGTGGTTATTACCATGATTCAGGCTTTTGCATGGAGCCCCCTTGTGGTCTGCAGTTTGAGAGGTATGACCAGGGTGAGGAGGTCAGGGAATGGAGTAGGATGTCCCCTAACGTTTCCAAAGGTTAAGAAACAGCTAGCAAAAGAGCAATGTAATACAGAAGAAGATTTTGTGCGTGCGTTCATGTGCTGTTGGAAATAATGTAAGTGAAATAATGAGTGCTCCTACTGCATAAAAGTATTCTAGTACATTGCATAAGTATGGGGTAAAATATGAGGGGGAGATGCTGTTATAGGAAAATAATCACATGAATTACTGTTCCAACCCCAAAGTTGATTATTTTCCTATAACAGCAAGCCCTGTTGCATTTTATTCTTCTACCCCCACAACTTGCCAATATGAACATTTTTTTTAACTTCTATTAGAGTGACACATTGTGCTTCTTCCCCCATGAATGTCACTTCAGATCAAATTACAAGTGGGAGCTTGAGAAACAATTTACATTTATGGCATTTGGCAGATGCCCTTATTTAGAGCGACTTACATTTATCTCATTTATACAACTGAGCAGTTGAGGGTTAAGGGCCTTGCTCGATGGCCCAGTAGTGGCAGTTTGGTTGTGCTGAGATTTGAACTCACGACCTTCCGATCAATAGTCCAAAATCTTAACCGCTGAGCTACCACTGCCCATATAGATATCTCCATTGGAGATGCTGGGGTTTGAACCCAGGACCTCATACAGGCAAAGCATGCACTTGACCACTGAAATACATCCCCTGCTACTTGATACTCAAGTTTCCGAATGGCAGTTTCAGCTGGTAATTCCCTTTTTTCCTCCAAACATCTTATTTTTATTCATCACCAATTACGCTGTAGACAATGCCATCTCTTATTGCTAGATATATTTTACAATAGGGATCAGTTTTAAGAAGGCAGCATAGCTATCTACAGTATTACTCTCTCTCTCTCTCTGTTTCTGCTCTCCCATGCCCCCCTTCTATCTGAGCATCATAACTGTGTGTGTGTTGCAGGTTGTCATGCTCGTATAAACCGTTTGCCAGGTGTGACTGCGTGCTGCATTAGAAAAGGCAGAAGGAGATTGCCTGCCAAGGTGAACTGGCATATTATAAACATTATACAAGACCTGCAGAACACATTACTTTTACAGCATGTTAATAAATCCTGACAGCGTCCTGCGGGTCTGAGGTATTGCCATGTTACAATCCTTTTTCGCTCAATACATTGAGCTTGTCTTGTGGATGTGTTGCAGGATAATAATATTGCTGCTTGTGTGGACAAGCTGAGGAACTACTCACATGATTCCTATCAGAGGGAGTAAGATTTTACTGTAACATTTGTTTGTGTTAATTATTTAATGAATCACTTTATGGCTTTTGAAAATAATGAATATTTTCAGGTTTTGGCTGCCCCCCTATGGGAAGCGAGATAGAAGACAGGTACAACTGAATCTCATTCGTTTCTTCTGTGGTTTGTTTTTGAGTTTGTTGTCCATTTACTGTAATCTCATTTATTTATTTATTTATTGTTATTTTTTTTCTTCTTTATTTTCAGCTGAAACCTTTGTGTTCATTGTCTATTGGCATGGGTCCAGACGCCTCCCATCCAAGATGCTCCATATCTGAATGTAAAAACAGGTGAGAGTTTGTCTGCTTTTCTACTCTTTATTTCCTACCAAAGTACATCTCAAAATAAAATAAATAAGATTTATCTAATAATTCTGTATTCAGATGTTTTTTTTTTGTTTTTTTTTGAAAGCCATGCTCTTCTCTAAGAATGATTTTTGTCATTACCAGAAAAACGTCAGGTTGACTTTTATTAGCACTTTTGTCCTGTCAGAGTAAAATAACTGCGCTTTGCTTTCTGTCATTCTGTTTATACGCACTAAACACTCTTCTAAATTATCATTGAGCCAAGTGACAAGGTGAAACGCTATTGTATTTATGCCACTCAGTTCAGCAAAACCTCCCCTCACTGTAGGCAGGATTGAGTTGCTTACAGAATGTGTAAAAAGATTTTTTTGTGTGTCTCCCGGGTGCGTGGAACTCAGCATTGAACAGATCTGCTGTCAAAGCTCAATATATTGATGGAGCATTTTTAGTTAACTTCTCCAAATGAACCGTGCATAGAGCGAAGCGGTACAAGGGTTAACCGATTTGACCTGCATGAAAGTTTTGCAGCAGGGTCAGTGTGTTTTTGATGTGTATAAAATCACTACAGTGGACAAGTCCCTCAGGACTGCAGCTCAAACCATGACCTTTGTGATCTACAGGCTTGATGTACATGATGCGTGTCTGATTTGACAATGTTTTGTGCATTTACATGAATATAAAGTGCGAACTGGGCGAAATATTTTATGAAGTAGTAAAAATCAGTTCAGTTGTGCAGTTCAGGCACAGTTAAAAATATGAAGAATATGGAACTAGTCAGTAAACTTAAATATAAACAAGAATCCAATATATTTATTTATTTTTGCTCTTATGGTATGTCAAAGGGGAGTCATGCTTAGAGGTAAATACGGGCTCTGAGGGATCTGCGTATTTATTTAGAGTTTAATTGCCTGAAGACCGTTCGACTTCACTGCATTATGCCTTTGGTGCCTATTTACGGTGCATTCTTAATTCTCTCCCTCGCGCTCTCTCTCTTCCTCTGTCCCTCTCTCTCTCTTGGGCCACTCTAGAAAGCTCTCCTTCTATCCTTGATGAGGGGCAGAAACACAACGGCAATAAAGCAGCCACTCTTCTTAGCGCTGTCTTTCATACTCATCGCCTTTCTTCTCCACCTGAAAGGTTCCTTCAGATTGGAGTTTGAAGCATGTTGAATACTAATTTCTGTCTATTAAAAGCCCCTGGTATCTTTGCCATGCTCTCATTTGAATGCTGTACACATGGGACGCCTCTTAATTCCTTTATAGAAGAATTGCAGATCCCCTTTACTTCAAAAAGTATAAATCATACTCCCAAATGAATGAGGGAGAGAGGAGGTTGATGCTGGCTATGTCTGATGTGTCCCGCCCATTAGTAGCAGCCGCATTGAGCTCCCAAAGCTGCTGGGTTCTGGCCTGTGTGGGGAAGACATGTCTGTCCTCCTGACCCAGGCCTCCAGCAAAGCTTCAGGCGGCTACTGCGTACTATCTACAGTTATGTGACAAAATTGTTGGCTTTTTAAAATTTTTATTTTTTTATTTTTTATTTTTAACATATTTGGATAAGCAAACATTTTATCCTTTTTGAAACAGTGCCTATTATATGAAGTTGCTACACTCTGTCAAATGACACATAAAAGTGTCACGATTTCAATTAACAAAAAAAAAAAACCCACGTCAGTCACACGGAGAAAGTAAGTACACCCCTACATTTATCACACATTCAAATCCATAACATTAGAATCAGGTGTTCAAGATTGGGTGCCAGTTAGAACCTGCTTAGGGAGTACAGGTGGAACCTGTCTTATTTATACCCCTCTCATATCTAGTGTCTGGTGTTCCCTTTGCTATTGAGGTGTGTGGTGTCATCATGCCAAGATGATGGCACCACACACCTCAGGTTGTGGATGCTTATGAGTCTGGCAAGGGATTTAAAAAGATCTCCAAATTCCACTGTAAGGAAAATCATCCACAAATGGTGGAGATTTCAAACAAGTGCCAGTTTGTCCAGGACTGGCCGTGCAAGCAAATTCAGCCCAAGAGCAGATCTGATGCAAAAAGAAGTCTCCAAGAACCCCAAAATTTCATCACAGGATCTGCTAGTAAGTCTTACCATTGGTGTCAAAGTGCATGTTTATACAATCAGAAAGAGATTGCACAAATTTGACCTGCATGGGAGGCGTGCCAGGAAAAAGCCTTTGCAAGACTACAGTTTGCCAGTGAGCATATATACAAAGACGTGCTCTGGACAGACAAAGCAAAGATAGTTGTTTGTCCACAGTAACAGCAGACATGGTTGGCACAGACCAAAGACAACTTTTCAGGAGAAGAACCTCATACCAGCTGTGAAGCATGGTGGTGGAAACGTACGGTTTGGGGTTGCTTTGCTGCCTCAGGAACTGGACAGCTCACTTTCTTTGACTCAACTATGAATTCTGCATCATATCAAAGAGTGCTAGAAGATAATGTGAGACCATCTGTCCGAAAGCTGAAGCTGAACCGAAAGTGGATTTTCAACAGGATAATGATCCTAAGCACACTAGCAAATCCACCAAGGTATGGATCGAAAAGAAGGGTTATGGAATGACCTAGACAAAGCCTGAATTTGAATCCCATTGAAATGTTGTGGGGGGGATTTGAAACCGGCAGTATATGCAAAACAAAAAATAAAACCATCGAACATCTTGCAACTGAAAGAATATTGCATGGAAGAGTGGTCAAAAATCCAGCAAGCCTGGTGGTCAATTATGCAAAACGCCTTCAAGAAGTTATTTCTTCTAAAGTGGGCAAAACTAGCTTCTGACGCCAAGGGTATACTTACTTTTTCCACAGAAGAATATCACTTCTATTTATATTTCTATTGAATAAATGATTGAAAAAGCTAATTTCCCTTGTGGTTTTGTTCATGTGGTTTTGTTCACAATTTCTATGGGGTGTACTTATTTTTTCACATGACTGTAAATGTATGTACATTGCATACACAATAAAATATTGTAGTAACAGGAATAAGAACAAATCTTCTCTATGCTGCTACTGCAGAAAAGTATTGGTTTGTAATTAGTTTGGAATAACTAAAGAATAAATCATGATGGGACATCGTGTTACAGGAAAATAAGCACCGACACAGTGCATGATGTAATATAGTCCAGTGCAACGTTATCATTTTCATTTAACAGCATGTCCTCAGTGTGTGTATATTGCTCTTATACTACAGCAATTTGCCAATGTTGGAAGTTTTTATTCATTAAAAACAACATGCATGTTTTATCCATTTACAGTTATGTTTATCGTTAACTTCTATGAAACAAGTTCATTCCTGTTACTGCTTCTGTTATAATAGTCGTTCCTTCACCGGCTTTTCTTTTTTTTTCTCTTTCTCGAAGTTAATAAGACACAAAAATAACAATCGTAATGTAATAATATAAATGTAAGAAAACCTCTACAATATGACAGTATTTTTTATTTTTCTTCATGGCTGTTGGTCAAAGCAAAGCTGGTGGCTTTTTAGATGGACACAAAACTTTTCACTGATTTATTTATAAAAATTTTTTTTTTCTGATATCACTTTTTAAAGATGTCAAGGATTAAAAAAAAAATAATTCAATTAAATATTATTAAGCTTCTCAGTTTCACTCCTTGTAAACCGTATCAGTTGATCTTAATTATCGCTAGCAACCTGATATTTGTTTCAATTTTTTCCACTCAGTATGCTTATATGATAATCCATGAGCATGATTAGCTCCACCAGATTGTTTTGTATTGGTGAACTCCAGCTTGTACTCGTCTCTGTAATACCTCACACTGTCATGCAGTGTTAAAATGCATAACTGCGTCCCACCTGCTTCTGGCACGTGCACGTTTTCTCGATAGACTTTATTTATTTCTAAATGACATTCGGCGGCTCCAGATAAATCATAGTCCTCCACCACTCCTCTCGCCTGCTTTTCATTTTAATTGTGAGCTCTTGATGTCAGCAGTTAGTATATTGGTGTGAGTGGCCTATTGATTATTGATTTGCTACCATTGATTGCAATCCCAGGGGACCCTAATCCTTTTTGATTCATTTGAATACCTCTATTCATCTTGAGATCCTCCTCACACCTGGAGTGGCCTGTAGCTTAATGAAAATAGATGGTGGGCCAGCAGCTAGCTGTAGCTCTCACGTGTTTTTGATTTATTATTTTTAATTGATATATTTGCTTTGGAGGTGTGGGCATGCGAATGACAATTGACCCCGTTGTCAGTGTGATTTTACACTATGCCCAAGGGACCAGCGAGCACTAAAAAAATGTTCTTTTTCCACGACTCAGTCGATTTTTTGAATCAAAGTTTATCCCTTGTCTTTTTGGTAATCGTCATAAGTTTTGTTGCTTTTTTTAGCCAGTGTTTGAGGAATACGTTGCGAAAACTTTCAAAAACCCCTTTTATGAATTCTGTCCTCCAGACATTATTAGGCCATCAAATTAAAACATTCTTTGTCACACTGAAAGCTTGTGATTCAAACCTTGCGGTTTCATGAGACGTATTTATCAGATACATGCACAACCCATTCATTTTGTAATGAACTTTTATAACAGTGGTGTGCCCTAAGTGACTTTATTGAACTCTACTTGAAAGGACTGTGAGCTGTTATAGAGTATCAAGCTGCACTATGTGTTATGGATTTTGGACATCTATGTAAAGTTTATATAGAAACTTGTAAATCTGGATTAAAAGTGTTTCTGTTTACTCTGTAATAGTTGGAGATATTACAGAGGATTTATAACCAATATAGAAGTGAAGTGGAGCTGTGAGAGCTTCTCCTGGACTGATCTGTCTCTAACTGAGAGAGATCATCACAGACATAGACAAGTGAGAGAGAGAGAGAGAGAGAGAGAGAGAGAGAGAGAGAGAGAGAGGGCCATACCCCTTGTGAATTAGACACAAACGCATCTGGGTATTACGTTTAATACTGGCCATGGCAGCAGTGAGTGAAATAATGTGGTGTTTAAGCGCTCATTGATTTTGGAATTAAAAAGTTAGTTTGCAAAGATTTACTGTGGGGAGTTCAATGGCTGAGCTCTTTATCAGTGCAGCAAATGGCTGGTTATACGCTGTCCGACAGAGCTACGATTGAGGGATCGATAGATGCGTGATTTACTAACTGGGATACAGCTAATCAATAAGTATAAAAGTAAATGAAATATGCATTACAGAGATTTTATTAGAGGGAGGTAGCAGGCAGAGAATACCAGTCGAGCCATTTATTTTTATACCTATTGATTATACAACATAGAGGCTTCGCTCATGCTCTCGCTCCCCCACCCCCTCCCCCCCTCCTTTCCCTCTGCTCAGGTAGTGTGAGTATCATGTGATTTATGGCTTTTGAGGTCAGGGAATGCACAGGCAGTTAAAAGGTCCCTATCCCAGCACGAGTGAGGTGAGGGGTTTATACGGCTGCCAGAGATGAGCTGCACTCTGGCAGGTATCACACCTCCATTGTTTTACACATGAGCCTGCATGTACGTAAAAAAAACCCTGACACTGAACTCTCTATACAGTATCTATAACGCTATTTGTGAGAATGCAGCAATTTCACAAATACGAATTATATACCTTGTGTGTGTATTTCCTCTAACTGTACACACACATATATACACACAGATCAGCTCATCAGTCCCTTCCCCCTTGGCAGTAGAGAGGACCTTGACCTTAACTTTACATCACAGTAGACACAGGTGGTCTGCAGCCAGGGTAATTTGTTTATCTGTACCCAGCAGCGACAGAGACACACGGCCCGAGCACCTCCTTTCCCTCCACTGATATTTCTGTTAAAACTCCTGCACTACATCTTACTCTTTCCTGCCTTGAACTGCTGCAGTCCCCGGGCTGTTTTTCATTCTTACAATCTGAAGTTGCTTTCTGAATAGATAATTTCAGTATTTCAGAGCGTTTAAAAAGAGCCATGAGCCAATTCCAAGAGTTTTGCTTCAGTTACTCTTGTGTACTAAAGAAGATTGCGGTTTGTATTAAAAAATATTCCAAAATATTTTACCATGTCCACATTACACTTGATTAGTTACAAAAGATGATGTTTCTGTGTTTCTTTTTTGGTAGACAGCGTAGTGCACATCTAGGAGTGCTGTGTGGAGGAGACATCAAGAGGCGGAGGAAAACTGTAGCATTTCCCAATGCCACTTCAGGTATGGCCCACTGTCAGTCCAGATCATTAGCAAATCCATCTGCATTAAAAGAGTATTGCAAAAATAGATACACTGATATTTCTAGGTAGTTTTAAAAGTTGCTTATGCATATATTGTGTTTTCAGGATCATATCAGTAAAAATATTCTTCAATTTGTGGGCATTTTTTCCATTAAAAGTCAACCAGCTGTCGACTTATCACATAACATTACATATCATACCTTTCCATTTGCTAAGGAGATCCTGAGAAATGATATGATATCTGAACAGAAAAGACTCTTCAGGCGCTTCCTCTTCATTTAAAACTTTCTGTTGGAATATTAATCTTTTTACTTGACAGTCGACAAGTCAGGACTTGAAGGTTAAAGGTTGAGAGAAACCTTTATATTTAACAGGGAAGCAATGTCAAATGGATTTTTGTAAGTCTGAAAAGGATTCTCAGAGCTGCCTATTCTGATTATTATTCCGAAACCATCAAGGACAGTAATAACAATGTAGTCGAATGCAGTATAGGTCATTCACGTTACCATTTTGCTAGCTTACATGACAAGGATGTCCTGTGGGTGCAGCTGATATAATTAATATGATAAATGTCCAAAGCTACATAAGCTATTTAATAATTTTAATCATGGAAATAAAAATACACTCTGACCCTCAATTGATTTGATTAATTATTTAACTGAAGTTATATTTTAATTGCTTTGCTTTGTATCGAGCACAGGTATGATTCAGGTGCAAGTCATCTGTCTTTTCGCTTGACAGAACTACTTGTTGTGAACTGTGTGACGTGTCTTTCTGAATCATCTGTATTAGGTGGAAGTTCAGAAGATGGCTGTGTATGAACCTATATGTGTAGTTTGAATTACTGTACAGTTTCCAAGATTTTTTTACTGAGCTGACAGTCTTTATTCTCTTAGATAAAAACGTAAAACGTTGCTCAGGTGAAATCATCCTAAGTACTTTTTGTTTAGAAGTTAGTCCTGAACCCCACATGATTTTTGTTCGGTAGTGTACAAGTGTCCACTCACTTTTCCTAAATAGATTTGGTCATTTAGATCAGACTGATTATTTTTCAGCTGTCGTACCGGTGGAACTTGCTGTACTCACAGTTGTTTCAGACATTAGTAAAGGTGTACCACAAGGCTTTGAACTAGGACTGTTTTAAGTTCTTTTGTAAGAGGCATATTATTGAAGTTAGAAATGCAGTCTGCAAACTGCAATTTCATTGTTGAACCCTAAACTGCTATTAATGCATTATTTCAGTAAACCTCATTAGTAAAGTTATAAAGGGCTGAGATACTAATAATAATTAGTATTTTAAGTAAAACACACACACACACGCACACACACACACACACACACACACACGCGCACACACACACACACACACAAATACGATCATGCTTTTAAATTCCTAAGAAACTGGATTAACAAACAATTAGAGTTAAAAAAAAAATAAATAAATTTCATGGCCGATGCTTATAAAACTTATAGACCTCAACTTTTAACTCTTTTTTTTTTTCAGAATTGTGGACACTTGAAATACACGGCTCATTATTATTAACCGTTATTATTACACATTTCATATGCAGCTCTCAGTAGATTTCATCAAGTCCACAGTTCATTTTGGAACGCCAGTATACATGTGACCGGAAAATCCCTGACTTTTGCGAGCAGTCCTAGAAAGAGGAAGATGACGAGAAGAAGTGCGGATTGAAAATGGCGCCATTCATGAGCCTCTCATCCATTTGGGCCGACCCGCCTGCCTTTTTTCATTAGACTGATGGTTCCTGGGTTCTTGTGCACTGCTTCACAGGATTGAAATCTGAATTGGTTTGTCCGCCTCTTCCCCAAAATCTCCTCTGCCTGCGTCTCCTCCTCGGTGCGCTGTTTGTCATTTAAATAACAAATGCGCCCAGTTTTCTGATTTAGTGAGGGGTGCTGGCCTCTGATGTATATTAATATTGCCACACACTGCACTGTACCAGAGTCCATCATTCATTTGGATAAAAGAGGTGGAATTTAAAAACAGCCACTGCTGTACAGGGATACAGATTGCATCCATTTATTGCACTGAGTGATGGAATGGCCAGCCATTCTGTCCTTCACCTCCCCACGCTACCACGCTGCTTCCCATAAAACTTAAAAAAGCCTCACCCTTGCCCCTTCATCCTCGCTGTGGGGGGGCAGACAGAAACCGGGTATTCCTCATTGGCCTTACCTACAAACTTGCGGAAAACAGGATTAACCTCACTTGAAAAGAGTTTTAAAATGGTTAAAGCACCTTCAAGGTTTTTTTGCAAAATCAGTCGTACCTTTTCTCATTGAGGGGAAAAAATACTTTTAAAAAAATCCACTTGTCCACTGTTTTTGCCTTTTGTACTGTATTTACATTCAGAGCATTTTAAGATGTCTTATGGCCTGATTGAACACTACGAACAAAGCTTAGAACTGTTATTTTAAATATTAGCATCTGCAGTGTTAATGTCAAACATCACAATTTAAAATTTGATTCTTTTTCAGCAGTCATTCTGTCATTATTATTATTATTATTATTATTATTATTATTATTATTATTTTTATTTTCGCTGTTTCTTTTCATATGTCCTTGCTTTGCAGTGTATGTTTATGTCCTGAATGTAGTGTCTGGAGTGGGTCTGTTGTGATTTATCATGCAGTGGGTGTCATCCAATGTCAGTGTCTGTGGCTGCATCTGCTCTGTATAAATCTTTACTTTGGCGTCTCACAGGGCCAGCTCTCTCTCTCTGCCTGTATTAGAGTCAGTGAGTGCGGCGCTCGGAAAGATATTGTCTGTTTGATTGTTGAAATGGCAATTACTTTCCTGCTTTTAATTTGTGTTTGTGAATCCTGGCGAGAGATCTAATCAGCCAAGGGCTACAATGTGTGACAGTGTGATTTTCGAACGTGTGCTAAGCAGTGTTCCTGGGTGACAGGATGAGGTGTCTACCAGGGTTCCTCTGGGTATTGTGCTGCTTGTACCCAGCTGTTGCTCAGGCCCCTCTCTTTACCTCTTTAGCACTTAGCAGACATTGTGTTGAAGCTAGCTGTGAGAGAACTCATCAGACTGTTTGGATTGGACGAGCACTCCACTTTGCAGGTCCAAATTGGCTGCCAGAATCACATCTCACTGTCACTAACCTAACCATACGAATACACTTTTCTCTCAAAGTTCTAAACCAGAAACCATTGCTGTTGGATTGTTTATTACACCTTCTACAACAGAACTGCTAAATTCTCTGTTCGGATTCACCAGAAGCTATAACAGCAGCTTTGACAGTAGTGCTGTAAGGTAAACGACAGATGTACAGGTGCATCTCAAAAAATTTTTATATCGTGGAAAAGTAAATTTTTTCCATAATTTAGTTCAAAAAGTGGAACTTTCATATATTCTAGATTCATTACACAGAAAGGGAAATATTTCAAGCCTTTTTTGTTTTAATCTTGATGATTACGGCTTACAGCTCATGGAAATCAAAAATTCAGTATCTCAAAATATTAGAATAAAGAATTTATAATACAGAAATGTCGACCTGAGAAGAGCTCTAATCAGCTAATTAACTCAAAACACCTGCAGAGGTTTCCTGAGCCTTTAATCTCTGTCTGGTTCAGTACACACAACCACAATCATGGGGAAGATGAAAGTAAATGATGCATTTCATTTGGAAATCAAGGTCCCAGAGTCTGGAGGAAGAGTGGAGAGGCACAGAACCCAAGCTGCTTGAAGTCCAGTGTGAAATTTCCACAGTCAGTGATGATTTGGGTTGCCATGTCATCTGCTGGTGTTGGTCCACTGTGTTTTCTCAAGTCGAGAGTCAATGCAGCGTCTACCAGGAGATTTTAGAGCACTTCATGCTTCCATCTGCTGACAAGCTTTATGGAGATGGTGATTTCCTTTTTCAGCAGGACCTGGCACCTGCCCACAGTGCCAAAACTACTAGTAACTGGTTTGCTGACCATGGTATTACTGTGCTTCATTGGCCAGCCGACTCGCCTGACCTGAACCCCATAGAGAATCTCTGATAGACATCAGACCCAACAATACAGACGAGCTGAAGGCCGCTATAAAAGCAACCTGGGCTTCCATAACACCTCAGCAGTGCCACAGGCTGATTGCCTCCATGCCACGCCGCATTGATGCAGTAATTCGTGCAAAAAGATTAAAGCCCCGACCAAGTATTGAGTGCATAAATGAACATACTTTTCAGAAGATCGACATTTCTGTATTGTAAATTCTTTATTCTAATATTTTGTGGTTTCTACATAGAAAGCTGCCTTTTTTTGACTTAGTAACTTCAAGAAAAAGTTTATAATAATTTTAATAATAAAAAATGATTGTTTATAGCTCTTATAATGTAAGTGATAACAGGAACTTGCACTTTTAAAACATGCCATGCTTGGAAAGTATTCAAATTGGGGGTGGTAATTCATCCATCCAATCATTCATTATTTTCCTATACACCCCATCATATTTAGACCTTACATAAACAGTGGTTATTCCAGTTGCATCCTGATGATATGCATCTGTAATTTAATATTGATTCATTTAGTTTGTGAAATGATAAATGTCATTTTTGTTCAAAGAAGTTCAAATAAGTAGATTATATGCTTATAGTTTTATCATGATCTTATATTAGAGATATGAGACTAAATCGGACTATATTTAAACTATTCTATAAAAAATTTTTTTGCATAGAAGACAATAAATGGATTTCATAATTCTTTTTGTAATTATCTTGTTAATATTACCATTTTAATGATCATTTTAAATTCTGCATTAGACCTGCATTAAATCTATGCTTGTATAGTTTGATGTGTCACTAGAGCATCAGGTTGATATCTTAAAAACCGTGAGTCTCATTAACCCACTAGCAAGGGCATACCTTTGTGCTGGAATGCAAAGCACCATGCCAGCTTTCATTTCTATTTTTGGGCTACCATTAGAGAGTGTCATCCCTCTCTCTCTGTCTTTCCTGTGCTGCCCTTTTCTACCTTTCCTCCGTCTGTCTGCCTTTACCCTTCTCTCTCAATCCCCTATCTCCATATCTTCCTTTCCCCCTCTGTCTTTCTCTCTCTATATATCTCTCTGTCTCTCTCTCTCACGCACACACGCACACACACCCATGGTGACAGATCACCTGCGTCTGAGGCCCTGGTGTTCTTGCCCGGCGGTCCGGCCCCCTCTCATTAATGCCCACGCTGGTGCGAGGGCCATATGGCAGCGCAAGACAAATAACGCCAGCCCTCAGCCATCACTTCTGCTGACAGAAATGCAGCCCACCGCACTATTTCGCCCTCATCCGCTCCACTCTGCGTGCCTCCTTCTCCTCCTGCGTCCTTCAAAAGCCCACCACTGAGACGCTTAGTGCCTCTCGCCTCTGCTCTTCTCCCCTCTCTCCTCTCTCCTCTCCCCTCCTCTTCTCTCTTCACCCCTCCTCTCCTCCTTTCCACTCTACTCTCCTTTTCTGTCCTCTCCCCTCCTCCTATCCTGCCCTGTCCTGTCCTAACTTCCTCCTTTCTACATTTTCCTCTCCTTTCTACTCTTCTCCCCTCTTTTCTCACTCTCCTCTCCTTTTTCTATCCTCTCTCCTCCTGTCCTTTTCTCACAATTTCTCCATTTTTCCATTCCTTTCCTCTGTAATCTCTTCTTCTATCCTTTCCTCCTGTCAGTTCATCGTTCATGTCCCTACATCTCATCTCCTCTTTCTATTCTCTCCTCTCCTCTCCTCTTGTCCTCTCCTTTCTTCTTTTCCCACCTCTTCTCTCTCACTCCTTTCCTTTTCTATCCTCTTCTCTCCTCCTGTCCATTTCTCACAATTCCTCAATCTTTCTCTCCTTCTCTCCTCTTTTCTCCCCCCTCTCTGCCATCATCTCTTCTCCTCCTGTCCTTCTCTCATGTCCCTCTTCTCATCTCTTCTCTTCTCTTCTCTTCTCTTCTTCATTTTGTCTATACTGTCTTCTCTTCTGTCTCCTCTCATCTTTTCTCTCCCCTCTCCTCTCCAGGTAAAGTCTTTGTGCATGGAGCAGCTGGTATGGTTTCTATCAGTGTAAATCGTGAAAAGCAGTCTGCTTGTATGTTGGCACACAATCAATCATAAAGCTGTTATGAAAACCTGTAATGGTTGACACACATCAACCAGGTCTAGTGATAAACACTAGCCTTAACACCTGCTGAAGTACATTAGAAAGCCACTCAGTCAGGACTTCTGCAGCTTATTCTGATCACACTGCAGGGTGGAGTCTAGTCCTTTACTCTTTCATTAAGTTATGCCCATTGTTTAATTACCTCAGCATAGTTACTTATGTGATCTGGTATGAACAATGTATCTTATGCACTCGGTTGAATTTAGGTGTAAGTATAATCACCATGCATTATACATGCTAACCTAAAACTCACTCTTTTAATAATGGCTGCTGGTTGAAAATATAAACTCTTGATGATGCCGGAGTGTTTAAGCATTTTAGAGCCAGTCAGTAGTAATGAAATGACACATTTACTGTTAACCATTTGCTTTATTACAACATCTATTTTATGAACATTTATGAGAATGAGCAGCCAGGGGGTTCTAACACTGCTACGGTATCGAGTGGTTTTCCATTTGCCAAATCTGTCGTCCTCTCCACTATCTAGTGGATGTTGCTGTGCTATATACAGTAAGCCACACAAAGGGCTAATCATTAAATAGCCATTCAGTCCTATTCATTTAAGTGCATGAATCAGGAGCCTCATTACTGTCAATGTGTAATTAGCTGATTAATAAACATTGGACGGGCAGGACTGCAGGAAGTGGTTGGGAAATAATTGTTTTTTGAGAGGCTGAACACAAGGAGCCATTAAAACAGTGAAATGCTTTTATTGCTGCTAAGTCATTACTTTACAAAATCCAGTACTTCTGTAGCGGGAATCATAGCAATGCTGTTTGTGGATTCAAAGTTAAAAATCCTTTTAATTAATGCTGTGCAACATGTGACAAATTCAGTTAGCAAAATCCAAATGATAAAATATCTAAAGCAAGGCCTGGGTTGTAATGAAATACTAATAACTATCAGAATTTAAGAGTCTTGACCTTTTCTTAAATATTTGAGGGTCAGCAGTTTCTCATGGTTATGTGATTAAGTGTTTGGCTTTGTTTAGGTCAAACACAGCTTACGGTTAGCCATCATTCCCTCCAGAAATATTAATCAATGATCCTGCCTGCCTTCCTTCCCGTGCTGGCTCAGTTTGGAGGGGAAGTCATCTGGAAAGAGGCACAGGCAGATATAATGGGAACTAGCAAAAGCACATGTTAGTGACGGCTGTATTGCTTAATCCTGTGAGACAGCCCAGAGCCACAATGTCAGTTTTAGTTCCCACTTTAGTCGTCTAACCCAGGAGCTCATCTCAAAATGGCTGTGTAACATGAACAAACTTCTGAAGTGACCAACATAGACAGGACACTCTAAATGATGTTTTTATTTCAGAGCGTGCAGGCAGCAATAAGGTTGCGCATTTTGGTTGTTGTGGAATGATAAGTGTTGCATGTATGTAATATTTGAATTCTGGGAAAGATAAACTATCCATTACGTCTTTGAAAATAAAATATGGAAATCGTAGTCATTGTGTTTTAACCTGTTTAATCATTGAATGCACACCTCAGGCCCTCATTTTCCCCTTTTACTGTTTAATTTTTACACCCCAAAGTCATTTCTATTGCTCCTTTTTTGTTTAGAATAGTTTAACAAAACCAAAATTCCAAAATTGAACTAAAAAAAAGTTAAAAAGCTTGGAGTTTGCTATTTATAAGATTTTTATGAACACCTATGGCAAAGATGTTTCAGCATAATAACATAGATATACTATATGGCCAAAAGTATGTGGACACCTGTTGCAAACAAACTGTAGCCACAAAGTTGAAATCACACAACTGTCTAGTATGCTATAGCATTACAATTTCCCTTCACTGGAATTAAGGAGCCCAAACCGGTTCCAGCGACAATGCCGCTGTGCAACTCAAAGCGAGATCCATGAAGACATGGTTTGCCAAGGTTGGAGTGGAAGAACTCGAGTGGCCTGCATAGATCCCTGACCTCAACCCCAGTGTACACCTTTTGGATGAACTGGAACGCTGACTGCACTTCAGGCTTCCTTGCCTGACGTCAGAGCCCGACCTCACTAATGCTCTTGTGGTTGAATGGGTACAAATCCCCAGAGTCATGTTCCAAAATCGAGTGGAAATCACATATGGGTGTAATAGTCAGGTTTCCATATACGTTTGGCTATATAGTGCATCTCGTCACCATTATGTGACTTGGACATACCAGAAGTTACAAATATACAGCGCTACACAGTCAGTTGTCATGACTGTGCACCCAAGACGATCTGGAAATTGTCACAGAAGACTCTTCGTTACTTGTCTTGGGTGTCATGTCAACTTGACAACAAAATTAGCCAAAGCAGTCTTTATGGCAGATGATGCCAACCCTAAATGTAATATTTTAGTCATTGTTATAAATGTAATAGTTGTTTATATTTATGTAGGTTTATGTCAGTCAAGAAGAGCTCATGCAGGTGTCCTGTATAAACACTACCTTAAAGTAATATGGTACAAATATGGCACAAATATGGCTAGTCTGATAGTATGTAATGGTGGTTGGAAAAACACCCTTGCATTCATTTAAGGGCTAATGTTGCATTTTTTTTTAAATCAGTGTAAATTTGCTCATCAACTGATTTGCTCATGTGCTGGTTAATCTAGTTTCCAACAGGACGATATAGTTAAAGCTAAAATCTTCCCAAAAAAAAAAAAAAATAGAAACTAATCCCCATACTGAGATTTCACTGATATTTTTCCTTTTACAGTCTACCTCCCATTCCGTAAGGAGGCCAGACGAGAAGAGGCTAACCGATGCTGTGAGACGACTTTCTCTCCTGGAGGAGAATGTGCTCTCCCCTTGCCATCCACTTCACACACACCAGACTTCATCAAACCAGGGACTTCATTCAGCAGCCAGAGGGAACACGAGGATGACTGACACACACTCTCACATTGGCTGCCCTCTTCATGGGCACAGCTGCTCAGGGTGGAAAACCTAGACTAGCACTCAGAGAATATTGAAGTGAACAGAAAGAACTCTCTGTGACAAAACTTTCTGGATTAAGTCTTTCCAACCAAGCAACCATCTTGCAGACAAAAAAAAAAAAATGCTAATGCAGTCAATTGGGTCAAGATGTAAGCCCAAGGCAGCTAACCCACCAGTCATCACTCCATTCATACTGATTCCGATTGAGACTGGATTTGCCGCTGTGGCTGTAGAAACGCCCACTGGGTTACAGTTTTAAAACTTTTTTTTTTTTTGGTATGTATGTTACAGAAGTAGATCATCGTGTAGGATCACTAAAGTCAGATACGTTACGCCGATGCAATGTTCAGAAGATCGACCACTGAAAGTGGAAACACCCATGTCCCTTATTAACATGAATATGAAATGCTAGAGTGCTCTAAAAAACACTCATTAGCACAACAGAGCGAGTGTGTGTTCCTGCACCCTCCGGGGGTCTCCACTCCCTGCTTCACAATCCACATTCAAATGTTCATACATAAAAGTCTGGTGCAGCACAGCGCCTGCTTAAACGTGCATTTTAATTTGAAGTTATTGTTTCGATTGCTGTGGTAAAATGCAGCTGATGAGTGATGAGTCTATTTAACAGAGTCTGGGGTCAGTGTGAACCAGGCAAGTGATGATAGCACGAATTAGTGTATTATTATTATTATTATTATTATTATTATTATTATTATTATTATTATGAGCATGAATTGCTGTAAATAGTCTATGGACCATCTGAGAATCCTTCATGTGCTTGTGCTTTTACTATTGGAATTTAATACCTGTTGCTTGCTGGAACCATTTCTACTTCAGCAATCAGTATAATGAGACTGCGTTTTGCTCCTGTTGACATTTATAAATGGACCGGTGTGGCTGTGTAGACAGCTGTGGGAACTGTAGTGTCCCTTTTTCGCTGTGCGCTTCATCCGTACGACCGGCTGCCTTGAATTGACAGATTGCTTGTTGTATTTCCTTATCGTGATTTTCTCAATCATCAAAGCTATTGCCTCACCTATCTGTAATTAGTTGTTACCATCACAACATTACCTCATGAGCCCCTCCTTCCTTCGCATGCGTGCGGCCTGAAATGAGTTTCGTCGGTGGGGCAGAAAGTGGGCGTGGGGGGGATAACATGACGCGTGCACCCAGTCAATCACCTCAGCTACAGTTAAGGAATCCAGTGGGCTGATGCTCCTCATATTTCATCCTTGGTAAAGATTACCTGTCGTCCCCAGAGGAGATGTATTGATCTGTTTTCCTTTTTTTCTGCCAGCAATCACCTGACAAAGGCACCTAGGAGTGCAGAAGTGAGTGATGCCCGTTCATGTCTCCACCTACTGTGGTATATTTTGGGGTGGGGGTAGGGGTGGGGATTATGGGGGGATTGGTGCCTACTTAAACCTGAAGATAATGTCAGCGTAAACCCTGCATGAACTTGTGCATCAAGTCATGACCAACACACTCAGAGCTATTTTACTTAGATGAAATTCAGGTTCTGTTGCTCAACAGTCGGCTGCAGTGGTGTGAACAGGAATTCATTTCAGGGGACCATGTGAAAATATGCCAACTAAATGTAGGAAATGGTCTAAATAAAAATCACAGCATGTTTTTACAAGTAAATTAATACGTGTAGTGCCCTTTTGCATTTTGGGTGGATGCCAGACAGCAGGTGGTAGTGTTCGGAATTTGTCATTTTATTGGTAGTCAATAAAATATGATTAAACAAACAAAGGGATGCATTTAACATCTGGTGCTGTTAAATATGGAGGAATCGTAATGATGATTCTGCTGACTTTTATGAGCATCAAAATAATACAATTACTACACAATAAAATGGTATTTGGCACACACACACACACACACACACACACACACACACACACATATATATATATATATATATATATATATATATATATAGAGAGAGAGAGAGAGAGAGAGAGAGAGAGATATCCACCCATGAAAAAGGAACTGTCATATTTCAAGTGGACTCCTAGAATAATGTTGTTTTTTTAAATAGTAAGAAGTGTCTGTATCTGATTGTATCTAGTAACGATGTCGAATGGAATTGTGTTAGGGTGTGTTTATAAAGACTGGCAATGATAAAAAAAAAAAAAAAAGAAAAGAAAAGAAAAACAAAAGAAAATATCTGAGTAGTTGCATCCGGTCCATAAATGGTACAGTATTCAGCCTGAGTGATGTAGGTTATGAAATATCATACTTAACATTATAACAGCATTTAAAAAGAAATAAAATAAAATTCTTTCTATAGGAAAAGACGGTGGTACCACTACTGATAAAAAATAAAAATAAAAAATACTATTGCATGTCCTGCTATAAATGTATTGCGGTGTATACAATGCCGTAGTGTAATAATTATACATGTTTAATGCTTGCTCATTTGGATAACTGTTTTGAAATTCTGCAAGCCATCTTTACTATCAACTTTCAGGTAGATATTTAACAGATCTTGTTAACAATGTAATACAGTACCCACTGGTCATATATTAAAAATTGGATAGGAGATATATAAATTTGGGCTGTATTCAGAGTGGAGTTATGCACGGTTAGTGAAGTTTTTATCCCTGAATTGGTATCCAGATTTAAGAACTAGTCACAAGTGATGCGAGAGTTACACATGCAGGGTGAAGTTTGAATAAAACAGAGGTGTGGCTCAGTTAAGCGTGATTCCGACCTTAAACTTAAGCTGTTTTTTTTTTTTTTTTTTTTGCACAATATCGGATTCACAGCTTGATATAATCAGAATATGTCATGGTGTAATTCATGTTTTGGGCTGTAAATACTCTCAGAGAATTATGACATGCAGATATTAAATACATAATTATGACGATACACCCAGAAATTCGACTTAAGAAGGCGCATAACCAGACTCCACAAATTTCCCTGTGTAAATATCCACGTAACTGTTGGACATAAACTGTCGACTCTGAATACGGCCCTTACGGTATAAACATTTCTTTTACTGAGGGAATGTTGTGTGGCACACGTGAGCAAATCTAGTCAGTGTCATCTGGGCAGCTGTTTCTTTGTATATTAAATCTTGCACAAAGATAACATGTTACTACAGTATATATGTATTATGGATGAGAAAGCATGCATATAAATCTCAGTACACTTGTCATTGTATATCAGTAAGAGCTTATCGGTAGATTTGGAATGAATTGAAGGATTGTAATGAAAAATAAAACATCTGATATGTGATTACCTTATTATGTATTTCCCAGTCATGCTGAATCCTTGTACATTCTCATATAGTACAGTGTGCACAGTTTACTGCAGCATATTTTTCACTTTTTTTTCTGCGTGTGTGTATCAGACTTTTGAAAAAGTCCCTTCTATGCAGGATCTGAACCGTTAAGTGTTTTTGAGACCTACAGTACACATGAGCTATAAGTCAAACTCCATCCATGTGATGTCAGATCTCTTGGTGCTTGCTTCTGTTATAAGGTAAGAGTACATTTTCTGTGCCTCCTAAATTGCCCTGACAGACAAATGACTCCAGGCTTGGGGCCTAAGCTCAATCATTAGGTGGCATGTGGTTAATATCATATCTTGGACAGCGACTAAAGACACCTTCCACCCTTTTTACGTTTACTGGAAGAGACTGCCGATTACCATTGGTTCAGAGTTACAAATCACATCTTCAGCTGTCTGTCTCTCACTCCGGCTCTTCTCTCTCCCCGCTTTGCTTTTCTCCCTTGAAAGATTGATGGAAAGATGGAGGAAAAATCAATGCTTTGCTGCAGTGGCAGTGAGTGAGCTTTGTCATGTTTAAGAGTACCTGATGTGTAGGAGTGGCTTTTTCCTGACTCGCCTCTGCTGCTGCTACTTCTTGAAAGCCGAATGAAAGTGGCATGGAGTAACAGATATGACAGAGTGGCTAGCTTTGCTTCACTCTAATCTCGGGATCTGTCTCTCTTTCTTTGACACCCTTAACCTTAGTCTTTAGTCCTGTTTTCTCCTGTCTTTACTTGTTGGTGGTTTTGAGTGGGCAGGTTTTCTACAATATGGGTAGTAGGGGTGAATTGGGCTAGTTGGGTCACAGGATCCACTGGGGTCAGTTATTGTTTTCAAACCCACTGCTGTGCTTAGCATCAGACACTGCATTTAGAGGGTTGTGATAATTCGCTCTTTAAATAATTCAGCACTTACTTATGCCGTTGAGTTCTGTGAATTACCTAAATGAGCCAAGTTTTTATTCTATTGATTACTCACAGATACTGATAATATTTAGCTTACCGGTTTGTCCGCCCCTTCACAGGCTTATGCATTTTGTTCCTGTTTTTGCTTTCTCACATCACCTTTTTTTTTTAATCTAATTCCAATCCCTTTTCATTCTGTCTGGCATTCTAATCAGACCGCGGTATGCGAGAAGGTGAGGTACGCAGGAAGTTGTGCTCTTTGACAGCCAATAAAAACCCCATAATCGCCACAATTCAAGTAGGCTCATTTTTAAAAAACACTAACTAGTGCCATCACTCAGCTCCAACTTCCATGTTCTGTCATTTCCTTCTCTCTCCCTTCTTTCATTAATGCCCTTTTTTATTTAATATATAGCCCATGAAAAATGAGAGACTCCTGTCTTGGCATGTAGATATTTTGTTGCTGATGATGCGCGACGAATTTCCATCATAGCTTTGTTTCCAGCGGGCAAGCGCATAATCTTTTACAGCGTGGGGAGGGCGAGCTGCACGTCCATCAATCTCCTGCACTTATGGCTGTCGGTGGAGCAGAAGCCCAGGACACCAGCCTACCGCACACACGCACACACGCACACACACACCTGGGACATGTGTACATCGCAAGTACCTTGCAAGGGAAATAAATATAAACCATTTAGGTTTTTTTTTTTTTTTTTTTTTTTTTTTTTTTAAACTTTCTTTCTTTCATTCTTTCAGAATCTTACACATACAGTATGCGCACACTGTGCACTTTAATATTATCATAAGCATCATGCCCAAGTCATTATGCTTATAACACTAAACTAATATGGATTGTAAAAGCTTACTTTAAGAATAAAATTCCAGAAGAGGGGTACTGTACATTCACATATACCACACATTAGAAGTGTCTTTGCCTGAGTCATGTCCACCATCTGCTGAGGAAACTCGGTGGCTCGGGTAGATTCCTGTTCATACTGCAGAATGTGGTAGGTATCGGTTATTTCTCAGTGGTTGAGAAGTGATGTAATGGTTTGTAAAGGTGTAATGGAGTGCTGATTGGGAGGCATGAAGATGCAGTGATGTGGTTTGGCCATGTGACGGTTGTAGGTGTAATGTCACTTGAAAGTGTGATGGAGTGGTGGTGTGGTGGTTGAAAGTTGATCTTGTTTACCATTGTGATTTGGAACCCTAACTGCTCACTGCTTCTTTGCGTCCAGGCTTGTTTGGCCCCATTCTCGTTGATGCTCTGGGCTTGATTGACAGTAATGGGTAGTGGCAGGATCAATGAGAGAAAAGAGAAAGAATGTTCTCTATGTGTGTGTGTGCTGTTCTCACCTGCGGAACAGCGATTGAAAGGTTGCTTTGGCCTGTGAATGAGGTATCGGAGGAAGTCTCTGATGTGTCTGTCACTCAACCTGGCTGTTCTTGTTTCTCTTTCAGACAGCACAGGTAACAGGGGACACATACTAGGAGAGAGGGCTTGTCATTTACTATGCCTGTTTCCCAAATACTATATTAGTAAATGATCATAACCAAGGAGGGTGGATGAATTTAATTTGCTATTTGTTCCAGGTGTATGTGATTTTAGATTTTAGGTATTAATGCATTTTTATTTTTATTTCTGGGATTCAGAATTCAAATGCTCATTCATTTCTTGGTAGATTTCTCAAGTAAACCTTATTATTGTTTCCACTAACCATGTGTACAAGTATCCATGACTTTGAAAACACTAGAAGCTCTTTTTGAAGATGGTTAAAGGACTGGTTCTTCCTCCCCCAGTCCAAAGACATGCATGGTAGGCTGACTGGCGTGTCTAAAGTGTCCGTAGTGTATGAATGGGTGTGTGAGTGTGCATGTGATTGTGCCCTGCGATGGACTGGCACCCTGTCCAGGATGTACCCCGCCTTGTGCCCGATGCTCCCTGGGATAGGCTCCAGGTTCCTCGTGACCCTGAAAAGGAGTAAGCGGTAGAAGATGGATGGATGGATGGATAAAGGACTGGTTCTTGATTGTTATTGTCAGGGTTTTTTATTTTTTTAGGTGTATGCATTAGCACTACATAACATGTAGAATTGAATGTATCAGGCTTTATAAATCTATCCGATCCCATTCCTCAGTGATAGCTAGGAGAACAACCCATCCTTCTGTGGATGAGCCTTTTTAGGGATTAGCTTGTCACAAGTGTTTCTCTTTTCTAAGCAAGATATGTCAGATGCAGGTTGGATAATGTCTTTTCTTATCAATGGCTGAAGGTATGTGGTGTTTTTTTATGTTATAGCAATGAAGAAGTGCCTGGAAAATCTGGTTCTATATATGAATGAAAAAAGTGTGTGTGGGTGTGTGTGTGTGTGGGTGGGGGGGGGGGGTGATGGTTAAGTGAGAGAGAAATGCCAGGTAGGGTGTCATGAGAACAACCCTTTTTAAAATAATTGATCAGTGTGGGATACACATGAAGAAGATGTTAAGGAGAAATGAAGTCATAACAGTGAATGGAGACATTTATTAGGTTGGACGTGGGATCCTCAGAAACATTGAGATTGTTTATTGATTTTTTGGTTTTGGCTGGCTGCTCCTGGACAATCACTCACCCCACCTAGGTTCATCACTCAGTCCAAGACCACATATAAGATACTTCTGCACCAACATCTCTGGGACTATGGCACCATCCGGAAATGGCTAATTGCCAAATATAAAACCTTTCCTTATTGGTTACACAGAGTTTGAATACACACATGGTAGACTGCTACACCCTCTGAGAGACGTTTTCATAAGGGAAGAAAAAATGTGCATCGAACGTGCATACCTGTATAAGCTTTGAGTTTCACTGTGGTAAACAGGAAGTTGTTTTATGCTCCATTAAGGACTCAGCTCTTCTTCTCGCTGCTTGAATGGACAATTATGTTCTCAACTGTCCAGTAGGTCACAGATATGGTACTGTACTGATAATGTTCTTAGTCCTCACCTTAGTTGCCCTCTGTGTGTGTGTGTGTGTGTGTGTGTGTGTGTGTGTGTGTTGCAGACAAACATTACATAGCATATCCAAACAAAATTTCACCATTTGCACTTTATTAGATGGAGTGTTGAGCTGTAATTGAGTGTATTTTCCATTTCCTCTTCTTATCCCATATGAAATAATTTTCTCTATATTTCTGGGTTTTTTTTTTTAAATCAGATTTTATAGCCAGTGACGAATCCCTTCACAACAAGAGCCCCACGTTTTAAAACACAGGCCAATGACATTTTATAAATGAAATCTCTCACCTTTGCTCTGCTCCCCATCCTGAGGTACACCACACACACACACACACACACACACACACACACACACACACACACACACACACACACAGAGTGTGATATGAATCTGTCTGTGCTTTATTAGACAGAGCAGTGAGCTGTAACTGACTATTGTCCACAGATGGACTGGAGTCCACACCACTCAAGACCCTGCATAACCCTGCTGACAATACAATCAATAACCACACGCACATTACATGACCCCTCTCTCTCCCTCTCTCTCTCACTCTCTCTCTCTCACACACACATACAGTTCTCCCTCATCCATGACTTCATTCCTCTCCACATTTCATTTGACTCTATATATTATCTTCATGTATGTCTCATCTTTTCTTTTCTTCTCTGGTCTACTCTTCTGTTTCCGACAGCTACTGAGTGCTGTACTCTTGGCTCCTCTCCCTCAGTAAGTAATGGGCCGGATCTTCAGCAGGCTAAGGAGTGGCGTACAGCACCACGCTCTCAACGTGGACCCTGGGGCCCATAAATGCTAATGCCCTCCACTTGCCTTCCTCATAAAGTCCAATAAAAGAGAGGCATAAATCCTCTCAATTAGCAGTGTCCATCAGGGCCGTTAATTGGAGAGTGGAGACTCGTTGGCAGGTGACCTTGCGTGTCAGAGGTGATGCTAATGTCTGATGGAGATTTGTGAGTGGTTCAGATTGGATTGTGAAGGTGTATTAGGATAGACTAAGTCATAGGTATTTCCTTGAAAAACAAACAAACGTTGATTTTAACGTTCAAAACGTATATTTAGTATCTACTTTCTTCCTCTCCAAGAGCTTAGAATGCAGCCGAGGCTCGTGTAGGATAGTGTGTCTCTTGAGCAGGTGCTCAGATTGTGATAATCGCCTGTCTTTCAGCAGCTGAAATTTCTCTGTTCAAACAAGAGATGAAGCTTTCATTCCCGCCATCCGCTCGCTCCCTCGCACACCTTTTTCAAAAACATTCAAGTTCAGAGGAAATGAACGTGAGGCAGAGATTGAAACAGGAAGACGGTAAGAAATAGATAGAGAAAATAGACCCTGTGATCATGCCTCTGCCACCGGTAGCCTCTGCTCATCCTCTTCTCTCAGCAATCTCTCTTCATGTGGATAATTCATCAAGGCTGGGTTAAGCAAGAGCAGAGGGAGCGCTGATCTGCCCACCACACTGAGAGGACACCGATATCCGTTTCCTCCCCAGCCCAGCTGGAGATAATTCAGTCATCAGACTTTGAACCACAGATAAGCATGGTATAGGATGGGTCCAGTGATGCTCCTTTGTATGTCTGCGTGTGTGCTTGCAGAGGCATAATTCTATATATGTTAACAACAGGTGCTGAGTATAGCGATTGCACTTTTGTATTATTCAGCTTTGAGGAATTTGGCAAAAAGAACTATGCCTAAATTGTCTAGATAGGCCAACGTCTCTGCATTAGGTCAGAATACAACATGGATCCAAGATGAACTCCTCATAGCGGTAGCTTCCTGTCATAGTTAATCCTGCACTGATTCACTTTACGTGATCTACCTTTCCCCTGGCACATTTTATGAATGTGAAAACGATGAGAAGACGGCAAGCGGGAGAGGAAATTAATTTGCAATAAACGTCCAGTATAGAGTAGCTTTTGTTTCAGGCTCGTGGCACGTGGTACGGTATACCTGCCAGGTGTTGTGTGCCGTGACCCGCACCCCTGTGCTCCAGGGCAGGCAGGAGGTGATGAAAGACCCCGGGCTAGCCCCATCAAAAGCCCCATTCAGGCAGAGCCATGGGCAGCACACAGGAGGACAGTGTCAGGGCTGGAAACGTGACACCATCTGACAACCGCTCTGCATGGCTTTGCTCCACAGCTGCTGACAGTCACCAGCGCTGAGAGCACGGACCTGCAGAAACTAGCAGTGTGTTAGGAAGGTGAATGGTGCTTGGGCTTGTGGATAATTTGTACCTGTATAGCAAAGCCAGTGATGGGGAGAGTAATGTAAATAAATGAAAAAGGAGGAAAACCATAATAGGAGAGAAGTATGAAACAATAAAATGAAGGCTCTGAATTGGTTATGTACATGATATGACTGGAGATGGAGCTACAGTGAGACTTTATATATTATAAACTGCAATTTGTTCTGTCCATGCCAGTTTAATACAGAAAAGTGCAAATATGCATTTAAACATGCTTTGGTAATAATTAAAATACAACTTTTATTTTTAGCTCAAGTGAAAAGTATAAATGTACAAATGTACAGTAAGAAAATACAAGGATCCGGTTTAAAATATTATAATATACTATATTATATTAAAGCCTTAATGAGTCCTAAAACAAGTTCCAGACCTATACTGAAGAGAGCAGCTGTCTGATTTTCCACCTGCATTCACCACAAGGTAAGACGCATCATAAATTCTGCTCAGTGTGTTAAATCAGTGCTGGAATGTTCCGTGCTTCAGAGGCGAGATCCCACAGGGTTGCTCACTGTGCCCTGTACCACAGGATGGACTAGTATGCAGGGACACAGTGCTTTGATCATGGCTGCCCCCCTGTGTAGCGGATTCTCTCCCTAATCTCCTCAGCACGTGCTTCCCCACACTTCCAGCACGTTTCCCGAGCCGTCCCGTGGCTCTCTATACCTCCAGCATAGCCGTACCACCTGGCTGTGCATATACAAATCACAGAGCCTTGTTAGCATAGTTTAGTGAAGATGTCAGCTTTATGAGGCCTGGGCCACACAGCCTGCACGCACTGGTGATATGTGTGTGTGTGTGTGTGTGTGTGTGTGAGCAGAAGGGCATGACCCATGTTTGGGGGTGTTGAGGCATATCTGTGGGGGGGTTGGTACACACAAAAGCTTCTGACACACACTGTAAATTTAGGGATGCGACATGGGCCCCATGGAATAAAATAACAGCCTGAGTCTTCATATAGGCTTTTTGCTTTAGTGATTTAATAAGGTGGGGAGAGGGAGCCATAACATATGCAGACAGAATGAAAATAGGATAAATGAATCTGCCTCAAAACCAGAAGATTCATTTGCCTGAGAGCAGACCTAGTTTACCTCTGCATGTACTTTTCGAATGAAATGTTTCTATTCTCATAACTCTTAGCTGTACAGGGGGAAAAAAAGAAAAAAAGAAAAGAAATCAAATGTCCATATCTGAACACAAGGACTTTCTTTGATTGCAGCAGAGCAGCCAGCACACATTAATAGCCATCACATTGGTTTCTCTCTGTGTCTTGTTGTGATCATTAGCTTGTTAATCCAATTTCCCTTTCTGGTGATTGAAGGCCGCTCGCTGCTCTTACTTTATAACGCAGATAAATCTGCAGCCTGTCGTCCGAGGAAATGTAATCTGTCACGCGTCAGCCCCGCACTCGCTCACCTGATGGTGGCTAATGATGATGTCGAAGGGCAATGGCGCTGCTCGCCTCTCCGCAGCCTTTGTTTGCCTTTACCAACACCTGATGCTGAATTCATTAATCGTTTACAATTAGCTCTCAGCATAGCTGTGCCAGTTGAGCTCCTTAAAGAGAATTATGGGCCATTAAGAAGCAGGGAGGGACTCTATTAGGGCTGACCTTTTCCTTTACATTACTGATATTTGAGATTTCATTCTGAATTCAATGAAAACTTCATTTTTATTCTTATAGCACAGGCCTTTTTAGTTGCCACATTAAAATGGGGTGCTCTTCTGCCTGGAGGTCATTAATTATGATCTTTATAAATTAAATTAAGAAGATGTCAGTGCTTTTTTTGCTCACAAGTTAGCGAGTGGGCAGATATTTCCAGTAGCATGCAGTGTCCATACTGGGATAACAGAGAGACTTCCCAAAACCAGATTTAATCTGGTATTAAGGTAATCCATTAGAAATGTAAGTGTTAGTACAGATATAATCTACTTCAAGCAAATGAATTTCTTAAATAACAGTTTTAAGGCTCACTTCTTTAAGTGAGAAGGGAATATTTCCCAAACCAATTTATTATGCATGTAGCGTAAGCGTATGCATATTGATACAGTATATTAGGCTACTAGATGACAGTCATGTTATTTAAAGATAACTTAGAAAACTTTGAAGCATTTAAAAGGCTGACTTTGAGAATTTGTGGTCATTTTTGAGAGGAAACATTTTTCACAGAAGCTTCTGCGGACGTTTGATACACCACCTCACAGATGCTTTCTCTTATTAATAACTATCACTCTCTCTTCTCACCAACTAACAAAGTAACACACACACACACACACATGCTCTTCCTCCAGAAGCCTGACTTGCATGCATTTATTTATTCGTTATATTTCCTAATTCAGTTTGACGAATGAGTGACAGGTTGACACCTCATTCGGCAAGATTAATAGAACGACACAATATTTACGTCGCCGAGACAGCCAATTATCCCACCATCTATCACCAAGATTATCTTTCTGATTGAAAACTACTCGTCCATGTAATCGGAATTATTTGGAATTAGGAGGGAATTTATGGCTTCTTGTGTCGCTTTTTCTGGCCGGTGGTAAATTAGAAATATTAGATACATAAAAGAAAGTGCAGGGATGGAAGTGTATAATCCACACAAATGAATGTCATTTGTTTTTATTTCATTTTATTCCAGTAAAGATACAGTATGTTCTGGGAAAAACCTGGTGTGTGACAGTTTGTATGTTGAATGGTGTGAGTCTAAACTGAGGGCATAAGGCAATCACAGAAAAGAAAACAACAAAGCAGTAATAATGTTAGCAAAATAACTGAATATTAATCCTAAAGAACTGTGATTTTATTAGTTTAGTGATTGGATATAACACACTCATTCCCTATGCATGCAAAATTTCATTGAAATAATGAATAGCTATATGTAGTGTTTCGCCTCTTATGCCTCACACGCTGTTTGCTGAACATCTGTTTAGCAAAAATGATCAAATCATACATGCCACTTTATTAGGAACACCAGACTAATACCAGGTTTTATTGTACCTATAAAGGGATGCATGTGGTCAGCGACAATATCCAGGTTGTGGAATTCAAACAATGCTTTTGGATTAACAGGCCCAATATGTGTCAAGAAGACATTCCCCACACCATTACACCACCACCACCAACCTGGCCTATCAACCAACGCAAGGCAGGTTAGATCCATGGATTCATGCTATTGCTTTAAATAGTGATTAATTCAGTTAATATGGCCTTCCTATCAGCGTGAACCAGTCTGGCCATTCTCGTCTTACTTCTCTCATTAAAAAGGCATTTTCGGTGCATAGAACTGCTCCTGACAGGATGGTTTTGTTTTTCACACCATTCTTTGTAATCTCTAGAGGCCTCAGTGTATGAAACTCCCAGAGCAGCAGTTTGTGAGATATTCAAACCAGCCTGTCTGGCACCAACAAGCAAGTCAGTGAGATCACTGAGATTTTCCCCATTCTGATGTTTGATGTGAACATTAACTGAAGCTTTTGACCTGTATCTGCATGATTGTATGTTTTGCACTGCTGCCACATGAATGGCTGCTTGGAAAAATACATGAATCGGCAGGTGTACAGGCTTTCCCAATAATATGGCTGATGAGAGCATAGTCCATGAATAAATTATCCAGTTAGATATTGTTCTACTAAGTTTTTCATTTGTGATATTTTGATGATCTTTTAAAACTTTCTCTGGACTCCACTTCACTATCATGTTATAAAGTGCTATTGGTTGAGGGACTATAAGGGCATTTCATTGAATTACCTTGCATGACTGATCAATAATAGCAAATAAAAAACAACTGATGATATGGCTGACTGCAAACAGAGGTGCCTGTATTTCACTATTAGGTGAATTGCTTCTTCTTAACTTGTCTTTTATAATGAAATTTGAATCATGACGTTTGATCCTCTTATCCTCTCTGGCACCGAAAAGCTTTCGGGTGAAGCGAACCTTGCTTTTAAAAATAGTGAAAATTGTCACATCTAAGCATGTTGGTGTCGTTCAATATCATTGGCAGAGATGCATTCAGACTTGTAAACAGGATTAGCCTGTCCTGATATAGAGCTTTTACAACTAGCTTGGTTATTTTTATCCTCTTATTAGTAGAGCTGTATCCTTAAAGGGTGCCAAAATTATACTGTAAATTGCTGACAATGAAAAATGAAAGGTCTCTCGCGGTTATTATAAGCAATCTGTCTGCGTTGTGCTACAATGTGACTGCTGTGCTTGCGATACCGGTGGGGTGACCTGAGAGGGGGTGGGGGGGGGGGGTCCATCTCCTCACACCCTGTACACAGTTGTCATAGGTGACTAACGTTTTTCTGTAAAAAAAAAAAAAAAAAAATGTCTCACTGAACAGTTTAAAACATGAAAATGACTACAGTTTTCATCACTTTGGATTTTGTGGCTTTTTATTACAACACAATCTGTGTTTAATGTATCTGAATATCTTTTGGCCTAAGTGCACCATAATACAGTGCTGCAGGGATGACGTATTTTGTAGGCCAACCTGGAAGTTAGCATCACCCTGGTTCCCTCCAATAGGATTTTTCCATTAGCCTTTAGATTATTGCAGAAAATAAGCTCTGTGACCAACAAAGGTTTATGATTCTTACATGGTTTTTTTTTACATTTTTTATCAAGATAATCTTCCCAAATGAACACAACTTTTATGAGTTTTGAAGCCTAAATACAATCGCCAGAAGTGAAAAGATAGAAAAAGTTAGGCTATAAGAAGAAGTCAGGCTATAAACGAACCACATCTCGGTTGCATGACTTCAATTTCACCACCACTAAGCTTCCGTCAACACTTTCAATCTTTATTTAAAAACCACTACAATTGGAAAATACTATAAATTAATACTATCTACAAGTTTAAAGCTCCATTTACAACTTTAAAGCTTGCAGGAGCGTGAGTATGTTCGGCGTGATGACGTTTAATGTCCCCGACAACATCTGTAGTCCCATTTAGCCACTTGCTAGCAACCGTCTTTTTCAAGACACATAAAAGCTTTAAATAAAAAATGAGTGGGGTATTACTCATATATTTTATGTTATAGAATAAAACTTAAAAAAAAAAAAAAAATCTTGAGCTTGTGTTAACCAGAGACATTATTTCAGACCTTTAACCAAAAACTGTGGTTAATTAACAGTTAATTTTGCAGAGTGTAGACTCATACTGTCTTTCAGATGGTGTTTACTTGGTTTATACATGCAGGTAATTTACATGATAATCCTCACCTCAGTTCCTATGTAGCACTGATGGAGACTCAGTACATTGTTAGTCCACTCAGCTCACCACAGGACGACATTAAGAGTTTCCCCACATGTCTTGGTTTGCCCTCTTCTTGCCCTGAGTGACATTTGTATTCTGACTGGCCACGTGGCTGCGGCGGCTGTTGAGGCTGAGAGACGCTGCTAAAGCGTTGCATATGTAAATGGTGTGGGCTGTGCGAGGTGGCACAATCTCCCGGCTTGCTGAATGAAGGCTTCCTGCAGCGTGTAACTGAGACTTCCTGGTGTGGTTGCCACATTGAGGTCACGACCCCAGAACATGGCACAGACTCACGGTCCTGTCTGCCTGTCTGCTGAGAGGAGTCGGGAAAAAAGACGAGGGGGGGGATGATGGGAGGAAGAGTTGTTTTACTTATTCTCACTTGTTTCTGATGGGAGAGAAAAGGGGGAGAGAGAAAAAAACCTAGTATGAGAAGGTTCTGCATTATCGTTGTGATTTACAACACTGTTCCAAAGCATAATGATGCATAGACTCACACATGGAAATAAGTCTCAGAAGTTCTATGATGTGTATTTATATAAGATATAAAATACCAGAAGAGCCTGATTGAAAAACAATTACAGGTAACGTTTAAGATTGTTATACACTGTTGAGTTACCCTTACTTAACATGCACTCAATTAGTGGATGTGAAATGTTCACACCTACTCTTTCTTTACAAAGCTCAAAGTGATGTCTCAATTGGTCAATGCCTACAATGCATGCTGGCAGTATGGGGGGAAAAAAACTCAATCATCATTTATGTTGCACGGGCATCCCTTACTGTGTCGAGTCTGCTCTGTGCATCAGAATGTGGCCCGAACGATTACTTCTAAGTGTTAAGTTGTAGGAATTTTTCTCTTTTTCATCTCGTAGCCTGGGGAATCTCAGTGGGTAGGAGTCTCATTTCCTCATCAAACACTAGGCGAGTGATTTGGAATATTTATGAGGGCTCCAATTTAAGTTAAACATTTAACAAAAAGCATCCGATTAAAATTATACTCCTGACAGAGTTAATGTCCCTGTAGGGGAGGGGGGCCTGGGGTAAAAAAAAAAAAAAAAACTAATATGAAGCTGGAGACAGGTTGAATTAAAGCAGGGTTTTAGGAAGAGAAGCAGTTATTCACTGTTATCTTTATCATTACAGATATAGAAGATGTTAATGAGTTACTATCAGTGTAAATTGCTTGATAAATGTAACCCTTAAAATGATTCAAATCTTTTTCATTTAATGGTGTTTGGACGGTCAGATGGTATCTTGCTGAAGGGAATGTGACTTCATGATAAGATCAGAGCACAAATTAATCATCATCCTGTTTAGAAATAACTGGCTTGCATTGGTATATAGAGGAAGCACATCATGTCAAAAACTAGGGCTGAGATTTTTAAAACACTATATAGCTCCAGTCATTTCTCTTCATCACTGTTGTACTGTGAGTGGGGATACTGTAGCACTTGTGACTTATGTTTGCTCCAGTTTTAACACCCCGGCCTGGGGGAATTCTCTGGCTCTATTAACCAGGTAAGCGAAAGCGCAATCCAGCTGGTTTGATCACCAGGAAGACAGATGTGCACTTTGGCCAGAGTGTGGGATACATAAATAACAACAGCATGACTTGAGACTTTGTTATGTAAGGAATAAAACCCAATGGGGCATGCTGTTAGAGGAAAATAATCAACAGCAGCACTTCCTGAAGTGTTTTATCGCTTTATTACTTTTATGACTATTGTACTAGAGCAATTTGCCAGTGATTAATTTTTTAAAATGTATTAAAGAACAACATCCATCCATCCATCCACTTATTTTCCATACCGCTTATCCTACACAAGGTCATAGGGAGCCTGGAGCCTATCCCGGGGAACTTGGGGGACACCCTGGACAGGGGGCCAACCCATCGCAGGGCACTATGGACAATTTGGTAGCGTGACTCAGCCTACAATGCATGTCTTTGGACTTGGGGAGGAAGCTGTGCTAACCGCTAAGCCACCATGCCCCCCTAAAGAACAACATCATACTTTTTATCAGTTTATAGTTACATATATTGTTGAGGATGGTCCGCGAAACAAGTCAGTTTGTGTTATCATTAATGTTGCAGCTACAAATTGCCAGTCTTTCTCTCTCTCTCTCTCTCTCTCTCTCTCTCTCTCTCTCTCTCTCTCACTCATTCTTGTCATGTTACTGAGAAACCATAAATTCAAACTCCTCATGTCACGAAGACTCTCCCATGGCCAAAAACATACTGACTGTTACAAATCGCTGACACTGGAGACTCCTTCCAAAAATAAACATCTCCATACCATCTTTGATAAGCTTCAGCATATCAAAGATGATTTGTTTTTGTGGAGTGTCTACCATACAAGCTTCTGTGCGCTGTTACTATCGAAACTCTTAACGCACATGAACGAACACATTACTATAAACTCGTCATTCGAATTATAACCGCCACTATTGTCAGAGCTGTCGTTAATGGAAAATTAATCAACACCTTCTGATCAGTTCCAATCAGCTGTTTAGAATTCAAAAGTGGTATAAGAGATAATTGTGTGTGATGGAGGGCAGTGAAATTTCCACACTTCCAGCTGGGAGGCATGGATCTGTGAAGGCGTAGGTTGAATTTTAAATACATGGAACGATAATCAATCAGAATTCAACGAAGTTTTACAACGTAGTTGCATTTAGCACTGTTTTTACAAGAAGTTTAACCTCTTTTAGGAACAGAGATACATCTACTATACTGTCAGTTACAAAAGAGAAATGCTGTGCTGTTGTTGGAATAAACTCAGTGTGCTCTGGATTCTCCTCACAGAAGGAGTTCACCTTGTGTTTGTATTGAGTGTGTGTGTGAGTGTGAGTGTGTGTGTGCGTGTGTGTGTGTGTGTGTGTGTGTGTGTGTGTGTGTGAGAGAGAGAGAGAGAGCCTTCAGGGCACTGACTGATGCCTACTCCACTCTTCTATAGCCTCAGGGCATCATATGCTGCCCGCTATGGCTCTTGACCTGAATTGTGTATGAGTGTGTGCGAGTGTGTGTGTGTGTGTGTCGCAGCATGTTTATCTTCCTTTGCATCAAGTGCAACTCGTCTTCCTTATGACACAGATTTGTCAGTTCCCCAATGCACCTCCTGAGAGACAACTTACTGCAGGTTCTCTGAGTATACACTCACGCCAACACAATCATGCTGCACTAGTAAACGTTGTTTATGCTGTGCTTCCTGCTGGAGAATCACACACACGCGTAGTGTGAATACGGTTTGCTGGAGGGTCGAGGATGTTGTTGTGTTTCATGCAAGAATATGACCTAAAATTCCTGGAATTGTTTTGCGTCAACTCATACTCTGAATTGTTTGACAACTGGATGTTTTCTCTTGAATTAAATTAAAGACATGCCAATTGGCCGTCTCAGGCGATATATAGAAGACATATTTTTACATTTACGCAAAATACATCTGTATATAGGAGTTTATAGATGTAGACAAGCATGTTTTGTTTTGTCCATCATCCTCAGTCCTGACATATTCAGTAATGCCCTGATGTCAAAGTGTCAACACATGCACATAAACAGTAGCGCAACTAGTAAATAAAGAGTAGTTCCTAACTGATTAGTTACTAACTGACTACTGTAACTACTCACTAGATTTTACAACTAGTTGTAAAGTAATAAATTAAAAGAAAATTTTCCATAAATCATATCTTAATGCCAGGGGAGCACAGTGGCTTAGTGGTTGGCATATTTACCTCGCACCTCCAGGGTTGGGGGTTTGAATCCCACCTCTGCCCTGTGTGCACAGAGTTTGCATGTTCTCCCTGTGCTCCCCAGGGGTTTCCTCTGGGTACTCCGGTTTCCTCCCCCAGTCCAAAGACATGCATTGTAGGCTGATTGGCATCTCTAAATTGTCCATAGTGTGTGAATGTGTGCGATTGTGCCCTGCGAGGGGTTGGCACCCCGTCCAGGGTGACCCCACCTTGTGCCCAGAGTTCCCTGAGATAGGCTCCAGGCTCCCTGTGATCCTACAGAAAATGGATGGATGGATGGATCCTAATACCATGACTTTTAATCTGACACAGAAGTGTGTAGAATGTAGCAAAAATCAACACAAATGCAGTGATGCTGATTCATCCTCATGATCTACATCTGCTTGGACTTTACGTTTACGTTTACGTTTACATTTATGGCATTGATGCCCTTATCCAGAGCGACTTACAGAAGTGCTTTAAAGTCTCTATCAATAAATACATCCTGATACTGGTTCACTAGGTCACAGAGTAAGAGTATCAGTCTAAAAACGCTATTAGATAGGTAATATAGTATTTAAAAACACACACAGAGACAATGCAACAATTTGATTCATTTGTTTATTTATTTAATATTGTTCTAATTTAAGTACTCCATGAAGAACTTCTGCATTTGTGACTCACCTTGCTGTGCAAGGTATCATATGGACACCCTAAAGATTTGCACTTCCCCAAAACAGTTAATACTCATGACTCACGCTTTTTTCAGTGGATAATCTCATGTGGATACTATAAATTTGCATGTAAGAACTGCTTCTGTAGTCTTAAAGACTGTAATGTGCTCATTCCAGGACACTTACAGTATACACACTATGCTTATTCTGAACATCCTTTCAACACAATTAGAACGGCTTCTATAGTGTCTGTACAGTGTACCGTTGTAGAAGTGTGATGATTTATAATCCAGTGTCACCCACAAGAGGATGGGTTCTCTTTTGAGTCTGGTTCCTTGGGTCATCATGTGATTTCAGGGAGTTGTTCCTTGACACCGTCACCTCTGGTTTGCTCATTAGGGATCTAAAGCTGCATACGGATTTCTGTGAAGCTGCTTTGTGACAGTGTCTAGTGTTAAATGCGCTATGCAAGTAACATTGAAATGAAATGAAAACATTACATTTAAGACTAGGGTGTGTTTTTTGTTTTGTCTGTTTATTATTTTTTTGTTTGTTTAAGCCTTGAATACTTATTTGCTCGTGTAATAATCAATTTAGGCCAAACTTTTTTTTTTCTTCACATTCTGCTGCATTTTTGGGGAAACCATTTAAAACAGTGTAGCTCAGTGTTGTAAATACATGTAAGTACACGTTCTAGCTGGGACAAAATCTCATAAATAGGTTATTTACATAAAGTGAAGATACTCTTACAACAAAATATTAATCAAAAATATAAAATATATATTTAAAAAATTATATATATATATATATATATGTGTGTGTGTGTGTGTGTGTGTGTGTTGATAAGCTGCATCTGCTTTGACGTTAATGAGAGTTAAAAATGATTTTATGGCTCAATATCTTAAAATCACTGAATTGTCATAACCTTTGAATTCCAAAATTCAATGGTTATTTGTACATTTAGTACATTGTAAATACAATTCATGCATTCCTTGGTATATCTTTGAATGGTTTATAACACAAGGTGAAGTGTGACCAGAAAGATTGTAAAGCACATAATAACATGTCCTAATTATGTAACTACAGTATATGCTGGCTTATATATGTATATGTTGGCTTATATGTATCTTGGCTTATTGGTTCAAACTAAGCCATATGCTCTAAGCCAAATTGGAGGACATCCTTTAGACCAAAATGGCAAGATGAGTAGATTTTAGACCTCTTAGACCCCTGGTGACCTTTTGGCAAGACTGCTGGAGTTGGCCTGCATGGCACAGATGTGATTAGCTGACACGGCGTGTGGGTTTTGCAAGCTGTCCTATTCTGGGACAGGACAGACAGGCTGAAATGGGAATGAAGGTATTGATCCTTTGGCCTGGAGGAAAATGATGCACCACAAGCTATTTTGGTAGTAGAGGAGAATTCGTTGTCTTTGAGTGCATTATGCACTATGACGTAGGTAAGCTCTTGAATACAGCTTTATGATATTGGCACTGAAACAACATGGCTGCCTTTTCACATGACCTCTGTACATGCTGATCCAAAATAACTGTTCCCTTTGCCCTGGTGTTGTGAATGAGAGGTAGCTATATTCTTTATCTATTTATACAAACCTTAGCCAGCAAAGTAAGCAGTACCTGTAGACAGCCATTGCTATATATGGCATTTTCTTATATGCATGACATTAACTATGAGCTGTACTACATCTCATCAACCATCAGCCATAGTGAGTACGTATGCATTTTCTGAATTTGCATTATATTCTGCTTACTTGTTCCATGTCCTGTTGACTCAAAAATTGGCAATTTTAAAGTATTGATGTTAAATAAAGAGTAAAACATTACAGGACAATAAGCAATGACAGGGTAATGGTATGCCATTATCACCCCAAAGTCGATTTTTTTCCAATAACAGCACATCCTGAAGTAGTTTATTCTTCTTTCACCACAGCGGTTTGCCAACAATTACAAGCTTTAATTTATTAAAGAATGACATCTTACTTTTTTTTTAAATTTATTATTTTTTTTTACCATTTATAGTTATGTTTAATGTTATGATACTTCCTTGAGACAAGATAGTTCCTGTTATCACTTGTGTTATAGCAGTTATAACACGACATTCCCTCACCAACCTCTCTTTCTTCCCTCTCTTGAAGTTAATAAGACATAAACGCTGCTTGTCGTGTTACTGAGAAACCAGAAAATGCTAAGTGTTCTGCCCGAAGACTCTCTTGTGGTGGGAAACTTATTGACTGTTACGAAGCACTGACACCTAAGATTCCTTCCATAAACGTCTCCTAACAGAAACCTTCACGGTAGCAATGATGATATGTTTTTCTTTGTTATATTGCATGTTTTTCTCAATCTGTTTATAATTAAACTTAGATTACATTGCATGTCTGCCATACAAGTAAGTATGAGTATGTACGTATGAGCTGTTACTATTAGAACAAGCGCATTGATATAAACCTATCATTTAAATTACAACCTCAGAGCCATACTATTACAGAAAATTCATCAACACCTTCTGACCAATCAGATTTGAGAATTCAACAATGCTGTGGTATAAGGAGATAATAATTGATTGCTTTTTTTCTAAATATGGAAACAACCTTGTAGGCTTAAAACTACAAATCTCAATATATTTGTCCTCGCACTATGCCTGGTGGTTGACAATGATGAATATTTAGCCAAAAGTTTGTGCTCCATGTAATGATTTTCCTTAATGAAAATGGATTAAGGCAAGAGGGTGTGGTTAATGTGTGTGGAATTGTGGGTTGTCGGCTTGATAGGGTTTACAACACTCTAAAAAAGCCATGCATGGATCAGTGCACCATTCAGACAAAAAAAAAAAAACATCTATTTTCCCTATTTATAAATGGCGGTGTGTTACAACAGCTACTTTAGACAGTTAAAAGAATATTGCATTACATTTCACAATATCATACTGAAAAATCTGTACATTTTACCAGTGACCTAAGATTATGCACGTGATTAGTCGGTAGTGCGACAGTTCTAGCCAATAGCAGTCGTGTCAACAAGCCGCAGTAATAGCAGATGGCATCATGTGGATTTGAAAAACGATGGCCTCCAACGTGCCTCAGGCTATCCCAGAGGTCTGTGCACCAACCCCCACCCCACCCCCCCTCCACATGTGGCTGCCCACCACAGACATTATCTAGTTAATGGTGTACTAGCTTATTGATATCACACGTGGAGTTTTATGGAGCACATCCACTTTTTTTCACGTGAATGCCTGAACCTCCACATTCGCATTTAAGCCAATGTAAACACATTCATACACTTTTTAAGGCTTGACCAAACATTGAGTAATGAGTCATGAGAATAACCTGGGCCTGTATGAGCTCATTAGGAAAAAACTTTCCACATTAACACTAGTGTAGCATTTATTTCTCTGTTAAATATCATGTGTTCCCAGGTTATTTATTTAACTTTATACACTATTTCAACCCTTGGGCCTTCATCAAATATTCAGTTCATGAACAGCAGTGAGGTACTAACATTACTTCCTTAAACATATTTTAAATAGAATTATAGTAGTTATACCTTTATCATCGGGTTCATGAAGCCACAATGCCTTATACACTTTAGCTGTCACAGTCTCTACATACTTTTCCTTATTCATTTGTCTATTTGTGGTTTCCTCTAACTGAATTGCTGACTCCGCAAAGAGGGACTGTATTCAAATGAAGCAGAATGCTCATAAAAATAAAAAAAAAACCTGACCTTAAGCAGAAAAAGAAATACTGACAATCCCTTTAATAGTTATCTGCTAATGCGTTATAGTTATGATTAATACATCAAATATGGATTACACTGACAGCAGAATAAGTATTGTGAGCAACTTTTTTGTGTGTGTTAACTATGATAAAAAGAGAATGAATTCAGTATTGTTTCATTTTCATCAGGTTTTAAGTATATTTGTGTACTCATAACAACGATAATACAGTGGATATCCAGATGTTACTCAGTACTGGGTTAACCAGATGCTTTCTGCCTGTAATCTTTCATCATTTCATTTTATCTGAGACTCTTTAATCCCAGATTGAAGGCCCAGCACTGGCCATACCAGTCAGAGTGGAACTCAGATAGAGAGATAGAGCAGCTTTAATATCCAGCTTGCTCTGTCTCTAATACGCAAGCTGGCAGAATGCTGAATGATGACAGCAAGACCGCTGAGCCTACTGAGGAGAACATGACCCTGAGCCCTGGGCACGGCGCACTCCGCCTGTCTCGCTCCATTCACCATGCTGAACACTCACACAGCTCACTCATAACTACTGCATTCAAAAAAAATAAAATGCAATGAAGAGAAGCGACGTTCAGACTGAGGCCTGCTTTGTGTCAGTTATAACATTAAGATCTATGTGAAATTGCTTGTACAGTGAATATGCGTTAGCCATATAGTAGTTCTATACCAAAAGTTTTACTACAGTCAGGCTACTGTACATACCATAAATACTCATTTTATATAAATATAATGTGGCTTTTGCATAGATTAGACAATAATATCTGTTAGGTTCTTGCACTATGTTCAAAAAATATTGCAAATATTAATGTCCATTACCCATTTCGTTTGAGCATTTACGCACCTTACAATAGAAATAATGTATCTGCAGCTACACTGAAAGCCATTTAACCACTTTAGAGCTGGCTCTGTAATTGGATTTTAACTGCAGAACCTATGAAATGCCCACAGTGACCATCATCTCCACTACTGGATTCTTCCAATACTTTTATGCATCAGGTCCTCGTCTGTATTCCTCTCCCTGTTCAAATGACATGCTTTTTAATCAGGGGCTGTGTAAAATGTCCATATGAATTGCACTCATCAAACCTGGACACACACGCTGAGCAGTCCATTAGCAGGCCAGACAGAAGATTGTCTCTAAAATGAAGTCATTAGTTACGCAAAGCCCACGACCAAGTGCTTGTTTGGATAAATCGGATTGATCTGTCTCTCACGCTGGATGGATATTTTAGCCAAAATGAAATTTAAACGCATGGAGAGAAAAAAAAAAAACACGCCAGCAAAACAAACAACGGTGAGGACAAGCAGGGGTAATGTGGGTGGGTGGGCGTTTGGATTAGAAGGAGGACGGTGGGTGCAGGCAGGGAGGTGGAGGCGCATCGGTCCCCGTCTCAGAGCTGCAGGAGGAGGATTACTCCAGGTTGAGTCGGCAGGGCTGATGATGAGCCACTGACGGAGGCTGCGGTCTGAATGCTCCCAGTTAAAGGAGAAATTACGGGCCGCGGAGAGGGGCTAATAACTGTTATTAACCCCGCGCGGGCGTCGCCGTGGAGAGAGAGCACCACGGTAACGAGAGCCCGCTGTCAGGGCCGTGAGGCGCGTCGTCGAGCCGCTCGCCCCCTAGGAGACGCTAACTTATTAAAATAATGAATTAGCCCAGCAGATTACTGCAGCCTGCGGCAAAGGCAATTATCCCTCTCCAAATCCCTGGACGGGGCTCCCCGGCACAGCCATAAAACAAGCGCTTGCACAGAGCAGCAGTAGAAAGCCACACTCCAATGAAAAAGGCTGTTAATTAGGATCTCTCCCACTGCGGGCAGCCCTTTACTTCAGCCATAACACAGGCCCGCAACAGAACAGTGAAACAGAAGCATTGAGAGAAAGCAGAGGAGTGTGAGATACAACAGTAGGACAAGAGAAAGGGGGAGTTATTGCATGAAGCAGAGGGAGAACACTGTCCCTGGAGACTCTTACAAAGTGCTTCTTCAGCTTGTTCTCACAGAGGAACGGTTCTGGGGTGTCGAGTAGAACCTTGTCTCACCATGAGCTGACACTAAGCGAGTCCCTAAACACAATCCATGGCCTAAATGTTATGAATTTTGTCATATTATATTTTGATGAAACCCAGGAATGCCTTGTACATAAGCATTGATGAAAGATTGACATATCAAAACCTGCAACTGGAAGGAAATGAAAAAGGGATAGATGTGTGTGTGTGTGGCGGGGGGGAGGGGGGGGGGCATTGAATAATGTCACTCTCTTGACATAACCAGGGGAAAAAATGCTATAAGTGAACACACAGTATTTGTGGCTAAGTGCATGTTTGAGCATAAATGGCCGTATGAACACACCTATGTGTGTGTGAGTAGCCTACAGCCTCCATTCTCAAAATGTCACAAAGTGGTTAAATCTCCCTTGTGTATCGTATGTGCTTTATCATGGTAGTAACTTCTATGCTGTGACTGAAATAAGTCCTTAAGGACTCCACCGCAGTTCTCTGATGGGCTCAAGTCAATTCAATTCAACTCGATTGTATTTGTACAATGCTTCATGGAATGTCCTTCCAAAGGGTGGTTCATGAAATGCTGTGTTAAAGCTAGGCTTGCTGTCTGCACCTGAGCGAAGGCCTCAGTACTGAATGTTTTGTCTTCCTAGCCCTTGAAGGTGAGAGGGATATCGGTCTAAGAAAGTCAGGCAAGACTAAGTGACGAGTGAAGTAGGCCAGTAGCAACACTGATAAAAGGGTTATGCTGCACACTATGACATATATACACCTATTAATGGTTACAAATACAAAACGTATCACATGTTTGACAGTGAATGAACAAACCAGAGTTCTCATTCTCTATCGTCAACACAAGCAGAAGTTTTGAAGGCTGTGTTCACCTTGTCCTGTATGGAAGTGGAGAATCATGAAGTGTTGCATTACTTGGTGCTTTGTAAAGACAATGCAAACGAGATCCAACCAGTAATATATAGTAAATGTACCAGAATGTGCTATTGTATTTATGGGCATATACATTCATGCAGTTATCTAAGCAGCCAATCATGTGGCAGCAGCACAATGTAAAAGAATCCTGCAGATACAAGTGAAGAGCTTCAGTTAATATTCACATCAAATATCAGAATGGGGGAAAAGTGTGATCTCTGTGACTTTAATCATGGAATGGTTGTTGGTTCTAGAGAGGCTGGTTTGAGTATGTCATAAACTGCTGATCTCCTGGGATTTTCACACACAGCTAAGTCTCTAGAGTTAATCAGAATGGTGCAAAAAAAAAAACAAACATCAAATGAGCAACGGTTCTGTGATTAGAACCTTATTGATAAGAAAGGTCAGATGAAAACAGCCAGATTGGTTTGAGCTGCCAGGAAGGATATATAGTAGTAACTCAAATAATCACCTGTTATAACCACTGTGAGCAGAAAAGCATCTCAGCATGCACAAAACATCGGATTTTCATGCATGAGCTACAACAGCAGAAGACCACATTGGGTTCCACTCCTGTCAGCCAAGCCAAGAACAGGAATCTGAGGCTATCATGTGCACAGACTCAACTAAACTGGACAGTGGAAGATATTTGAAGATCACCAGGGTTTTTTTTCCAGTCTTCAACTGTCCAGTTTGGGTCAGTCGATGCCCATGATAGCCTCAAGTTCTGGTTTTTGGCTGACAGGAGTGTAAGTTGATGTTGTCTACTGTTGTTGTATTGTAGCTCATTCACCTCATTCAAGGTTTGATGTGATGTGCGTTCTGAGATGCTTTTCTGCTCACCATTGTTATACTCTAAAGAGTGCTTATTTGAGATACTACAGACTTCCTGTCAGCTCAGACCAGTCTGGTCATTCTCCTCTGATCTCTCTCATCAACAAGGTGTTTCAGCCTGCAGACTCTCCGTGCACAGGATGTTTTTTGTTTTTCCACACCATTGTGTGTAAACTTTAGAGTCTGTTGTGTGTGAAAATGCCAGGAGATCTGCAGTTTCTGAATTACTCTAACCAGCCCGTGTTGTAACATCAATCATTCCATCAACATCACTGAGTCACTTTAAAGTCACTTTTCCCCCATTCTGATATTTGACATGAACATTAACTGAAGCTCTTGAATTGTAACTGCATGATTTTTTTGCATTGTGCTATTGCCACATGATTGGCTGATTAGATAACTGCATAAATGTGCAGTTGTATTGGTGTTCCTAATAAAGTGGATGGCGAGTGTAAATAAGCATTCATTCATTCATCTTCATAACTGCTTTATCCTGGTCTGGGTCATGGTCTATCCAGAGTCTGTCCCAGGAACCCTGTGACACCAGTTCATCACAGTATACATAAAAACATGGTATTTTAAATTGAATTGAATGTCAGTAAGTGAATTGGAAGGAAGGAACAATATAAATGTGATTGGAATTACCGCACTGCTGTCAGTGTTATAGAAGATCAACTAACGCCTTCTGACCAGATTTGAGAATTCAACAGTACTGTGATATAATGAAATATACTCCACAATGCTGCTACATCAAATTTGCTGTCTGTCTGCTGGTATTGAAAAATAATCAACTTCGGGGTGGTGAAAGTAACTCTGCTTTGCGTTGGGCTGCATTACACAACCCTGTCATTGATTATTTTCCTAAAACACACACTGCTCAATGTGTTTTACTGAATGAGATTTCTTTATCTAAAGCAGACAGACAGAACAAATTTGATGTAAATGACAAGTTGCATTTTTTTGTCTTAAGATCAGGAAGTTTATCACAACAGAACATGCCACAGGGTTCTGGGTTACTGATCGGAAGGTTGGGAGTTCAAGCCCCAGTACTGCCAAGCTGCCACTGTTGGGCCCTTGAACAAGGCCCTTAATACTCTCTGCTCCAGGGGAGCTGTGTCATGACTGACCCTGCACTCTGACCCCAGCTTCCTGACATGCTGGGGTATGTGAAGAAAAAAATTTCACTGTGCTATAATGTATATGTGACAAATAAAGACTCATTATTGAAAAATAATCAACTTTCGATTGTTAAGAGTAACTCCACTTCACGCCAGGCTGCATCACATGACCTGTCCTTGATTATTTTCCTAAAACAACACACCCCATTGTGTTTTATTCCTTATAACACATACGATTTCCTCTATATGAGTCGCAAGATCATAAAAAAAGACCTCCTAATACTGTTCAAAGTTCAATCACTTGAAATTAATGATGAGACAAATTATTCAGTTCACTCAATGCTTTCACAGCTCAATTTCCATCCAACACTGTCAGCATTTACATATTATGAATGCAGGTCCGGATTTGCTTATGCATGAACGGCTTGTTTGCACGACCTACAGCTAGGTGAGATTTTGACATGGACATGGCATCAAGATGCATAGCGTAGTGCTTATATGAATCACTATGCTAGCGAACAGAAACAGTAGGCTCATTTCTAGAACTCCTGTAACATGACTGACATTTTCCTACATCTACAATGTACATGTCCATATACAATGACCCTATTAATGTTTCATCCACAATGCTCAAGCACTCAGAGAAAATCTGTGCGATTCCAGTCGCTCCATGCTCTGTGACACACAGACTGCCTGTGAAGAACAATCAAACAGCCCCCTACCCCCCGCTATTTATCACTTTAAGACATTAGCAAGACATGGGGGGGAATATTAACGAGTTCCTTTACCGCCAAGTCCCACACCAGAGGCTCTGCATGGTAACATCCATTTTTAATCAGCGGGGAGATTTAATTCCGTGTGTTTAACACTCCTTTGAGTCCACCGCTGATGCTTCTGAATACCTCAAAGACTAGTACGCTGATTGTGTGTGCATTCTCTTGAAGAATTTTGCATTGGAAGATCAGTCAAGCACAACCTGTGTAACTTCAAGAGGTTAGTCAGAGGTAGAATTGGTACTGTCATCTAGTATAGAGATGTCAAACTCCGTCCTAAAGGGCCACAGCACTCTAGAGTTTAGCAATCTACTTAATATAAAACACCACGAAAGCTTAATTAATCAGATTTGGTGTGTTAGAAGAAGGACGATTGTGGCCCTTCATGACCAGAATTTGACCAGTGGAATTTTCTTGTGGTCTATATTTCTCTATATAAACAAATTAAGTTGGACTCTTGCAAACAACAGAAGACAGAATGAAAACAAATTCAAAAGCTTGTTACTGAAGACATCCAAACATCAAGAAATTATGACGTGTATATTGTTGAGACCGGAAAGCTACAGGATCTCTGAATCGATCCTGAGATCGGGTTACTTTGTGTGTAGAGTTTTGCAAGTTCTTCCTATGCCATTGTGGATGCCATTGTCATTAGCTCTAGTTCTGAATGTGTGTATGGATAGTGCTCTGTGATGGACTGGCATCCCATGCAGAGTGTATTCCCGCCTTATGCTCAATATTCCAGGATAGGCCCTGGATCCACTGTGACCCTGACCAGGATACAGTGGTTACTTCAGATAAATGAATAAATGAAACAATGTTTGAGATACTAGCATCAGTGGAGAGACAAAATTGTTGGATTTTCATCATACCAACTGGCACTGATGAATAATAAATGTTTAAATGTGTCAATCACAGGAATCAGCTTCATTTTTGTTCATATTTACAGTGAGCTTGTCGAAGGACAATGTAGATTCAGTGCAAAATTCAGCTTTCACGTCAGATTAAGTCTAAAGGACCACATTGTTTGGAGGGGAAATGATGCAAATCGGTTAAATTAGGTAAATTCTAAAGGAAGGGATGCTTGAGAAGCTTCTGTAAGCACGTATCAATCTCAATCCATCTCAAAGCCACACAAATTAAAACTAAGAAAGGCATTTTGTGCCCAATGGAAGTTTTCCTTTGGAAACTTTGCATTCCATTAAGAAGCAAATTAAGTACTGGGCCACTGCTCCAACTTCTATTAACCCCCCTTCCAGGACCTCCTCTCATTCTCTCTCACACACACACATGATTAATTTGTGATTTATTAAGTTCCAGTAACAACAGGATTGGCATGATGGAAAGAGTGAGTGAGAGAGAGAGAGAGAGAGAGAGAGAGAGAGAGAGAGAGAGAGAGAGAGAGAGAGAGAGATCTCAAGTCCTTTGTGGGAACCAAATGTCCAAATGATATGAATACAGTTTTGACGTTGTGTTATTCACATATAGTAATATACAAGTCAATGGAAACACAAGACTTAATGTGTGTGTATGCAAACATTTGCAGAACTTAAGAGTTCAAATACGGAAAAAAAAAAAGAGCAGAGCCATCGTTCATGTTGATAGCTCAACGCTGCATGTGACATGTTCAGTGACCAGAAGCAGACAGCAAAGGTCAGAGACCAGCAGTCCCTCTGTCCATTCAGTTTTCTACCCTCATCTCTCTCTAACTATTAAGAGAGGACTATATATACAGTATTTCAACCTGAACTCTCACTCATTCGTATTGACATGGTTGGACTTTGCTTATACACGTCTACAAATTTAGTCGTGCAAACTGTTATGACCTGAAAGACCATGCTATAATATTTTCATTCCTAGCAGTGAAAATGCAAGTCTAGATTATATGAATACAGTTGGAATAATATGCTTAATTCACTGTAGTTTACCTAAGGAATAAAACATGACAGGGTGTATCGATATAGACAAATAATCAACAAAGGAGTGGCATCACACACACCATCTAGAAATGCTTAATTTCTCTTACACCACTGCAATTTGCTGAAAAGAATTATTTATTTATTTGTTAAAGAACTTCACGTCACATATTTAAAATCCATTTATATCTATGTTTATATATGTTTAATATAGTTTAATATAATATATGTTTATAGTATCTTTTTTTTTAAAGGTAAGACAAAAATGCAGCTTGTCATGTTACCAAGAACCTGCAGAGCTCTCTGTCCTGAAGACTGTCATGTGTCACGTGAAAACTTAAAGCAATAACTATACCTCCTGAATATTACAATGCACTGACACTAGAGACTCCTTCCGAAAATAAACATCCCCTCAGAGAAAACTTCACCATATAAACAATGACATGGTTTTTGACCTGACGTCTTGTCCCCTTGTGAATCGTTACTATAGAAAAATATCTTATTAGGACGAGCGCAATAATATAATAATATGAACCTTGCAGTTAACCTAGTGACAGAGAAGCTGTTATAGGATTAATCAACATTATTCATTCTGTCAATTAATCAAAACCATCTGACCAATCCGATTTGAGTTCAACAGGGCTATGGTAGAAATACTTTTAACAATTCATTCATTCTTTTTCAGTGAATGGTCTACATACTTCTCAGAAATCGTGTTACGTGAGTTATTCTGAGTTTAGCTGGCTCCTCTGCATGTGTGCATTTTCAGGCCTCTGAGCTGACACTGGAGCAGATGAAGGTGTGTTGCTTTGTTTTCATCCTCTCTCTCTCTCTGTGCCCTCAGGGCTGTCTTCTCTCTGCCTGCGTGAAACCTACTGAAACGTCCCCTAATTAGTTTTGCCACTGTTTCATCCCTGTGTTTGAGAGTTGATCTGAGGATTTCTCTCTCTGTTTTCCCCTTTTTTCTCCATCTCTCTACACACGGACCCATTCAAAGTGAAATTTACAACTTAATCAATACTATAAATGTGTTTTATAGAGGCATGGTTTTTAACTCCCACGATCTTACTGGCGATAAAGGAGCTATCAACTACCAATAGTAGGCAATAATTGCAAAATCACAGTCAAAAGGAGCTGGAAGAATTTGATTGACCATTGCTATTATGCTGAACTGAATCACCTGCATTTCTCTGGCACATTGGGAGTGGATAAAGGTCCCCTCGAGCTACAACGGCAAATGAACCCTTTGTTCAGGACTCTCTGCAGGAAGAAAAAAAAAAAGCAACTGATTGGAAAGCAGATAGCTCTGATCAATAAGAGGTGCACTTTCCCACTTTTCTCCCTGGCCCTCTTTCATATCTCCATGCTTTCTTCCGCCCATAAGGGGTCAGGTTGGGGGTATATGTGTCTGTTAGGGCACTGTTGAGTGGAGGGGAAGGGGGTAACTATGTGGTGGGTGTAGGCGGTCTCGAGCCCCTTTATCAATCAGGATTTTAATTATACACATCCCAGCCGACAGCTAGATTAGAAACCAATCGACACTATCGGCCACAAAATCTAATTACTGTTTATTGACAGATAAGGCCAGGCCCCCTTCACTTTCCCAAATAAGATAAACCTTCTATTTTGCCTCTCTTCCACGCTCAGAGGCCACCATGCTTACTGTCCATGAAAGACTTCATAATGAGTAGCTTGTTAGTGCTGAATAAATAGTTTTAACACCAGGCGCTACTTATAGATCAAACACAGCTTGGATACAGCATTAATGGCATCTTAAACAAACAGTCGGTAATTACTCAGTCAAGCTTTTTAGCACAACATTAAAGAAACCAACTTGGGATACATGCCAGTACATCACAGGGCATCATATGCACACACATATTCACACTTACAGTAGGGGCAATTTAAAGTCACCAATCCACCTACCAGCGTGTTTTTTGGGAGGTGGGAGGAAACCGGTGAACCCAGAGGAAACCAAGGCATTGAAAAACATGTAAAAGAGCAAAAGACAGCAAAAGCAATCAGACTTTTCCCTAATGATAGCTATACGATATCCTAAATGAGTCCCGTCCTACACATTAGCAGAACTATTTTCTCTTCTTTATTTTCTAAGTTGATTAGAGCATGTTACCTGTGACCACACATGCAAGCAAACACATTAATTGTGCCTAACACATGACATACTGATGTATACTGAGGGAGGCCCATGCACCACAGTGTGTCATTAATGTGTCATACATCAATGAGACTTGAGTGTATTGAAACTCTTATGAAGTTATGGGGATTTTAATCAGATTGTTTGAAAACTCCAGCCTCTGGTGAACATCAATGTCATTACGCCGTCATTACAATCATTCAAAAATAGAGTGTATAGCAGAATAATATTGCCCATATTGCCAGTTTAATTGCAGTTGAGTTGAAAACTCCTTTTTTTTGTTTGTTTGTTTTAGAGTATTTATGAACAGTTGGCCTGTGGATGCTTCATGGTGTCCTAACACTCGGTGTCTCCAAGTGCCAAGACTCTCTACAGACTTCTGTAATTAACTTACACTCTGTTTACTTCAGTGTATTACTTGACGCTTCACTGGTTTTTTTTTTTGTTTGTTTGTTTGTTTGTTTTGTTTTTTTTAAAGCTGCGAATGCTCCTCAGGTAAATCTGCCTTAAATAATTGGATTATTGTCCTTTCATTTGGCTGCATGGTAATGGCTCAATGATAAACATTGCAGTGTATGGATTTCCTGTCAGATCCCATGAAGTAGACGTCCTCATTTCGCCTTGGAACCCCACCTCTTGTGTGAAACAGCCTCATTTCAGAATAGAGACAGAGAATGATAGACAGTGAGGGAGAGAAAATGAAATAAGAAAAAGAGAGGATCAAGGATGTATAAAGGAGGAGGAGGTTATGTGCCATAGCTGCACTGCATATCTACTCCAAAGTCCATTCAAAGATTTCAAAAACCACTTAGAGTCTGCTGTCCATTTTTGTTAACCAAGTAACTCTACGGGATGAGGTGAAGTGAAGCTAGATACCACCATGAAGCAAGCCCGGTGAGCTTGAGCGTCTTCCAAATGAAATTTGGAGATGGGTTGAGAGGAGTGGACAGAGGAATGATTTTAGAGGAGAGCCTGGTTCTGATTCAGTTTGAGCACTGCAGAGAAAAATGCTTGGGTTTTGAATTATGCAATGTTCAAAGGGGCAAGTTTAGATGAATGCCTGAGTCCTTTTGATCTGAGAACATATTTTACCTGTCTATCCACTCCAAATGTGAGTGACTTTAACTCGGTTTGCCATGATGCCGTAATTCATTTAGGGAGCAGCTTACAACCGCAGAGGGAAAAAAAAATAGCTAGATACTCCTTTATAAATAAGTCCCATACAAAACCTCTCCAAATGTTGTGTGTGTAGTCTTCAGTCAAAAATGAGTCAGTGAGAATAATGTTATTATTAATGATGTTATTAATAATGTTATAAAAACAAGATGTCCTTAACTGAGAGAGCAAATTTTTGCTGTTATTAATATTACAATCCATCTAACAATTGCTTGTATTTTCTCATTTGTAAATCGCTTTGGATAACAGCATCTGCTAAATGAATAAATTACTAGGATCGCACTTCATAACCTATCAGTATTGATATACACCTAGTAATTATAAATAATTTTCTATAAAGATGTGTCGTTTAAGGGCAGCACAGTTTGATCCTGAGCTTGGGATTCTGTCTGTGTGGAGTTTCAGTGCATGTTCTCCTTCGTGTCTGTGTAGGTTTCCTCTGGGTTCTCCAGTTTCCTCCCCTGTCCGAAAACATATCAGAAGGTGGGTTGGTTATGCTAAAATTGTCCCTAGGTGTGAAGGAATGTGTGAATGTGTTTGTGCCCTGAAATGGACTGGTGTCATATTCAGGGTGTGTTCCCACTTCACATCCAGTGTTCCTGGGATAGGCTCTGGATCCATAGCAATCCTGACCAGGATAAAGCGGTTATTGAAGATGATGATGTGCAGTTTACATGGAGGCTAAATACACTCTGAGAACTAAAGGTAGGGGAGGGTCACTGGGGTCATTTGGGATCTTTGATACCTTCAGTATGTATATTATACCTGGGAATGTCAGTGAGAAGAAAAATTATATCTTATATCTGAGTGTGTACTACTACTACTACTACTACTAACAACAGTAATAACAATTATTATTATTAACATTATCATTTCAACATGAACATGAAAATCAAATAAAAATGTAAATGCCTGTTAAATCACTGCTTTATTTCTTAGTACAATCACAAATCCTCGCTTTATGTAAATCCAAACACTGGGTTTGGGGCGTTTTAATTAGAAAGCTACAAATATAAGAGATTGCATTCATAAATAAACAAACTCCTTCTTGATTCTTGTGAAATAGTGCTCCCTCTAGTGGAGCTAAACAAATGATTCACTTGGATTCTGGGACGCTTTTTAATCAGTTTATAATTTGTTTTATCCACATGGTGGCTTTTAATGAAATCATTTGTAATGATAATAATAATAACAATATTTCTTCTTTGGGTCAGTCTGCTAAGTGAGCTGAGTCTAATTCATACGACTGCACTTGGAGAAGAAGAAACAAGTGCATTCTAAAATAACGATAATAAATATATTAGGTAAAACAAACAAACAAACAAACAAAAAAACCAGCTCCTTGGGTAAATGTAAAAGTAGAATAAGAAACACACACACACACACACACACACAAAATATATATTATTATTATTTACTCCCGATGATATAAATACAGATCATTCAGGAGCTCGCGCACTGTGGAATTGAAACCTGTGCGCGCGCGCACTTTACCTCCGAAGTGTTTTCTGTCACCAACTGGTAACTTTCTACACGGAGAACTGAGCCTCCTGACATTTTAAACGAAATGAATTTTTATTCCACTTCGTAGTGAAGAAGTCCCTAAGTTTAGACCAATGATACACGACACCGTTGCCAAACTCTTAGCTCACCTGGCCTCAGACGCGACGCTAACAGTTATCTCGTAATTTATTCATCGACGGCGGTGTCAAAGCCCGCTCTCCCCCCCCCAGAACTACGACATGGTTTAAGATTGGCACAGCCTGTCATTCTGTCTACTCTAATTTCCTTTTCCTCTTGGTAAAACTACACGAAGGACGAACGAATCTATTAGTAAAAAAAAAAAAAAAGAAGGGAAACGGATTTTTGTACGAGAAAGTAGCGGCACGCGCTCGAACTTGAAGTAAATACTGAAGGTTAGTGTTTAGTTTCAACTACTGGAGCAATTAAGGTGTGAGAAAAGTGTGTGTGTGTGCGTGCGCGCGCTGGGATGCAGTGAGTCGGAGCTGGAGGAGGGGTACACGTACACACACACACACACACACACACTTGTACAGCACGAGGAGTCAGTTTGAAAAGGTAAGAGCAGCCTTGGACAGGACGAAGACATCTCTCTTTCACTCACACCTGAATGGGGAGCTCGAAAATGGCCTATATGTGGGAGAAGGTAGAGTAATTTCCCTCCACCTTTCTCTTCTTTTCTCTCGGTGTATTTTGTTAAGTCGTTTATCAAACTGGTTTATTAGTATTATTTTTTTAAGGTGCGTTTTTTTTTTGTTGTCGTTGTTTGAATTGAATTAGATTAGCCTGGCAGTTCGTGCGCGCGCGGTGACGCGCAGCGAAAAGTTTTGTAGTTGTGCAGATCTCAGAAAACACAACTTATTCTCTTTAGAGTGCACTGTAGAGGCTTCTGCACACGTTACACCTCTTCTTAAACTGTACTGGCTTAATGTCCAAACGAGTAAGTCTAGGAGGTGATGAGGAGTCATAATGCACTTAATACACCAATTATCACTCATAATGCAGTTCATTCACTCATAATGCAGTTCATACTCTCATAATGCAGTTAATATTCTCATAATGCAGTTAATACTCTCACAATGCACTGTACCGGGGTTTCCTAAGAGAATAGGAGGTAGGGTACAATTTCGGACACGAGGCTTGTAATTAAGTGTCTAATTTAATTCACAGAAACAGTCTTAATGCTTATTTATTTTTTAATTCAATAATTCTTGAAGGGTTTTTAAATATGCGCGTCACGTGCGTATGACGTAAAAATGTAAACGTGAAAGGAACGGAAATGACGCTATCTATATCTAAATATCTGTTTAGAAATAAAATAAGGCGCTTTAATGATCAGTGTCATGTCACATCAAGCAGGGCAATGATCTCTCTCTCTCCCACTCTCCCTCTCTCTCTCTCTCTCTCTCCCCCTCTCTCACTCACTCACTCACTCTCCCCCTCTCTTTCTCTCTCCCACTCTCTCTCTCTCTCTCTCTCACTCACTCACTCACTCTCCCCCTCTCTTTCTCTCTCCCACTCTCTCTCTCCCACACTCTCTCTCTCTCCCTCTCTCTCCCTCTCTCTCTCTCTCTCCCTCTCTCACTCACTCACTCTCCTCTCTCTCTCTCTCTCTCTCTCTCCGACTCTCTCCCTCTCTCTCTCTCCCCCTCTCTCACTCACTCACTCTCCCCCTCTCTCTCTCTCCCACTCTCTCTCTCTCTCTCTCTCTCACTCACTCACTCTCCTCTCTCTCTCTCCCCCTCTCTCTCTCTCCCACTCTCTCCCTCTCTCTCTCTCTCACTCACTCACTCTCCTCTCTCTCTCTCTCTCTCTCTCCCACTCTCTCTCCCTCTCTCTCTCCCCCTCTCTCACTCACTCACTCTCCCCCTCTCTCTCTCTCCCTCTCTCTCACTCACACTCTCTCTCCCACACTCTCTCCCACACTGTCTCCCTCTCTCCCTCTCCCACTCTCTCACTCTCTCTCTCTCTCTCTCTCTCCCACACTCTCACTCTCTCTCTCCCACTCTCTCTCACTCTCTCTCTCCCTCTCTCTCCTACTCTCTCACTCACTCTCTCTCCCACACACTCTCCCTCTCCCACACTCTCTCTCTCCCTCTCTCTCTCTCACTCTCTCTCCCACACTCTCTTCTCTCCCATACACTCTCTCTCCCTCTCTCTCCCTCTCCCCCCCTCTCTCTCCCACACTCTCTCTCTCTCCCTCTCTCTCGCACTCACTCACTCACTCTCTCTCCCTCTCTCACTCACTCTCTCTCTCCCACACACACTCTCTCTCTCTCCCTCTCTCACTCACTCTCTCCCACTCTCTCTCTCTCCCACACTCTCTCTCTCTCCCTCTCTCTCCCTCTCTCACTCACTCTCTCTCTCCCACACACACTCTCTCTCTCTCCCTCTCTCACTCACTCTCTCTCTCTCCCTCTCTCTCCCACTCTCTCACTCACTCTCTCTCTCCCTCCGTCTCTCTTTCTCTCTCTCTCTCACTCACTCACTAGTAGTAGTCTACATAAGTTACCTTACTTGCATGGGACCTCAGGTATAGTTGTGATGTAGCATTTGTCCATGATCATTTAAGAGCACAAAGGAAGAGGAATCGATTTGAGCCTGAATGTGACTGTACACTGACCCCTGTCTGCTCCCTCCTCCGCGTTCTGTCTCCTCACCTCACCAGGAAGCTCCAGTGCACTCCATGGCTAAATGTCTCTGTTTAGTGGCTTGGCCTGTGTAGCTTTACACAATTGACCTGATTTTATATTGTACAGACCAACACAGTAAACACTTTGCTGTGACATCTCTTACACCGAAACAGTTCGTCATCCAATTTCTAGAACTGGACATTCTTGATTTTCAGTTTATTGTTTTATATTCATTACATTACATAATGTTTTCTTAAAATTCAGGATTAAGTCTTGACTAAATTTGTATAGTGTTCCAACAAATAAGAACAGCTCAATCACAGTACAATGCAGCAAAAAGCTGATTAAATACACAAAGTTGCAGTTAGTTTAATCTTCTCTATGAAAATAAACTTTTCCTTTTTTTTTTTTTCTCGCCAATTCTGTAATTTTCCACACATTATACAGTATGCACTGGGCATGTCATGAAATTTTCCTGCATTTGGATTTCTGTCAGATTTCACCAAAATCATACATCTTCTCACTAAATCAGGGATCAGTCAATACAAAACGATCTGTAATGCTGTCGAAATGCAATTTATCTCTTTATTTAAGACTGACAAAATTAGTGAGTAGTCTCGAGGACATGTGTAAGGCAGACTGTATAAACAAAATGCATGAGACAGCGCCTTTTTTTTTTTTTTTGTTTTTTTTTTTTGTTCAGGATCCCAAACGCCTGCCACTTAATAAGCATTCCAGAGGGATTCTTCCCTCCCCTTTAACCAAATCAGGTGGATTAAAATCTCGGATGAATGACCTTTAATCCCATGTTTTGCAATTAAATGACAGAATTTCTGAAACATCAGTCACCTACTCCATATGACCCACAGTGTTGATGGATTTAAAAATAGCACAAATTTCAGGGGTTTTATTAGCAATTTGACATGCATGTTGGAACACACGCACACACACATAGAAAATAAGAAGACATGTGAGAGTACTGCACTGTAGATGTGTTAGTATTCTGTGCAGATTTGCGAATGTTTACAGGAAATGTCTGCTCCAATAATTTTCTCTGGTTACATGTAATCCTTTGAATTCGAATGTTTCATTTGGGTGCTGTTTCATATTCTCAGACGATGTTAAAGACTTTGAGTTACACTTTGTTCCTATTTTTGATTCCAAACTATCGTACGCTTCAAACTAGCTGTGATGTCCACCCAAATAAGTGGTGTTTTTTTTAATGCAAAGTACATTCGAAGGCCTGCAGTAGAGCATTAATGGGGCCTGTGATGATCAATAGGGATTGCATGATGCTTTAGTATTGATTATGGAAACGTGAGCAGTTGAATAGGAGTGGACTGGTTTCTCTTAAGGTTATGCTGAACCGTCTAATAACATGACAGCGACCCCCAACCCCTACCCCCCCTCTCCAGAGCTATCTGGTATATTCCAGTAGAAAGCGAGCAGAGAGAAATAGAAAGCATGTAGCACTTTAGTCGTTAGGACGATCGTGAAATAGACAGACGAACAGTTTCTGAACTTGTCTAGCATGCCTTGGTCACGACAAATGCTTTATAGGATTTATTCGGTTTGGTTTTGTGGGACGCAGACAGTTACATCTGTTCATATTACCCACTGGCTTTGCCAAAGCTCCTTTTTGGATGATACGGTGTGCCCGTTGCTTTTATAAAATGGGATACAGTAACATGGAGACGCTCATCAACTGTGAAATGGTATCTGCATTCCCTGCATAGTTCCAAGGCTTGATCAACAGTGAGACACTGGTGTTTTTGAAGCCGCGGGACACTGAAGACAGGCGAGGATTTTCTGCCGCCTTAGAAGCTGATGGGTGTCCAGTTTGAATTATTACTCGAAACATTTCTCACACTCGCTCTGAAACTTCCACAAGATAGTCACTGTATCATGGTGTGCATGAAAAACTTCACACACGCTCTGATTTATGGCCAGAGCGTGTGTGATTATCGATTTGGTAGTTGTTGTTTTTTTTTTTGTGTGTGTGTGTGTGTGTGTTCCACCAACCAGTGTGTGGATTTTTATTTTTATTTTTATTTTTACATGACCAGTTTTCTACTTTACTTATTTTGGTCAAATTCAGAAATGAATATTGAAATAAGTAGAAAGAAATGACGTTACAGGCAAATCCACACTACACTATAAATGACATTTAAACACCAGTAACAAAATATAACAGTCAGTACAAAAATAGATAGAATATACAGAGTTGCTTTTCAGTTATAAACTATAAATCTTTGGTTAAATGTGCGGCGAAATAAACAACAACAACAACAACAACGGCAATATTTATATTTAATATTTACTATGCAAGTAAACAGTACGTGTTTTTTCTTATTACAGGGAACAGCGGTGCTTTTGTTCAGTCTGGCCATTCGTGATCGTATTAAAACTAGCCTTAATTGTATTTCAACAAAAATGAACTTTATAGTGCTAAACAAAATATGTATAGAAATGTGAAAATTATTATTATTATTATTGGAATTTCAAAAGTTCAAAAAATGTGTGTATTTGACCGAGCTAACGCTTAAGAAATGTTATTTGTGTTTGGGGTTAAGTTTAGCATTCATTTGTAATCATACATTAGCTTATCATACATTAGCTTATGACTTGATGCAAGTGTGTAGCAGGCTATGTGATTGTCTGTGTGGGCATTTAAGACACCCCGTCCCCCCTCCCCTCCCCTCCCGGCTCTTCTCCCCACCCCCTCCCATGTGTTCCACCAGCACTCTCTGTCGCTTTAAGTCCTGCCCCCCCGGAGCCAGCCAACAGCAGCTGTTCCATATTCATCAAGCCCTTCAGTCTTAAAGAGCCCTATCCCGAGCATGGAAAGAGTCATTTCTCTCTCTCGCTCTCTCACAGCCACTCCATCTTACTGCTCTCTCCCACCTCTGCTGCTGCCTCTCTCACTCCCTCACTCACTCTCTCTCTCTCTCTCTCTCTCTCTCTCTCTCTCTCGCCCCCACCTTTAGCTCCCCCCCATCCCCCCCCTTCCACTCTCTCACATCCTCATCCACACACAGACACATACACACGTGCACACACACTACTAACTAACACACACACGTGCCCTCACCCACAGGCACACACACTTGTACCTGTGCAGACTGGGGGGTGCCGTGCTGCTGGGCGCTTCTTCTTCTTCTTCTTCTTCTTCTTCTTTTTTTTGCCTTTTTTTCTGAAGGTGTCCGTCTCTCCTGTTTTTTTTCGGGGGGGGGGAGGGAGAAGTAGGTGTCACTTGTTTCCTCTTTCCTCCTTTTCTGCTTCCTGGAATGCTAAAACTGGACTGATGGACGTTTCAGAACTTTGCATCCCTGATCCTCTCAGCTATCATAACCAGTAGGTGCATCTTTCCTCTCTTTCATTTCTGCTCTGTGTTAACCCACCTCACTCACTGCATTTCCTTTACCTCTCGTTTTATTTCTCAGCTTTTCGTCAACTTTGTAGAAGTATTTGTTTGGGAACAACTTTTTACTGTTCATGTAGAGGCTTTATACTTTTATCACACACACACAAACACACACGTATTCTCAGTCCTTCTGTTTTGGGGTAAATGAGGCTTGAAGACATTATTAACTACAGGAGAGCAGGTGCTCTGAGCTTGTTCTGTGTAGGACGCAAAGAAATCCGTCTCCTGAAAGCCGGGTTGTTAGCTGTGTGTGTGTGTGTGTGTGTGTGTGTGTGTGTGTGTGTGTGTGTGTGTGTGTGGGGCACTCTTTGCACATTGCATTAAGTGCGTAGCCAATCAATTAGAGGCTCCTTAATGTGATTTCCTTTTATTTGTGTGTAAGTGTGTGAATGTGTAAGTGTATGTGTATCAAAAAGAAAAAGGAAGAAAACAATTCTGAAGGTACTTGTTCATGCAGGACAAAAGGAGTGAGTAAAGAAGCCGGGAAGCGGCGCTTCGATTCGTGCCTGCTGTTAAAGACATGGGAATTAAAGGAAAGAGGCGAGGTTAAACAGATCCCATGGAGATAGGCTCGGCTGGGATTATTTGTTGGTGGAGAGGGAGAGAGGAAAGGATGATAGCGGGGAGATGGGCTCGCTGCGGTGCTGCTCAGGACACGCTCTCGCACTCACACACTCTCACACGCTCACGTCTGTCCCGCTACGCGCTCCTTAAACTTCTGCTTTTAAACCCCCAGTGCATTCTCAGTTCTCATTCCCATCCACTTTTAATATCATTTAAGCATTTAATAATTTGTTTGTAGTTTTTCTTCTGCACATGTTTGTTCATTTATTTATTTTAAGGGGGGAGGTCTTATTTTGAAAGTATTCGCTTGACCTTTTCTGTTAAAACACTCAATACCGAATCAATTTAATCAGACTTATATAAATACCTACATATAAATATTAACTAGCATTTTCTTACCTCCTCTCCTCGTGCGATATTTCTCGCCACTTACAGCCGTCAGAAGTGAATTTATTTCTTTATTTCTGTGCTCACCAAGTAATCTCTACATGTACAGATATATATCATGTTGAAAGAACAATCATAAGCCATATTGGAAGCGCACATAATTTAAGACGATAACTCTTTTCATGCTAAAAATCCAATCAGCCAAATGTGTGTGTTGTTGTGGCCGGATTATCATAAAATGATACACACCGTGGCAGCTTGAAAGATTGATATGATCGAAAAGAATAATGGCAAGTAGCGCAGCTGAATGAATCATTTTTTTTTTTGTTGCTTTCTGCGACGTGTAGGATTACAGAGACACGGACGGAATGGAATGAAACAGGGTTAAATTGACAGTGCTGTGCTGCAGGATGGTGTGTGTGTGTGTGTGTGTGCGTGTGTGTGTTTTTGGGGAAGTGTGTTTGCCTGGCCGCTGACCACGCTGTGCCCCGGCCGAGCTCGTTAACTCCTTAGCCACGCATATTTTAATCTGCTTTGTAGCACTAAGCAGGATTAGAAAGGTTCAATAGAGCTCTTTTCTAGGTACACACAGGACAGCCTCGACTCAAACCTACACATTCACACACTTCATAAAATGACTCATGAAACTGAGAGTGTTCTGCATGTTAAAATGATAGAAAATATGTCCGAATGTGCATGTAGGTATAGTTTGGTATTGTGTCCCCCCCCATATGCCAGTGGAATACAGCATTATTATTATTTTTCGTATATATATATATATATATATATATATATATATATATATATATATATATACATATTTATATTGCATTAGTAAATATGTTTATTTTAATACAAATTAATGTTAGTATTTAATGAATTTGTTATTTTAATATTTAATTCATATAATTTGGCATCTACGTTTTTCAGAAGTGATGAGAGGAAAATGGTTCATTTGTATTTTTTTTTGCGGAAAAGTTGCATTGATTTTGCAAAAAAAAAAAAAAAAATTAAATTAAATACACTGCATTTAAATGTAAATAAATATTTTTTCTTACTCCAGCATTCTATTTCTGCTATAATGTATATACAACCTATATACACTTTATACTCTTTTACAATCTTATGTTGTCTGTCAGCTTTTTAAAAATTATATTATATTGTTAATGTTAATTTGCTCCATGCATTTATTTTTAATGATGTCAATCATATTTTAATTGTATAACATGCTCACTAATACAGAGGGAAGAATTTATTTGAATTGTTAAATACACATTTGTAGCTGTCGTTTTTGCTACACGAAAGTGACTGGTAGAAGCTTCTTTCACATGCTGATCATACACACACACACACACACACACACACACACACACACACACACACGTACGTGTGTATACACTGAAACTGTTACAGATAAAGCCGAACCATGGTCCATAATTTCGCGTCCCATTTGATAAAAATCGTGGCGTCGTAATATCGGCTTAGACGCACTCCAGTAAAGCGTTTAGTAATGCAGGATCGAGGTAGTGTGTAATCATTGGCTCATATGGACATTATTAAAACATTCGTTATTAAAAAATCACATGCAAAAGTTAAGGGAAATAGTGAAGGGAATTTTTTGTACAAGAAGAGGAGAACATTTTAACTAATTATAAATATTACATTTAGGTTTCTGTTCTGTGCTAAATCAGTGAGGTAGCTCAACATCAAGCTTGTGTTTGGTGTGTGTGTGTGTGTGTGTGTGTGTGTGTGTGTGTGAAGCCTGTGAGTTCTTTTAGGGGTAAAATTAATTCATTTAAACACTTTTGTTTGGTAATAATATGCCTTTTGTGTGTAGATAAGGTTTTTAGATGCCCATGTCTGACATTGTTCCAAAGTACACCTCAAAGTGATTTATTTCTATATTCAGTGTTGTTCAATTTATATTATACACCTCAAAGTGATTTATTTCTATATTCAGTGTTGTTCAATTTATATTATACACCTCAAAGTGATTTATTCCTATATTCAGTGTTGTGATATTTATATTATACACCTCAAAGTGATTTATTCCTATATTCAGTGTTGTTATATTTATATTATACACCTCAAAACGGTTTATTTCTATATTCAGTGTTGTTATATTTATATTATACACCTCAAAACGATTTATTTCTATATTCAGTGTTGTTCAATTTATATTATACACCTCAAAGTGATTTATTCCTATATTCAGTGTTGTTATATTTATATTATACACCTCCAAACGGTTTATTTCTGTATTCAGTGTTGTTATATTTATATCATGTCCTACTGCTATAATAGAAAAAGTAAAAACTAGAAAAACTGAAAAATACTAACTAATTGTAAAATTGGGGGGAAAAAATGAATCATTTACTTTGTAGGAGATTACGATTAGGAATAATAGAGTAATTGTTTCAGTTTAGGTTTTGAAATATATAATCATCTTTAAATTGTCTAATAAATCGTGTTTAACTGCAGAGATTGATCTCCACTGAAACGCTGTTGTTCAGCGTGAGTGTGTTGAGTTGGCTATTAGTGTGATCCTGGTGAATTCAGTATAGATCTTATACTGTACAGTGAGCCAGCAGTTTATTCACATGGATAACGTAAATAATACATTCATTAGTATCAGATGTAGAGATATCACTGAGGATTACGCGTGACATTGTTTAGAGCGGCGACGCCAACGAGCGTGAAATGTTTGCGGATCTGGTTTTCTGCTGAACGTAACAGTTGTGTTTGGCCCATGTGGGAATGGTGTTTGTCTGTTACGCTTATTTTTATAGGCTCTTCTTTGTTAAGTTTGCATGCCCGAGTGCAGGCAGCAGCTGGAGGGGACATGTCTCTGTTTATTGCCCCTCTCGAGTTGTTGTGGCGCTTCTTTACCACTCCAAAATCTGGCAATATTGTGCCTTGTCACTTTGAGTTTTTCTTCGCTCTTAGCATTCACAATGAGCAAGAATGAAAAGAGACAAGACTTTTCTTGTGTGTTCCTCACTTACTGACAAGCCTATCCTGTTTTCTCACTCACACCAGTCCCCCCCCCCCCGCCCCACACACACACACACACATACACACACACACACACACACACACAGACCCGTGTTAGTCTATAGCCGAATGACAGTCCGATTATGTATTTCTGTGGCGAACCTCCATAAGCACTCAATGATGAATTACACTTAAATTTGTTTGACTTCATTCCCGAGTTGGCGCATTGAATGCTTAAAATGCAAGATCCCTTCCACTGCTTTTGCTCTCTATTTTTTTTTTTCCCACCCTTCGGCTCCTTTTTTATCGTATTAGCTGTAGAGAAAACAAGGCAACGGAATTGTATTAGTGTATCTTAAGTTAAAAGCTCCTTGCTCTTTGACCAAGTGTTTCACTGCTATTGAGTTAATCAGATTTTTGCTGTCTGCGTGGAGATGCTATCGTGGCTAAGCAGAGCAGCCCCCCACTCCGACACTATCCAGATGGGATCGGCTTACGGTAATTTGGTTTCAGAATACATTACCCACACAGGCCTGTGGCTGCGCTCGACCTACCTTTCCTCTAAACCGAGGGGCTTGACGGGTCCAGGCCGCGTGTGTACGAGCCCAAAGCCTTCTGACTGACCTATGGCACAAATCTCTTTCTCACACACTGTACACTTTACACCCTCAGTGGAGTGCTGCTATGAAAGGACATCACAGACAAAATGACAATTGTTTGTTTTTTTTGTTTTGTTTTTTTTAAAATGCATTGCTGTCACTCTGTTTCTAAACACATCTCCTTTACCAACAGGGCCTCCTTGTCCCATTCTCTGGCCACTCAGAAGGAGCCCTCTCGCTTCTGGTAAGCCGTGCACAGCACGCTCATTCCTTGCACTGTAAATGAATTGACTTAGTGGTTGTGCACCCGTGTGGCCCACACGAGAGCTTCGCCTCCCCCCGAGGTGATTTGGGATGCGCTCTGTTTTGACCGTTGCACGCTTGCATTTTGTGTTGCGCATGCGAGTTTTTGTCTCTTACTCTCTCTCTCTCTCTCTCTCTCTGTCACACACACACACACACACGCACACGAGCGTTTTTATAGTACTATGAAATTTATTTGTGAATTGATACAGCCAGTATTCATTTTCTCTCTTATCCATGGGCATCTCACGTCTGCGTGTATGCACGAAGGGTCAGTCGGTTATAACGTGACCTTGTTGAGCTTCTTCTGATCGAGAGCTCTGCAGTCTCACTCCCTCATTCAGCACTCTCACACCTTGCGGCAGCAACCAAAGAAGCCCTCGTCACCGTCCCCTCTCATTCTCTCGAAGGTTACCTTGGCATCCGAGCCTCGCTGTGACAGTGTGTTTAAAAATAAAGTGGGGTCCATTAGCGCGCTGAGGATAATGTCTGCCTGAGCTGGGGCCAGATCACAGCGCAGTCTGGGGGCCTCGCATCCGCCTGCCTCCACCCGCCCGCAAGCAACCGCTATCACTGACACCGTGCGTCAGCACATCTTCCTGTTGCTCCAACGCCAAGAGGGCAGTCACGATTCACACACACATACTCACACACAGGGGGGAAAAAAAAAACAACTGTGTGAATGAGTTTATAATAATGATGAGTTGAAAGGAGATTTAGAAATACTTTCTTTTCAAATGAATGGAATGGAAAATAAATTCCACGGCCTCCAAGATGAAATCTAATCAAATCTGACAACAGTCAGCGCCGCACGTACCGTATGTACCATTCAAAGTAAATACGAGTTTCACAGCAACAGTGCGGATCTGTGCAAACCCCTCTGCCTCTGTTTGCATAAGTGACACTGTCAATCCCACAGACATCATGAAAACGATCCTCACCCTGCTTTCTGATTCGCTCCCTAATTAAATGTTTATGGAGGGGAAAATGCTAAGTCCGCCAATTTACACTTTGTGAGGACGAGGGGGACGAACCACAACGTGCGTTGGGTGGCTATGCGAGCATTTATCAGAGAACGTTATTGGTATCGAACGCTCAGCCGTTTGAAGGTTATGTTTCTGAGCAGTAATTGAAATGCAAAATAACATTAGGATCGATGGTTAGCTCTGTTTATTTATGAAATCAATATTGAAACGGTCCGTCACAATACAGGCTCTGATTCTTCCTGACAGCCAAACTGAGCGCACATTGCACCCGGCTCCTGCGGCACAGCACGTTCAGCCCCAGCAACACGGCCTGTGAAGCCCACACTATCCTGTCTCTTCACACACACGCACGCATAGAGACAGAGCGACGACAACAGGAGGAAAACTTTGCAGTGAAAGTTCACAGTGGTGTCAGTAGTGTAGTTTGTGATAGCGTGTCGGAAATGACTGAGAATGAGTAGACTGAAATCTCTTTTTTTTTTGTGGTAGCTGTTACTTATCCATGAACTCCATTAATGTAATTACTACTGTACTGTACAAATGAATGCATACAGTGATGAATATGTATGCAACAGTGATGATGTACTGAGTCAGGATGTGTGGAAAGTTTTCTTTAGCCTTCATTTCATGATTGTAATTATTTTAGACATTTCTGCTTTGCTCCAAAGCCAGTTAAACCGGCTACTAGTCAAATGAATTGGGTTTTCATTGTCCATATTGTCAATTTCCGATAGACAGTTCCTCCATATATCTCGTATTGCGTTATTTCTCCAGGACTGGGGTGCACCATATAACATGGTAGCACGGTACACTGGACTACTGGATGTAAAGTGCGAGACATGTGCAGAAAAATACACAGGAAAATACTTACACAGAATAGTGCATGATAACTACGTTGCAGCAGGACAGGAATAATCATATGAAAAATTAAGGGCTTAAGGAGATTTCCCACTAAGAATCTCACTCTTCTAACTTTTCAGACGTCTAGAAAAGTTAACAAGTGTGTTTGCTTTAGTTCAATGTCAGCGTGTTATCTCAACCATGTAAATCTTAGTCCATTATGCAGGTGCTTTTGTTCTTCTGGTGCTGATCTGCGAATGGCAAACAGTAAAGCAGAGTGTATTATAATATAAATCTTATCCTACACCAGCTGTACTGCTCCTGTATCTGACGCACGTCAGAGAGTGGAGTCACGCTGGGCACAGCACTGGAAACGTTTTGGCAAAGGCACTTGGGTGAAACTGCCAGCCAGCCTGAGCAAGCGAGTGAAGGAGTGAGCGAGTGAGTGAAGGAGTGAGCGAGTGAGTGAAGGAGTGAGCGAGTGAGTAAGTGAAGGAGTGAGTGAGTGAGTGAAAGATTGAGTGAGTGAAGGAGTGAGTGAGTGAGAGTGAAGGTGTGAGTAAGCAAGTGAGTGAAGGAGTGAGCGAGTGAATGAGTGAGTGAAGTAGTGAGTGAGGGACTGAAGGAGTGAGCGAGTGAGTAAGTGAAGGGGTGGGTGAGTGAGTGAAGGAGTGAGTGAGCAAGGGAGTGAGCGAGAGAGTGAGTGAGTGAAGGATTGAGTGATCGGGTGAGTGAAGGCATGAGTGAGTGGAGGAGTGAGCGAGTGAGTGGAGGAGTGAGCGAGGGAGTGAGCGAGTGAGTGAGTGAAGGAGTGAGTGATTGAGGGAGTGAGTGAGTGAAGGAGTGAGTGAGCAAGCAAGGGTGTGAGTGAGTGAAATAGGGAGTGAGTGAGGGAGTGAGCGAGGGAGGATGTGAGCGAGTGAGGGAATAAGTGAGGAAGGGAGTGAGTGAAGGAGTGAGCGAGTGGGTGAGTGAGGGGGTGAGTGATGGAGGGAGTGAGCTATTGAGGGAGTGAGGGAGGGAGTTTTCGAGCGAGTGAGGGAGTGAGTGAGGAGGTGAGTGAGGGAGTGAGTGAGCGAGCGAGTGAGGGAGCGAATGAGTGAGCATGCGAGTGAGTGAGTGAGTGAGTGATCGTGTGAGTGAGGGTGTGAGTGAGTGAGTGAAGCATTGAGTGAGTGAGTGATCGTGTGAGTGAGTGAAGGAATGAGTGAGGGAGTGAGTGAGTGAGTGATTGTGTGAATGAGTGAAGGAGGGAGTGAGGGAGTTATCGTGTGAGTGAGTGAGGTAGTGAGTGAGGGAGTGAGTGAAGGAGTGAGTGAAGTAGTGAGTGAAGGAATGAGCGAGGGATTGAGAGAGTGAGTGAAGGAGTGAGCAAGTGAGTGCGGGAGTGAAGGAGAGAGTGAGCAAGCAAGGGAGTGAGTGAGGGAGTGAAGGAGTGAGTGACTGAGGGAGGGAGGGAGCGATCAAGTGAATGAGTGAGGGGGTGAGTGAAGGAGTGAGTGAGCGAGTGAGAGAGGGAGGGAGCGAGTGAGTGAGTGACGGAGTGAGTGAGTCAGGGAGTGAGTGAGCGAGTGAGGGGGGGAGTGAGTGAGGGAGCGAGTGAATGAGTGAGGGAGGGAGGGAGTGAGTGAGTGAATGAGTGAGTGAGTGAGAGAGGGAGGGAGCGAGTGAGTGAGTGACGGAGTGAGTGAGGGAGGGAGTGAGTGAGATAGTGAGTGAATGAGGGAGTGAGTGAGCGAGTGAGGGAGTGAGTGAGTGAGATAGTGAGTGAATGAGGGAGTGAGTGAGTGAGGGAGCGAGTGAGGACGTGAATGAGTGAGGGGGTGAGTGAGGGAGTGAATGAGCGAGTGAGGGAGTGAGTGAGGGAGGGAGTGAGTGAGATAGTGAGTGAATGAGGGAGTGACTGAGGGAGGGAGTGAGCGAGGGAGTGAGTGAGTGAGGGAGGGAGTGAGTGAGTGAGGGAGTGAGTGAGCGAGGGAGTGAGTGAGTGAGTGAGTGAGGGAGGGAGTGAGTGAGGGAGGGAGGGAGTGAGCGAGGGAGTGAGCGAGGGAGTGAGCGAGTGAGTGAGGGAGTGAGTGAGGGAGTGAGCGAGGGAGTGAGTGAGCGAGGGAGTGAGGGAGTGAGTGAGTGAGTGAGTGAGCGAGGGAGTGAGTGAGCGAGGTAGCGAGTGAGGGAGTGAGTGAGGGAGTGAGTGAGGGAGGGAGGGAGTGAGCGAGGGAGTGAGTGAGCGAGGGAGCGAGTGAGTGAGTGAGGGAGGGAGTGAGTGAGTGAGGGAGGGAGTGAGTGAGTGAGTGAGTGAGGGAGTGAGTGAGTGAGTGAGCGAGGGAGTGAGTGAGTGAGTGAGGGAATGAGCGAGGGAGTGAGTGAGTGAGGGAGTGAGCGAGCGACTGGACGAGAGCTCTGGTTTACAGCAGCCCCAGCTGTAGCGGTCGTGTGTATTTGAGGTTCAGTAGGTACATTTCTGTACCAGTGCTATAAGGAGATTTTTTGTTAAGGTTCAGATATCAGTGTGTCAGGACAGAGTGGAATTATGGGTATTGTCTGTCAACGAACTCTGTTGAGTTTATGTTTAAGTGTTTCGTTTGTTTAAGGCACAACTTTTATTGCAGTTAAAAGCATGAGAATTGAATATGTTGAGGACCGGGAGATATGAGAGTGTGATACGGAGATATAGTTGAGTATAATAGTTGTAGTTGTGGAGGTTGGTGTAAAATGTATATTTGTTGAGTAAATGTTGAGTAAAAATCCTCTTCTTATTTTCGAGCATATAGCTAAATGAAATCGATCAGACAGGTTGATACACTTCAGGTCTTGCATTATGATCTTTTTGCCATATTGTTCACTCCTACAGTGAGGTAAGAAGGTTCAGCGTGATGTTTTTCCTCGCTGCGTAAACTGACGGAGACGTACGCCTGACATTTCTCTTAAATCGCTTCAGTTAAAACTTAAAATAAAAAAGCTTCAGACTAATTAAGTTTGGCTGGAGTTTAGTTTTTGTGACAAGTATACAGTGTACACGTCAGTATTTATAGGGACGTAAACGTGTGGATTATGTAGAACAGTCGAGAGAATCTTCCAGAAGTGTTTATGCTGTGAGTAAGAAGCACTTCATTTAGGGGCTAAATGATGGTGCAGCATTGCTTAGGAAACAGACTGCTAAACACACAGTATCACGATACCTGAGTACACCTTTACACAATATCCATGTGATATCCATGTGTACCACCACAAACTCTCCTTCAATACGATCTAAAAACGATTTAATATAATTAAATGTTAGAAAATGCTGCTCTATTTACAGTTTCAGGATCTAATTGAAAGCTTTTTTTTTTTCTTTTTTTTTAAAAAATTGTCCAGAATCTGTGTAACTATTTGACATTAGTGTCAGCGTGTAACGAGCAGCTTCTTCTCATGCAGTCATTATTGTGTTTTCCTTCAGCTGTGTTTCTTCATGACTGAGCATGACTGAGGGAAGGTGCAAATATTCCTGCAGTTGATTGTTCAGTAATTGTCAGTCGCACTGGGGGCGAGTCATGCGGACGCGCTCGTCTCTCCCGCAGTATACGTATGTGTGTTGCATTTTCCATCGGGCATTCCCTGTGATGAAGAGAGTAATTGATGACTACGGAGCGATGGGCTCTTTGTTCATAGCAGGCAGAGTTCCCCTCTAAACAAGGACAGCCTACAAGAGGAAGATTAATGAACTAATTTCATGCATCGTTCCTTGCTTCTATCTTCGTCTATTTCCAGCTTATGCACTCAGATCTGTAATATACACATAATGGTGTGCCTTTATAATAATAATTCCATCTGTTGGGATCGGAAATGGATGGGCTCAGTGTTATGTACACATGCATTAACTCTCAAAGCGCCTCGTGTTCATTTAACGCGTGTTTAGTTTGATTAGGACATGAGGTTTCCTCGGTGTCCGATGTGACAGAATTGGTTTTTTTTTGTGTAGCTGGACGAGTTATTTTGGAATGTCCAGCGTGCTTTTGTGCTTCTGTATCATCAGTCTGACGACGTCTGTCACAGCGTTCAGGAGTCAGATCAGATCAGAAATCAGGTTGGCATATTTCCGAAGTCCGACATCGCCATCATGAACAGGGATACTGAGTCAAATGGAAATGAAGAACAACTTCATATCAGAGCCTCATGCACCACCTGAGATTCTGATGTCCGTATGGTGAGCGATGTCGAAGCTGTTCGTAATGATTTCTATCGAACAGACTTGTCTTTTTAATTTTATTATTATTATTATTATAATTTTTTTTTTTTCTTTAGTAAACTAAAGACACCCTGAACGATTTCTACAAAGGGACACCCACGTACTCATTTCACTCCATTTCAGAGGCCCGGAATATATTTGATGTCAGCTAATTATTTAGCAGGAAAAGCACCATTATACATAATTTATAGTATAAAACGAAGAAGAAAAAAAAAAAAGGGAGCGATTTAAAAAACCCTCCCTAGTGTGTGCCAGGCGAGGACTGAACTACTTTTTCCATATGATGAGCTGTTCAATTCAATAGGGAGCTTTACCACTGGGCTTGCACAGTTTCAGGTTAACCCATTCACTGCCACAGAACGAACAGAGCTGTATATCCCGCACACACACTTTAGAAGATGCAGGTGCTCTGCATTGCACGTATGCACCATTAACAGTCTAAGGGTAAACAATTTGAGTCCTAATTGAAATAAACCCTGTACGTAGAAAACTCACAGTCACAAACAGTGCAGTAAGAGTCACTTATTAGACCCGATTCGTTTATAGCTAATAACCCTGCGTATACTGTAAATAGTGAATAAAGCAAGGATTTGGCAACACGGACTGCTTAATAGAGCTTTATCTAGTGTTCTCATATTCTTGCTTTGGTTTGGTGTTACCTTTCTTTGCTTTAATAACTAGTGTTTCTCTAAATGTGCAGCAATAAATGATTTGTCCAATCATTGATCAGAACATTAGAGTTGTGCTCTCGGTCTCCGTAAAAGAGAGGTGTCCAGTATGTGTCCAGTACAAAGCACTATTTTATTTACAGTGTAAACACCAGAGTACTCGACAGAACTGGGTTGCTCATTAAAAGATCATTAAAAGCATCAAATTATATGTAAATGGGACATCAAATAGACTTCAACTTCATCTAAGTATTCAGACATACATTTGTTACATACCTCACTAAAAACGTATTAAGGAGAAACTGGAAAGAATCTATAAGGTGTAAAGAAAAATAAATTGGGTATCTTAAATAAAGCACTGTTAAGCTGTTAATGTTACCATGTTATATACACACTACTTATATACACACACTTATTAGATATAAACTAACGTCGAATAGGTGACACGGATACTAAAGTGTTAGCATTTCCCGCCATGTGTGCAATTGATGCAAGTCTCCCAGCTGATCAGCGACTTCAGCTATCTGTGGAATTGTCTACATGTCTCTCTTCTCATATGTGAAAAGGCTTACGTCAGTATACGGAGTGTTCCTGTGTGAAGACGACCCCCTCGCACCGACCCCCTCCGCTCATAACAGGAAGGAAGGAAAAGATCAATAAATGTGATCTGCGTCTGGGCCGGGGCTATCAGACCAGGCAGGGGCAGCGAGCACGGCTAGGGCTCATGTTGTTGTCGTGAGTGAGCTCATAGTTTTATAAAGACTGCAGTGGAGAAGCCGGGCAGAGGGGCTAAATTTAATCCTGAGCTGCAGACGTGCGAGTTTAATTGCCGGGCTGCTGGGCCGGGCCAGTCCCCCTTGTGGTAACCCAGCACCAGCCGCCACTGCGAGCAGCCCACACGGACTATTGATCCACTGCCCTATCTCTCGTTCTTTTTTCTCTCATTCTCTCATTTGGCCTGCTCTGCCCCTCTGCCCCATCATCCAGATTATTCTCCACTTCTGCGGTGCGGCGTCTGCTCTTCCTATTTCAGTTTCTCTTTCAGTGTGTTCACTACTCACTCTCTCTGTCTCACTTATTCACTCTTCCTTTTTTTTTTTTACATTTTATATATTTTATTGGCACCGTAAATCTTTGTCTGGCTGCTGTGTTTTAGGCTTTATAACAAAGAATTTTCTTTTCTCAATTTCTGTGTCTTGCTGTTTAGAAAATAATCATATGAACGAGCATTGATTTCATAGTGATGCTTTCAGTTTACACTTGCTTTTCTCTCACTCTCTCTCTCTCTCTCTCTCTCTCTCTCTCTCTGTCTCAAACACACACACACACACACAATTTTAAAAATTGCCCCCTAGGTCTGGGCCCCAATACTCCCTTGGTAGCTGTTAACCCAAAGCATTTATGTGACTAGGCAGAGGCATTCTCCATATTTCTTAGCGGTCCTCACTGGGCCAGTCTGGCTCGTACCTCAGCTTCCCCCCTCCTCCCCCCCCCCCCCCCCCCCCCCCTCCCCAAGAGAATGCATTTCATCTAAAAAAAGCCCCATTTCATTTGCATGGTCTTGTGCTGAAACCAAATATTGTCTACACGCGCAGACACAATGACTAAATCACAAAACACACTTTGTTGTATTTGTCAAATACATTTCACTGTGAAAACCGAGATTCAGTCTCTTTACACTGTTTAGTAAATTTGCCCCTGCTGTAAATGTTGCCTCGCGTCAGTGTGAGCTCTCTGCGCCACTCACCGCCTCCAGAGAAAAAAGGGCAACGTGGCAATGTGGCAGCTGCCCGCGAGGCTTGACTGTTGCCTGCGAGCCCAGAGGAGTGTGAGTGCCTGTCAGGAGTTAATTGAGTTCCTCCTCCAGTGGCTGCTCCCAGGCCAGACCCTTATCAGGCACATCGCCTGGGGTCCTCTGACTGATCCCCCTGCCTCCTCAGAGGGCCATCTGATAGCGCCCTGTCTGCAAAGGACTTCCCGCTCTAACTCTGTGTGTGTGTATGTGTGTGTGTGTGTGTGTGTGTGTGTGTGTGTGAGAGAGAGAGACAGAGAGAGAAAGGAAGACAGAAAGAGCTCGCACTCTGGACTGCATTCTGCTCAGTTGATTGTGAAGGAATTGTGTACAGAAAGCGCATAAAGAAATTCAGAATTCATTCGTGAATGTTTATATGCAGTGCATCAATTGTACCGAGGTGGATCTAGAGGCCATGCGTGGGCACTTTTTTCTGTAAGAGGTGTAAAGTTTGCCATGGCACAGTGAGGTTAGAGAAACAAGATGCCACTGAGGGTGAGAGACTCAGCATTCGTCCGTGGCCTACTGGAACACAGAGGGCACGGGATCATTAGAGCAGCTAATCTCCAGCGCCGCCGCCGTGGCACAATGACATTACAGCAGCTAAAATTCTGTTAGGACCGCCGCAAGGAATCAGATTAGCTTCAAACCGAACATTATGCTTTTGTGGCCACCACTCAGCATGAATTTTGATTGTGGGGGTACAGCGGATCAAAAGGGGGGGAGGTGGAGAAAAAAAGGTCTTCGATGTGGCACTCAGAGCATGGTACGGTAAAGCACAGGGAAGACTGAACTTTAAACATAAATGCTGGAATTCCTTTAAGGTGGATTTAATCTTTCGCGAAGCATTTTTGATTTTTTTTTTTTTTCTGCTTAAAACATGAATTAAGTTGAAAAGATTTGGCTTATTTAAGAAGGTGTGATATCAGTGGTGTGAGAATGGCACGTTGATCTAGAGCAATATTTTCTTTATGAACCCAGTGCTGGGAGTTAAAACATTTGCAATATCATGCAATTATGTTAAGTGTCACCTCCGCACTAACCCTTGACCTTTGAACCAAGCCCCCCTGAATTTGAGAAATAAAAACTAAATGGAAATGTCATGTATTCTGACATTTTTTAAAAAATATATAGCTTTTAATAGTGAACGTGTGAAAAGGTGCTCTCTCTCTCTCTCTCTCTCTCTCACACACACACACACACACACACAACTGTATTCAGAAACTGCTAAGTCAATGACGGATGAGATTTTTTGTATTATCGTTGAGAATTCTAAAAATGTGTGAAGCGTTTATATTTTTGAGTATATTTTTATATATATATTTTTGTCTTAAAAATTGCAGAATTAATTCTTTTTTTATTTCTTGTTTTAGTTTGAAACATTTTTTTGAATCTCACTATATGGAATCTCACTATATTGGCCCGAAAAACTCTTTTGAGTGCTCAGACAAAGGCCTTATTCTGCAAGGTCAACGGTTTTAACAGGAGGCAGTTTTTTTTTTTATTATTTATTTCAGCAGTTAACCTTTTTGCGAATTTCCAGAGGTGGCGGCAGCTGTGTCTGCGATGAATATACATGGTGGGCGAGAGAGAGAGAGAGAAAAGACTTGCAATGATTTAATTTGACACAATGACCCTGTATTCGCAGACACGGGAAGCCGGGATGAGAAAGTAAGGGTGACCCCGTGACCGCAGGCCTTGAACCCTACAGTCACCCACACTTACAATTAAATCAGCCAGGGAGCGAGAGACTGACAGCCAAGGGACAGAAAAGGGATATAGGTTTCTTTTCTATCCAACAGCACATTCATTTCCTTTTCTCTTTCATGTCTTCAAAGCGCTGTGGTTTCTTTGCGTTTTCTTTGTTTATATATTGCCTGAGAGAAACACTTTTTGTTTTGCTGATGCTGGGGAATCCTGACAGTGACATGTAAGCTCCTGTGTGTCAATATTTGCCATTAGTTAGCAGTATGCTAATTATGCTAATACACTAAAACAAAATGCTTGGGGTGTGGGCCTGCCACTCAAAAACTAACCCCAGCAACTTGATTTGCATAAAGCTAAGTGAAGCTCAATTTCGATAATGTGAGCAAACACTGACCTTTCACCCCGCTGTCTGCACCTAATACTATCCTACAAATAGCGTATGAGTAATCCAATGCAAATCTACCCGTTTCTTATTATGACAAGAATGAACATTTTTACCTCTGTGTGGCGTACATCTTTTTATTTTCATCAGTTAATCGGTAAACATGCAGCATTCGCTTGTGTTTAAACAACGCGCCACTTCTGTTAACCCAGGAAACACGTCGAATCTTTCACATCTCTGTGTTTCTGTTTTCTTCCTCCTCGGCTTGAATTGTCCATTCCTCAGCCCGTGTAGTTCTTTGGCATGCTTACACTAAGGGTGGATTTTTTTTTCCTCTTCTCTTCTATTTTTTTCTTTTCTTTAAAAAAAAAACCCAAAAAAACATTTAATCTATAAGCATGCTGTCATTTGTCCCAGAATCCGAGCTCGATGATTAGATTACCGTGACAGGAAGTCTCTTAGAAAGGGAAATGTCTGGACAAGCTTGCACACACAAACACTGATGTTCTTCATAATATTCATAATATATATGTCCATTTCAAAGCTGCATGAAAGCATCTCTTTCTGTTGCAATTTCACTGTAGTGCATTTCTTTTTAGGCTTGAGTAATATAAAATGAAATACGCCTCCTTATCACTTTCTAGCGATGCCTGTGACAGTAAAGTCTCGTGTACATTTTTATTAATATGTAGATCTGGACAATTCATTTGGAATATTGGAATTATGGATATTGAATTTTCTCTTTTAAAAAAAAAATGTTCTTCTTCTCTCAGGCTGTTGAACAGGATGGCCGCTGAGGAGCGGCACCTGCCCTCCAGCTGTGGCTCATACATAAAGACAGAGCCGTCTAGTCCGTCTTCACTGGTGGACACGGCCAGCCACCCGAGTCCCGGGGCGCACTCAGACGCCAGCGGCGGCTACGGCAGTGCCATCCACAGCCACTCCAACGGCCTCGACTCTCCGCCCATGTTCACGCCGGCAGGTCCCCTTGGCGCAGCGGGCAGCGGCTGCCGCAAGCGCTATGACGACTGCTCCAGCACGTTGCTCGACGACTCGGGCCCAATCAAATGCGAGTACATGCTCAACTCCATCCCCAAACGGCTGTGTCTGGTATGCGGAGACATCGCTTCTGGCTATCACTATGGTGTGGCCTCCTGCGAGGCCTGCAAAGCCTTCTTCAAAAGGACCATACAAGGTACTGATATATCTATCTATCTATCTATCTATATATATATATATATATATATAAAACATGCTATAGGCAGTACAGCCTTAAAATGAAATTGTTATTATTTAAAATAATAAGCAGATTTCAGATCTCTGAATGATGCGACTCCATTCAGTCAATGATACACACACACACACACACACACACACACACACACACACACACACACAGTGGATAGTGGATAGTGTCCCATTTGGCAACACTGGTGACATCATCAACATAATCAATTCAGCTGCTTGTCTGCAAGGCGTGTATTATTACACTGACACATGATCAGATGACCACACTGACCGGACATGAATAGAAATCAAAGACAGTACATTTTTCACTGGTTTATAGCCTTCGTTGCTTCAAATAGCATACAGTCTAAATGCTAAATATATAATGCACAATATATACACCACAGGTCAAAATTTTGGAGACACTTGACTGAAATGTCTCTCATGATTTTAAAAACCTTTTGATCTGAAGGTGTGTGATTAAATGTTTGAAATCGTTGTTGTAGACAAAAAATATAATCGTGACAACATTTTCATGTCCTTCATTAGAAAACTAACATTTTATTTACAAAACAATATTTTTTTAAACGGACGTCTTGGAGCGAAATATTCCGAAAAGCAACCAATGAGAGTTGGAAAAAAAAAGAGTCCAACTTTTTCTCACAAATTATAATACTGATATTACAGAAGACTGAAGTTTCCAAATAAGCACTCTAAAAAACACATTATTTTATATAAAAAAAAAAAAGTATTCAGATAAACTTTAATAAATTGTGTCATTTTATAGTGATTGAAAAAAAAAATTACACAGGGAACAGCAGTTTGTTTTTATGTATTGCAAAGCATATCAGAATCTCAAGGTGCAGCAATATGCTATTTTTAATCCTGTCCAATCCAGTTTAATCATTTTTGCAGATTTGATTATTCTGCATAAGTCAGAGTCACGTTTTCCACCTGTTTCGAAGCGCATTGTTTATCCGTGATACTTTTTTTGTAACTGAGGTTTAATTTGTGCGTGTGTTGTCCATCATTTGCACACGTTGAGCTATACGATCTGTGCGCTGCCTGATGCATACACTGTAGGTACTAGCAGCCAGCAGTGGGGTCACATTGGTTTGGCACAGGCAGTACAGTCAGTGTGTTGTGACCCAGATATTAATCAGATGACGTCCCAATGTAGTGTGAGAATGTAGTGTGTGTGTGTGTGTGTGTGTGTGTGTGTGTGTGCATAAGGAAAAGAGAGAGAGTAAGAATAAAGCACGACTGCCCATAATTACAGCCTGATCTCATTGCTATGCCATTGTAAACTTTTAACAGCATGGTAACACTAATGCATATCTCAAGGACTGAGTGGCCTTATTACACAGGCAGATATTGGCTGTGTTTTACTGTACTAAATATCACTGTTAGATAGTGGTCAGAGATTCAGTGTGCATTTACAAATGGGAAAAGTTGCAGTTTCTATTCAGGTGTTTGATTTCTGTTCTGTCCGCCATGTTGAAATTGGCCCAGCGATCCTATCAGCTTTAAACAGTCTATGTACCTTTTTTGCAGACAAACAGCTGCCTTCGTCCAAATCCTTCTATTTGCACTCACTTCCACAGCAATCTCCTCTATTGACAAAAGATGAGTATTTCCCCTCAAGTCACATATTTAGAAACAGGCTTTTTAGCCTGCTACAGTGAGGTACACAAAAGCTATTACACTGGAGAGACAAAAAAACCCTTGAAAGAACGAGCCATTTTAAGTGGAGTGATGGCCTAAACAATTAAGAAGAGGAGCGTTCCATGAAAGAAAAGAAAGAAAATGTCAAAGACCTTTCTGCTTATTCCTCTTCTCGATGTCAAGTTGAAATTTTCTTCTCTATCTCTCCCTCTCTTTTGCTCCTTTCTTCCTCTTGGAGGGCTGCCTGTAATGGACCTAATCTTGTGCCGTTTGTCCGAGCCACAGGAGTTTTGTCAATAACAATCAGCGTTCAGAAGGAGTAATTAAGGCCGAGGCTTTTCATTAGGCCAAAGGGAGGGGGCTGTCTCCGGGGACGACCGCCGCAATTAGAAACGCAGGCACGCGTCGCTGGGTAATTTCAGTGAAGGGGAAGGAAGAAGGGATGGAAAAAAGAGGAAAGGGGGGGAAAAAACCTGCGGACTTTCTTTAGATTGGAGAGGGACACTGCTGCTCTTTTGAAAGAGCGGGAGAGAGGCGGGCTAATGGCATAATAAGCAGACATGGTCCCAGACTGAACACAGGAGGATTTTTTGGGGAAAAGAAAGTAAAAAAGAAAAGAGCGGACAGAGGGCGGCTGAAAGGATGAGTGGGAAAGAGAATGGGCAGACAAAGAGCACTTAAAGGAAAAAAACAGTGTAAGTGATGTGAATTAGACGTGATTAATTAAGTAAATAATGAGGCTGACGAGGGTTGTAAGTGTGAGCCGGCGTCCCTTTAATGAGGACAAAGCAGGAGAGGTGGCGTTTAATTTGCCTTGTCATTTTAATCAATTTCATTCAGCCTTAACGCCACTGCAAAATGGCTTTTTTACTGCCAAACATGTAATACCTTCTTCACATTCACGAGTCTTATTGAAAAATGAGTTGTCACAGCTGCACATGCTGCTTTTGCCTCTTTATCACCAAGACGGTATTGTTAAAAGCGCGTGATCTAAAGCCTCAGAGTGAATAGCAGCTGAACTGCAGGCATTTAAACTCTCCAGAAGTCATACCTGAGCATATTCAATATACTATAGAATACGATGTGCGCTTTTATACCCAAACATCACTCTGCCTGCGAGTAAAGGCATGATACATGTTGTATATCCAAACCTAGAATAAACTTTTTATTGTTCCATATTTCATGTGCTTTATCTCGTTCTACACCTTCCTGAACTGAGCCACCACGTTTCTATAAACCAGTAAAGTTTAATACCGAGCTGAAAAAAAAGGTCAAAGGAAATATAATCTGGCAATAAGTCGCAGTGTTTTTGCCTAATTATTGATGTAGGATGGTGTCTCCTAGCATGTGTTATCGCATTAAGCGAAGAATACCTTGTCATGAAGTTCAACAGAAATTTCTTCTCATTCTTTATTTCCCCCGCTCTCCCTCTTTCCTAGCTTCATTTAGCTTTCTTTTTCGGTTCACTTCATCCCAACCCTCCACCTCCCTACAGACAAAGACTCCACTGGCCTTACCTTTTCAACACAAAGGTGGACGGCCAATCCATCTCCTGTCACCTATTCATCCACTGTAAAGCCCTTCTGAACCTGCATGTTGAGATAGTTACATCAGTCAAAGCAAAGCCCCAAATTAACGTCATCTCTGATCGCCATCCATCCACGACCTCCACCATCTTGATCACCCCCTCCCCATTGTCCCAAACACCTTGTACAGACCACCAATCAAACACCGTACGTCTTCTACTTCTAATTTCCTACTCACTTGAACACAAGTATAGGATGAAAACTAAACCATATCAACTGGCTCACTCTTTCTAGTCTGCAGTAATAGAGCTTGACAGTAAGCCTGTAAAAGTCAGTTTAGATTTTGATGAGAAATACCTGCCATTTTACTGTAATTTACTTACTCGACCCAAGTCTGCCCCACACCATGCCCTGGCACAGGTCCTGAAAAGCCATAAAAGAAATTGAGACAGATAAATATTGAGAAGATAAAACTCTTTGCTTTAAATCTTTTTTTTCACCCCAGTTATTTTTATGGTTAATAAAATAACACTTAATATGAAACCAGATCAACTGAAAATGCTGGAGATTAAAAAAAAAAGCTCCTGTGTATTTACCTTTTTTCCTCTTTTTTCTTTTTTTTTTTTGACTGGATATTAAACATGGCTTCAATGTTTCCTTCATTCTTATGTAGGTCCCCCTGTATCTCTAGCTATACACAAGTGTTTGGGAACAAAACAGCTTTACCCTGTAAAAAAAAAAACCTTTTAATATTGAGCTCAAATCTTGAGCTCTGTTGTTTTATTGAACATGCATCGAGTACACTTTGGGTGTTCATGCATAGCCAGTGGATTTGAAAGGATTCATGTATTTTAGCAGAGCTGCAGTTGGTGAGTCCACGGGTGTAACAGGTAAACTGGAGCAAGCTGGGCATCCTAAGGGACTCGCAGGACTTCCTGCTGTGCTGATAAATTGTGCCAGTCTGGCAGCCAGGACACAGGCTCCATTTACCAACAGTGAAACACAAGATGCATTCAACAATAAAGAGCAGATGCAAAACAATAGAAAATGCAATTTTTCATGCAACATTTCAGTCCGGTGTTGCAGAAAGAATCCTTGAAGGCCACAAAGATGTGAAGTGACTTTGAACGTTCCACTTCACTTAACTCATGTTACAATTAGATTTTTTTTACAGTTACATTTATATGGCACTTTTCTAGACACTCAAAGCTCTTTACATAGTAAGGGGGGAGGGAGGGAATCTCCTCAACCACCACTAGTGTGTAGCATCCACCTGGATGATGCGCCGGCACCCATAGCGCACCAGAACCCCCACCACACACCAGCTATTAGTAGAGAGGAGAGGGGAGAATGATGTAGCCAATTCAGAGCTGGGGATTATTGGGGAGCCATGATAGAGAAGGGCCAATGGGGGAATTTCGCCAGGACACCAGGGTTATACCCCTGTCATCCAGGTAGACAAATCCAAGGCAGTGCTGAAGACTATGCCATTTTTGTAGATATCTCACAGAATATTAGGTAGAGTACACTGGATTAAGCCAGTCTCTGAAAACTGGAAATGAACAAACTAATCTGGGCTCAGATGCGTTGAAAGCACCTACCAATCCTCGCAAGCGAAGAAGCACATCGGAAACATATTTGATTATAACCGTTTTGTTTTTCACATCAACGAAAGGGAAAACAGGAAGAGGAGCAGTCCGACTTCATCACACTAATATTCACACCTTTATTTACTCCAAACCCAAAGAGATCTGTGGAATTTGCATACTGATTTGTATAACCCAGATAAGAGGTGGAATTTCTAATTATTTAATATATCTAGGGACCTTCCACTTGATCTGCGCAATAATGTTAACATAATTGCCCGAGTTGGGAATGGGAAATGGAGGGAAGCAGAGGAAACGATGGTAGTGTATAGCGATGCTATTTCTACTTGGAGAAATAGAGCCAAAGCTGAAGGAATGAAATGTAAACGTGGTGCTATCAACTGAATAGGATCATCTTACACCTTAGGTTAAAAATTCTGGAATCCAAATAGTAAATTCAGTAAGTTTAGAGTATGATCATGTGTGAAACTTGTATTCATTTATATTTTAAGCTTCTTTCTTTTTTTTTTTTTTTTGCAGGTTTTGAATATAACATGCAGGCTTAACTGTGTAAAAACTCAAGATTTACATGGTGACCACATTCAGTTCATATACAGGTTTTTAGGAAGATATTCAAAGCACGCCCAGGCTAAACCGGTGTGGTATTGTAGGTGTGCTTTCGTATCATTCCCCCATTTATAGCGGACTGTTATTCTGCATTCAGAGTTCTCCCTCGCCATTACCCATACACATCCTAATTGAAATGCCTCCCTCTAGTTAAATGTACCTACATGGACACACGTAGAATGGGATCGTATATCAAGCACTCTAGCTATTGTTAGTCATACAATACAGCAGAAACAGCTCTTTTATTGTGTACCAATGAAACCCCTATTCATTTGTATCAAGCGCTGAAGTGCTTGACTTGAATAATGTATCAGTGCAGTAGACACACTATATGTAAATAGTGGGGGGGGGGGGGGTTGGGTTGCCACAATGGGAGCAGGTTGAGATTTGGTGGAACATAATGTAAAGTGCTTAAGGTGGTGCATGCAAGTCAGGGTCTGGTTACTGTTGGGTGGAGGGGTTTGGAGAGCGCAAAGGGATTTCAGGACACTTTTGCTACGTATTCTGCTCTCTTCTGCACACAAAGATATTTAAATGACATGAAAAACTTTCATCGTATTTTCTGATGTTAATGCAGTGTCTAGATCCTGTTCAGAGTGAATGTCTTTTTGAAGATGAAGTACAAACAATTCTCGTATTTGTACACAAGCTGTTAAACTTAAGATGTACGTTTAGCGGACAAATCAGAGCGGACCGGGATTAAACAAATGCAGATCAATGACAGTGTGCTTTTGATTCGTGTCAAATCATTCTTGTCCAGTAAAGGACATCTGTGGTAGGTCAGTGGATTTGTTCTAGTGTGTCGTTTGATTTGGCCTTTCTGCTTACCCCCATGTTCTTCTGCCATCTCTTATGACCGAATCAATTTAGTGAAGAAAATAAGAGATCATTCTACAGATTTATGTATGAATTATGAATGATGAACAATACCTGACTTGATGAATATATTGATGTAATGTCTGAATAGATACATCCCAGCGCCATAATACACACAATACATTTCCCCAGAACTGTTCTACATTAAGCTTGTATTTATGGGATCTTCAAGAAAGGCAGGTATAAAAGGAGACAGAACTGATATTTCTTTATGTCGTCTTCTGCTCAGGTAACATCGAGTACAGCTGCCCGGCCACCAACGAGTGTGAGATCACGAAGCGAAGACGCAAGTCCTGTCAAGCCTGCCGCTTCATGAAGTGTCTGAAAGTCGGCATGCTGAAGGAAGGTAATGAGCTTCTTAGACATTTCTACGTGGAAATCATGTTCTAGTTTTTTTTTTTTTTTTTTTAATTCTTTTTTTTACTGTCCATCTGACAGACTTTTTCCTGATTAACTCGTGTGCAGTCATCTTGAATCGAATGTTTTAGTCCAGCACAATTTCATATCAACATGATACAGTAAGTGTATTATATGACTGTGGTCCGAACATACTCTTAGAACATTTTGGAATCCCGAATCAGAGTAAACAATGATACCAGGGACGCTATTTTTGTTGTCCGTCTGACATTAAATGAAGCTTAAAGTTATCCCTTTCACAGCTTTACCAACTCTCTAGTAGCAAAGTCTTAGTATCTAATTTTCCCTTAATAATACAACATGCTGGCATTTAACACAGCTGTTGTGAGAGTTATTTTGCCGACACAGAACAAGACAGATCTGATTCTGGTGTAAAAAAAAAAAAAAAAAAAAAAGGTAGTTGGCTGATTTGCCAATGGGTTAATGCCAGGCCAGAACGGAGTTTAAGAGCCCTGTTGGCATGGCCCAGCTGTCCGCCCCCTATGTCCCTGCCACAGAGCAGTAAATAATGCGCCTGTTGGACACAGAGACAGAAATATGCTGAATAGGTCGATCCCTGCATCTGACTAATAGAAGTGTAACAGTATTCCGACTGGAAGGGCTTCGGCGCGGTCCCTGAGCACACACTCCAGCCGCTCTCAGCTCTCCCCGGCATATTGATCCGCTAAATGTTTTCCGAACATCTCAGCTCCCTTCCTGTGGATGCTTTTTTAAAGTCATGCCACTTGGGAATTCAGTGACAATTAAACATGCTGGTCATGGATTTTTTTTTTTTTTTTAAATCTTGGACAGTTTTCTCTCTTCCTCCAGTTCATCTCTCTGGAGGGCCTGTGTTAGCTAGTTCTGCCTGAACGGCAACGTGTATTTAAAAAAAAAAAGAAAAAGAAAAAAGTAGAATTTCTTTTGAATGGAAAACAGAAGTGAATATTAATGCAGATATTATACACAGGTTCAGGACTATATTTTGCATATTTATGTATTAAGTCTTGGCATTAATGGAATGCAAGAGGAATGTTATATAATGTGCTTTACAACACAGTCACATATATGTAGGCAATATTCCACGCATACAGTGAGAACAGGTGAATAGAAAATCCGTTGTGGTGGTGTAATACACCCAATCCATCCATTTAGTGTCTGTAAATGGCTCTTCCTCAAAGCAGCAGAGAGCAATCTATATGGACCTAAGTGAGGTAACGAAATCTCTCAACTGCATGTTGCGATAGAGGGAGGGAGAGCGAGAGAGAGAGCGAGAGAGAGCGAATGAGGGAGTAATCGCATTACTAGCTGATGAAAAATTAATGGAAATATATTATCTAGAGGAATAAGAGACTAGAAAATAGGGAGAGATGGTCATAAATGAATCACCAGTGTCAGTGCAAAAAATGAAGCTTAGCTTAAACAAGAGCCAGTCAACTACACGGCCATAGTCATGTACCACACATGACAGCAGGCGGCCGGTGGAAATGGAACGACGAGCAGACATTTCTCTCAGCGGACGCGCTGGCAGTGGATAATGCACTGAGAGAAAATCATAAAGAATTCACATAATTCTTAGACTATGAAATTACGATTGTAGAAGTGATTGAAATTGTATTCTTCCCCTTGCACATTTCATTCTCTCTTTCTCGTATATTTAACAGCTGTTATAATTTAGAATTGGTGGTGCTCCTTTGCATATGAATGAACAAGTGAACAAACATATGACATCAACCTGAATCATCTCTGTTGTTTAGACTATTTTTGCCACTGGGGTATTTCTCAATAAGAGTAGTCTATAAATGCACCCCAAACAGTACTCAGGACAGAGTTTACTGCTTGCAGGACCTAGATGTCTAAAAGTGTCAGACGTTACCACATGAGCTAATAGAAGCTTGTTTAGGTGGGTGATTTATACAGGATAGACGCTGTGCCAGAGAACAGTGCCGTATGGAGAACACAGCACACCTTCTCTAATTCACAGCACACCTTCTCTGATTCTCAAATCTTCCTCTAGTCCTCCATTATTTCGAAAAGGTCACATCTCCTGTCCTTATTCATTCTGCTTGCAGATACCTACATCCTTCTTCAATGTGACTCCAATACTGTCCTCAGCATACCCCTTATTACTTATGAACGAGTAACTTGTAGCACTTAACACGAAGCTCTTAAGCTCCATCCATGCCAGTGCCAAGTCAGCCGGCGCGTACCCACACTCTCACCTTCACCTATAATTTCCAAACACTATCAAAATAAGTAAATACAATTTGCAAATGAATATGAAGACGTGAAAGGCATCTTACTGTGCATTTGGTATCTCTCCTCGATGCAAGGTCGTGCGTCTGTCTTCCTGCCTACGCTACGTGAGCGCGAAATCAATCAGGCATTTCAAGGAGACAAGAACAAAACAGAGACCTGTGTCCATCTCTCTGAAACACTTCCTGTCGCTTGGTAACTGCTGAGGAGAAGGCTGCGTCCAGTCTGGGCTCTTTTAGTAGGTTAGAAGTGGAAAGGTCATGCAGTGAATGGATACCATCAAGCCTAATTATAACTATACAGCTTGTAGAAAGTGCAGCATAGACCATAAACTTCCAATGGTACTTAATTGTTCTTGCACTGTCTATAAGCTTCTGAGATTCCAGGGAGTGTCCTGTAAATTTATGAGAGATTTCAATTTACATGCACTGCTTGATCTTCTGTTTGCATTCAATCATTAAAGTTTTTTGTTTTTTTTTACGTTATCGTCATGTAATCGTATGATGTAACGATAATTGGTTGTGTGTCGGTGCGTGGTCAGACAGCGTAACGCCGTGCCTGTTCTTAGAGATATGCAACAGAAGTCGGCTTGAAACTCCTGTGAAATTGCTTCATTTCCTCCCGTCTGTATAAAAGAGGAAGTGATCAATAGATCTACTCAAATGTCAAGGACTACAGTTTTTTTCCCCCCCTTCTGATCAATGGAAGAGGATCAGAGCTGAGATGATAGGAAAAGATACTATTGAGAGATTACACTGATGTAATCCAATGGCTACAGTCCTTTAACTGACTAGCAGATCCATACATGTCTCTTATCCATACATGCAGTTTGATATTTGAAGTAGAAAATGCTGTAAATGCTTAAAAAAAAAAATAAAATAAGGCAAAAGGAATGTACATGTAGGTAGAATTTTAGTTAAACATGTGCAGGCAAATAAATCCTATAAATAAATCCAAACTAGTGATTTTTGGCCGAAACCAGAAATTCTGGATGCACTCAATTTCGAAAACCAATAATTGCCTAAAAGAAAAACAAACAAACAAAAACTTGTTTTAAAAGAGCTGCCTTTTTATATAGTTGTATAATTATTATGCTTTTTAATAATTTTCATGTATTTGAATGAATATCAATGAATATCAGTTGAAAAATAAAAAAAGTACGAGGCAATGAAATTACAAGCACTTTTATTAAAAGTCAAAATTAACAATAACAAAATGACAATAAAACAATTTAAATAAATGGTTTTATTGGTCTACGAAATCCAGTATTCTCCACAACAGAGAATGGCTGGTCATCTAAGGCGATTATTTTATTATTTTATTTTCCATTATCTTCTCAATTCTGCCATGTGCTTTGGCACTGTTTGCAAATTTCTTTGCCTTTTCATATACCGTGGCAGCAGATGGTGTCGGCATGCTAGTTTGGGTAATTTTAAGCTTTTTTTGCTCTTCTGTACTCTGCATATTGAATTGGATGTTGTGCTTTCAGGTGGTGTATCAGACCTGTCGTCGAAAAGTGCTTCGGCGATGTACCCCCTCTTGAAACCTCAGCTGAACAAAGACTACAAATTGCTATTGTGACGTCCTTAACTTGAAACTTTAAAATAGTTCCACATCGCTGACACGATCGCTCTTTGCTTGGTAGCGCAGTGATGACATTAGCTCACGCGTTGATTTAAGTGATTTGAGATGGGGCACGGGGCAACATGAAAACGTTTTATTTTCAGCTGAAAATGTTCGACGGACGAAATTTCTGCTCGGCAATAATCCAAACTGTTAACAAAAAGGATACATACACAGGATAACAGCTAATGCTAAGTGATGCACATACAGAGTTTAAGGAAACCAAGCACTTATGTGGGGATAGTCTTCCCCAGCCACATGGTGACCCATGGCTGAGAAATGGGCAGGTCTGTTTGATCTCAGAGATACACTGACACCAGAGCAGCATCCTGAATGTCTGTGGCTAGTGCTTAAGATGACTCCCCAATACCGCAAATCTCCCAGGACACAGATACTGGACTCAACAGCTATTCTAAGAGTTAAAGAAAATGTATGCTGGAGAATCCTCAGTGTCCAGCATACTTGGGAGATCTGCAAAGAGGGCTCGCCTCATCCAGTGGACCAGGACCTAAAAGGACTCATGAGAACTGCATAGTATATAGTAGCATTAATGCTCTAACCAGTCCTCCTGAGGATTAAGAAGAGCACTCGGTTCATCATAAACTCAATCTATGGTAAGGCAGGCATGGGTGGCTAATTTGCAGTTTCCGGTGGTGATTGGCCCGGACCTGCACATGGCAAACTGCCAGCAGATGTAATCACTCGTCCATCACGGGAGCACTGATCTGACAAGGGTCAGTAAGCACGGAAAATATAAGCATTTTGCTGGACTTAACTGACCTCCATTTTAGAGGTATCTGCTTTGGGGGCTGAAGGAAACCTTCTCTTGTGTGTGTTTGGCTGTGGCAGCAATTTAAGTACAGCGGAGCTTGCATACTATTCTGAGGGGTACAAACGGAAGCTTCCACCATACTGACGCCCATAATAAAGACTAGGAGGTGTTGTTCCTTTACCGACTTTTTTTAACATTGTGGGTGTTGTCCAGGACTGGACTGCCTTAACTTTCTGTTCATTCATAACTACCTCCTTGCGGCTGTGTTATAGTGTGAAGGTTATGGATAGGGACCTTGAGCCACGCTGAGTAGGCATTAGTAGTTGAAATAGGAATAGTAATTGTCTGATGTTTGGATGGATCTCCTATCATAGCCGAACGGCTGGTATCCATTTATAAGTTTACAAACTCATTCCTGAGTGAAAGTGAAAAAAATATCCCGCTCCCATGACATTTTTGTTGTGTCCTTCACGTCACATGCACACCTTCAGTCCCAACCTAATGCCTTGCGCACCTATTAGGCTTTCTTAATAATGCACCTCCTATTCATACCTGTATTTGCATTAGTTTAGAAAACATTACCTATTCGTTCCGAATAACGTATACGTATTCTGTTACATCCCTAGATCAGACAGAAATTGCATTTCCTAACTGCTTAAATTGTGCCAGTATGTAGTCTGAATGAAATGGGGCGATCTATTTGCAGAAGATTTCCAGTACCCTCAGTAGTTCCTTCCCCCCAGTGTAAAGAGGTGTAGGAGTCTGTCAACTGTCTGGCTGCCAGTTCCTCTGAAGTTGGCCTGTTCCTCAGCCTAACAGGTGAGAGGATTACAGCAGGCGATAACACATGTTTTCCAGCAGAGAGGGTTGGGAGGGAGCCGGCAGGGCGGCCCACTTCTTCATGAGGCCTTAAACATTGTATATCATCTCTACTGGAAGACAGACAAATGAATGACTGCCCAACCACATGTGAAAGCATCTCTGCATGATTCACATACGCTCGTCCATGCCCTGGAGAGATGAAATACAGGCACTCTTAACTTCAGTAGAGAATAATCAAGAAATACATGCAGGAATTCAGAGAGCAGCAAAATTGTGCTGTGTGGTGTGATAGCCACTGTTCCAAATGGTTCAGTTGTGGTTTTGTGGTTCTTATTTGCGCATGCCTGTGAGTGCTGCTAAGCCACAGGGTGTCAGTTTTCTCATTTCGGGATTCAAATGGGTGCTCAAGAGTGGCTAATAGTCTTCAATGGGTACTTCAGGTCACCGGTAGGCCATGACCTCATTCACCCAGCTGGTGGATGGTACATCATCTGTATTTGCCGGTGTGGCCTTTTTCCGTTTTAAAATGCTTGTTTCATTCCAAGCTAATGGAAAAAAAAGTAAAAATTTAAATTCCAGTCATCACATGCATTGGCATAAGCATTTGAATGAATTTGTGATGCATTTGTGCATCACAGTTTGTGATTCTGAAAGATTCCAGGCTGGCAGGTTGTTAACTTGTTAACCAGACCTGTTAGATGTAAATGTGATCAGTCATCCCAGATGGAAATGTTTTCAAACATCTGAAGCACTGGCAGAAGAACACACCTCCAGTATGGTGAAAAGCCACCCTAGTGCCACCTAACCAACTCGAGTATGGGGATCCTGCTGCATCTTACATCTTTCAGGATTCAGTGGTTATTCTTTCAGCCTGTCAGCCTGTCCGTTACCTCCAGTTCCTTCTCATCATCACTCATGAGAATGAATGCCACGACATGCTTGCAGGCATCAGGAGCTGCCAGTCAGGGGCCATGTGAAATAGTGCTGACGAGGGGGTTAGTGGCGGCAACCATGAAAGGCAGGGTTTGTTTGGCCCTGGGACACGGCCCTGTGCTTTTCCCAGCTAAAAACAAGTCCGCCTAAGCTCCTCTTGGCACTGCCAACCATCCCAGCCATGCTGACACTTTCCCCTCTCCCAAGGGACAGGCACCCAGAACAGGTGATAGACCCAAAAATAAGGTTCCCCACCAACCCTCACTGGCCTTCTCGGTCCGGCCCACACAAAGTGAGTGGGGACAGGCCCTTTTGTAGGGGCCGTACTTGGAGAGGGATTATTATTGTTTTTGTAAGAAAGAGGAGCCTGGGGTCAGCTGGCCCTTGTCCGGCCCCAAGCACGGGGATAATCCCCATGCAAATGCCAAACGCTTTGGCCCTGAGCCCTTCTTCTCTCCACTGGCACCCCGCTTGCTTTGAAGAACTGACACCCAAGAGCCAAGCACTATCTGCTCTGCACCAGCAGCAGCGGTCAGAGCTGTACAACACACACACACACACACACACACACACACACAGACACACACACGTATACACGCACGTGTTTGTTGATTAAGCTTACAGCTGCTGTGTCTGTAGTCTCATCTGAGCGAAGCAATGCTTGAAGAACAAGAAAAGAGTGTGACATGCTCAATTCCTCATTTGCATTTCAGCATGTCATCAATGACCTGGCTGTCTGCACTGTTTTTAGGTAGTGATAACTACTGGGAATTGGCTAAAGACACATTGTGGCATTGCAGTGGTAATCTTTGGTGTCAAGAGTGTTTACCTCATCACTTCCTCTATTGCATTACTCTTGAATGATGACTTTCCAAATTAGTTTTCTGCCACAGATTTTTTCCCCCACTACACTTATAGTGGACTTTATAAACTTTGTAAGATTCGGTCCTGAGATATAAGCAATTAAACCTGGTGTTCAGTATTAACCAGTTGTATTAATCGTATTAATTATAGTCACTTATTGATACACTATGAAGTTGTTAAGTTTTAGTCAGTTATATTTACAATACTGTGCAAAAGTTTTAGGGACCCTGTTTTATTTTTTTTAGTACAAACTTTGGTATACATTTTTATTTTATGACTTCTACATTCAAATCAAATGCAAAAAACATTTTAGATTCCCAAACATTAGTTGTCTAGCACAAAATTAAATGTTACAGAAAAATGTTTGTATGTCATTAAAGAAAGCAGCGTATTAAGTGATATGAGACACTTTTCAGATAAAAAACACAATGAAGGCTGCTGGATTTTTCTGCAGAAATAAGAAGCAAGTGCAACAGTCAAAGTCTCCAGAAGAACCGTGGCTGGTTCTGCAAGATGCTCGATAAAACTTACAGCTCATTTCCTTATAAAACTGCACTAATTCTACCTGAGACTACTATTTTTATTTTTATTTTAATTTTTTTGTCCCACCAAATATTAATTTTTATTTCATTTTTTTTACTCTTTTTATGGTATATATATTTTTTAAATGTATAAACATTTAATTTCATTATTTTGAAGGCATCTTTGCTCTACAGCATTTATTTGCATGTGTCTAAAACTTTTGCACAGTACTGTATACATTTTTCTGTTTTTTATTTTTTTATTTTGCCAAACTCAAAATGGAGTATTGATAGTCAAGTGCCCAGTTGCCTTTACCTTCTATCACATCAAAGAAGTATCAGTGAGATCATGATAGTCCTATGATAAGCCACTAATTTTCCATTATAGAACTCTCTCTCTCTCTCTCTCTCTCTCTCTCTATCTCTCTCTCTCTGTGCGTGTATTGCTCTCTTTCACTCACTCTCTCACCCTGACCCTCTCTGAGTGTAAGAGAGACTGGCTAGTGCCAAGCTTTAATTCCTGTCAGCATCTGTTAATTATGGCAGGCACTGTTCTAATTAAAACAGGCACCCATGTACCTCGGAATCTTCACACCAGCTTCGACATGGCCGACACTAACATGTGACATAGAGATGAACGTGGAATGTTTCAGAGTGCTGGACTCACATTGGGCCACATGCTCAACAAGACGTTCCAGGGAACATGAAGATAAAGCGCAAAAAAGATGTTACTTCAGTGCTTTGACAGATGCATCGTGTATGTAGGTTAGGTATAAAAAGCTTACAAATCGGATTTACTCTAGCACGAGCGCAGTGTGTTAGATGGTGATGTCATGAATAGTGTAATCATCTACTTTGTAAATTGTCATTTACTCTCTGCTGCATTGCTCATCTTCACGATTATTATAGTGAAATTAAAGTTTGAGTTAGGAGAAATGAGATTTTTTTTTTTTTTTTTTTTTTTTTTTTTTAACTGCGATTTAGCAACCGTCAAATGATTTCCCAGTGTTTGCTATGAAGGGAGGGACCATAGGGACCAGTGGGTAATTAGGTTAGTGGGTTGTCAGTGTCAGGAAATTGAAAGACAATCCTAATCAGATTTCTGTTTCTAGGGAATCAAATCATTTATATAAGTAGCAGAAATCAGCTCGTTCCTGTGGTAAAACAATAATACAGTTTGTTTCAGCTGTCCTTTGTTGTGTATGTGATTATTTTAAGTGAAATTGGCCCTCAAAGGGAAATTAAACGATTGCTGAATATCAGGCCACATTGGAAAACGTCTAGGATGCAATTTTACAGCGACTCTAGAGGTTAACTGTACATTTGCTGTGGATTTCACTGGTAGTGTAATAGAGTCAAACATTTTATCTTCTCTCTCTCTCTCTCTCTCTCTCGCTCTCTCTGTCTCTCTCTCTCTCTCCTCCAGCTCTATTTCTCCCACCCGTCCTCATCCGAGGTCGTTCTCTGAAATGTTCCTGCTTATTGTGTTGATTTTTTTTTTTTTCAAGGCAATAGCGGGATGACATTAGCATAATTTTCAGTAGTAACACTCCAGTCTCATTTCCCATAGCTCTGCGATTCTAATACGATGAAATCATTTAGCAAGTGCTCCCCCCCTTCGACACCTCAAGTAGTTGGACATGCTTCAAACCAGTGAGCTTGCTTTAATCGGGCTTTAAACTCATTTAAACATTACTGCTTTTATTTCCATTCGAAGCATTTGTAATTTTTGACTTTCGGATTATTAATTCATCTGAAATAAATAGAGCTGATTTTTTTATATATACATACATATATATATATATATATATATATATATATGTGTGTGTGTGTATATATATATATATATATATATATATATATATATATATATATATATATATAAATATATAACATTATGCATTTACACAAACGACAGAGATATGGTTTTGCATGGTGTGAAATATAAAACTGTATTAACATTCTTATCAAATAATTGACTAATAAATAACAGATGTTGTGATGAGCATTGTGGCATTTACTGCACTACATTAGCTCTGAAGTGACTCCAGTAGGGAAGCAGGGGAAATGCACTGATAAGCTTCTACACTCATCCTGCTAGAGTTAGTTAAATAAAAACCAGGCTGATTTATTAGACCGTTTGTGTGTGTGTGTGTGTGTGTGTGTGTGTGTGTGTGTGTATCCAGCACAGCATAGTAATGTGTGCTCGGGTGTATAGGTGCTAGCCGAGCTGTATGTATATGAAATGAGTAAGTGTCTCAGCTCCGTGGTTAGCATGCTCAGCGGCTCTGCAGAAAAGCTAAATAATTAGAAGGCCGGTCTGTGAGATCATTGACCTTCGTTTAAATATTCATGTGTTTGTTGTGCAGTGGACAGTGGAGCAGAAGCAGCAGACTGCTCTCACATATGGAGCACTGCCACTCCTGTGACACAATCTACCAAAACAAGCACCAGCCTGCCTCTGCACACTGCCTCTGCCTTTCTCCGTCTCTCCCTCTCTCTCTCTCTCTCTCACCCTGTCACACACACACGGGTCAGGGTTGTTTGCGTGTGTTTCTTGTACTTCTGCTTTCTCTGTCTTTCTTTGGTTTTAAATGACCGTTAAGGAGATGAAATGATTTATTTACACTCTGATCGTGTTACCTAAGAGCATTTTAAGTGTGTGTGTGCGCAGAGAGCATTCTGGATTCACAAACTGTTGCATCACGTAAATTGTCTCTAGATTTCTTGCAAAAAGGTTAAAAAAAGTTATTTTCAATTAAATTGTCAGTCTTTTATTCATACATTTATTCATGAATTTAGACTGGTAATGTAACATTTTATTGTTGCAATCATCATGCATACAGTTTTGTGCTTTGTAGACGTTCTGAGTGAATTCGTTTGTGGGTAGGAAAGACGGAGTGTGTCGTGTGTGTGTGTGTGTGTGTGCACCGATCAGCCATAATATTGTGCGAGTCCAAAACCGTTCTGACTCATCGAGGCACGGACTCCACAAGACCTCTGAAGGTGTGCTGTGGTATCTGGTACCAAGACAGCAGCAGATCCTTTAAGTCCTGTAGGTTGCGAGGTGGGGCCTGCATGGATCCCACATCCCAGAGATGCTCGATCACTTTGAAGTCTGGGGATTTTAAGAGGCCGCTGCCATTATGGGCAGTAGCCCTTTGCCATGAAGGGGTGTACTTGGTCTGTAACAATGTTTAGATAGGTGGTACATGCCAAAGTAACACCCACATGAATGCTAGGACCCAAGCTTTCGCTTCGGACTCACATCAATGAGCCTTGGGTTCACCGGTTGTCCTTCCTTGGTCCACTTTTAGAAGGCATTAACCACTGCATACTGGGAATACCCCACAAGACCTGCTGTTTTGGAGATGCTCTAACCCAGTCGTCTAGTCGTCTAGCCGTCACAATTTGACCCCTGTCAAAGTCGCTCAGATCTTTACACTGCCCATTTTTTCTGCTTCCAACACATCAACTTTGAGAACTGACTGTTCACTTGCTGCCTAAAATATCCTACCCCTTGACAGGTGCCATTGTACTGAGATAATCAATGTTATTCACTTCACCTGTCAGTGGTTTTAATGTTATGGCAGATCGGTGTATAACCCGCTGTTCTGTGATTATCCAGGTGTTCGTCTTGATCGTGTCCGAGGAGGCAGGCAAAAGTATAAGAGGAGGATTGACACAGAGAACAGCGCCTACCTGGGCCTCACCCTACCACCTCCAGCAAAGAAACCATGTAGGATTTCTCTCTCACACACACACACATGTTTTGGTCCTTATAAAGTGCTAAATATGTGTACACACACACACACACACACACACCAGATTTTCACCTGAATAAAGAATAAATGTAAATGTCTCATATATACACACAGTTCACACTCCATTACACAGACCTGGTAATACTGAAAAATGCACTTTTTTTTTCTTCACAAAAGCACAACGCAGCCATGGAAGTAGGTGTTATTTTTCTGTTTGACTGCCTCTTTTCTCATCAGGGAAAGCTCACAAGCTCAAACATTGTTCCATATTTACAAGTCTCCTGAATCAATACTCAGTTGTTGTTGCTGGGGTTTTTTTTTTTTTTTTTTTTGTGCTTGTTTTTTTTTTTTCATTCTCTTTGTGCTGCCTGGATTGGATTTAAACTAATGACCTGTTGAGACTTCTGCAGCGCAATATAGAAATCTTCACACTAATATACTATTAAAGCAATATTTTCATTTTAAATCAATAACTTCATTTCCATTTATTGACCTGACATGAATATTTACAATTCAGCTTGTGGCATAATTACCACGAACACACACGATGGCAGTATAGTTCATAAAATGTCCAGGTACATGGTCATGTGTTGAAGTGCTCTTTCACATGAGGTGATTATGTATCCTGACTTTTTTAAGGATTAGTTGGATCAATAGCTAATCAGAATATCCATCTGTGCCTTTGCTACTCTTCTTCCTCAGTGACAAAGATTGTGTCCCACCTGCTGGTAGCAGAGCCAGAGAAGATCTATGCCATGCCAGATCCCACCATGCCCGAGAGTGACATCAAGGCACTGACCACGCTGTGTGATCTCGCCGACCGCGAGCTGGTCGTCATCATCGGCTGGGCCAAGCATATCCCAGGTGAGTTCACATTAGCTGTGTTCACACGCTGACAAATAAGTCTGCTAAGAGTTTGACTGATAGTTGAATCAGAATTTTAAAACCGTAGTCAGAGGTCAATTCAAATAAACTGTCTGTTCAATTAAAAGAGACGGATCAGCAGTTTAAATAGAAGAACTATCGCCATGTAACCTTCTACTTCTTCACCTTTGTATATAATCTGTATATAATTCTAGAGCATTCATCACGTTCATGTTACGGATGTGGCTGCGTATGCAGCTGATATTTTGATGCACAGTGCAGCACGATACTTACACTCCTCCTCAGCATCTCTTCAGTTAGACGTGTGATTTGACATGTGTTTTTGCTGACATTATTAAAAACCTTTAAACTTCAAAATCCAAGCAACTTGACGTTATCTCTGGCAATCAAGCTTCTTGTTGTTACATTGGTTCAGAAGATTACTGTGTTTCGATTTTAGAGAGTTTAGTTCAGAGACTTTTCATTGGCATTCTAGTCATATACAAGTATACAGTAGAACAAAATAGCATTCTCCATGGCCTCAGTACGACGTTACAGAGGGCACCGACAGCAGTGTGCACAATCGACAATATATAGTGCAAAACTTGAGGAAAGCAAAGTAGCAGTACAATAGACAAAACGATAAATACAATAAATACAAACAGAGCAATAAATACAAACAGTGGGACAATACAATAAATACAACACGGGACATTAAACACACAACAAAATGGGCGGTGTGTATGTGTGGTGGCACAATCATCACTAGCAGCATAGAAGTCCCTGAGTTATAGTAATAAGTTGACAGTGCTGTAAATTGTAATACCAATTCCTAATAAGGAACTAATTTGTTTGGATTACATGTAAACAGTTGGTGTGTGTCTATTGCATGCAGTTCAACTGCAAGAAGAACTTTTGTTTCATTGCTTGTTTTAGTTAGTAACATAGATGTATATGAATAGCATTTAGACCTTATGCATTTTAAAATAACCTATGAAAATGATTCCTTATGGCTGACTACTAAAGAATTTCAAGAGGCTTTTATTTTTTAGTCAAGAATGACAGAAGAAAAGACTGTTCGGATGCATAAATGCAGCTATGTGTGAAGATGGTGCCATTTTGGGATCTGGAGAGGGAAAAAAACGAAAAACATTTCAAAACAAACTTTTTAGCACTGAGGACAGCAATAAATGCCGCTTTCCATAGTGAAAAATGTCAGCTTTTTTTCTAATGTTAGCTAGCTTTGACTGGGGATCAACTTTTACCCTTGGCTAGTTGTTCCATCTAATATTAGGTGTTGTGACATAATTTTATATTTCGTTATGTCACTATCATGTGAACCACGTGAACAAATTTGCTGCCAACACCGGCAGCTAAGAATGATTAGGTATTAGTGTGTTAGCTAGCAAGGCATGTACCACCAAGCATGATTTTTGGTCTAGCAATCTCCCATTCATTCTAGCTACGTATTATGGAATCAAATTCAATTTAAGCACTGTGTCATCCAGACCGAATCAGTTTTTTCTTTTCTTTCTGAAAGTCAGAGATTAGCAGTGTAGCTTGTAATGGTGACATAATGACGATAGAATGAATTACATTGAATTTGTGTGAAGTTACTATGCTCCAATATTTCTTATACCACGTTTTATGTTTCAGCACCTGTCCACATTGCCCAAGACCATTTCAATATGGAGGGCATATCTCCTGGAATACAGGCTCTGTTACCATTTATATATGCTGGCTATGTGTATAGTTCATATCAGAAACCATGATAATTCTGTGTGTGAGGTTTTAACATTTCGGTCATAAAAATAAAAAATGTGAAACTGACCAACAAAAAGACCTAATATACAGCTCGGTTACGTTTTTTGGGGGAAGATGGTAATCAGAAGCTCAGTGAAATGTTATCTAGTAAGAAGATTAAGAAGACTTTGATCCCCATTCCGTCATGCTCACACACACACACACACACACACACACACACACACACACACACGCAAAGTACAGTGCTGTGTCAGCGCAGAAAGAATTTAGCAAGAAGCTTAGCCACAGCTAGATCACTAATGACCCAATAACACAGTCCCCTCCTCCTGCTATACACATCATTCCACATATTCTCGCTTTCATACACACCATCCTGTCTCAGGGTAAGCAGTTGAGGGCAAACTGCAAATGATACACTCATCACGAGTTATCTATTCTGTCAAAATGGAAATTCTTTAAACATTTGCTTATACATGCAGACAAATTACTCCTCACCAGTAATTTTATCTTAACTCTATATATATATATATATATATATATACACACACACACACACACACACACAGTGCCCTCCACTAATATTGGCACCCTTGGTAAATATGAGCGAAGAGGGCTGTGAAAAATTGTCAATTTAATTGGAAAAAATCACAAAAATTCTCAATATATAATATATTCCCTAAGTATCAAACAATTGCAAACACAACACAGGTTTATCCAAAAAAAAATATCTTTGTTAAATATAGGTGTGGAACAATTATTGGCACCCCTATGAATTAATATTAGAAAAATATATTTGAAGTATATTCCCATTGATTTTTTAAAAAAAATTTGTACACCTGGGTGACTAGGAACAGGAAATTGTTCAACCATGACTTCCTGTTTCACAGGGGTATAAATATGAGGTAACACATAGGCTGAATTCCCTTAGTCATTCATAACAGTGGGTAAGTTGAAGGAATATAGCTGTGATATGCAGTTGTTGAGGTTCACAAAATGGGAAGTGGCTATAAGAAAATAGCACAAGCATTGAAAATGCTCATTTCCACCATCAGGGCAATAATTAAGACGTTCCAGTCAACTGGAAATGTTATGAAGCAACCTGGATTTGGACATGTCTATACTGTCTCAGTGCACTGTGAACAGGATGGTTCGAGTGGCCATAAAATCTCCAAGGATCACAGCTGGAGAATTGCAGATGTTAGTTGTGTCTTGGGGTCAGAAAGTCTCCAAAACTACAATCTGAAGTCACCTACATCACCACAAGTTGTTTGGAAGGGTTTCAAGAAAAAAAGCCTCTACTCTCATCCAGAAACAAACTCAAGCATCTTCAGTTTGCCAGACACTACTGGAACTTCAAATGGGATCGGAGTCTATGGTCAGATTAAGCCAAAATAGAGCTTTTTGCAATAAACGCCAGAGGTGGTTTTGGCGCACACAGAGAGGTAGCCATATGGAAAAGTACCCCATGCCCACGGTTAATATTGTGTTGGCTCTTTAATGTTTCGGTTCTGTTTTTCTGCCAGGGAACCTGGACAGTTTGTTAGGATACATGGCATCATGGACTCTATCAAATATCAACAGATATTAAATGAAAACCTGACTGCCTCTGCCAGAAAGCTTAAAATGGGAATAGAAAACCTGTGGGGTGAACTGAAGAGGAGAGTCCACCAGCGTGGACCTTGAAATTTGAAGGATCTGGAGAGATTCTGTATGGAGTAATGGTCTCAGATCCCTTGCCATGTATTCTGCAACCTCCTCAGGCATTATAGGTGAAGGCTCAGAGCTGTTATCTTGGCAAAGGGAGGTAGCACAAAGTATTGACTAAAATGGTGCCAATAATTGTTGCACACTCATATTTCACAAAGAGACTTTTTATTGGATAAACCTGTGCTGTGTTTGTGAATTTTTTTATATTAGTGGAGGGTGTGTGTGTGTGTGTGTGTGTGTGTGTATACGACAAACACACACACACCCTAACCTTAACTCAAGCATCTTAGTGTAAGCCTCAGTTTTCGTTATAAAACTGGGAGACGGTGCTTGGCTTCACACACTCGTGCATGATTCACAGAAAAGGAACCTCACACTGATACTCAGGTTTTGGTATTGATACCTAGCTCACTGGATTTTCTTGTTCAAATTTCCTATATCTATATCTCCAATAACTACTTATTTTTACATTGACTTCAGTATTCAGTATGTGAGTGGAAAATGAGCCATATGCAGTTTCTGCTAACCTTAAACCGTTGTACTGTAATATGGTTGCAGTAGTTGGCCAAAATGAAAAGATAGTTAGAGTTAGATTTACATTGTGTTTTCAGTCTTCTCCCCAGTGACATTGTGCTGCACATGGAAACTGATTGAGTTTGCATATCGCTGTTGTATCGCTATGATTCAACCCCAACAGCCCCAACAGCGAGCAGGCAGGTGATAGCTCCTCCCCACTGCGAGGCTACTGATTACATTCTGATAGATTTTCAGCCCTTTGGCAATGGAATTAAAAAAGATTAACAGTTCATTATTAAGTGGGGAACATTGATTAGGATGTTGACAGATGGCCAATGACCAACGTCCAAAGGTAACAATTTATATGTCAAGAAAATTGGCACTTAACTTCCTAGATGGATTTTTCATTGTCCGTTTTGTGAGGATAACATTTGAGAAAGCGGGTGATGAAAAAGTGGCAAATTGCTCTAGTCCTATCCAGCACTAATCTCAGAGTGATTGAGAGATACGCTTGGACAACAGCAGTGTGTAATCATCTTCACATATACTGGCTCTGAGAGTTGGTGATCTGCAATATTGCTAATATGACCATTCACTATAACAGTAAACTTATATTGTATAGCTTCACAAATACAAATAACACAAGCTTTAAAGGTGCGGCCAGTGCAGAGACATAGTTTTATAGCGGCATTATTAATATGGAAAACCACTTGAAAGAAAATCATCTGATTTTCCATTTCACTACTGTTTGGCATCCACCCAAAATACATGAGTGCATTACAGTTAATTGAACAGATCATGCTGTGATTTTATTTAGTATATTTCCCCGTCCCCTTTCTGAAATTACTGGCTACACCACTGGTCAATGGTATCCGAAACAATTGAAGGTTTTTTTTTGTTTTGTTTTTTTTGCCTAATTCCAGCTAAATTTCTGAGAATTCCTGCTGAAGTGTTTGTCATGCCTTAGGGTCTGTAAGCAGGAAGAAAAAAAAAAGTGTGGCACACTACCAACATCCAACCAGTTAGGACAAGGAGGTATCTTCTGAACTCGCCTGTCATTCAGGAGTTCTGGCATAGGGAGTGTGTATGCTGTGTTTTTGGGGTGTGGCTTTGTAGAAAAGCTGAACTGAAGGTGTGTGTTAGTTTGAATTTAAAATTAGTAGCTTTATCTAAAATGACTGCCTACAAGTTTACATACGTTTATACTCTTTCTCTCTTTCTTGACTCTTATATGCTGCACTTCATTATTATATGATTGGTCCAATCATTTCTAGATATCATACATAGCTTATGTACAGTGCTCTATGTTTGTCACATTTGCTGTATAAATAGGTTTCAAGTTCACAGTTCTGTCTGTCGGATCATCTAACCATCCTGGATGGCCGCTACGTATCGTCAATTCTTACCCAATCTGCTGTAAATTGAATTGATAATTAATCCCCGAGTTGAACAGCTCAGCACCAGTTGACCTGGCAGTGTGAGAGTGCACTCTGTAAATAGTTTGAGTGACGTCTGGCATGGCTGTGCTTATTAAGGTCGATGTGTGGGAAATGTTGACAGATGGCTTTTTTACTCCCGAGGTGCTAAAGACCTTTGACATACATATGGTCGTTGCTTGTTCTTCTCCATCTCAAATTTCACAGTGTCCAACTGACAGAAGCATTACTGTAGTTACAGCCTGACACGCTATAAAATGCAGTCTGGTTACCGATTTGGAGAAAGTACAAAGCCAACAGCTGAAAAAAAAGAAAAGAAAACCACTCTAAGGTACCAGTACGTGGCTCTGCTATGGTGGACATCGTAAGCATGGAAAATGGAAAGTAGTGTCCAATGCTGTTATTGCAAGAACTTATCGCAGTGCCAGTAGTCAGATTTTTGTGGCCAGAGTGCTACACTGACTGTTAATGTCATATGCCATGGTTTGGAATAAGGCTTTACACTCCATCTTGTGCAACCCAGTTGCTTCATCACATTAGACAGCTGTTAGTCACCTGCCTCCAAGCCCCAGATTCATAGGGCAGGATTTTTCCACTAGGGAATTCTGGGCTGAGAGAGTCTGCAGAATTGTTTCCCACATGATCTTGCCGCAGCCACATAGTAGCTATTCTTGTCCTGTGATGCCTCTCATTTTATGAGCGGCATAAGAGTTTTATATGAGCGTACACACTTTTGAACCTTTTTGGTTTTTTCGAACGCTTCATACTTTGTAAATAATTGGAAATTTGGTTAAAATGCATATGAAGCGTTCTAGAGAAGGTAGGTTATTTCTAGTAAACTCAGCTAACCATAGTCCTAATATACGAAAGTATTAAAAACGATCACCTCTCAGAGCTTACAGCTATCATATCTCAGCACACACCTCATGGCAGAAGATTACTCCTATCTTACCCCCCCCACCCCGTTCTCCCCACCCACCCAAAGCTCGCTGTTTTCTCTTTGCCATTAAATTGTGAAATCTCCTTACTGTGTTGCCGAGGCTGATCCCTCTCAAGCTGTGTAATCTCCTTGTAATGGAGTGTGAATACTGCCGGCCGATAAATCAGCACCTCATCAGCGGCCTTTATTAAATATAGACACCAACAGACAGGCCTTAGTATATTCAATTTACCCACTGACGGAGGCTTTAGCAGCCCAGATCAAGATGGATGGAGCAATCAGGTGTAGGCCCAGGCCTGACGCCCCATGCTTGAGATGCAGCATGCAGGGATGGAGATTTGAAGCGGGGGCGTCCGGGACCATGCAAGGGACATCTGCTGCTCTGGGCGGGGTTACACTCAGAGAAAGGGCAAGATCTATTTTTGTTGTGTTAGTGCTGTCAAAGCAGACTTTGTTTATGTTCATTGGGGGTGGGGGGTGGGGGGTGGGGGGGGGGGGGCGGTGGTCTGTGAATGTATGTACACATTCCTCCTGCAGAAACCTTCACAAAATAAAAAACACTTCACTCTCATTCATCAGTCGTTTAAATCTACTCGTTTGACTAAAGTTTTTATGCAAAGCAACTTACAACCGAGACAGGATAAAACTGAGCAGTTGAGGGTTAAGAGTCTTGCTCAAGGACCCAATGATGGCAGCTAGACAATGCTGGGATTTGAACTCACCATAGTTTAATACACTAACCATCCTAATCTGGGTGCGAGGTGGGAATACACTTTGGATGGGACTCCAGTTCATCACAGGGTACCATGCACAAATACATTCACACACTCATTCGCACCCTGGGGCAATTTAGAGTCACCGGTCCAACTTTTAGAGGTGGGAGGAACCTGGTGAACCCACAGGAAACCCATATGTATAAAGAACATGCAAAACTCCTCTCAGTAATCCAAGTCCAGGCTCGAACCCTGGACCCTAGGACTTAGTAAAATAAGCTTAAGTTGAATTCATATTCAATTTAATTCCATTTTTATTTTTTTATTTTTTAGTCAGAACTAAACATCAACACATTGCATTGGGTCTTTTTTTGGCCAGACCTTTTACGCAGTAGTCAATAGGACATGGCTACTCATTAACAAGTGAATCTGCTCGGCAGCAGAAATAAATGAAGTGTAATTACATGACTGATTAAGGCTCGTCTCTTCCCTGTCACAGAGCTAAACAGCGATATATAATGTCCAGTGAAGGCAGTGGCTCTCTGGGGAGGACTAAGTAGCAGTGGAGTCAGGTCAGAAGGTCAGAAACAGCAGATTAAGACAAGGGGATTACTGTATTTAACATTACGAAACTTCATATCGTTCACACTCCACTGGCCAAATGACCCATCATCCTGGCATGCGCTCGTGTCTAATGGGCTTCTTATCATTTAAAGCACTGATACTGTAGATCTCAGCTGGAAGAGGCTTTCTGTTTTAATTTATTCTGTTCCAACAGATCTGTATGCCAAAGCTAAATATGAAATTTGCACAATGCCTTGTTTAGTTTTATTACCGAGCTCGGTGAAAGCCAAGAGTTTTGAACATAACGTCTTTCCTTTACACATTATGAATTTTAGTGATCAGGTTGAAAATCATTTTGAAGCTCTTCTTATAGTACTTTAAAATCTTAGCCTCAAGTTTAATGTGTAGCATTTAATATGGGTCGAAAAGCAATTTGACCAAATCTAGTGTATGTCTAGCTCTGAACAGTGTCATGCCAAATTATTTCTCTCAAGCTCCATTAATGATATGGTCATGCAAATTCCTAAAGAATTGTGAACAGTAATAAGTGCATCTCTCTTTTTTTCCCCTCTCGTTAACGCATTACTCTTACCCAGCCCGATGCCATAGACGTGCAGTGCTCCTATATTATATGCATTTATATAGAATGTGACCTTAACTCGAGGTTAGTGGAAATGACAGAGGCTCGTTTAAGTGAAAAAGATTCCGAGCATAAACAAGTCGCTCGACGCAGCAGTGACAAGCGGGCGACGCCAGGGAAGCTCAGCAGACAGCAGGCTACTTTTGGAAACACAACAGTGGAGAAGAGCCCTCGGCTGGTTATGCCTTTGATAGCTGTTGGCTAAGAGTGTGCAAGGCTTGTGTCTCTGATTAGGAGCCGTGATAGAGCAGTTCTATGTCTAAAGTGCAGGAAGTGAAGCGTTTTCTCTTCTTTATGGCTCCTTTTCTGTCACTCTACCTTTCTATAATTTATCTGTTTGCTTTGTTTTTCTTTTGCTTTTCTCTTTTTTTTCAGTGAAGCTCATGAAATGTGTTGTGCATTTCCCTCTCTCTCTCTCTCTCTCTCTCTCTCTCTCTCTCTCTGTCTCGCTCACACACTCACTTTCTCATCAGATTGAGGGTGAAATATGAGGGGGTGCAGCTGGAGGGGGCCACTATACCTCGTAATTACATCTCTTTTTATGAGCACTGCTAATGGCCCTCAGGGATAAGGAAACAATAATAAATTAATATGAATATGAAGTTTCGCTCAACACGAATGTGCAGTACTTAATTTCAGCCCCTCTCCTGGTGGACAAAATGACAAAACGCATCCTGCTGATTGATCACAGGACCAGAGATATGTGCAAATGCCACATCATAGCTCCTATATCTTTGGAAGCGTTTACATCTGATACGAGGAGTTTGAATGATGAGATCTGGATTCACCTAAGCATTTATTCTTTGTATCCCACACGGTAATACAGCACATTGTGTTTACGTTAATGGCCATGGAGGGCTGTCGTACTAAACAGTAGTTAGTCAGTCTATCACCCTGAGAAGAAATAAACATCAGCAGTACTGGATTCCACATAAACTCAGGAGGGCACGAGGTCAAGGAGGAAATACCATTTCATATATAAGCTTGTAAACGTGTTAGGATTAAAACTTGCTGTTTTGCTGTTATTTTATTTATAAAGGACTTTGGGGGCTATAAAAGTCCTTCTTCTTTTGCCGAGCTGAGGCTTTTCCCCCTTTTCAGAAACGTTGACTTTGAGTCAGCGGGCATGAAATATGTCACTGAGAGCCAGCCAAGCCTGTCTTTGTTATAGCGGCTGTTTCGAGCGATGAGCTTTATTGAGCTGCATAAAAACAAGCTAAAAACTGATTACTTTTTATACTAGTGTTGAAGACAGACCACACAGGGGATTTGTTCACAGACTTGATAAATTGAGTTTTCAAAAACATTTCAGCCTGGATATGAAAATGTGCTGGTAAGTGTATGGGCAGCTTCACCTGTCTCACTTGAACACAGAGATTTACTGTTAGAAAAAAAAAAATGCCTTTCAGGGTTTTTTTGGATAGTGGCAACTAATACATTTTTTTAAAAATATACTAAATACCATAATAATATATATTTTTAAAAAAATCTTTCTAGCAGTTCAATATAATACTAATAAAGAATGCTTAACTAGGCATACTAATAGGTCAAGTCAGACGCCCAAACTACCATAAGGTCACGGTATATATTTTACTGGTTCCGTGCTCTTTTTGCAGCTACATGTGAGTGTAACCAATGGATCACTAGGATTAGTCGCTGGAAGAGGGCATTACCTGCATTTCAAGCCATGATTTGTTTAATTCTGATCAGTCAGCTTCAAAATAAAGGCTAATATTGACTGGCTGCTTTGCAAACCTGAAAGACTCGGATAAATTCATCTTGCTTGCTGTGTTTGCTTGAGGTGAATCATTTTCATTCTGTGGAATCAACTCCAAAGCTTTAAGGTTGGCTCTTAGTTTTCAATGCCTGGAATCAGAAAATCGACTATCGATTAATTCCAAGTACCTTTTATGTGAACGGAAAGCAGGGTATATAATGAATTAAGTGTGAACATTTTTGGAAGACATTTTGCTAAAAAGTGTTAATTTTCCCTATGTATGGAGACTTTTGGGACACCCTGTGTTATTACCCTCATTGGCGGCTACAAAACATTTGTTTTCTTGAAGGATGTTTACAATGTTTGTTGCTAAATGAAATTGCTAGACGTTGAGCATCACATCGGCGTCCAGTCTATAAGGCTAATGCCCATCGACACTAAGCACTCTGTTTGTGAATGTGCCAAAGACGTAGACGCAGCAGCCAGGCCCTCCAGACTGGTCAATATTGTGTCATGTTTTGTCAAAGCACGCAGGGGCAGTTGGTTGGAAATTAAGATGTAAATATTGATATTTCATTAGCGCAAGAATCGCCAGCTACTCGTTCACTTCAGCAAGGCTCTGCGGAAGTGCCAAGGCCCGAACACTACTTGACCTAGAGAGTCGGAAAGTCACTTCATTACTTGATTAAATTGAGTGGAAAAAGGCGAGAGGAAAAACACAAGATCCCATTTGGAGTGATAATTCAGTACTGTGGAAGGAAAGAGAGCAGGGGAGAGCGAGACAGATAGAGATGGGTATATATATATATAGAGAGAGAGAGAGAGAGAGAGAGAGAGAGAGAGAGAGAGAAAGAGAGGCTGGGTGGGCAACATGCACCGTTCCGCATTTCACCATCTCACAACAAACCGTAACAGACGATTAAACGCCAGGCCTTTCAGTGTGTGTAATTGCTGGCAGCTGAGTCTGATGGGTGTGTAGAGTTAGAGGAGGTGTGGTGCTCGGGGGACGTTTTGTTGTGTTTTTGTGCATGTCGAACATTGCACACCCTTGCTTATCCTGTCAGGTCCAAGGAGAGAAGCATGGCTCGTTGATAAGCCGTCTTTGTGAACGTCGTGCAAAGTTCATGTGCTGATAAATCTGTGTTGCGTATGCGTTAGAGGAGAGGTGTAACGCAGTACCACTGTCTGTATCTCTATTTGTTTAGTGCTCCAGATATTTGGATTTGGATTTAAACCCAAAGTGGGTGTGGCCTAAACCGGTAGTTTTGTTTGTTTGTTTTGTGGGAATTATTTTTATATGAAGCCTACCACTATGTTCCGTTACATTATTTTTGTTTCTGTCAATAGTGCGCTTCCTATTCTTATCTGTGTTTCATCATTATCTGTTCAGTTCGAATAATGTATTCATATTCATGTACATGAATACGCGTAAACAGATGTTTTATATCACAGCCGAGCAGACGATAAACAATGCTCAGCAACCGTTTAGACGTATTAAGCGTTTAATCGTTACTCTTCAGTTAGTCGGGCGGATTCACGCGTTAAGTTTGTTGTCAGGCTTCCTCTCTGTCTTTTCTCTTTTCTCTTTGCCACCTCCACTCTGGCCCTATTGATTCCCTTTCACATTGTGAGGGTCCCTGCAGCACTGATCGCAATCTGTTAATTAATGTATCCCCCAGCACGCGCAGCCAGTGTTCGCCCCTCTGATAAGGGAAATTAAACACTCAGGTACCCCCTTTTTTTTTGCCTCTTGCCTCTTCTTCTCTCCTCCATTCTCTCTCTCACTCACCCACTCACCCTGCAACCACTCTAAAGTGTCACACGCCGAGCAGATAAACATCACCCTCTTCAACTCTTCCTCAATCAAATCATTTATATGAAAGAGGGGAAAACATTGGAGGCGGATATGCCGTGTGACCCAGTCAATACTGTAATCTATCACCTTCCTAATCACGTGGGGGCAGACAGGACTGCACCCGTAAACTTGTAAAAGCAATCATTTTAATCATCAGATGCTGCAACCAGCGCTAATATACTGTCAAGATGGAGATGCCTGGCAGGCACTGAGTGAGGGGAAGAAAAGAAGGGAGGGGGTTTCGATGCTGGCGGAGGGCTGAGAGTTTATCGACATTTGAGGGCAGAGGAAAAAGGGATGAGATGGTTATCAGTGCATCCCCATGACACACTGTGTCTTTAGCCACTTTGAAATCAGTTAGCTTGCCAGGGCTTAGTGATTTGCCTCACTCCGGCATTGTTTTCATTTTTTTAACTGCACAATTCATTGTAGTTCTCAGACTCTGTTGCTTTTCAAAAATGATTTTTCAAAATGATTGCCAATTTTGGCTCTTGCAAATCTTCTGGAACGATTCAATATTTGATGATACCACTGAGTCTATTTTAAAAGAATCACCTTGCTGTCCTGCTCAAATGACTTACACATCAGTTGACAAATATGGATTTTTATTTTTTTCTTACACGCCAGTTGTTTGTCCTTTTTCAATAATAATCGAATTATAAGCAATTATATTAAAGAATCAGTTTATGACCGTTGCATCGATTCATTTCAATTGTTTCCAAATTGTTAGATCATTAAATTGATCCTTTTCTGCCTCTTACACCAGACATGATGTTTTTGGAGAAATGAACTGATGATTCCAGCATTGAATGTGCCAAGATTTAATAATAATAATAATAATAATAATAATAATAATAATAATGGAAAAAATGTATGACAGAGCAGCAGAGGTGCTTTAGGATTCACAGTTTTTGACTCATTACTACAGTGATAAGGGAGACATGTGAAAACTATGCTTTTATGCTCTCTCAGCTAACGCAGGAGTCAGACCAAACACGAATAAAGTTCAATTAGAGAAGGGGAAATGACGAGGGATGAGTAAAGACATGTTTGCATCTAGTCATGACTAAATATCAGTTCACACAATACATTTGATCATTTATGCTGTTAGTACGAGGCCGCCTCATCCACCCATATATACTAGGGATTTTTGTGGTAAAATTTTGGATGTTTTTTTTTTCCCTCTGTGCTGACTAAGCTTTCTTGTTAGTATTTTCTTTGGCGCATGCATGACAGAATGAGCATCCTATCTCTTCTCTGCCTCAGGTTTTTCCAGCTTGTCTCTGGGAGATCAGATGAGTCTACTGCAGAGCGCTTGGATGGAGATTCTGATCCTGAGCATCGTCTTCCGCTCGCTGCCCTACGAGGACGAGCTGGTTTACGCCGAGGACTACGTGATGGACGAAGAGCACTCCCGGCTCACGGGCCTGCTGGACCTCTTTGTCTCCATCCTTCAGCTCGTCCGCAAGTACAAGAAGCTGAAGGTGGAGAAGGAGGAGTTTGTCACACTCAAGGCCATCGCTCTCGCCAACTCAGGTACAAATGAGGCCACGCTAATGACAACGAATACTGTTGTATTATATAAGAAAGCGTTAATATTGCAGAGAAATCCAGAAAATATGGGGACATTTTACAGTTTCAGATTGATGCAGTCAATCGATATTGGCTATAACAGTACTGCTAATATGAATTCATGAATTTTGTTCATTGTTCATGGTTCTCTGTGAGATAATAGTGGTTGAATGGTTGTTTAAACTCTAAAACTACCCTGAGAGATCCACCAAATTGACCAAAATAACCCAAGAATAGACTCCATCCTGAATGCTCTCTAATCTGCTCCATCTTGATGTGGCCTTCTAAATTGATACAGCTGAGATAAACATGAAGGACACACAGAAAGAGAAAGCGGGCGAGGGAGGGAGGGAGCGCTGAGCTTTTAATTGAACGCCTTCCGTGTTGTGGCATTCCTCCATTCGTTCTCTCTCTATCTCCATAACAGTAGCCACGGGGCCCTGCAGCCACAGGAGATAAATTTAGCATTTCATTAGGAGCACAGGGGCTGTCAATAAAATGTGTTAAGTCGAATGGAATGAGTATCAGGGAGTGATGGGCCTCGTTTGTTCCGGGGGAGAAGACGAGGCGCCCGTATCGACAGCATGCTTTTCAGAAGGCACGGTCTGTCCCTCTCTGATCAATGTCTGGACAGAGCCCGCAAGCAAGCATTCTCTATCCCTCTATCTCCCTCCATCCCTCCCCTCTCTCTTTCTCTCTCACTCTGCCTCTCTTTTTGTTTGCCGGAAAAATGAAAAATGCTGAGGGTGGGCTTTGCTTTACTTTTGGATGACAGACCTTTTGCAGAGAGGTGGGGCCGGGAGTATCAGAGTGGGGGGAAGAGCAGAGCGTGCCGAGAGCTCGAACAAGGCTCTGTGCAAAGGCTCTCATGGGAGTGCCTCTGTCTGACAGCTGTGAAAATTCATAGCGATTGATTTTGTAATTAGCAGTTTATCAATCGGATCGACGCGGCCTCTCTGATGGATTGCAAGGAAATTGTTTCTTCAAAGTTGTTTTTTTAATGCTCCCCATACAACACTCTATCTCTTGGGCACAAATATACAAATGTTCCATCTTTTATTTCTATCTGTCCTGCTCTGACAAAACACACACACACACACGCACACACTCACACAAAGCACATGTGGGAATTCATGTGAGAATAAACCCTAAGACAGGGGTGTCCAATCTTATCCAGAAAGGGCCGGTGTGGGTGCAGGTTTTCATTCCAACCAAGCAGAAGCCACACCTGAGTCTATTGAAAGCCAAGCTCAACTGATTAAGCAGGTGGAATCAGGTGTGGCTCATGCTTGGTTGGAATGAAAACCTGCACCCACACCGGCCCTTTGCGGATAAGATTGGACACCCCTGGTCTAAGACTTTATCTGGTTTTTATATCAAGGCACAATTGCACACGCTCAGTATTATATGAGACAGTATAAAATCATTTTCTCAGAACAGTTTTTCAGCAGTGTTTCATTTGCGTAATGCATAGATTTTCACACACAGTATTTCCTCCCGCTGACTGTCATCACCTCATTCTCTTGTTTCAGAAACAGTCTGTCGTTCACCATTAAGTGTCTCGAACGGTCAGAGTGAGAAACATCTCAAGGTCTTGGGAATGCAGCTGTTCCACTCAATGAATTTTAGAATTCTGAAATCTGTTTTCCTTTTTATTGTCCCACATGGTGAAATATTCACCAAGGTGAGATCAGCCAGGCAGCCAGTCACATCCCTCATCTGAGGTGTCAGACACCCCTTAACAACTGCTGCCTCAGTGTACCTCTGTGTGTGTCTCTCTACAAGAGTGTGTGTGTGTGTGTGAGAGAGAGAGAGAGATAGAGAGAGAGAGATACAGAGAGGGGTTTAGCCCCTTATACAATAATGCATCATTTTACAGAACAACAGAGAAGATTGGATAATATATTAGTCAGAGCTCAATTCCCTGAAAGAATCATCTAAAAAAAAAAAATCGTAATTGGTAGAGATAGTGTTTCATGTGATGCTCGCTCTATCATTTGTTGATGATCTTTGTGCTGTGATACTTGGAAACACAGATCAGGTCTATTATATATATATATATATATATATATATATATATATATATATATATATATATATATATATATTTTTTTTTCTAGATGCATTATATTGTATGTTAATTGTAATTAATTTCCAGTGCAACAGCATTTTTCTTCCTAAATTATATATATATATATTTATAGGATTACAATATTTGAGACTATATGTTTATATAGAACACTACAGGAAATATAAATGGAAATTGTTCATAAAGTGTAAATTATTGATCTTTTTATGAACAGAATGACTTAAATACTCTAAACTATTGTAGCAACTAATAACTGTAGTCACATGTGACATAAAAATAGCATGGTTTAGTTAATGAGTAGAATTTTGAGATGTTTCGTGTGTAAATGTTACTTATTTTCTTTTATTCATTAAATTTGTCTTTTCATGTTTGTGATATTGAGGAAATTCATTACTGCTGCGTATGGAATGCAGCATTAATGAACATGTGTGTGTGTGTGTGTGTGTGTGTTTTCCGTCGTTAGACTCCATGCACATAGAGGACGTGGAGGCGGTTCAGAAGCTGCAGGACGCTCTCCATGAAGCGCTGCAGGACTATGAGAACAGCCAACACACAGAGGACCCGCGGAGGGCCGGAAAGCTGCTCATGACCCTGCCCCTGCTGCGGCAGACCGCCACTAAGGCCGTTCAACACTTCTACAGCATCAAGGTGCAGGGCAAAGTGCCCATGCACAAACTCTTCCTGGAAATGCTGGAGGCCAAGGTGTGAACAGGCCGAGCTACGACGTCCAGGCATTAAGAGACACGCTAATTGAGGAGAGACAAGAGGAGAGACACACGGTTGAGTGACAAGCAGGTTACAGACTCGCCTCTCTTCCTCTCTGTCTTTTCAAATCTCTGTCTCCCTCTGTCTCTCTCACGGACATGAGATGTTTTTAAAAGAACAACCTTAAAACAAAAAAAATAAGCAAAATGAGAAACTCAGTATAAATATAAATGATGAAGAGTTTAAAAAATATATAAACAAATCCTATGTACTTGTACAGTAATGATTTTTTTTGTTGTTTATGGTCTGTGATTATGTACGAAGAAAGAAATCTCTCTAAGTCAGAGTGTTCTCAATGAGGTGGTCAGGCTTTTTTTTTTTCTTCAGTTTTTGAAAATCTAACTCTATACATGTCATGATTAAATCAGAAGCAGTAGGTAACCTGCGGAGCATCTCATGTCAAACACGTGTGATTGTTAAGCCCCAAGGACTCGTCCAGGACTTGTAAATATTCATCACAGGGCGATTAAATAATGACTGGCAAACGTCGGGGAAAATGGCAGCCATTTTGTCTTGCTCTGCGCAAACGGATGAGAAGACGCGTAAATCATAAAATGTGAGCTTTTTTTTTTTCCTTCACTTTAAATGTTCTTGAATATACCTCTTTAGAACAGTGAATCGGCAGCAAGGATTTATCATACCATGTACAGGAAGTGACACAACTGGTAAACATGTTTAAACAAACTAGTTGAGCCAGGTAGTCAGTCGTCTTACTGTGTAGTAAATCAGCAATAAAGGGAGCTGATGGTACAGAGCTAATCGAACTGCTTCGCAATGCTGCTGCCATTAGAACACATTTCATATTACACGTCATACATTATGTGTACAAGTGAGTGCATTTCAGCAATAAATCGCACCACTTGCCTGTTGCACTGTGCGCATTTGCTGATGGTCGTTAGCATTGCTGATGTTTCCTCCAACCCAAATTTGGTCAGCGGTGGAAGCTGGTGCTAAATGTTAGCTGGCAGGCTGACAAACAGACCTGATTTGGGCAGAGTGAAAGATGAGTGAGGGTTCAGTAGGGGGGGATTGGGGGGGGGGGGGGTGTAGGCTGTGGAGAGGGGAATGAGGTTCAGAGGAGGAGGTATTAAATGGTTTATGCCAGGTGGCATAAGTCCAGGAGATTCCATGTTCAAACAATCAGAGGCCCATACGTCAAAGGAACTATTCTGGGTGTGTTAAGCCGCGGGTAAAGCCGCCCCGCACAGAGGAAGAAAGGTGCCCAGCATCTGCTCAGCCCGTTTTAGAAGTGACCAGGACTTTTTATAGTCGTGCCACTTTTATAGCAATGTATCCAAATGAAGGTGAACAGCAGGTGCAGGTTTTTCACACCAGCGATATTTTTAGGCCTGCGAAGGTGGCAGAAGCCTGAAGAATAGTGTGTGCACACATTGAGGGCTCCTGACCCCATGTTGACACAACAGCACTGACGCATTGATTACTAAAAAGGGCTTTGGAGCATAAACAGCTAATTATCCTCCTAAACCTCCCCCACCGAAGGTTTCCAACTATGCGAGTGGCCATGAAGGATGACCAGAAACCACCGGCATCACTCTACTCCTGCCTGAGAGCAACATCGGAGCAACCGTGTGAATTGTGCTCGAAAGAGAGCCGCCATGTTGTTTTGTTTGACCTTTGTGGTGCATGATTGGAAATGTAGTCCAGTACTGTAGATTTCTGTCACCCCCTTTTTCCTCCATTTGAGAGTCTAGTCGGAAAGGGATGGCTTATACTACTGATGTCATTTTATGTGATGTTGTAAATTGTGGCGCTGTCACAATTTGATACTGTGATCAAAGGAACTGACATAGTGAAGGGTGACGGTGGCCAGCTCACTCACTATATCATTGGCCAAGGAGAATTCTGCTGTATACTCTTTGGCTACTTAATGGAGAATAGACATGCACCTGTTCAATAAAACTGTTTAAACTTGAAGTGGCCACAGTCCTGTGTATGGAAGAGGCTCAGCCAAGCAAATAAGGACAATGTAATACAGGGCATTTTTCATTTTACTGTGCAGACAATGTGGGTGACAACAAGGACCAATTCTGACTACAATCATGCTGTTACTAGTCCTAAATTATTCACTACTGTAGTTTTGTTTTGGGGTTTTTTTTGTATGTTTTTTCCATACTACAGGTCATAAATTGTGCATTTTTGACTCCAGCATGCAATTTGACTTTTCTCTGTGTTTAAATCTTCCAGTTTTGGCAACACAGTTATTCCAATAAATACTTTTTGTGGTCTATCTGTATGTGCCCTACTTACTTGAATTACATGTACCATCCAGTTAACCACCTCACCATTCAAGTCTCTTTGAATAGTCATGTTATCAGCACATGTATTTTGAAATACCCAGTGTGTGCTTCATATACACTGTACCTTCACTATAACCTTCAGTTATTCCTTCACATTAGACAGTTATTTGTATATGAACAACTCTGATGTAAAAAAAAAAAATTAAATAAATAATAATAGATGTTCCCACTCTTCTAAGCCCTTTAAGCATGCTCCAGTCAGAATTGGTCCACTGTTAAAAATGTCAAAAATGAAAAAGGGATTTTATTTTCTCCTAAAATATATTTATTGTGTGTATTATATCACTTTGGTCACACTTGTACAATAATATCTCTGATTGTTCATTTAAGAATTCATGTGTCACATTTCCTTTTTTGTTTTGATGTCAAAAAATGAGAAAAAGGAACAAAGAAAAGATATACTCCCCGAGTACTGTGGCTGTTTCTCTCTGTGTTGTTTTCAGCACACACCAGACACTGTACAGAGCGCAACACAAGCTCAGTGATATGGAAAGGCCCGGGAATGTCCTCAAAGCATCAGTGGGCTCTCCAGGGATGACAGAGTATGTCAGTGCAGTTACCATTGTCTGAAGGAGCTCGCTCCAGCCTGGCTGTAGATTCTGGTCCAGAGATTCCTACTTTTCTTACTGTAATATAGCCTAGCATTCATGAAAATTCACATTTCATGCATGTACTGAGAGATCAACGAGAGCCTGACGGTTATAAAGGATGGTCATGGCTTTTAGCCTATCTGTTCAATTTAGAGGCTCAGAGAGCGAGCACGGCTTGCAGGGCAGATGCTGTTTAGGTGGAGGAAGATCTGAGAGCATAAGTTTCCACAGATCCTGTGTACGCAAGCCTGCACTACTGTAGCTCTCTGATCAACAAATATTAGAAATGAAAAACTGTTACTTATGTATACCACTTAATACCTGCGTCTTCCGACACCATTGCAGTTTGGCAGGAAATCATTGTTTGTATATTTTATTATTATTACTTTCCTTTACCTTATATTTGCGTGTATTTGTCACACTCAGTACAATTCGTCACCAGAAAAGTTTGATGTAATGGGGAAGGATGTTAAATAATAGTAGGATATATATATATATATACATAGATAGATAGATAGATGGATAGATATTGAAACAGATTTTAGCATGACTACACACATATAATGCTTATACAGTAATCTTGTGCAAAATGCGTCAGGAAATTATAGAGGAAAAATATTCAACATAATATAGAGAAAAATTCAGCAATCCCCTTGTGTGTGTCTGCTGGAGTCTACCTAAGGCCTGTATAAAGAGTTTCCTGGAATTAGTTCATTCCTAAGACGATATAATTATTTTTTCTTTTTCTTTAACATAAAAACGTATTAGTTAGTGGTCTGCTTATTTGAAATTCTATTGTCTGATAAAAAACATTTATATTTAAGAGTCCATTTGCAGCTAGTTTTCAGTCTTGCAAGTTTAAAACTAGACTTTAAACTTACATCTTCAACTGTCTACTAATATAGCTCTACTAAATGGTATCTCTTTAATATTGGTATTCACTTTCATCAACACGCTTAACAAAAACAAATGCAAAACAATTTATTTGTATAGTGCTTTTAATAAAAGACATTGTCACAAAGCAGCTTTAAAGATGGAGATTTAGATCCATGTTAAGCAAACCAGACGTCACAGTGGCAAGGAAAAACTCCCTGAGATGGCATAAGGAAGAAATATTGAGCGAATTCCTCCTGTTTTGGGTGACACTGGATGGTTGCGTTATAAATCATTACTCTTCTACAACTGTACACAGTAAAGTCAAACAGTATGAGTGTATTGAATGCATATTGCGAATAAGACCCCTGGAATGAGCAAAGAACAGGCTTTATGATTACAGCAGCAGTTCTAATAATAAACACAGTTGTGTGCTTATCCATCAGGTTCATTTGTGGGATTTGGATATAACTAATAAACATATGGTTTAAAAGAAAAAAACAACAACAACAAACCAAATGCAAGATATCGAATGACCAAGCAGGACCATATTTCACTAGTAATATACTGTGTGTGTGTATGTGTGTGTCTGTTAGGGCTTTCCTCCGTTAGACTCGTAGATTACCATTCATCAGGATGCAGTCCCCATCAGTATGTGTTCAAGGCCTTTATACTTCCTAACTGAGCTCCATTATTCTCAGTGTTGATGATGGCCAGAGAAAGAATTGCATGTCAGTGTGAGTGATTGGGTTTGAACTGAGCTGCAGTATACACTTTGCATAAAGCAATGGCTCAAATTACACTTAGGATTGAAAACGGAGCGTGAGAACGTCCCCTGAGAGCTTGTGGCACAGAAATAAAATATAAGCCTCACTCCCTCATCCGTCTCCTGCGTTTCTCCTCGTCGTCTCTGCATCCCTGCCACAGTTCTATTCTTTTGAATGTTTTTTTTTTTTAACCATTCTCTGCTATATTCATGCGTTGTGTTTTGCAAAGTGATCTATATATGTCTTTATTAGGTGAAGAATGTCTTTTTATCTAGTCTGCTGAAAAGAATAAGGGTATTCACCAGGAAAATTGTACTATTTCAGAAGCAGTGGTGTAAAATGATGCTTTTACACCACTGCACATGGATACTGTTCACATAATTCTGTGCTAAAGACAACAGGTCCGTGTGTATACGTGCGCGTGGGAAGACAGATGCAGCAGAGTTCTTTCTGTAAGTTTGAACAGTGCTGCAATTGCTGCTAAAATTGAGCTCAATTAGCTCCTGAATACAAGTATGTGACAGCGCATTGAATATATCACTTAATTAATAGTTATATATACTGTATATACAGGGTGTCCTAAAAGTCTCCATACAGTGTCCTCCACTAATATTGGCACCCTTGGTAAATATGAGCAAAGAAGGCTGTGAAAAGTTGTCTTCATTGTTTAACCTTTCATCTTTTGTTAAAAAATAAAATTGACAAAAATACTCTGCTCTCATGGATGCCATAACAATTTCGACAATTTCGAACAAAACACAGGTTTATCAAAAAATAGATCTTTTTTGGGTGGGGGCACTGTGTATAGAGGAATATGTATATCAGCACCATGTCGGTTGTGCCTTCGTCAGTGGAGGTTCGTGGACGTCCGCTTCTCAGTTGGTCCGCAACACTTCCAGTCTTTTTGAATTTGTTAATAAGTTTGGTAATAGTGTCATGTGTGATGTGCTCACCATGTTCCCTGTTAAAGTCCTTGCGACAGCTTCCCGATCCAGCCATGAGAATGATTTCAGTACTTTCTTCTTTTGTCAAAGGCGTTCTTAAAGGCTACCTGAAAAAATACATACATACATACATACATACATCCACTGCAAGGACGATCAGCTGTCCTTCCTGTCTCCCTGTAGCACTGTCTTAGGCATCTTACATTACAGACATTGCAGTTTATTGCTTTGGCCACATCTGCAGTCCTCATGTCTCCTTGTAGCAGGCCTATGGCATGTTCACGCAGGTGAGCAGGAACCCTAGACATCTTTCTTCTGGTGTTTTTCAGGTCAGTCAGTAGAAAGCTCTCTTTAGTGTCCTAAGTTATTGTAACTGGGACCTTAATTGCCTACCGCCTTAAGGACTGTCCCACAGGTGCATGTACAATAATTGTTTATGGTAAGCATGAAAACCATTGTTTAAATGCTTTCCAATAAAGATCTGTAAAGCTTATTTGGATTTTTACAAAATTATCTTTAAAATACAGTCTCCTGAAAAAGGGACGTTTCTTTTTTACAAAGTATATATATATATATACACACCTCACACCCAGTGTTCCAAGGATAGGCCCCAGATCCAGGAGGAAGCACTTACTGAAAATGAATGAATAAAAGAATAAATGTGATATTTATATCAATATAAAGCAATATTTGCCACACTGTCATAGGAAAGAACAAAGGTGACCTTACATCCACATGTATGACATCCATCCATGTTCTGTCCTACACAGGGAGTCTGGAGCCTATCCCAGGAAAATCGGGGCAGGGATAAAAAAAAAAATTTAAAAAAAAGTATGAATATATATATATATATATATATATATATATATATATATATATATATATATATATATATATATATATATTCTAGAACAATTCCATGGAAATCCAGATTAAATAATATTCCTATATTAGGAATTACTCATTAAAATGCATTAGAGGGGAGTTTTATTCTATAGTAAACGATATAGTAAACTGATGGGATAAAAATGCTTACAACACATTTTATATAACACAATTAAAAATGGCATACCATATATTCAACAAAATGCAATACATCAATTAAAAAAACACTCACACAGCCGAAATCATGTATACACCGACATGTAATACACCACATTCACAGTCCACACCTCCAAATGTTTTCATGATGCACACTGCTTTATATGACTCATGTTAAACATTATGGTAAAAAGCATGTAAGAAAGTATTTTTTAAATGAACATATACTATTTTCCCTACAAGTGAAAATATTAATACAAGTATGTTCTGCTGTTTAATGTATTAAGCAGATTGAACATGTGCCCAGATGAAGGGGAGCAGAAGCAGAGGGAAGCACAAACACACTGGTGGAGCAGAAATGGTGAGGACCGCTCAGGGCTTGATGCTCGGGATGGACCTGACCTTTTCTGCCTGTCAGCCAAAGGTTAGAAATCTCCACTGGCCGTAAAGGAAATCCACATGTTTGCCGTTACGCTGGAAATCCTCCTAACTGCAGCAAGCAGGAATCTAGGGATGATCCCATGAGAGGCTGCATGACATTCTTTTGTGCATACAAACCCTCCTTCTTGCTCTGTCTCGTTCTAGCACTTTCACTCAATGAAACTGACATTTCTGAATAATATGCAAGACCTACATCTAGATGTGTTTCAGTATGATCAACAACTAAATAATGCAAGTATTACTGCATAGATGACAAAAGCACATCTTAGGCACTCTATTATTTTTTGTACAAACTTTGGTATAGATTTTTATTTTATGACTTCTACATTATCGAGTCAGTACAAAAACATTTAGATTCCCAAACATTAGTTTTCCAGCACAAAATGAAATGTTACAGAATAATGTTTGTATATCAGTAAAGAAAGCAACATATTACATAAGAGACACTTTTCAGACAAAAAAAACATAATGAAGGCTGCTGGGTTTTTCTATAGAAATAAGAAGCAAGTGCGACAGTCAAAGTCTCCAGAAGAACCGTGGCTGGTTCTGCAAGATGCTCGATAAAACTTACAGCTCATTTCCTTATAAAACTGCACTACGTCTACCTGAAACTACTATCTTTTTTTTTTAAAGTAAATATTGACTTTGTTTCATTTATTACTGTTTATTGCTCTTTACAGTATTTTTTTAAAATGTAGAAACGTTTAATTTAATTACTTTGAAGGCATCATTGCTCTACAGCATTTCTTTGCTAAGATTTTGCACAGTACTGGACATGTACACAGAAGGGTGACAAATTAAAGAGGGAAAAAAAGAGCATTTTAGTAAGGTGATGAGCCACTACACTCTCCCAGAACAGCTTCAATGCACATTGGAATGGATTCTACAAGTCTCTGGAACTATACTGGAGAAATGAACACCATTTTCCCAAAAGATATTCCTTCAAATCATGTTTTGATGATATTGGTAGAGAGAGCTGTCTAACATCTCGCTCCAAATGATCTCGTAGGTGTTCATAGGTGTGCTGCGATCTGGTGACTGTCAAGGCTGAGATATGATTTGCATCGTTTTCATCCTTGACAAACCGTTCCCTCATGCCCTGTGGTTGGAGTCGGGGTCATCCTGGAAGAGGTCACTCCTGTTATTTCAGAAATTTCATCATAAAATAAAGGTGATCAGTCAGAATAACTCTGTGTACATATGTAGGCATTAAGTTGCCAGCTTATTAGCTATACCGATCTAGTGACTAACAGTGTATCTACCACTGGAGCACGCATTTTATGAATACACAATCTGTTCCATGCTGCTTTTTAACCATCAAAAGGTGAACATGCACAGAGCCAGGCGCATATTGTCATTGTAAATCTGACCTTATTTAACAGTAGAAAGCTAAAATCACCAAGGTGCACTTTGTCTTTTACAGAGGAGATCAAAAACTGTAAATACTGGCATGCTTACTTGTCTTGAGCTCATGGACATAGTTTATGCCGTATAATGCAGATGACCAGCCATAATTCACGCATTTATATTCATAAATGTGATTTTGTATTTAAAATACGACCTATAAAGCTTGATATATGGAAATTGACAGATCATATGTGATTCCTGGATTAAATGTCTTATAGATCACATGGTTTATGTCATTTCCCCCCCTCTCTCGCTCGCCTTGCCTGAGAACGAAACCTTGACCATGCAGGTAATTTACAGTGTTATGGGATGAGTGCAAAACATGCTGTAAATAAATAAGAGTCAAATCCATTTTATTTTAGGACGTGGGGAGGAGGTTAGACACCCCACACACTCCCACCCAACACACCACCACCACTTCCTCACACTGATGTCCTGCAAATGGTGATGTTCCGTCACAGTTCATGTCAGCATATCATTGAGAAAGGGAAGGGCCCACAAATGGGCCAGAGAGCTGAAGTGTGCGGTCCATTTGCTAATTTCAATATGATCGCCGTCTGCACGGGAATGGCCTTGGGCGCACTGCTTCTGTCTCCTCGATGTCCGCGACGACCTTGTTTCTGAGAGTGAGACTTTCATAAATAGGCTGCACTATGCTGTGCGCATATCCACTACACCCAAATCCCATTCTCTGTCTATAAAGCATGGAGCAATGCATTCTGGGTCAGTCTGAGGTCATTCCCAGAGTCTATAATGAATACTATAAGGAAAGATGTTATAAGGAAAGGTGCATAAACATACACTCATGAATGCATTATTTAAAAAAAAAAAAAAAAAAAAAGGACATTATCCCGCAAATATAAGCATACACATATTCCAATTCTATTACGTTATTCCATTCTTGTAGCCCAAACAAGATTCAGAACGTAAGCGGGTTGGTCAACCCACAACTGTGGTATCACGGTAAAACTTACATTGACATCTGAAGGCTCTTTGTGCTTTATAAAGGGAGAATGCAGTCGAAAGTGTCTTTTACAATGTCAGTCTGCCACAGCACAATACAGAGATACAGAGAATACCTCTGTCTGTCCCTCACACTGATCAATACCAGGCTCCTGCAGCTGCTGTGTCTGCCTAATGGCTTTGTGTAGTTAAAGCTCACATATCGGCAGGCATTTTGGGGCTCTTTTATGGGGAATTAGCATTGTCACTTCTCAGCTAATTGAGAATGGTCGGAGCATAGATTATTCCAGAAAATATCAATTAGACAAACAAAGAGAATGCAAAGGTGATTTTTCTTTTCTCAAAGTCACTGCAGTTTTATGTCTGAGTGTCACTTTACTATTCATGTGTCTGAAACTATACCATTGCATTCATTTGCCTGTTAGATTATTTCTATGTTTATATACTGATGTGTGTGTGTATATATATATATATACAGTACTGTACAAAAGTCTTACACACCCTCATTTTTTTTATATACAAATTTTGTCGTAAATGTTTACTTTATGAATTCTGCATTATTGAGTCAATAAAAAATAGATTCCAAACATTACTTTTTCCAATAAATGTCACAGGGAAATGATTGTACGGCAGTAAAAAAATAAATAAAAAAAATAAATGAAAAGCAGCATATTATATTATACACCACTTTTCATACAAAAGTAAGTACAAATCTTTCATTTCATTATTTTTGAATGCATCTTTGCTTCATACATACATATATATATAGTATAAATATAGTATAAATAGTATGTATATACTGTATAGTATCAATCTTTGTAATATTTTGCAATATAATATGTTGCAAAAATGACTAATTATATTTCATTAATGTATTCTGTTTATGTTCAACCTGAAGATGATTACCAGGACACAGTACCATTGGGCTATCCAAACAGTGAGTCACTGGCAAAGACTGAAGCATTACTATGCTGTGCTGTGCTGTACACACACACACCCACACAATCGTTGACTTATACAGTTTTGACTGCTGTACTAACTTGCCGCTATACTAACAGGTTTTTTTTTTTTATTTTATCTTAATGGTATTACAAATTTTTTTTCAATGGGCACTACAAATCACTTCTATAGTCATTTTGGTCATTTTGGATAACGACATCTGCTAAATGCCTTAAATGTACTCAATGCAAAATCTAATACTAACGCAGTAGTTATTGTGAAAAATACACATCACAGCATAGTATTGATCACAGAGCATGTTTCACACAACCGAGGGCCCATATTGTCCCATCTGTTTCTGTAACTTTACAAGCCTGAGAATTCTGATTAAAACCCCTCCAATTAAAGCCTTTACTGTCACATGCTGCCTTGGTGTGTATTAACTCCCCTTTTGACATCCAAATGTGAAGTAGACATCTGTCCACAAGGAAAAATATATAGAGAAGAAAAGGAATATGAAGGAGCACTGAACAGTCCAGTCCACACAGTGTATTTTTATAATTAGATTTCCCTTGATCATTAAATTAAGTCATTCTGCTGCAGGGGATCATGGGCAATTGTAGTTCTCTCACTTGTGACAGTCTGGTGTGTTAAGTAACGAATAAGAAGACTACTGTTTGGGGTGGAATGGGTGTATATGGCTTGCATTTCATCTCCCACTTTGCTGGAGGACAGGTAAACTGAAGCTGGATTATATGCAGGACAGATGGGTATAATGTATTCTAATGAGAAGAGCTCCATCTATGGACCACCTGTTGAACTGCACCAGTGTGCAGTACAGTACATCCCTACTGAAAACAAATGAATGATCTGTATAATGTTTCAGTTATATTTTAATATCTTTGTGTGTGTGTGTGTGTGTGTGTGTGTGTGTGTGTGTGTGTGTGTTAGAATGTAACCACATATCATATTAAAGTGTTGAATTATGGGTTTTCAGGCCACATGACACACAATTCCTTTTATTTGTAATCTTATTTGTAAGTTTCAGCCATAATGTGAATATGTTTTGGAGGAATTGCGTGTCACGCGCGGAGACAAAGGGAGATTCAGCACTTTTGATGATATGTGGTTACATTACGGCTTTCAAGGCTGGTCACGGAGTTAAAATGTCCCAGTAACATTTCCTTTTATTTATATCTGTAGACCTTGGTTGGGGTAAATGAGTTGAGACAAAGAGTGTGGGGGGTTTCTTGTGATGTGGAGGAAATGCACCAGTCCACTTCCTCAGTGCCGGAGGACGCGTGACAGCAGTTTCCGGGAAAATGCCGTCTTTTTCTTCTTGTTCTTTTTAAATTCCGGTTACTCAGTGTTAAAAGTTGGCGTGCTATTATCTTAAGTCTTAACTGTCCCACTATGGCGGAGTGAGCCAAAGCCGTGTCTGTCAGTGTTCTGGATGGAGAAAGGGTTTATTCAGTGTGTGTATTGTAAGAGGACATCTTCCCCTCAGAGCAGGAACATTAGCAGCTTTAGCAGGCCGAGCCGTGGCCTGTCACTTCTGCAGTCTCATTTCCTCCCTCCTGCTTTAAATTTACTGCCTCCTTTAATACTCTGTCATACTTAAAGTTTTATTGCTCCATTTTTACGACCGCATCCTTATGTCCCAATGAACTTTTCTATGCAAATCTCTCACTCTCATCCTTTCCTGCCTCCAGAGAAGTTGTATCGCAAGCGTTTGTCTTCTGTTTTGTTTATGAGGAAGATGAAGAAACGCCATGTTCAATCAGAGTTTCAGTGTTCCTGCTCTGAGGCCATACAAGACATGTAGCTTGTATGGCACGCGACTGTGTGTGTGTGTGTGTGTGTGTGTGTGTGTGTGTGTGTGTGTATGTGTGTGCAGTAAATCACATTACCTCAAACAGTGAATTAATTGGTTTTACTTGATGGTCATGTCTGGAGCTTGTCCTAAAGTTCAGTCTGATTCAGACAGACAGCAGGTTTATTCTTAGGTCTTAGGAGAAAAACAGACCTGGAAGGTTTTGTGTGGTGTTGCATCCCATTATAAACATTTAGACCGATTATTTTGGCAGGCCAAATACTTCAGTAACACGGTATCCCACTTGCAAATGTATAACTTTAAATTTATATGACACTTATATAAATGTAAAGTTTGTGGTGATGGTAACATTAAGATTCCCTCAACTGACATTATTATTATTATTATTATTATTATTATATTTATTTATATATTTTACAGCAGCATAAATGAATCTGAAGTAATGTTAAGAAAGTAACAAGGTAAGTTAACATGTTCACCTCATTGATGTTTGTTGAAATTGTAACGCTATCCTCCTGCACTGAATGTTTATTCAAACTTGCTCCTAAATGTTGGTGACTTCCTGAACTCTGGTGAACTCTGGTTCAGGTAAATATTGAAATTGTGGTAGTTACCACAAACATGTCCATTAAGATTCATATTGATCACTTAATTTTACTCACTCATGTTTATTTTATTATTATTATTTTTTAATCATAAATCAATGTAAGTGTTAGTTGCTTTGTTACATTTGGTGTATTATTGCTGAAGTTCCTGGTTTTTCATGTTAACTAACATGGGCTGTTTGTTCCTTTTCTTACTATTTTATTTGTATATCTAGAAGCAGTTCCCATTTTTGTTTTCTATATGCTGGATGTCACTGAGTAGAAAATCTTACTTGAAATGACTTGAGATTTGAAACGTCACTTTATGAACTCCTTAAATATTCAATTGTATCAAAATTGAGTTCTCATTTGTTGCCTACCATCCGTGCTAAATTGAGATTAGAATTAGTGAGTTGAAATGACTGAGTATCTCAACGGATAGTGTGTTGAAATGTGATAGTGTGTTGAAATGAGTATCTCAAAGGATAGATAGTTTGTGTTAGACTGTTTCTGGTAGATTTTCAAAGAGTGAATCCGTGGACATAAATCTTTCAACTAAATTTTCAACTTATATTGCCCACAACTCGAGGAAGGAGGAGTTTTGTTTCGTTTTTTTAGAGGATGCATTTTAGAGAGGTGTAAATGAAATGTGGGGAAATAAATCAAGCGAATGGTAAATTAAATTATATAGAGTAACTTAGGTGAGGGATAATGAATGAAGAAATGCTGAAATGCAACGAGGAGTTGTTTACGGTGACAGCGTGCGTAACTAGGCAACAACGTTCTCGTCACGTTGCATGATGTGTTTGTATGTCCCAGTACTTGCTTATTCTTTTGTTACACACTCAAATGTATGTACTTTTTCTTCACAAAAAGAGTATATACTTTTAGTGCATAGTATAAGTAGTTGAATCGAGATGCAGCAAATGTTTGCGATTTGAGACTACAAGCATTCTTAGTTTGTTATAAAGTTGTAACAAATTTATAGTCTAGTTACCCGAAAGTGAAAAAATGGAGAAAATTACATTTAAAGATTCCATTCCCACTGAAAGACACATATACACTGATTGTCTGAAAGCAATGGTTATATATTGACCTAATTTGCATATATATATATATATATATATATATATATATATATATATATATATATATATATATATATATTGGTTCTGCAAGATCCTCGATAAAACTTACAGCACATTTCCTTATAAAACTACAGTAATTGTACCAGAGACTACTTAAATAATAATAATAATAATAATAAAAAATTTACAACATAGGGTCATCACACCAAATATTGCCTTTGTTTCATTTATGCTCTTTAAAGTATTTTTTTTTAATGGAGAACATTTAATTTCATTATTTTTGAAGGCATCTTTGCTCTACATTTCTACTCTTTTGAAGCATTTCTTTGCATGTGCAGTACTGTATATGAATATGAAAACTGTCTACAGTTATACCAGCCTATATTATAGCCCAGATTATTATTCAGAAGTACCACCCATCATCTCATGCTCATTCAATTTTTCTCATGTGCAAGTTATTTTGAAGAGCGTTTTATGTTCTATATGTGATGTATAACCCCTGCAGTCTAAAACCGTGTTTGAAGCCGCACTGAAAAATCTAGGGGTATTATATTTAAATTGATGATAGCTGCAGACCCTGTGTATAGTCTCTTCAGAAAATCAAGTTCCAGTAATTACAGTGGGCCCTGTGTTTTTTTTTCCTCCTCCTTTCTCTGGCGTTGGACTGTCTCACCCCTCTGAGTGGAGAGTGCCCTGGCACATTAAGTTCTGAGAAAGCTAATTGCAGCCAGCAGGCTCGCACCGCTTTTCTCCACCTCATTTGTCAAACTAAGTCTCTGTTTTAACTTTGTCGATTTCTTCCTAACCCCTTCCAATTAAAGCCCACTAAAGCTCGCCATGGGAGATAGAGAGAGGAGAGGACAGCTGTCCCGCGTTACAAATGACGGTGGCTTACTATCTACCTCAGTCACCAGGAATCCATGACATCAGCACTACAGTGCCCTCATTGTATGTTCAGTGGAGGTTAGGGTCTTTGGCTTAGACTGCACGAAACAATACAAGACGGATGATTTCCAAAATGTCTGGCAGCTCTGTTTTCATGCATACAAGTGCTTCTGTTATTGTGTTATGAACAGGATGGATAGCATCAGTCATGGCACTGTTGAACCAGTCTAAGTCATGTCAAATATTTTTTTTTGTAAACTGTTCTTTTTGTTAAATTGTAACTTGATTATGTAGAATTATTGTGTGTGACGATCAGGACAGATGGTAAAGTGTGATGACTGTGTTTCTGTGTGCAGCGTGAGGTAACCCCCCCCCTCCCCCCGCTGCTCCATGCCGACGCTCACAAGGGGACTGCTTGTTCTTGGCTCAACACTTGTAATCACCTCACCTCTGCGTGTTGTCTCTCTATGTCTCTGTCTTTCCCAGTCCTCTTCCTCTGTTTTCTTTTCTAGTCTTTACTTTACACAGGAAGAGCTCAGCTGGTTTGACAAGCTTGTGGCAAAAGGCTGGGGGTGGGGGTGCGTGAGGGAGAGATTTATGAGTGTGGATGTACCTCTGCGGAATTGAGTTTAGGTATATGTTTCATTTTTTACTTCACTGTCTGCCTAGCATTATTGTCTGAGAGGACAGAATGGGCAGAGTGTATTATCTGTGGCTCAGCCAGACTGAGCAAAGCTATTTGAGCTGTCATATGGTTTTATGCACATGCTTACAGCCTTATAAGCTGCCTCTAGCTCCTGAACTATGATATGGCTGATTTTTCTATTTTTATTTATTTATTTTTTAAATATGCGGCTGATTAAAGTAGTTGTAGAAAATGTTCAGTCCTCTTTCAGTCACTGATAAATCGTTAATATTTTGTGAAATTGATTGTACATATTCAAGATCGAAGAACTTGGTGATATTCACAAGGTTCCTTGTACAGTGAAGGTCTTAGTCTGTGCATTCTCAGAAAATAAAATAATAGAATAGAAATAATACAAAATGAAAGTTAAATAATAACAAATAAAATAGTGTTGAAAAGCAAACAAAAACGACATTAGGATGCTGGGCATATTTTACATAATTATAAGAGCAGACTGTGTGCTTTTCCGAGGTGTGTGTGCCATCATGTGCAACAATGGAACAAAATAACAATATGGCATAAAATTAGGAAATTGTGGTTCAGAAATAAGTCACAGTGGTGTAAAAACAATGGTCATATTTGATCATATTTATATGAGGTGAAGCGAAATTAACTTTAGATGCGAACCTTGGTTTAGTCAGGTAAGATTATATATGGATTATATATGGAGTATGGATGTGTGTGTTAATGTGGGTTCTCTGCTTTAGATTTAGCCTACCTTATCATCTTACCCTTACTCAACCCACTCTATATTTGCATCCGCACTTCATGCTGCACCTGACACCAGCACAGTTCAGGTTTGACACCGTGTTCTTGTCATTAAGTAGCTGAAGGTGGAACGGGGGACAATCCTGGCTAGGGCAGGATGCCGTCCTGATATGCAGGGTGCCTCTAAGTGTCTGCAAATGGTCCTAACGAGGGTGGCAAATGGAGACATAAAGAGAAAATGGGTACACTTTTCATTTGAGCCTGACATACTGTTGCTGCCCCCCTGAGCCCTTGAGAAGGGCCGAGGACGGTGGGCGGCCATGCTTAAAATTCCCCTCCTCCTCCTTGGGCTAATTGTTGAATATATTGACCTTGGGTAGGGGAGAGTGGGAGATCGAGGGGGGTGGGGGGGGAGTAGAGTGCTGGTTGGTTGTAGCGCTAGCTCTGATGAAAAGACTCAGGCTTGGGTTGACCTAGAGATAGCACAGTCAAAAAAAACAGGACATACAACATACTGTAAGATGCATCATGGAAACTTGATCTGAAGCATGTATTGACCTAGACAGACGTGCACATCAGCACTGATACAGGGATCAAAAATATCCTCCATCACTCACCCTAGCATCCTCCTGAAATGCTGTTAAATGTCAGCAATGCACAAAAATGTACAATCTGTCGCCCTTTTTTTTTTGTCCACCCAGAGACATTGATTAGCAATGGCTATGTACCAATATATAGGATCTTCCCTGGCACTAGCACACACAGACACACACACACACTGGTCCCCTTATGTCCTGACCCCAATCCTTGTACAACAAGTTCACCATCGCGTTCTCACACAGACCAGTCGATGAGTGTCAATATGGTGGATTGGATGGGCGAGAAGAGAGTCGATTAGGGGCTGATAAGCGAGCGAATGCTTTGTTTTAGTAATGACAGCTTAAACGAATACCTCTCACCATCAAGGCAACACTTCAAACATGATTTTTCATCAATAGACGTGTGGAAACAAAGCCAGCTGCCTCTGTGTGCGGGAGAGCACACATGAGTATAGACGCAGGGATACAGGCTATATCGCATACTCATTGACTTTATGAATGATGATGAGTTTGGCTCTTCAGATTCCCTTCAGATCACTGTATAACAGTAGTTTGAAATTAATAACTTGACTGAAAATTGGTGAGGTAAAGATAGGGGTGGTTATAGCAGGCTGTTCGTACCTTTTCTTACAATATCAGGGGCTTCCAAACTAGGAGTCGTGACCCCATGTGGGTTCACTTGATTTGTAAATGGGCTTGTTAGAGAAACCATTCATAAATTTAAAATTTTTGTTTTATTCATTTATTGATCAAATGATCATCACAAATATTGTTCTGTTTAGTTTGCTACTGTTTTGAAATGTTATGAGAGTCACATTCAAACAAGCAACATTTTAAATGAAGAGTGCATGTTCTGTGTTTTCGCTATCCTGACATACATTCGCATAGAAGCAATAAAAACGGACACATTTCTCTGTCCATCTATCTCGTTGATCATCTAGCTAGTTGATCAACAACACTGAGTGACTCTGAGTCAGTGGAATGACAGAAGCCAAGAAAATGTTCACGAAATTATGCTGAAACATTTATTGAATATGGATTTACAAAAGTGATGGGAAATAACAAGAAGAAGCCACATGCGAAGGCTTGGGGTCGCAGAAAGTCGTCATCATTTTCAGTTGGGGTTGTTTGCCCAAAAAGCTTGGAAACCTCCTAGTTTATATGAAATTGATTGAAATCCAAAAGGTAATCTGTATGCTGCATGCAGGTTCCTTAACAAGTCTTACTTTGTCTGAAATGGCATTTTAATTCATTTATTTAATATCTAGAAAACATAAACAATTAATTTGGGACAGTTCATCTGTTCATTTGTATTATATATATATATATATATATATATATATATATATATATATATATATATATATATATATATAATAAAACAAATATGAGAGCATCATTACTGCACTATTGTAGGGACACAAACTAAATGTTACAGGTAATGTAGCTTCTGTATATTATTTAAATATATTTTTTTATTTAACTCTTAATTTTCTCTGTGTTAAAACTGATAGAAATATGAAAATTCTGCCGTCAAGAATCTGAGTTTCTGTATTCTAGCATTTGGGATATTTCTAGACAAGTTGCTCACTTATTTTCAGATGATTAATTGCTTCTTTAATGGTATTTTGCAATATAATTTGAACAATTTAATGTGTTGGTCTTGCACATAATAATTCAAAGATCATTAGATATAAATCAAATCTTACTGCTCACAATGCAACCATTAAATTTTGCTCTAATTATCGTGATCTCCTTTGCCTTGACGTTTTATGGCAGAAATATCTCAATTATGCACATACGTCATAACAGACATGGAAGTAGTGCTTTCTGCAAGCACTATGCTTATGATCCACAAATACAAATCCCTCCAAATTTTGCAAACAAATGTGACTTGACAATATTATATCCAACGTGTGTTTCGAAAAACTACTGTGGTGAAATGAAATGTCCAGTTGTTTGTTTGATGTAAATATGCCTGACACTGAACTAAAGGAACCGATCTGCATACAGAAAGCAGTGAAACAGCTGTGTTTTCAGTCTGTTATTTTGTAGGAGGTCACGTGTGTGATCCGGTGAGAGATTTTTACTTTGAACACCTTGTAATTGCTGCCAAACAACAGGCCGGCACGTGCCAATGCTGCTCCTCTTCAATAATCAGGCTCTTTATGGAGTGACAGTTGCACTATACCTCCACAATTACTTTTCAATTAGTGCGATGAACATTTTCAACACTGCAGCGTGATCATTTTATAGCCCAGTGTCTTAGCCAATTAATGGCGCTAGCAACAGCGGCGAAGTGATAAACCATCTGGCCTGGCTCCCAAAGAGATAGAGCACACTTAATGGAGTGAAAAAGTAAAAGCAATTAATGTCACATTAATATAACGATAATAATACCTTCCCTTGCAGCGTTGGCGAGCTGAAGCAGGAACTGGGTCTGAACTGGGGAAACTGGGTACTCTTTCCCAGGGGAGGAAAATACCTGAGAAGGCACTCTCTGGGTGAGTTTATGAGAGCACGCAGAGCTTACAGACATGAGGTGAAGACTGAAAAGAGGTGAGTGGACATTTTTCTCTCCCAGAAATATGCTGTGTATAAACCAACACTGGAAATCTTCATACCTAAGAGAGCATCAAATGTGTGTTCATAGAAATACACAGTTGTTTAAGTGTGTGAGTATGTGTGTGTGTGTTTGCCAGTGAGAAAGAGAGATCCTGTCTCCTCCGACACTCCCCTGTCCCTTTCTATCTCCTGACCCCGCTATGTTCCTGCCTCCCCTCTCTGTTTGTGTTAATTCCTCTACATCCGCAGGGTGGCTTATATTAGAATATCTTAACCAGCCGCCCACATTAGCATAGCGTGATGGATGCTGCTGAATCTCTGTGCCAGATAATGTCCACATTTTGCATTTTAAACTAAGCTACGCCACGGACGTGCTATCCATTCTCACGGGAGACAATTAGGCTCCATTGGCGAAGCAGGGATTTCTCTTCCTCCTGGTTTGGACTGGCCTGTGGAAATCATGCTAAAGGATTAGGAAGCTTTGAGTGGTGGTTGTTGGTGGAATAAGATAGGGTTCATCAACAAGAGACATATCATCATCATCATCATCATCATCATCATCATCCTTTTGGTTTTTTAATAGGATCCTTTTGTGATATTTGAAATCTATTTGCACTACATATTGAATTGTAGTGAGAGATTCTGTGTGAACACTGATGCGCAGTGACATTGAAGTTCAGCATCGGAGGCTCCATTCAAAACTCTGTTTGTATCTGTTAAAGAGGCATCTGTACGTCGCCAGTGTAAAGGGTGTTGATGCTGTCTACAAAGCTGTCAGACCCTCCGGCAGCTAATCAATGGCCATAAATCATGGCTGCTCTTTATGTGGCTAGAGAGAGTTGTACATTTATAAGCTCCTTTATGAGATAACATCTTGACACTTGAGCTCACGTCATACACACTTGCACTGGCTTGCTCAGCTGTGATCTAGCATGCCTAAACACAAGATCATACGCTGGATATTTTATTGATGATGTAGTCATGTTTAATAGCAGTGGATTAGACTTTAGTGATTTGTAGCCAAACGGCTCCTTCCCATAGTTTGATTAAATGCACGGGTGTGTGTAAGATTATTAGATGAAGTGTATGATTATTAGATGCTTGGAGAAAAAAAAAAGTGATATGTTAATGAAATGTAATGCATTTAATCTAAAATTGAACAGAAAACGAATGCTATTTTGTAGATATTGAAGGTTACAGAAGGAACGAATTGTGGAGAGTTACGTACGCTATCCAACTGAGAAAATTATTGATTTGATCTATTTTTAGATCAGGAGAAAATGCTACTTAATGTTATATCATCATATAACATTATAATAAACCAAAGCAAATCTTAACTAGAACTTCATTGAATCTGATTCCTTTTCCCACAGACATGTAAATAGATTTTTTTTAATTACTTTTGTTCTTTACACATATTATTTAATAAACATATTATATAAATATATTAATATGAAGTATGTTGACACCTGACCATAACACCCATATGAGGTTCCTCCACCAAGCTGTTCATATTAATGCCAATGTTTTTGGAATGGGATGTTCAATGGTAAGGTGTCCACATATTTTTGTCCAAAATAGTGTATATGTACTAATGAAATCGGATCACAGTGTATGAATTAGCACTATGTTTTGTTACAGTGTGAGCAGCTATGTTACACTGAAGTCTTAATCATTTACAACTCACCAGCTGAGCGTCAAAACCATGTGACTTTACAGTGACAAACATGCTCTTGTATACCTGCTGATTCAATTTGTTGATATGAGAGGTCAGAGGAGAATTTCAAGACTAGTTCAAGCTGACACGAAGGCTATGTTAACAAAAAAAAAAACCCATAGAAACACTCTATAACCGTGCTGAGCAGAAAAGCATCTCTGAACACACCACAAGCCAAACACTGAGGCAGAGGAGCTACAAGAGCAGAAGACCACATCAGGTTCCACTCCTGTCAGCCAAGAACAACAATCTGTGGCTACAATGGACACAGGTTCACCAAAACTAGACGGTTGAAGATTGCCTTGTCCTTTTCCAATCTTCCACCACACTTATGACTCACCGTCAGCGCCTGTGGATGGTCCCATATGGATACCCTTAAGATTTGCACTTTCCAAAAACAGTTTATGCCCAAGACCAAGCCATGGTTTAGTGAATAAACTGTAGATTTGTATCTAAGAACAAATGACATACTGAACATCCTTGTGTTTACTCTTCTGCACCTGTATACTGTAATGATGCATAATCTCGCTATCCAGTGTCACCCAGAAGAGGATGTGTTCCCTTTTGAGTTTGGTTCCTCTCAAGGTTCCTAGTGCCGTTTCAAGGAGTTTTTCTTTGCCTCTGGTTTGCTCATTAGGGATCTAAATCTACATCCAGATTTCTGTAAAAATGCTTTGTGACAGTATCTTCTGTTAAAAGTGTTTTAGTAATAAAATCTTACACAGGAAATTCTCTTGCATACTGATGTTTCTTGAAAGAATATGTTTAATGCTCTATTATTATTGGCTGAACTACAGTATGCCGTTTTTTGTTTTTTTGTTTTTTTTAGCGTTTGACATATTTGATTATACTTTCCATCAAATCTCCAGGTTAATGATAAAGGATTCAATTAATCCTGCATGGGGAGAATAGCCACGCATGATGCCTTCACCATTGTGCATATACATGCACACTGACATGACATCAGATGACCGCCAATTCCTAGAAGAGGAATGATCTGAAAATTCTTCTCTGTAGCAGCAGTGAGTCAGAGAGAAGAGCTGTACCTATCCTGCATTCTGCATTCTCACATGGCCTGTAAAAAGCAAGCCAGAGGAATGGTGTTTGGGCTATGTGCTGAACGTGGGGACTAATTTAAACATCTATGTGTAGATGAGCTCGTGGAATCAAAGGTGTGTGTGTGTGAAAGAGAGAAGAGAGAGAGAGTGAGTATGCAAGTGTGTGTGCAGAGAAGGAGGTATGCAGCAATGCGTCCCGGCTTTCCGTGGATGATGGATAGCAACAGTAGGCGGAACAAAACCAAGCATTTCTCATGCTGTCACCGCAATGAAACAGGGACAGAGCAAGATTTGGTCACAATGTGAACGCCAGGACTTCGGAGAGATGCCATGCCATCATGCCACTTCTATTGGAAGTCAAAGACTCCATCCATCACTACGTTAGTTCCCTTTAGCATTTGACTGAGAGCGGTATTCGGTGCTACCTCACTGTCTTGTGAGGGACTTCCTGGAGTCACTTAAGAGTGCTAGCTTTGATAAATGTATTTTTTGCCACCATTGTTTTCTATTCCACTGCGGTACAGAAACAGGTGTATGTGTGTGAGTGTGTGTGAGTGTGTGTGGTGGACATGCTTTTATATCTTGGTACGGACCATATGATGAGGATATCTCTCAGTTTTGATCTTGCAGGGATATTTGGTTAATCACCATGATGAAAAGGTTTTGTGTGTGTGTGTGTGTGTGTGTGTGTGTGTGTGTGTTTTCAACAAAAGCTGCAGCTTTATTTACAAAAGAATTAGAATAAAAATAAATCCAAACGGTTTCCTTTAGCTTACTGAGGGGAAGGTTAGGGTTAGATTTAGGTCTAGCATAGAATTAATTCGCTACATTAATAATTACATTGATGGGAGGTCCTCACAAGTGTGTGTGTATGCGCGTGTGGTCATGTTTGTAATACCTTTTTACACACTTAGACATTAAGTCCCCATAATGATAGGAATATGTGACTGGAAAAAACAGCAGCTTTTTTATAAACAAACAAACAAACATAAAAAGAACTAAAAGTGTTTTAGGTTAGCGATGTCAAGGGTGGGGTTAAGGCATAGCATTGTAGGCATAGCATTAAATAACAGTAACACACAAGACAATGGAAATACCCCACAAAGAAAGAATTGCAAGTGTGTGTGCGTGTGTGTTTTGCAAAGCTGAGCTGGCACGAACATCTAATAATAACTTTTTGGGTAGATTTTTTGGTGACGTTTAGCAGCACCTGTAAACCTCATTGACACATTTCCGTAACCGCATACATGCACATAAATTAAATGATATATTTACCTAGGCAGGTTTAAAATCTCATATACATATCTCATACTGTACTCATGCTAAGCTTATAAGACTGATGAGTATTAATAGGCAGATGGCCTTCGTAACAGGTCATTATGTAAACACAAATTGAGCTATGTTTGTCCCATGCATGCTCTGACTTTTTCACAATGAACGCTAATGTGGAAAATCGTCTTTAAAGGAGTGACTTTCACACACATTAATTCTAATTCAAAAGTATTCAAACAAGATTTAGAATTAAAGGCTTTAACTTAATTTTGGTGCTATTGTTCTATCCGAATTCAAGCTTAGGATTCCCTGTGTAGCGCTGCTTTAAACAGCAGCCTCTATTGCCTGCTACTGTAGATGGCAATGACCCCTTAGTCCCTAATGGCAAGAGATCAACTCTATCTGTACCACATGCTGAATCGCCCTCAAAGCACAAAGCCACCCTGGAATTCTGCTGAGAGAAAGCTAGTAAACACTCCTGTGCCACAATCAAGAGAAGAATTACTGCTGGTTGATGGTGATCAAAATTGCTTTATGCTCCTATGTGAATTGTGTGTTTGCGAGGGGAAGCAAATGAAAGGTTTGTATTGGGGGCGGTGGCCGTGGGGCACTCGGGGCATTCTTAAAATTAAAAGTTGTAGCCTATTAGTCTGTGTTTGGTAGCTGAGCACGCACCCATGCCTAGCATAGGAGCTAATGGGAAAAGATGTGTGGAAGTGTATGATTTATGGTTGCACGCAAGCAGGGGTGGAATAATTTGGTGCAGAATGGGTACTTACTGAACGGCAACAACTCGCCTACTTATCCGTACTTTCTGGTGATAAATTAGCTCTTGTTTAAAGTAGCCGGGAACCCATTTTTCATTTTGATTACTACACTTGATATCTCTTTCTTTCTTACTCTTTCTTTGTCAGCAATGGTCCTTTGCATTTTTGTGTACCAAGTCTGTGTGTCTGAGTATTCCCCCGCTCCCGCCGCTCTGTCCCTCTCAGTCCGATCCCCCCCAACCCCCCCCACACGCACACCTTTTTTTTCAGGGTCTTTCTCACTGTATTGCTGTTTATATAAATTACACTTCACCCATACACCATTCTCCTCTTACTTTGGTGTATCCGAAGCTCAGTGGCCTTCCTCATTGACCGTTGGCTGTCAGTCATCTGATGAGTCCAGCTTGGACTTTCCTCCTGCCAAGATGACATTCCCATTGATCCTCCACTGACTGGAGTGACAGGACTCAGGGAAATAAGCAGATGAAATATTACGTTATAGAGGCAGGTCCTAATCAATAAACAACCCCCATGACTGCAGTGGCCACCGAGGTTATGTCCCTCGATAGTGGACCCTGGTAATGTGTTTGACGTGGATCTGGACCAAAGCTTTATGGACTCAACCCAGCCTTGATCAGCCCACATCGTAGCTTTTGCCCTGCAGCCAATTTCTTAGCTGGCATTTGCTGCTCTTTTCCTCCATTCCCTGGCACAGCCGCCAGTGCCTGTGCCTGGGGTAGTGTTGGCAGAACTAGACACACTACAGAGTGCATAAATAAAACATATGACCACTGTAATGAGGAAATATGGACAGGGCCAGCAGCAAGCACTGGTCATTGAGGCGAAGGACAGGCTTGGGCCTGCTAGTGGCCAGTCACCTGAAGCTCTGCCTTCATCCCGTAGCAGTGGGATACAGGATTTGACATTGAGCAGGGTACATAGCATGAACTCTAAAGTAATTAAATAATTAAAGTGAAAAATAAAAAATGAGCACCTGCCCTGAACACATGGTGGTCAAAGGTTTCTGTCATGCTAGAAGTATTACAGGTTTGTAACAGGACTGACTGACAAATTTCCATCCCAGAATGAATCGTATTGACTTGTATGTCTCTAAATAGCTTTCTTTAAATATTCAAAAACCTCTGTTTCTTGTTTATTTCTGCTTCCATAGACTAGTCCACTGTGTCCTCTCTGTGACCAGTTCCAGTTGTATGATGCAGAAAAGCACATAGCTCGAAGTCATTAGTCATTTCCTTGGCTTGTGGGACAGGGGTCAGGACAACAATGGCCAGGCAGACCCTGGATGTCACTGACATTTCTGCCCCCATTTAGACCCAGTAGAGCAATTGAGTGAGCAACTGGGGTTGCTCTGTGTATTGCCCCGTCAGGTCTACCCCCACAGTTTTTTCACCTCACGCTTTTGAAACGTGCACCAGCTGACTGACGGCTATCTCCTGCATCCAATCCCATCACACTCAAACACCCCCCCCCCCCCCAACTGCCACGCCGCTGATAAAATGTTAATGTAATTAACAGATAATGACTGTTGTTTTTAGCTGTCAATACACAGACTGCGAGAGGGATAAAGGATTCGAGGCCCGCAAAGTCACTTTCAGATATCTGCCAGCCATTGTAGAATTCAATTATTTGCCAAACACTCCCCCTCCACCTGTCTTGATCAGCCATCCCTCCCACTAGCCCATACCTGCCTTTCTTCGTCCTCCCTTAGCTTGACAGACATGCTGTGCTGCTGACAGAACTGGAGTCTGGGACCAAGCCTGGTTATGGTACACTCCAATCTCGACCCCATGATCCTGATGGTCTTTTTTGGAGAAACTTGTGTGTTCATAAATCATTAGCCTGAACCAGGCAGCTAGACACTCTTCTCACCTCAGACATGGACGGGGACGCCTGGCACCAACAAGACAAATGTATTTATTTTGAACAGCTAGCACCACTTAGGCCTATCAGGACATGGAGAATAGCAGCCAGTGGCATGAGTTCTTTCCTACCCCTACATTTTTAATAAGCATCATGCCCAAACAAGATTAGGTGCTTCCAGTTTACAAAATGTCAAATAAGGCAGCACTATCACTCATAATAAATGGGCTTATGCAAACAGTAGGGTTTGTGCCATGCATAAGTGTGTGTTCGGATTGTGAAGCAGTGATGCTGTGTGCTGATATGCAATTATTCTAAAGAGTATCAAAGTTGAGGCACAGACTGTTCGTTTGTCTTCCCAGGCTTTGGCTTCCACTACAAAAGAGCTCATGAATAAAAAAGAGAAATGGCAACAACTAACGATAAGTACAAACTCACACAATACACGCACGGATTTTCAGCCAAAATGTCTTGTTTGTAATCGTCATACATCTGTACCCAATTACTGCCTTGGTTTTTAACCATTACAAGCTGATTGCAGGCTGTGAGATTACAGCAGGCTTTTAAGATTATTACTGGATTATTAACTTCTCGGCCAAATTCCATAACGCTGTGTGATTACGTGTTTAAGATGTCAGATTGTATGATGAAGATCCTGTAACGATAAACCTGTGATTATAGGAAATGACCACGTCCGGCTTACGTCATCAATCAGCATGAATGTGCAGAAAATGGGGTCACAAAACAGAAAGATTCTTCAAAGTACGCTTGAGGCGATAAGGATATTTTTCCTGTCCGCTAGCATGTTCCGTGTATGTCTTGCCTTTGCCTTTTCTGTATTTGTCGCTGTCTTGTGAGTTTTCCGTAATAATACAGGGTTCTCCTATTAGTGGCTTTTAGATAAGTGTTCTAGCAGCATGCCACTAAAGAATTTACTGGATAGCATCCTTTACGATTGAAATCTTTGACTTTAAAAGGTGAACATTCACTGTCGACTGAAAGAGATTAACAGGAAAACGAAATATCCGAGTTGAAAAATAGATGCCATAATAATATCATATCCTGAAATTACATTGAATTAACTCATCAATTTCAGCAACTTTCCATTACAAAGGCAGCACATCTTTTATATTTTGCATTATATTGTATTACAAGTCAGCTAGATTAAAAATGAGAAATGGATAAATAATCAAAGAATAATTTTCTCGCCTCCGCCCTGTGTGCGCGGAGTTTGCATGTTCTCCCTGTACTTTGGGGGTTTCCTCTGGGTACTCCAGTTTCCTCCCCCAGTCCAAAGACATGCGTTGTAGACTGATTAAAAATTCGAAATTGTCCATAGTGTGTGAATGGGTGTGTGAATGTGTGTGCGATTGTGCCCTGCGATGAGTTGGCACCACGTCCCGAGTGTTCCCCTGGGATAGGCTCCAGGCTCCCCGTGACCCTGTGTAGGATAAGCACTACAGAAAATACATGGATGGATTAAAAATAATAACAATAATAATAAATATAATTAGCACTTTTTTTTTAATTCCATCCATTCAGACACCATCATCTACAGCTCATTTTGTATATATCAATTTTCTATATAAGCCCAGGTTTCTGTTTCTCCTAGTTTCAGAAAACACATCTGCATAATTAACGCAAAGTGTGTGTTTCCTTGAAATAAGAGAAAAATGTACATATAGCAATACAGCTGATATTTTTGCACAGCTCATAATAATGATAGCAGTCATGAACTTTGTCTAAAGTGTTTGTGTTGCTGCAATTAACCCAGTTTGTGCGTGTGTGTTAATGACACCTAATTATCACTTCTGTAATAACATTACCCTGTGCATCATAATGAGAAACTACCGAATGTTTGCCCTCTTCCGATGGGTTCCACCCTTTATTAGCAGAGTTTTGTATGCAATTACTGCTAATTGAAGTGGTAATTAAATCAGGTGTAGCATGTTTGTAAACAGAAAAGGAGGCCGTATAATGTGCGGTTTGTCTGTGTGTGCTTTAAGAAGCACATTGATTTATGGAGATGTCTGATAATCTAGCTTCCAATTCCCTCATGATAGCATGTGAGAAAAAGATACATGTACCAGAGTAGATGCTGGCATTTTCCTCTGCTGCTAACATCAAGCCTGGTCCTCTCTTGGGTCTTGCCTAATTGCCATGCAGTAGAGGAAAGAGGGGCAGCTACACTTGACCTTGTCTGACAACACGATGTTGTATATTTGCATTGCGAAGTAATAAGGGTATCAAATAATCAGCTATTTCAGTGGTCACTGACGAACAGAATTTTAAGGTGGGAGGAAGTGATGCGCAGTAGAATTCAAAATAGCAATTAACCATGGAAAAAAAAAAAGAAGCTGTATTATTTTGACTGGCTTTCACAAGCATCACAAAAGTACCGAGTCAGCGGAATCACGATGACAGTTCATTTCAAGTGACGTGAACTGAGCTTTGTGTTGATGTAGGCTGTTTTGATGTCTAAATCTTGTGGGAGAAGGCTTCATAAAGGTTCATGCACTGATATGTACACCTACATCCACACACATTACCAGTAAAACCCTACTCTGTCCCTGAAGTTACACTATTTACATTAGTCTGTGAGTGCACTAGAGAAGCCATTAAGAATTATTTAGTCAGTATGCCTACTTAGTGTGTTATGGATTTTGCTTTAATATTCTGCCCATTTGACATTTATTATTCTACATGAAATTGGGAGACAAATTAAAGTTTTAAACAAAAAAACAAAAAAAACCCAGCGGCTCTGTTAAACTGTGTGAGACATTTTGCTGGAATGCTTTGATTCCACTTTCCTGGTTTCCTTGGAGGGATGTGTCACTCCAAATCAATTCAAAATGCTCACCTTAATCCTATACGAACATTTCTATCCTGATGGCCGTGGTCTCTTCCAGGATGACCCCACCCCTACAGGGCATGAGGGCTCAGTGAATGGTTTGATGAGTAGGAAAATTCTGTAATTCATATGCTATAGCCTTCACCATTGCTGGGTCTCTCCACAACCATTATCAAACCAACAGTTGAAGAAATATCTTTTAAAAGAACGGTGTTCGACCGTAGAGTACAGACTCATAGACTAGTAGAATCGATTCCAAGATCGAATGAAGCTGTTCTGGTGACTCCTGATGACTTAACACCTTACTTTGTTTGTCTTTCCTGTAATTTATCACCATCAGTGTTTATATATGAAGCATTCAGTACAGTTGATCTGGTATAGAAAGAAAATTGGAGGATGTAGGATAGCTGTGATTAATCACACTATCAGATCATTATTTTCACTGACAGTGAACATCCACTGCACTAAGTTACTGAATCAGTGCTTCTCACGTCTTCTATTATGTGAGACCTGTACCGAATGAAACTTAGAACAATACCTAAAAGTTCATAATTCAAGTTTAAATTGATTTTTTTGCCCTACAAATCCAGTGTATTTTCTAGAGTTAATAGCACACTCACTTGAATCCCAGACTTGACCTTTCCACTTCTTCTTTTGGCTGATTTCACCTCTAAGTGTGTGTTTTGTTTTTTTTTTTCCTATGGCCTTTTCAGCTCAGCGGGTGGCCTTTTGTGTACAGGACCAGCAAACATCAGACAACTTTCTGCACTACTCTTTAAAAGGCACATTATCAGATCTATCCTATAAGGGGCACTCACAAACATGAATGTTAGGGGGCTTTCACACTGGCAGTTTAGTCCAAAACAGAACACAGTTTGCATGAAAAATCAGTCATGTGAAAGCTGTCATGCGGACCGAGAAGCGCACCACGGTACCGAACCTGAGACTTCCTGTAGGAGGTCTGAATTCAGATGCACTAGAACTGTGCCGCGATTCCTGTGAACGTGAACACAACTCGTACTCGGGTCCGCACCATTTCAGGAAGTAAAGTAACCTGCGCATTTGTTTTAGCTGATGACGACGTCATTCGTTTCCACAACACACGTGTACCATCAGTGGCAGGGGAACGTTCCCCATTCTGAAGTTTGATGTGAACATTAACTAAAGCTCTTGACCGGTATCTGCAAGACTTTGCACTGCTGCCACATGATTGACCGATTGGATAAGTGCACAAATGCCCAGATGCCCAGGTACACGTGCTCCTATTAAAGTGGTTGGTGAGTGTACTGCACGTGTATGAGAACACTATATGGTTTGAAAAGACAAACTAATAGCATGTAATACTTTACATATACAGCAGAAATTGATTTTATTAAACTTATGATTTTGTATTCAAGGTTAGATTTGGGATGTGAGTTGTTATTCTGAATGAAACTTTGGCACTATATTTCACAATATGTATATTTTGCACTGCTTAATAAGAAAACAGAGAGGAGTTGAACAACATCAGGTGCTATTTATTCATGTTAATAATTTTCTAACATGTACAGATCTCTTTTTTCACCCTTATATAATGCAGTTGTATTGAAAAACTAAAGAATTTGTCGTGCAAGATACAGTATTCATAATTTCATTGTCTCAGTATTCATTTTCCTGTAGTCCAGTGTTGTTGTTTTTTTTTTTTTTTGGATGACAGGTCGGCTCGAGACCCAGTTCTCATTTCCTGGGCATCTGCTCAGGTTTGGTGCTGTCACCTGGCTTGGCCCGGCTGCTCCTCTCTGCCCTGGTCCAGCCTCGTGTCTGTCACGCTCAGGCTCCTACTGAGCTAATTGAGAATGGGAGAGCTGTGGAATCTTTTCCATTAGCCACCCCTCTAATGACAGGCAGGGAGACAGCTACACATGTTCAGCCTCTCCCACTAGAGGCTTGTGGAGATAGCGGCCTGTCAAGCACAGCAGCTTGTCACCGCACCGTAGCTCCGAGGAGCCCCAATGGCCCTGAGAAGCAGCTTGCTGAACACTGTACTGTAGCGCTGCCAAAAGTAATGGAGATTATTATTTACACCTCTCAAATGACAGTAACTCGCAACGACGACGGTGAACTGTTTACTTATCCCTTGGCTCTGCTACAGGACTGATGTAGGGGTTGTGCCAGCTAATGTTAAGTGCCCGTTTCTCTTATTCTCCTTTCAGTGTGTAACTGAAATGTTTTCAGCTTGTTGATGTGCATTCATTTTGAATATGGCGTTTTCAGTGTGAATAAGAATGTCTTGAGCGTTTCTAAGCAGTTTCTTTTACTTAAGCTGGTATTTTACGGCCATGCATTTGTGTTGGAAACGTAACACTTCCATCATGCCACTCGTCTGAATTACACCTAAAGGCATGTGCAACTCCATATGCATAGGTTTGTCTATATGTGATGAATTTCACTTTGAGGTATGAATACAGACATGTTGAGCACATGCGCTAATATCTTTTCATAGAAACCCCAATGAGCCATTACAGCCATCCACTCTCTGTTCATTTCCCCCATCTGCCACAAGTTCATCAGGAGATGCTTAGCTACCTCCTTCAGCACAGATGGAGCTGGAGAGCTTTGATTGGATCCAATAAGCAGAGAGGAAATGGAGGAGAAAAGAAGCCTGCTGTTGTACAGGAGGACAGGAGAGGAGAAGCCCCTCAAGCTCTAACCCGAGTAATATGATTCTCAAAGCCCAGCAAAATGTGAAATACAGCCGCTCTCTGATGAACCAGTATGTTGATTGCAGGGATTTGCTTTGACTGCTCATAGAAGCATGCTGGTTTAACACAGTCATACAAATACAAACGTACCTAATAAACACAGCACCCGCAGATGAAGCAGAGAGAGAGAGAGAAACCGTGAAAGAAAATTTAACAGCTGAGTTTTTTGTGTGTGTGTGTGTGTGTGTGTGTGTTAGTTGTAGCTGCATAATAGTAAAAGACAACCTAAAAGAAGTACTATAGAAAGGGGGAGGAAAAAGTACAGCCTCACTGCTGCTACTGCCTCAGGGGGAGGAAGACATATAACATTAATGGTATCCTTTAACATCTCCTTAACCCCGTTCCCCCCGGTGTGTGTGCTCTCCCCTCTCCTCCCTTGGGTCCTGTTTGTTTCGCCTGCCAGGGGGGCCGCAGGCGGCGGGCCACTGATGAGCTGCTCAGGCCACCGTGAAATGCACCGTAACCTGCCAGCCAAAGGGGCCCTAGCGAGATTGCCATATTTACTTTTTAATCTGGCCGCCTTAATACACGCGATAAAAACTTTGTCATATTAGATGGTGACAGATGGGCCCTGAGATCTTATTGCTGGTCCGGGGGGCCGAGGAGGGGGAGCGCCGAGTATGAATGAGGATGGGGCGAGAAAACTGAGAGAGAGGGAGGGAGGAGCGGGTATGCTACCCCAATCACGATAATTTTTCATCACCCCAATTACATTGTTGAGCGCATCGCATTCACTCACTCTCTCTCTCTCACACACACAGCGCCTGCACCCTTGGTTCTGCTGGGGAGGACATAAATAAAGATAATATGAGGTGCCCTGGGTATTCCATCCACACACACTATTTCTCAGGCGTCATGGCACACCATGCTGATGCAGCCATGGGTTTAAACAAGAGCTAAATCTTATTTAGATAAAGGAATACAACAGCACCAGTGTCTGCCTCTAGAGGGTTACCACAAGGAGGCCGGAGGGGAAAACCTGTTTTCATTTTTCGTTATGCTTCCATATGTTAGTATTTTAGTACTAAAAATGTAAGTACTCCATGATAGTATTGTGATCTAATATTATATGTACTACCAGTTTTTGAACGTTCTATATTATCGTTTTCGAGTAAACCTACACACTCTAGAAAAGTTAAAGATCTTGATCAGTATAATTCAGCACTTGTAGTAGGGTATGAACTCTTCGGGCTGCTTAATGAAAAGTCACATAAACTTCACACGTGTGGTTTTTATACACTTTGACGAGTAATTTTTTTCACATGTAGGGCATTTGGTTTCATTTTCAGATGTGATTTTTCTCCCATGATTAATTCATTTTCACATGATCACATATTACTCCCATAATCACATCTGAAAAACGTATGACCACGTGAAAATGTATGCATTTTTACATAAGGGATTGTTTGTATGATGTCTTATAACCTGGTATTGATACAAGTTGTGTGAAAAGTTCATTCATAAGAAACTGAATAAAATCTAACAATGTTGAACTCATTATTATTTATTTATTTATTAATTATTATTTTTAAATTGCAACTAATATCAGGTTTTACAATGTACTGGTACTAATAGTACTAGCACTGTTTTGACTGTTTTATTTATTGGCTGAACCAATTTATCCTCAATAATAATAATAATAATAATAATAATAATAATAATAATAATAGGGGGCACGGTGGCTTGGTGGTTAGCACGTTTGGTTGATAGTTTGATTCCTGCCTCTGCCCTGTGTGCGTGGAGCTTGCATGTTCTCCCCGTGCTTCAGGGGTTTCCTCCAGGTACTCTGGTTTCCTCCCCCAGTCCAAAGCCATGCGTTGTAGGCTGATTGGCATTTCCAAATTGTTTGTTGTGTGTGTATGATTGTGCCTTCTGAGGTGCCCCCCACCTTGTGCCCCGAGTTCCCTGGAATAGGCTCCAGGCTCCCCCATGTCCCTATGTAGGATAAAGTGGTACAGAAAATGGATGGATGATGATGATTTTGACGATGATGATGATGATGATGATGATGATGATTATTATTGTGCCTTTCTCACTGTACAGTTATATGTCCTTAAATATAATTAATTAGGTTATAAACACAATATATATATATATATATATATATTCGTATTTATTTTCAATTGTGTCAAATCTTTGGCCTTATCAGTAGCACTAGTAGTGGTTACACTGTAATGAATTATAATAAAGTTGACATTTTTATGACATTTTTTTTTCCCCTCGTACTGATCGTAAAAAAATCTACTGCCACTGAAATCGTCACTTCCACTGAAATCTGGATAGATAAATAAATAAATAAATTGCACCGCCCTAATCATGATATTCCTCCTGGAACATGACGTTTTTCCTCACAGGGATATACAGCTGGCATCATAATTATGGAACGTTTATGTTTATTAATTTTTTTTTCCATCTCAATCCGCTCCACCTCTTTCTCATGCTCTCTCTCTCTCACACACACACACATACGTGCACGCACGCACACACACACTTTCTCTCTCTCGCTTCTATTTCCCTCCCTGCCTTGAGCGCCTCAAGTTTACCAACTTTGTTTTCCTCTCTCTAATTGTTGTCTAAATGTAATGAGTGGGTTTGTTTGTGACATGAATGTGGGTGGTAATCAGGAGAGCTGTTAACAGCTGTTGAGGCTGTGGCACAGTGAAGCATTAGGAGGCTGCCTCTCTCTCCTGAGTGCCGCGCTGTCGAACGCTGCTAATGAAAAGAATGTAGTCACAGATCTCATTTTTCAGGCAATTCTTGTGTAAACTGGAGATTTTCCAGTCTCTGCACTGTGGAAGCGAGGGGGGAGTCCCATTAATCAGGCGGGCCAACTGCTTAGGCTGTGATGGAGCATCGGTGCAGCATCTCCAAGTAAACACACACACACACACACGTCTCTCAGGTACATGCAAAACCAACACAGGCTAATACCATAACTACAGGTCACATAACTATCTTGGGTAGCACAATTATAAGCATTTTATTTCTGGGTAACAAAATAGGACCTTCAGGTCACTGTTATAATAATTCATTTTAATGGAGGCTTAAAAATCTCAAGTAAAAATGGAACTTGTATTCAGAATGGCAATGTAATAAAGTAAGAAAGTAAAATAGCTTACCCCTAAATCTCACCTCATTCTTCATCATCATCTCCTCTTCCAGATTCTCCTCCCCATTCAACACACACACACACACACACACACATACACACTACACCCCCAGGCAAGCTAGTCAGCCAGTGAAGCTGTGCAAGCCACTGAAATGGGTCATTTTTTAATTAAATACAATATTAATTACTGCGAGCATCATTAACGATATGTGAGATTTGACTAATTAGTGTAATAGTTTTGGAGTCACGCTCATTAAATATGAAAATTACGGTGGTCGGAAGAATCAGTTCCATGATCAATCTTGTATGGACAGAGGGGAAATGATTTAGAGAATAGCTTTTATTGTACAATTATCTCCATTACAAACCTGCCAGACATGAAGAAAGAGAGAGAGAGAGAGAGAGAGAGAGAGACAGAGACAGGCTTTGGGGAGGTGTTCATGAGCTGCTGAAGGGAAACAGCTCTGGAGCCGTGGCCTCGCTCTGCTGTCTTCTGCCTTTCAGTCACAATCGTGTGCATTTAACCAGATGAGACAGTCGCCACAGCAGCTGAGCCTCTCCGGAGTAGTGTGTGTGTGTGCGGATGTGTGTGTGTGTGTGTGTGTGTGTGCTGGGTGATGGAGGCAGTCCAGACAGTTGCTCGACTGCAGACTTGTTGATTGGTTGAAATGACATGGTAGGCAGCGTGTGTGGCTCCATCAGGGCCCTTTGGTTCCGTGTGTAATATGACAGCACACTCTTCTGATCGGCCGAGGAACAGGTGGCTTTGAAAGAGAGAGACGAGGCCACCGGATACTTGACCTGGTTACTCGTGGCGAGAATAGTTCTGCAAATACATATTATGTGTTATATTTATCTAGCAAGTTTTTAAAGGTTAAACAGAAATGACGGACGTATCTGTAGCTTACACCGCTGCGTTGTTGAATTCTTCATTCTCATTGGTCAGATGGTGTTGATTCATCAGCAGCAGCAGCACTGACATTAGTTCCAGCTGCAAGGCAAATCTATTTTGCAGATTTATATTAATGTGCACAGTCTAATATTTTCTGTAGTGACCATTTGCATGCTGGCGTGTATGCTGGATATTCCACATAAATGGATTTAAAATCCATCCATGAGATCAATGGTGATATGGTTTCTGTGAGAAGATGTTAATTTAGCTCCTTTTTGGAAGGAGTCTCCAGTGTCAGAAATTTGTAACAGTCAGAAGTAAGGCTCTACTTTGGGGGGTCGGGGGGGGGGGGGGTGTTGCAGTGTCTCAACTTCAAGACAGAAAAAAGACAGGAGGGAACTGTTTAGAGCTGTTCTATCATGATAATGTAACTCTAAACAGATTAAAAGTATGATATCTTTCTAAAATAAATTAATGGTGTAATCATTTGTAAAACGCTGTGGTATCAGAGGATAACACTTTGGGATGTCGTGTTATTAGACAAAAAGAAACACCACTCTGCTGTTGACTATCTTCCTATAACAGCACACCATGTCTTGTATTATTCCTTACAGAAGTTCTTTTTTAGGTTGTTTTATTGATGTGAACTTTCGGAGTCGGTACGGACTAAAGCACTGAAACTTCCGTGGATTTCGTTCCATGTTGTACCTCAAGGCTATAAAAAATAAACACCCACCCACACACACACATACACTCGCTCCTGCTGTTGTAAACAGGCAGGTCAGGCCAGTGGCCAGCTTTATGGTGGTGTATTTGTGGGATGTTTAGACTGCATAAAGTTGGACTGGAGGGGGATTTGGCCGAAGTAACTGCAGTGCGTGTCCAAGCTGTGAAAATACAAAATGTTTACTGTGCATGCCGCACTCTCCAGGTGTGCTATCATATTTGGACCAGAAGCCACTGTGTCAGTATGGGAGTAGCGTTATATTGATGCAGTATTGTTTGTTCATGTCTCACGACTGCATCCGGATGGGGAACTGTAACATACCATGCTTAAACAATTCATTAATCGAACTCGCAGGTCCATCGCATTTACGAAGAGTAATAATCATTTGTAATAATCGATTTACTAAAACCTTATGGTAACATCATAACCGCACAATAAGCTCCATAAATCCTTAAAAAGCATTTAGTATTTTTTATAACCGCTCAGTTCAGTTCCAATTTGATCTGTATAGCACTTTTAACAATAGATATTCTGACAAAACAGCTTTGCAGAAATGTTACCAGATGCTACTTTTAGACCCCTAATGAGCTAAGAGGTAACAGTGGCAAGGAAAAACTCCCTGAGACAACATGAGGAAGAAATGACAAGAGGGAACTAGATTCAAAAGGTTCCCATTTGAAACCTATCGTCTTCTGACACTAGATATTGCGATTATAATTAATTATTCTTCTACAGCTGTATACTATATCATCAAACAGTAGAAAGTTAACATTTTGCTTTTGGAGCATTAGTTATCGCTACGTATTTGCTTTATTCTTTGTCCTCATCTGAAATATTCTACACTGAAAGTTTCTGAAGAGGACCAGCTCCTCTGTGCTTCTCTGTGTTTATTGCTTTTCCCATAACGTCAGCCGGAGTGGCACTCTGCACTTTTTTGTGACCTTGTATCCTTCAGCCACCTTTTGTGTACCTGCACTTTTCACACATAAACATCTCCGCACTTTAAATATATGCAATAATGCTATCTCGCCGCTCTTGAATACTAGCTCTCCGTATTATTTTAATGCTCTCCACCGGACCGCGCGCCAGATAGCCAACACTTTATCACATTTTACTTTTTTATTTTATAGACCCTCTGTCTTTTTAAAATGATTGCACCTGTTTTTGATCTGATTAATTTTGTGTGAGCGCAAACAATTACTTTTCATCTTTATCAGTTAAAGGGATCACCCTCCTTTTATGGGTATCATTTATAACAAGTGGACAGCTACCTGTTTATTAGAATTTCAAGCAGCATATCGGTGCACTGATCTCCCACGGTCCATATTTACATTTCAACTTCGGCTAAACAAGCATGACAAACACACATAGCGCGGGGCCGGCAGGGCGCCAGGCCTCATTTTCATACTCCCCCCTACACACACACAAACTCATACACACACACACACACACCATCTCCTGTAGACAGCAGGGTCTTTATGCCAGGACTGGGACCTGACAGAGGGATGAGGATGGGAGGCATGCTGGGGTGGAGCCTGGACTACTTTCTGCTCAGAATATGTCAGTGTTGTATATTGTAAGAGCTTGTCTATCATTCTCTCTCTCTGTGTATGTGTGTGTGTGTGTGTGTGTGTGTGTTTGTGTGTGTGTCTTTACTGAGAGCAAGAGAGAGAGAGAGAGAGAGAGAGAGAGAAAGAGACAGGGATCATGGCCTATAAAATCCAGCCATGGCACCAAGGTCCAGTGTAAGAATACAAGCACATTTGCATGTGCCATGGCCAGGGCCACTTTTGACAACTCAACAGCTGTTAATTATGAATTGGCCTGTGGAGAAGTAGACAGTGTTGTGAATATGCAAAACAGAGAAGTGCGGCCAGGGCCCATCCAACACGAGTGTCAAACTCCCACCCTCCCTGCGCACAGTGCCCGTTGCGACATGGGCTGCCGGAAGTGTCAATCATCCGTACGCAGCCTAACACCCAAGTAAGATCGCATGCAGGTGTAGTTTAACTAGGTAGTCTTTGTCCACATAAAGGTATTAGTCAATAAATTCCCTTTACAACAACTTACAGGATTGGATCTGAAGCTTTGATTAGACATTGAACAGTCCGTATAGGATTTCGCAGAGGTTTTTTTTTTGTGATTGTTGCAGCCAAAAATGCTTGATTTTGCTGCATGTTTTTTTTTCAAAATTTGTGATGCAATTTGCTGAGATTTTTGTGCTTTTTTTGCGGAAAACTACTTGAATTAGCGAAATTGCTATTGCATGAAATTGTCTTCCGCAGTGATGTTTACTGATAAATGAGACGTTTTAACTGTACTCATGTTCGACACATGAATTGAAGACGGCTTTGGCTGAATGGGTGTTGTGATGATGTCACATGATGCATCTTGGCCAAAATTTCAAGCTCCTCCGAATATTGCAGATTTAGCGATCGCAAAATCTCTAAATCCTGGAGGGACTGTCTAAATTGCTAAATCCTGGAGGGACTGTCTGAAGGTCTGCCAGGAGTCATTTTGTTAAAGAGAGTGATCTTGACAATTAATTGTTTTGTTTTTTATTATATATTTTTTTTCCTTTAACATAATGCATTAATGCTAGGTTTCTAGCCTTGTGATTAAACTCTTACACTGTGGGTCAGTAAGACCGGTGTTTTTTCTTTGAGAGTGTAGTCAGGGCTCCCCACGTCTAGAGATCTTCCCTAGAACCTAGAAAACAAAAATAAAATCTTCCTCATGTGATTGGTGTACATTTCAACCAATCACACTCCTCTGTCATTAATCTATGAAGCTTCTAAAGCCCATCTTAGAAAGCACTTAGAGGCCTATATTTTTGCTTTACAGCTTGGGCATGCTATGCCAAACTCTAAGACCAGGGGTTGAGGAGGCTGTGTGCCTTTAATGTGAAGAGTATCTTCAGGAATTTTAATTAATTTCCCTCTTACACCAGCTGAATCTGCTTTAATTTTCCCCCCAAGGACTTTTATAAATTTCATCATTAATAAAATCAGACATTCAATTAGTCCAAAAATCTAGATTGCCAACTGTTTCATAACAGTCTTGCTATGGTTTCCCTCCCTTTTGTGCTATAAGGTAAGGAGAGAGAAGCGATGGTGTGGGGGGGGATAAAGTTAAAACTAATTTCATTAATCTAATTGTCATCACTTCAAACCATCTCTTAATTAGTACAAATTAATATGATTAATCACAATAATGACAAAAACTCATTCAATTACAGCTTTTTGAATGGAGAGGGGATGTGTCGGGCTGATATGGGGGGCATAAAAAATGGGGGTGGTGGGTAAGCTCAGCTGAGCCAGCCGGGATTCGTCCTGATTATTCCAATAACTGACAGGTTATCAATCACACTCTACTTTTAATACAAAAGAGCAGAAAGTTAAACGGGAGGCAGGGCTTCTATGTCACTTGCCTTTTTTTGTTGTCTAGCTCTCACAGAGGCACAAATAGTACATTTATAGTATTAAATATGTTCAGTTTTCAGAAGAATCAGGTATATCTAGTGACCAAAGGGTATTTAGACTATAATGAGTCACCTTATTGTCCAAACCTCTAAGACAAACCTACAAAATTAAACAAATTATTCTGTTAACCATCACACAGGTTTGAGGATAAGATAAGCAAACATGACTAAACCTAAGGTCTATAAGCAGTGTCTAATATCTCCCTCACCTCACCTGTCTGTCTTTTTCAGTCTCTGTTATGTTACGATTACCATCATGACCCAAAATTTAACAAGCAGGAGAGCAGAAGGATGTCACCATTTGTCTCATGTCATCCAGACACAATATGAACAGCAGGTCCATCTCCTGAGGCAGCGCTGGTTCCACAGAGCTCATAGGGTACTGACACCCAGCTCTCGAGTCAGGGCATGCCATCTCTCCACAGTCTGGATACAGGAATGGAGACAGAGAGAGAGGGAGAAATGTGGGTACCTCTACACCCAGAGGGGAGAAGAATCTCAGCAGGTATGTCCAGGAGCAACCATATTCCTTTGGGAAAACTTGGGATGAGGAACCGTTTGAAAGAGCAAAAGGAACCTTAAGAACTTTAAAGAAGTCTTATGTCAGAAATATCTCATGTTACATACTGCAATTTAGAAATCAAGGCATAAATTCCATAGTAAATGAACTATACTGTGTATTAGTTATAAAAAAAAAATCAATATTATTTTTTGTCTGGCATTTAAAATAATTTTAACATTGGTCCAAAGGGAGAATTACAATTACATTCTTAAAAATATATGATGCACTTTCTTGGACTAAACAATTTTATACATGATTTAATTTTTTTCTTCTTCTCATTTTATCCTTATTGACATATTGAGTAAAATACCATATCCTATCACTCAACATTTTTATTTTTATTTTTCAAAAATCATCTATGATGATTTTTGAAAGCTAAAAGCTAGTAGATCAATATACAAAAATGCATGCACAATGAACTATGAATAATAAGGTTAAGGACATTCAGAATAATCAAAGCATCCCAGATCAAATCCACAGCAATGGCCTGCACTTTAATTTATGGCTTTTTGTACAGCAGTCATATCAAATCCGACTATGTTGTCCTTTTCATTATGAGTGAAGCTAGTGGAGGGTTATTTAGACAGCCACAGGACAAACAGGGCATTTCTCAAGGTCTAAACACTGCCACACTGTAGGCTTTGCCATGTACATACCCATATACCCAGCCTCACACACACACCAACACACACCTGTGAAATCCCAGCATGCATCATATGCAAAAAGATGGAGTAAAGCCAGTCATTGTGCTTGTGCTGCCTATGTGAACCCAATTTCCACGCTTTCCAGTTTAAGTGCAGCAGCCTCCAGTAACGGCACACTAATCTCACTTTGACTCCATCTTTTTTTTCCTCCACATTATTGTTGAAATAAATAACCTTTCACCACAATCAGTTTGGGGGATCTTCCCTTAAATTATTACGCCACAGATAGCTCACTCATGATCTGCCTCTATATCCATTAACGATGGAGGAAAGTGATTTATTGGTGAGGTGCAAGGAGAGGAAAAAAATTAGAAGACAGAAGAGGTGAGATGAGTTTCAGTGAGGCAATTGTGCCCTCTACTGGTGTTTTGCTTTAGCCACAGGTCTTCAAGGAGCTGCTGAACAAAACCGGACATAACTGATTTTAATTTGCTTATATACTCACCGGCCAATATATTAGGAACACATGTACACCTACAGTTATTCAATTCTTCAGGCAGCCAATCATGTGGCAGCAGTGCAGCATGTCAAATCATGCGATACAGTGTCAAGAGCTTCAGTTATGTTTGATGTTCCCATCAAATTTCATAATGTGATCTCTGTGACTGCAGCATAGTTGTTGGTGCCAGATGGTTTGAATCGAGTATTTAAGAAACTGCTGATCTCTTGGGATTTTCACACACAAAAGACTTTAGAATTTAAACAAAATTGTTCCAAAAAGCAAAAAAAAAAAAAAAACATCCAGTGAGCGGCAGGTCTGCAGGTGGAAACACCTTGTTGATGAGAGATGTCGGAGGAGAATGGGCAAACTGGTTCGAGCTGAGAGGAAGGCTACAGTAACTCAAATAACCACTCTTTATAACCATGGTGAGCAGAAAAGCATCTCAGAATGTACAATAAAAAGTTGAGCCTTGAGGCAGATAGTATACAACAGCAGAAGACCACATCGGGTTCCTCTCCTGTCAGCCAAGAACAAGAATCTGAGGCTACAGTGGACACAGGCACAACACTGGACAGCTGAAGATTGGAAAAAGACTAGACAATCTTTTTCAGTCACATGATTGAAGGATTGGATGATTGCATGAATGACCACAGCTAATCTTATCCAAACTGCCTAGTTCCGTAATGACTACAAATCATATCATGCTGATCTCCTGAAACAGTATAACCCATTCTCTTTTCCTGTCTCTCTTTCTTCCTCCACAATCACTACACACATGAACATTGTCAGTGTCTTGTTTGAATTAAATCCACTTTAAGTAAAAAAAAATTAATTAATTAATTTTAGTTCAGTCTCACTATTGTCACCTAATTAGTTAGATACTTAGCAGCAACACTCATTTCCGCATACTTCACAATAGTAACAAAAGTAAGGACAGACCATTTAGAGTATTCAACATCTCAAATACACAGACTAAATCATGTGCTTGATACACCATATAATGTAAAACAAAAATAATAATAATAATTTTTTCATCCCAAAACTCTACATCTGAGTCTGATATGATGTGCCCATCAAGGATCAAGGGTGATTGAACCCTTTCTACCATGATGTATAAGGCCACAGACTATGTCTCATCAAACCCTCTCCTCTCCTCTCCCCCTTGCACTCCAGTGAGGTGTCGTTACACGCTCGGCTAACTCCTCTTCCATGACAGACTGTTACCTCTTGAAGCGGAAACACATTTGATTGTTAACATCTGGGCTATTACAATTGCAAACTAGGGCTCTGTACATCAATCAGAAAGTGATTTCAAAACAAAGAGACCATCTTCCAATCAATCTATTGGGAAGCAGGGGCATTACATGCTCCTGTAATCCCGGCTAATTAGCAGGATAATAGGAACGAGATTTATGAATCCAGCGGAGAGGAATGGAGGCGCGAGAGGGATAGGCGCAAATTAGCAGGGAGGCATGCCAGAGCCTCAATAAAGCCGATGAGCTCTTCTTCCACTGTGTTGTTTTTAATCAACTTCTCTCCCTTATTCCATCACCGCAATTCTCTCCCTCGACTCATCTCTCTTCCTCTCTTCTCGTTCCCTGTGAACGTGAAGGATGTCAGTGACTTGTTCGGATTAAATCGGCTTTAAGCCTGATTAAGGCCCTTTAAACTGAGAGATTACAGACAGATCTTTCCTTTTTATTCAGCCCCACCATTGTTGCTTAATTGGTCACTGTTTACTTGTTTTGATCAGAAGCTTTGATTATCTGTTCCTCCTGCTGATCTTTCTGCTGCAGGCAATCATCAGGATGAATGGCTGTGAAGGCTATTAGCAGTGAACTGGATATGTGGTTCTGCTGTGGATGATTGGGGGTGAAGTGAACAACCATATGGAGCTTTCTCAGCTGACTGAGCAGATGGAGATAGAGAGAGGTTCCTCCTCTTTGATTCTGGGGCTTGTTGGGGTTACCCTTCATTACTAACTGGATAGTAGGGAGGGGACATGAAAAATAAGAGATTGGTTATATTAGAGCACGCTGGCTAATTATTACTGGTATGACTCGTTCATGTATGTGAGCATTTCAATCATTCAATAATTCATAAGACAGACAGGTTCTGGTCTGGTTTAGATCTTGCTAAAAAGACTTGTTTAATAATGGAGATTATTCACAGCCTAAAACGTGTAATATGGTGTCCGACAAGGTTCTGCCGTAGCTCCTGTATTATTCTTTCTCTATGGCACATAGTAGAGACAATATTGGTTTTCATTGTACACTGATGTGGCACAGTTATGCATATCAGATTAGCCAGACTGAACATAGAACCCATGTCAGAAAGACTTGGTTTTATTCCATCTACCTTGGCTATCTAGTTCTGTAATGACTACAAAGCATATATTGCTGATCTCTTGAAACAGTATAACCCAGTGCTTTGCTCAGCAGAGGCAGATCTGCTGTTAATCCCAATGGTTCACTTGCATCTCAGTTGGTGGATGATGTTTTTATGATATTCGCCCCAAAATTCTGGACCAATGTTCCAGGGTACATTAGGAACTCCTGCTCTCTGTGTGTTTTCAGTTCCAGATATAGGATTTCATATATTCATTGGCATATTCATAGTTAGTTTATTATGATGTTAAATCTACTTTGCATTTTATGTAGTAATTTAGCATTAATGATTAGATTGGCTTGCTGTGCCTTGTTGTAAACATTTGAACCTTTTTAATATTTTATACAGACTGGTGACAAAACCTTGAATAATTCAGTGGAGAAACATACGAGTGCAGATGCTTCCAGACAGGTGTACTGCATGCTACAATTAAGCAATTAAGAAACGATATAAATCATGTGCTGTGGACACCAGAGTCGCTTGATCTCAACCTAACTGAACACCGTTGGCAGATTTTGGAATGACGTGTTAGACCATGCTCTCCACCACCACCATCATCAAATGAATAAATAAATAATGAAGGAATATCTTTTGAAATAATGGTGTCCATGCCTCCATTCAGTACAGTTCCAGAGACTTGTAGAATCTATGCCAAGATGCATTGAAGCTGTTCGGGCAGCTTGTGGTGGTCCAACATCTTATTAAAACATGTTGTTAGTTTTTCCTTGCATTTGTCACCAGTTTTGTAAATGTATCACATCAAGATCTCAAACTGAAAAATGCATATCAACACAATTGTAGCTGGCCTTTTGGTTTCGAAGCAAAGTGTTTTTCTGGCCTATGAATATGTGCAGACATGTGATATGGTACAAAAGTATAACTCGTAATCTAGGTCATGCAAATCATAATGCTCTACTTAAGCTGATTTATGACTACTTCCCATAAAATCACTCTTCCTCCCTAGTCCCTTGGTCCTGGTGTGTTTGACAGGGCTTGTCAGAAGTTCTGCAGCTCATTTGGCACATATTCCTTATATACTGTACCTGGGCTCTGACACAATGCAGATCAGCTGCATGGCTCCCTGCAGTGCCCGGTCAGCTGTGGAGCGTTCAGACAGACAGCAGCGCTAAAAGGTTACCCAGGTCTCCCTCTGTCCTGCTCATCCAGAACTCAGCAGTGCTACGGTGCATTACAAAACCCCTCTCAACATTTCATGTAGCACTGGAGCCATGATTAGACATTCAGCGCCTTCGCAGACTTGAAGCTTTGGTATACTGTCTCTTATGGCATACTGTCAGTTTTTTTTGTTTGCTTGTTTGTTTATTTGTTTGTTTCTTTGCTTTAAAATTAAGAAAAGTTTTCATGCAGGTTTTTTTTTTTTGCCTTCAAAAGTAAACCTTTGTCGCATTCTGCTTGAAATCCAAAAAGGAAAGCCAAGATCCACCATGACAGTTGAATTTTAAAGTCACAGAGTGTGAGCTGAGCGGGAAGGGGGTGTTAGGAACAGTCTCAAGAGCGCACAGCCAACTGCCACCCAAGCAGCCTGGTCCTCTTCCCTTGCGGCCCTCGCAGTCCCTGACCTTGCCTCGTGGTGGGAGGACATCTCCCATTAAACCGTTGCATTCTGATAAGGCCATTTCTTTTCTTTCAGCATCCCTTTAATGTCAGGCCTGAAATATGAAGTCATTAGGCGATATTAAAACAGTGCTGACAAACTAATTAACAGAAGACATTATACGGGATGGGCTCAATTAATCCGCTTTAATTGCTCTTTTAAATGGGGGGCTCAAATTAAAATTAATAAAGATTTACCGGTGATCACACAAAACTACGCCAAGGAGTGGCTGTCTGAAGGGCAGGCAAAAGTCAGCCTCTTCTGTGCTGAAGTTCCAGGCTGCCTGATCCATGTGCCCTCCTCGCCCCAGCTCCCAATCAAATGTTAACACGCACATAAGCTCAAACCATGAAACACCCAAACCCACAAACCACTAAAATCCTCTGACAATCAAAAGTTAGATACTCAGACACTGAAAAAAGCAAATACTTCCAGCTACACTCAAGCAAACACAGCACCAAATCTTTAAAACTTCCAAATAAAGCCCCCGAACACTCTTGCACACCTGAACTGTCACTGGTTCCTTTCTGTTCAGATCCTTTCATGTAATATTTTTATCTATCTATCTATCTATCTATCTATTTATCTATCTATCTATCTAGGGATAGATATATATTATATATAATAGATTCTTTATTTCATCTTTCATTTTCAGTTATTTTAACAATGTAAAAAATATTACCTTTTTTTTTATAACTTTGTTTTCATGATCTCTCAGGTGTAAATCTAGAATTTTTGATTGCCTTTTTGGTTTGTTGTGACTTTTTAAAAGAATCATTTTCTAATATGCCACAGAGTAGAGAGGTACTGGGGCAGGGAAATTTTTGTCATTCACAACATGATTTAAAAGGTTTAACAAAAAATGTACAATTTCCTTTTTACAATTATGGTGAATTCCAGGTCCTTACCAGGATCCTGAAATGGAAGGGCGGGGGGGGGGGGGGGGGGGGGGGTAAACAGTCAAGAGAAACAGAAATTAAGTGCCCATGTGTCAAAACGACTCAAAATAATGAAAAGATGGCGTGGCATTTTTTTGGTGAAAATCTTTCAACTTCAACTGTAAACAGAATATGTGAAATATATATTGCATTTTAAGCTACTGTCCTTAAGGCATTATGAAATAAAACTAATAAACTAAAAACTAATATCATATTTGGAATAATGTACTGTTGGGTTATTATTTGCAAAACAGTTCAGACTTGTAAAATAAATATACTAAAATGTAACTGTTGTAATGGCAATGACAAATTCATTCTAAAAATTTACTAATATAAAAAGATACTAACCTGATATATAGTGTTTCCGCAGTCAGTGATTTAAAACACTTTGCTTGAATTTCTCTACAGTGGCAGAGTTGAAGAAAACACTGTTTACCATATACAATAATGCAGCTATTGATTATTTTGTAAATGTTCAATTCAATTCAATTTTATTTGTATAGCGCTTTTTACAATGGACATTGTCTCAAAGCAGTTTTACAGAAACATATAAACACAGCATACCGATTTTAAGTGTGGGAATTTATCTCTAATGAGCAAGCCAGTGGTGACGGTGGTGAGGAGAAACTCCCTAAGATGATATGAAGAAGAAACCTTGAGAGGAACCAGATTCAGAAGGGAACCCATCCTCATCTGCGTAACAGCGGATCGTGTAAAAGTAAAGGAAGGTTCATTATGGTTTTTACATGAAGTCTTTGTTGTACTAGTCCACTGTTCACTAAAGGAGATCTGAGTGCAAAACTGCATGTGGTAATTGCAGTCCTAAGGCCATAGCAGCAACCATACTCCCAGCAACCACAGCGAGAATGTCCATGTGGAACTGAGGTCCAAAACCATTTCATGGTACTTTAAGCGGTACCATCCTAATCAATCTCCAGGCTGTAGCCTCCAAATGTGCATTTTAAGAGGTTGTAGCTGAAGAACAAGGCACTGTTTGATGTAGTTTGTATTTTATGTGTGATAGTGTTTCCCTCTTCTGGTCAAAATTATAAATGGCAGAAAGCATACAAATGTCTGTCTCTGTCTACTTAATTGTCCCTATTGCCAATGATATCAATGAAAAAATTACAAGAACAGCTCAAATGTTACTGACCAAGCCCTTTGGATGGCATAATATACTGTACACCCATATTTTAGAGTATAAATGAACATTAACTTCAGATTTAAAGGCTTTATTATAAATGTTTTATTATTATAGCGAAATGCAATAGGCCTATAATGTAAATGATGCATGGCAATGGCAATCTTTGCTATTTGGACAAGGAGAATTAATAGGTGATAAAATATTTGACAGGCATCTTTAATCTCGCACTTGGTTGTGAGGCCACTAGGTGGCATTATTTTCCTTCCAACAGAATAAAAGAGCTTTCTGGGCCTAATAACATACTGTACAACCCCTGGCAAAAATGATGGAATCACCACACTTAGAGGATGCTCACCCGGCTTTTTCACTTCGTAGCAAATAAACACATCACAGATATGATATAAAATAATTTTAGCTGAACATTCTGGCTTTGTGAAACATACCTCAAACAAATTAAATGAAATTATGTTAATTAATGGCATATTTCTTTTCCAGGTCAAGTAGAGGAAACAATTATGGAATCAACTTCTAATTTGCATTTATAAAACAAATACCAGCACAAATCTAAAAATGCAAATTAGTCTGCAGTTAAAAGAGAGTGGTTACAGACCTCAACCTTGGACTTGAATCACGGCCCTAACAACAGAGTTAACAATGGAAACAATGGAAAGGATTATAAAACTCCTTCAAGAAGGAAATCTGACATGGAGTGTGGCAAAAGATATCGATTGTTCCCAGTCAGCTGTGTCTAAAATGTGGTACAAGTATAAATAATATGGGAAGGTTATAAAAGAAAAAAACATATGGGTTGACCAGGAAGACATCAAAGTGTCAGGATAGAAAACGCAAAGCAATATGCCTAGAAAACAAGAAATGCACAACAAAACAAATAAAAAGCAAAATGGGAGGAAACTGGAGTCAGTGTTTGTGAGAGAACTGTAAGAAATCAGCTGAATGAAATGGGATGTACGTACAAAATATCCAAACGAAACCAGCACTAATACCTAGACAGAAGAAAACAAGGTCACAGCGGCTAAAAAGAAGCAATCATGGAGTGTGTATGATTGGATGAAAGTGATATTCAGTGATGAATCACGATTCTGCATTGGCCAAGGAAATGATGCTGGAAATTTTGTCTAGTGCCGTTCCGATGCAAAATATAAAGATGACTGTCTGAAGAAAACAATCAAATTTCCCCACTCAGTTATGATATGGGCTTGCATGTCAGATAAAGGACCAGGCGAGACCTCAACAGTCAATGCACAGGTGTACACTGACAATTTGGACACTTTTCTCATTCCATCGATAGAAAATAGGTTAGGTGATGATGAAGTCATTTTTCAGGCTTATAATGCATCTTACCACAGAGCAAAGAGTGTTTTGCAAAGGTTTTGCAAACAATCCGGATTTATGGTGGAAATTTAAAATAAATTGGTCCATGACAGGACTCCATCCTGCAAAGCTGATCTGTCAATGGATATTCTAGAAAGTTGGAAACAGTTTGATGGAGAATATTGTTTTTCATTAGTGAAGCCCATGCCTCAAAGAATCCAGGCCGTTATAAAAGCCTGAGGACGAGCAACAGAGTACTAATTGTGATTTTTTGTTGTTGTTGTTGTTGATTACATAATTTTTTTCCTCAACAGTGAGTGATTCCATATTTTTTTCCTCTACTTGATCTGGAATAAAATATGCCATTAATTAAAACAATCTCAATTTAACTTGCTTGAGATATGCTTCATGAAGCCAGAATGTTCAGCTATTAAATAAAATGTTTATTTGCTACGAAGTAAAGAAACCGGATGAGCGTCCTCTAAGTGTAATTTTTTACCATTTCATGTTCTGTGTAATAATTGTACTTTTATTTAATTTGTCTTATTATTTCATGTGTCTGACTCTCTGCTGTGTTTTATTCAAGTCTCTCAAAATTATGTTTTAATTATTTTTTATCTGATTCCGAGCAAAAATTAAAATGGCTCTTTAGCCAAAGTTGAAAACAACAAAAAGCACTTACCACCTCATTCTCATTAAGACAGCAAACAAGAACCATAAGCAGAACACTTCATCACAATTATGTATGTTTTAATTGAAAAGGTAAGCCAATTTATTTTGGGGGAGATTGATCTAATTAAAAGCAGATTTCTCAGAATTAATTGCCACAGTTTATTATTATTATTCTATAGATTATTTATATTTTTTCTCCTCCTCACAATGCCAATTAAACCTGTGTTTTAATTTCTCCAGTATTGTAATTTCGGATGTAATTGTTGCTTGGTTGCCTTGCAGGGTTTTCTATTTAATGTGTTTTCATCATGGCCTACAGTGGCTCTGATTAAAACATTAATACAAACAAGTTACTGCAGATCAATTAAAGCAGTCTTCAGCATGGCCAGTTATCTCATATGTAACATGTTCATTTGGTTTTGTGTGAATAAATGAGGATTGAGAGCTTATGTTAAATCTGATTTAATGGAAACAGGACAGTGTAAGGTTCAAAAAACGTTGCCTGGTCTTTTTCCAGTCTACAACTGTTTACGTTTGGTGAATCTGTGGCCACTGTAGCCTTAGAATTCTGTTCTTGGCTGACAGGAGTGGAACCTGATGGGTTTTTCTGATTTTGTCTCTCATCCACCTGAAGGTTTGATGTGAAAGAGCAGCACTTTACTCTTGCTTATCATCAAGGGTTTCCCCGTTCATTACTAGATGTTTTTTTGTTTTCCCCACCATTCTGTGTATACAATTTTGCATGAAAAACCCAGCAGATCAGCAGTTTCTGAAATACTCATACCAGCCTATCTGTCTCAAGAAACCCCACTGTCAAAGTCACTGAGATCATATTTCCCCCCATTCTGATTTAAGCATTAATCAGTCCATACAGGATTTTGCCAAGTTTTTTTTTTGTGATTGTTGTTGCCCAGATGCTTGATTTTGCTGCATCTTTTTCTAAACTTGTAATGCAACTTGCGGAGTTTTTTGTGCTTTTTTTGAGGAAAACTACTTGAATTGGCAAAATTGTTTTGAACGGTCTTTCACAGTGATGTTTGTTGCTAAATGAGACCTTTTAGTTGTACTCATGATTGTCACATGTGAATCGTAGAGGGCTTTGGCTGAATGCGCATTGTGATGACATCACATGGCACGTCTTGGCCCAAATCTGCGGTAATTTAGAAACATTACAAGGTCCTCCGAATATTGCGGAATTTGCTAGATTTTGGATTCATTTCTGAGATTGCAAAGTAGCAAAATCCTAGAGGGACTGAATACCTGTAGCTCTAGACCTGTATCTGCATGATTTACTGCATAGTGCTACTGCCATTTGATTGGCCGATTGGCTAATTTCATGAATGTGCAAGTGTACTGCATATGTATATTTTCCTAATAAAGTGGATGGTGAGTGTATACTCTAATGATTTAAGTCCACTATCCTGTGTCATCCAGAAGAAGATGGGTTCCCTTTTGAGTTTGGTTCCTGACAAACTTTCCTCATAATGTCGTTTCAGGGATTTTTTTTCATGCCACTGGTTTACTCATTAGAATTCTAAATATAAATCTACATCTAGATTTCTGTAAAGCTGCTATTGTTAAAAGGGCTGTCCAAATATAAATGAAATGAATTGAAGTATTTCAAATGTGTTTAGGAAGTAAACAGCGAGCAGTGAGGAGTGATGAGTCGGCGATACACGGGTGCTTGGAGGAAACAGTGGATGTTTGAGTGGAATTCTGCCTGGGTGGCAGATCTCTGTGATGTGCTCATGCGCATTAGTCATGACCAGAGAATGCATTGTTGTTGTTTTTAAGACATGACAGTTGCAAACGCTCGTGCCTGCCCTAACACAATGAATGAAGGCCTTAGAAATGTGACTTGAATCAGCTGCAGAGAACAAAACAACTCTGCACTACCATTATGTCCTGGATTACTAGCACCTTAGTGGGCTGCATTGGGGAAACGTACTTTCAATGGTGTTTTAGGCCCATCACATGGCTGAGTAGACCAGATGTTTCCAGAGCTTGAAATGTCAAACAGCAGCATAATTGTAGTTTGACCACAGTGAGAAGTTCAGTTGGATCCTCCAATACTGTTAAATACCTAACAAAAATAAATCATAAAAGTATGGGACAACTGATCATATATATTTCAAATACTTTATACATCTCATTTTATTATTATTTTTTGTAGAGGTATAACTCAAAACTACTATACTTTGAATAATTAATTTGTCATAATATACCATACTACACAACTACAGGCAGGAAGTAGCATATCTTTAGACATATTTTTAATTTGTTACAGACATTTTGGGGGGGGGGGGGGGTGTTTCTCCATGAGATGAAAGTTCCAACTTATATCAGAATCTTTTCTATAAGATAAATACAAGTTGAATAAATTCCAATTCACAGGATGACCGAAGACATATTTCTCTTCTTTCTTTTTTTTTTTGACAAAAAAAGATACATTTTTCCAAACATAACTGACATATAAATGTGGCAGTATAAAATTAAAGTACAATGAAAAGAAATCTATATTACATTTGATTCCCTGTATCAAGAGTGAACACATTGCAAAAATGGCTACTGAATCTCCTACAGCATTCATATTCACAGCAGATATCAGACCTCAATCCTATGAGTTGACATGGTGATAAATTCATAACATTTCCTTGGTTCGAAGCCTTTTTTAGGGTTTCAAGTAGTACCTTGTAAATTTATCTACAAATATGAAGGAGACTTGAACTCTTCAGGAACTTCACTGTCCAGTTTACAGATGATTTTGTAAATGGCTTTTTTCCACGACGGGTCTGAATCTTTGTTGAGGGAGATGGCGTTGTAAAATTCATGCAGGGTGATTTCAGCCACCTCCAAGAAGCGCTCAGGCACCTGTCAATAAAAAAAAAAAGATGACAGAAGGTCTTTAGTGGTAATGGTACAATCTTAAAATGAAAGGATTCTCATTCTTATGGAAACAGCAGGTGAACTCATAATATTCACGAAGAGTAGAAGAGGGTTGAATTATTCTTGTCTAAATGAATACTCTCAGTCTTTGATGTAACACCATGATGGCATGATGGGAATGGCAATGGACAAGTGTGATCTCCCTTTCGCTTAACCTGTTCATTAGCACAGTACTCTGAATGAACACTGTAGATCTCTTTGTCTTTATGTGCAATTTTCTTTATGCGCTCGCTTCAAAACAGTGTGCACCTTTCTTTACATGCTGCCTTTGCTCTCAGCATGGTTCAAATAAATATAGTGCCAGAACCATTAGCTGACCGACACTGACTGACGCTTTGATTTTTGCTTCAAAATGAACCATTTGGAGAAAAAATAAAAAAGACTCAGAACTCAGGCCTTTCCCTGGAGTTTAGTCTTTTTGTGGCACACATAATTCAGTCTGGATGTGTGGGGGTTTAGTGGGAAGAAGCAGGATCTAGCTGGTGTAATTTTTTCCCATTGAATGACTAAGCAAGCTGCTGATGGTCCACATGGGCTATTTTCTTTCTCCAAGTACACAAGCAAGCCCTGGGAAAAGAATGTCTTATGCCCAAGGTAAAGACAACTGTCTCCTCTCGTTCCCATCAGCCAGCCCTTCATCCTCAGAATCTGCAGCGTCTTTCTCAGCATTCCGCATCAGTAGCAATCCCAGCCCCACTCAGGCATGGCCAGTTTCTAATCCGGAGTTGTTTTAGCAGGATTCTGTGGCTTCCTCTTCCCACAGTAGGCTAAAGCGGTGCTGCTCTCTTGAATAATGGCTGCCAAAGGTGCAGTATGACACATGGGTCATACTGCGGACAGTGGCTATATGTGATCATCTGCTGACGGCATCAGTGCATAGCTTTATTTTCTGTACACTATGTATCATACCTAGCGGTTAAGTAAGAAATAAAACACTTGGAGAAATGCTCTTATAGGAAAATAATCAATGACGGAAAGGTGTGATGAGGCCTGATGCAAAACAGTTACTTTTACCACACTGACATGGATTATTTTCCTATAACTGCATGTCCTGAAGTGTTTTATTCCTCTTATACCACAGCAATTGAACAACTCTAATAATTTTTATTCATTAAAACTTCACTTACATAATAGCAGCTATAAACAGTCATTCCCTCACCAGCCTCACTTTTTCTCTCTCCCTTGAAGTTAAATAAAGATAAATAAAAGAGCAGAAATCTTATTGACCACTACAAAGCACTGACAGTGGAGACTCCATCTATAAATTTTAAATAAACCTCTCCTAACAGAAAACTTCACCATAAAACCAATTAAACATGTTTCTTTGTTAAATAACAACACATTTTAATTAACTTATTATTAGTCTTATATCATGAGGAACATGAGCTATACGAGCTTCTGTGGTTAGCTGTTACTATAGAAATGATAACATATTAGAACAAGCTAATTAATATAAACCTGTGATTTGCTTGGCAGCTGATACTATTGTCAGAGCTGCTGGTATAGGAAATTAATCAACATCTGGCCAAATCAGACTCAAGAATTTGACAGTGCTATGGTATAGCAGATGATAGTTTTCATTAAAAAAAAAATCAGTGCACTCTTTGTTATACAATCATATTTATTTCTCTATTTCATATTATTTAATTTAATTTATTATTTCTCTTATGTTTTACTGGGTTCTTTATTGTTTTGTTTTTACATTTTAAAATAATGATGAAAACGTTGAAACTATGAAACATAGTCGAAACGTAAGCCTTTAGATCAAAGTGCCTTTAAAATCATTGGGAAACAGATTCAATAAGATGTGTCCATGTTGTGACTGATCCTGTGAATCTAGGTCATTACAGCATGCATGAAAGGAAACATACCTGGAAATCGTTGGCTTTGTTGTAGTGCATGTTAAGTGCGCGGAAGACATCGCAGTCTCTGGTAACAGACATGTCCTTCACATCACTTACTCCATCCACAATGGCCTGGCGTGCAAACTTCTCCATCTGAATGTAGTAGAACTCTCGGAAGTTACTGAACCACTTGATCAGCTGGGAGGTGATGCAGCGATTAAACTGAATATGGATGAGGGGAAAAAAATCAATATTTTATCTCTGAGACGCTTAAAAAGAACAAATTTTACATTCCAAAAATTTCATTTAAAATTGTTATAGATAATATAAATGTTCATAAAGAAAGTATCATTAAGTAATATAGTCCTTAGATTAAAACATAAGGCTATCTGGGTTCTGCAGAAACAAAAGCAAGTGAGAGTCTCCAGATTTTTATTTATTTTTTCATTTTAGATTTTGCTGATTTTTTTTTTTGTGCTGTACATGTACTGTACGTATATAGGCTAATATAAAATAGTGGATAAATATATTAAGTCCCCTCTGGAAGTATCGGAACAGCAAGGGCAAACTGAAGACATTTGGGTTTGACACTGAAAGATGCGTATCAGCTTTCATTTCCTGATGTTTACATCTAGATGTATTAAATTAAAACTTAGAAAATACCACCTTTTGTTTGAAGCCATTTGTCAAATGATCAAAAATATTGGGACATGTGATTGACAGATGTCTCTTGCTGTCTAGATGTGTCCTGTTAGATTGATAGCTTAAACAATTAATAGCTATGAAGGTCTACTCTTGGTTTCATCTCTGGGTTTCACCTGTGAAGACTGCATTTGTTGTTAAAAAAGATAAACCAATCAGAGAGCTGTCTATGGAAGAAAAGCTAGCCATTTTGAAGCTGAGAAAAGAAGGAAATTCGACACACAGTACAACAAATTGGAATGTCCTGAAAAAGAAAGAAATCACTGGTGTAATAACAACCAGACATTGAACAGGTCGGCCAAGGAAAATATCAACAGCTGATGATAGAAGCATGGTGAGAGCTGTGAAGAAAACCCCCCAAAACAACAGTCAGTGACATCACCAACAACCTTCACAGGGCAGGGGTGAAGGTATCGCAATCCACCTTCAAAGGAGACCCTGAGAGCAAAACAATAGAGGCCATACCACAAGATGCAAACCACTCATCAGCAGTAATAACTGGAAGGCCAGATTGGAATTCACAAAGAAATACAGAGATGAGCCACAAAAATTCTGGGACCAAGATTAACCTCTACCAAAGTGATGCAGCGTGTGGAGAAAGAAAGGATCTGCTCATGATCTAAAACGTACAAGCTCATCGGTCATGCACAATGGAGGTAGTGTCATGGAACAGGCTCACTAATCTTTATTGATGATGTAACTCATGATGGTAGCAGCAGAATGAATTCAGACGTCTCTCGAAAGAATCCGTTCACCAAGTTATAGAGAAATGCATCCAATCTAATTGGGAGGAACTTCATCATGCAGCAAGACAAATGGCACAAAACATACTGCCAACCCAACTAAGGACTTCATCATAGGAAAAAAGTGGAATGTTTTAGACTCAACAACCCCCCCCCCCATCGCCCCCCCCCCCCCCAAAAAAAAAAAAAAAAAAGAAAGAAAAGAAAAACTGGAAGAAGCTGCAGTACAAGCCTGGAAAATCATCACAAAAGAATTGTTTGACTAATGGCCAGCTAGATGCATTTATTGTGAACAAATATTAAGGGTTATTTACTTTAAGACTATCTGTTCTAATACTTTTGCTTAAATAAAAATTGTTTGGTCTGCCACCAAAGGTGCCATGTTCTAAGTTGTTTAACACATCTACATGTTAGTATCAGGAAATAAAAGCTGAAATTCTGATCTATGGTCTCATATTCATCTTTGAAACACAAATGTCTTCAGTGTGTAGAAAAACAATAGACTCTGTCTTTCTGTTCCAATATTTCAAAGCGGACTGTATGTAAAATAATGGTTCCCAGTTTGAAGGCAGTCTGTTCCAGTAGTACTGTGTAAAGTTTTTCTTTATTGATTTTTCTTTGGGGGATCAGTAAAGTTAATCTTATCCTATGTAACAAATGCATTTTCTTTTCTCTTTTACAGTCCGGTTATTTGATTTGTAGACAAGCACAAAAAGGGTTTGATTTTTATTTTTCACTCTGCTATCATTGATTATATGGTCTGTTACACAAGTACTCATTGATCTTTTTAAGTCTCTTTACCCAATTCCTTGTTCCCACCAGCTTCTTGCACATAAACAACCAGCAATGAAAACACTGGGGCTAAACTCAGTCTTGACATTAAACTTGTTATTTTATCTGCTCATCCAAAAAAATGGAGCAAAAAATGCCCAAGGGCTGAGCTGCCATCAAAGACGTTTCTTCCCTCTCTGTGCACCGTGTGAGAACGTGACTGTGGAAGAGTCCAGGAGGAAGCCTCGCTTTCAGTGAGTTTAGATGATAGGAATAGAACCAGACACTAGGATTAACTTTGTCTTTGTTCACTTTGACTTCTCACAGAAGGGTCGGCCCTGGATGAGGAGGAGACTCGGCCCAGGCTCTCTTCACTAACCCCTGGAGGGCAGGGGAACATTCCCATCAGCCCCAGCAGGAATTGCTAGAGGGGTGGAAGGCGCTAAACCAGACAGGATAGTGTGCCAATCGGCATTAAAAACTTTACATTCAGTACTTAGTATTCCTAAGACTGGGTTGTAATCGGTAAGGAATAAAACATGCAACACATGAGTTTGCTGTTATAAGAAAATAATCAACGACTAGCTGATGTGATGCAGCATGACACAAAGCAGAGGGCTGTTACCAATCCAAAGTTGATTATCTTCTATTAACAGCATGTCTTGACATGTTTTATTACTCTTATACCACAGCAATTTGCCAATTATTACATTTTAAAACATTTGACATGTTTTTTTTTTTATCAGTTTATAGTTACATTTAATCTTATGGAACATCAGTGAAACATGTTAGTGCCTGTTATCACATATATTCTAGCATATAATGTAAGTGATACACCTCACTACCAAGAAATCAGAAAGTGCAAAGTCCTCTGTCCTGAAGACTCTCCTGTAGAAGAACCTTTCTTTGTTAAATAACATGTTTTTTTAATCTGTTTATTATTTAGATTATGTAGAGCATCTTCCATACAAGTCCCTGTGAATTAGCTGTTACTATGCAAACAATAACGTATTACAACAAGTTCATTAATATAAACCTGTGATTTGCCTTGCTGCATATCCACTGTTAGAGCTGCTGTTAAAGAACATTAATTAACACCTTCTGACAACACCACTCAGAATTAAGATACAGTAAGAGATTATTTAATATGATATAGTAAAGCCTACATACTATGTGTATGACCTATTTACAGTGTGCTATTATTTGTAGAAACATCAGTGTTAATTTTTGGTCATGTAATTTTAAACCCCAAGAAAATTCTGTTTTGGTGAACTAAAGCAATATGCATATTTGTCATTTCTACTCTCTACTATATTCAGCAAAGATAGGCTATAGGGGCAGCTGTGACCCCTGGTTAAGGTTTTCAGAAAAGAACAAGCAATTAAACACAAACGAAGCTGATTTCAAGTAGTGTTATTTCTGTGCTCATAAGACAAGGAATAGATGGTGAGAGATAAATAAATCCTTCTGAACAAGTGCTATTTTATTTGTTTTGAGCCTCAGGACATGTCACGCACTCACAGGATATGTAGTCAGTATACACAGGTTGTTGCTGTAGGGCCTAAACTCCTCATCTCTGTCCGCAGCTCAGCCCTGCTCTATTGTTGTCTATTGACAGCTCAGTGACTACACAGCATTTAGGGGTTAACTCTGAATAGAGAAGGTTGCACACTCGTCTCCTTTCTCCTTTTGTGTCCTTTTGCTGACTTGAGGAACTTTTTTAAAAACTGCGTTAAAGATAAACCATCAGTCCCTGTTGCCTAAAGTCCTCAGATCTCAATGACAAATTATGGCAACTGTTTAGTCTTTTGTGATGGTCAAAAATAATTTAGGGGAAAAAAAATGTGCTAAATAAGAGTGATATATTTCTGGGTTAGACTATATTTAAAAAATAAAATAATAAAAAAAATCCCTGGTAAATTACATCTGTATAAGCAAATTGATTTAAAGACTTCATTTACAGGGAAGGCAATGGACTTGACCAAAAAAAAAAAAAAAAAAAAGCTATTTTAGATTGTGTGCAGTTGATTCATAATGTACCTTGACATCAGGGAAAAAGGTCTTCAGGATGTTCGAACTTGGGTACCGTGTGTAGAAGAACATCAGTTTGGCTTTCTTCAAATGGTTAGGTGTTAGTCCCTCTTGGATGTAGTAATGTTAAGGACAATATGTTTGTTAAAGATGGAAAAGACTTCTATTCTGCAAGGGAAAATGTTACAACTTGGTAATCTTTCAATCAAAACGATGTGACTGGTTGCCTCAGAACCACAGTCAATTCCCTGGTATTAAATGTACTGACTCTATCACCTTATTTCATTGTGCTCATATAATGCATATAAATCTATCTTACTGTATTTAACTCCTTAGATTTATCTTGACTAGTGATTTTACAGTGCAGTCCAAATGAAATATATTTACACTGTTCTACACTAACCATAGACTCAATTAACACCTAACAGCGCGTGCTAATTGGAAAAATAGCTCAACAAATCAGATTAGGGATTTAAATTAGAGACTTCTACAGTTCTCTTAGTTTCATGTCCGTCGATAGTAATCGATTTGTTGGGAAAACACTAGGAAGCAAACGCAATTTGGATATGAGGATCCCACTGTCTTGCATCTGAGCATCACTTTAAAATTTGCCCCGAATAATATGACGACTCATGCATTAGGTAATAGTTTCATATCCACTCATAGGTCATATCAGGGCAGGCATGTATTAGTTAGCAGTGCCTTTGAAACAGAGATACTGAAATAAAAGATGAAAAAAAAGACCAGCAGGTTGTAGCACAGTTCAGAAAAAAAACTAAAGCAAAAGGCCAAAGGTTCAGTGAGCATGTATATGTATATATGTATATATGTATGTGTATATATATGCGTATATATATATATAGACTGAGTGTTAAGGTTGAACTTAATGATAGAAGATAGCTTCCTTTTCACAAAAAAGAATTTTTATTTATTTTATTTTTTTTAAACAGCCTGAAAGTGACCACTCAGCCATTCCAATCACATGGAGAATACAGAAGCATATTCTGCACCTTTTCAAGTCAAGGGGTGGGAAAAATCAAGAGAATTTCCTGAGCAGAAACTGTTGCTTTTTCTGCCTTTGAAAATTGGCTTTTGTTCCTGACAATTCTTATCAAAGCCTTGTATTCCTTTTTATTTGTCTTTTTCTGGACTTACAGTCATTACTGCACCCAGATTAAAGAAGATGCTACAATTTTCTTTGGGGTTACTGAGATCAAAGGAAATATTCTCCTTGAAGTCTGGGTTAGTGGACCTGCTCAGTGCAGCACTCAATTCAACGAGTCATTGTTCACCAAGGTAGGGCTACCAGAGAAGGTAGTTTGTTCTGCTGCTTCTCTCTGTTCCATATACAGCACTACATTGCAAATAGCAGTAAATTGCAGAGAAGCAAGGTGGTTCAGAAAGCCGTTCAATAAATTGCACAAAGATTTGTATGTGTATTGGCATTCTTAGTACAAACTAGAGTTCTCCCAGGTCTTGGTGTAGCATTACAGAAGGTGAATATGTTAATATGTTACTACTGTAATATACTCCAAAATAGTGGTCTAACGCCATGACACTATCTATATCTATATCTGTTTAGTGCTCCAAATATCTGTATCTGTATTCGGCTTAAACGCCTGTGGTAATTTTATTGCCGTCCCGATGCAAGAGTTTGATCACTGAGGAGACATCCATCTATCCATCTATCAATCCATTTTCCATACCATTTTCCTACACAGGGCCATCCCAGGCTATCCCAGGGAACTCGGGGCACAAGGTGGGGTTCACTCTGAATGGGGGACCAAACCATCTCAGGGCACAATCACACACACATTCACATACCCATTCACACACTATGGACAATTTAGAGATGCCAATCGGCCTATAGCGCATGTGTTTGGACTGGGGGAGGAAACCGGAGTACCCGGAGGAAACCCCTGGGGAGAACATGCAAACTCTGCACACACAGGGCAGAGGCGACTGTGGAGACATGTAAAAAATTATTACAGACGTCCACCTGATAAACTAATACAATCCACAAAGGGTTTATGTCCTCAGAAACACTGGAAAAAACCCGGAGGTAGAAAATGCCAGCACTGTGAGCGTGGTCTTTAGATTCCGACTCCTCCTAAGAGCCAGCTGCAAAGGATGAAAGAATGAATGCTGGTGAACATGGTCTTTGATTGTTTATCCAATTTCATATTTGACTGCTCGCTCAAAAGAAATAATAGTGCATCTTCTATGCATATATATTTAGAACACATTATCTGTTTTTTCCAAATAATGTATTCGTATTCAGTTACATTGCTACTCCATGAGGTAAATCATAAACAGTATAATAATTACACATGCCCTGAACTTTAAAAAGGATATATTGAGTGACATGAAGGTGCTCCTCTCTGCCATACCCTGCAGTTCTCCACACTCCATCTTGACATGTGGGAGGCAAAGACCATCGACTGTGACTTGGCCCAGAGCCCCAGGGCGATGGTGCTGCCCGAGGTGACCAGAGCTTACCTTCGACCTCATAGCAATGCTTTCCCAAGGAAGAGCCACTGAATCTGTGGATGATCTGTCCAAAGACGGAGGAAGGCAAGAGATCCCACCGAAATTAGTATGAGGTCCATACTTGAGGAGATGCTCCAAGATTTGGCTGTCATGCAGAGGAGTGCTATGAGTGAACTGGAATGGAGATTGGTGCAGTGGATAGGGCCTCTTTACTGCATGGCTTACTGGACCCAAAGGGTTTAATGGAGGTTTTCGGACCACTAGAGACAAAGCTTCTGTCTGATGCTCTGGACTGTGAGAAGGTGTGCTTTCATAGCACTCAACAGGGCTTGGTTTTGTGGCATTCTCCAAGTCAGAAGACTCTCTAGCACACGCTTGGTGGTCTCGTTTCTCCATACCTGTGCACTCTGGACTCTGACACAGGCGTAGCTGTGGTGATTGGTCCTCTAGAATCAAGGATATTTTTCTGAACACCATATCAACACTTTCACTTATAGCCCTGGAGAGCTCACATTTCAGCATTTCCTGGAGGTTCTTTTGATTCCTCTGCGAGCTCAAACAACCATCAGCTAGTTTCATGCTAACTTTGTGTTCAAGTGTGCTGTTGTCATCAGAATTCATGTTCACGTCAAGCTCATGGCTGTCTTGCTGTTCCCATTTCTCTTCACTCTCTGAGCTACCATGGTCGTACATCTGTAGGAACTTTTCCTGGAGTTGGTGTAAGAGACGTTGCATGCTCTGGAGTTGTATTCTTAGCTTGTGACACTCTTCGTCTCTGCTTATATTAGCATCATGGTTTGTGGATGAAATTCCAGCGTGTTTGTGCTGCTGATGCTGAGGAAGCTTCTGTTTGCGTTTGTTCTCTTTATATACTTCTCTGCCATACCTGACTTCCATCTCAGCATTCTCTCTTTCTGCGTGTGACTTGTCGCTCGGTGAGCTCGCCATGCCTCGTATGATGTTCTCCACCCTGGCTCGTTTGGCCTGGACATGCTCGCTCAGTGGACATTCAGGTTCAGCACTTATTCCACTGGAAGAGTGACCAGGAGATGCTGATTCCAGCTGACTGTCCTTGGAAGACAGGTTACTCCAGTCATCCTTAGCAGTTTCAGTCATTGTAGGTCTTGATTCAACCATGCTGGAGCCAGCAACGGAGGTCGGTGGCATGTAGATTTGGGTGTTGTTAAGAATGGAATGTTTATTGTGGATGGTTTTTCGTAAGAGATGAGAGATGAGCGGTGCGTTGTGGTAGGACGAGAGAGGCTCCTCGTAGATGTCTCGGTGAAAGCACGGGAGCATTAGATCTGCTTTGCTGTCCTCCACACAGACCTCGTTAGGCTTATGAATGCTTTGGTCTGGTGGAGTCAGATTCATTTTTAATACAGTTGTATTATTTTCTGTTGCACTTTGACTTGAACTTCAGAATAAATCAGTGCGCTACAGTGACCTCAAATATTAATATGGTGTACCTAGCCAAAATAATAGAGAAGAAATTATTAGAAATGTTTCATATTTTAGACCAGGGTAAAACTAAATAACATAAACAAGGTAAAATTATTATTTGACTAAAACATAAATAAACAAATAAACAAATATAAGTACAGTAAGACCAATCAGACCGTTCTTGATTTTAGTGTAATTGTATTTTTATTTTATTTTTTAATGTAAAATGGTCGGGCAAAAAAGAAAAATATAACTGTGTGGATTGGCGTTCATTGTGGATCATTTCATAATAATGCCATACCTGTGTAAACATATAATAATTTTAATAGGGCATAATATTCCATAGTAAATTCTGTGGATTGATTGTGTGTTTTACCACAACTTAAAAAATGAGTGAATGATTTATCATGCATATGACAAGTGATAAAGGGATGAAACAATGGGGAATGAGGATGAGGAAAAAGAAAGGGCTGCTGGAATAAACCAAATTAAAAAATAAAGATTCATTCTAATAATAACCCCATTACTTTACAAAACAATCTTTTTACTTGCTGAATTTTAAGTGAATCAACTTGGTTGAATCGCTGTTTATATTTAGACTGATATACGATGAGCAATACACAAAGAAAATCTACCTGAAAATGATCAGTAAACGAATAGGGAACATATGTGAGGAATGCAGAAAATGGTACAGAAAGAGCATATACACATCTATGGGTTATTACAAAAGAAATCTGGACCTACAATTTTAACTGGCTATAAGTCTATTTTTCCTCTTTATGAAATCTCTTTATGATTCGCAACTGCTTAGGGTCCTGTTCTGAATAAAAGATAACACATAATTGTCATGTGCAACTCATTCATAATGCTTAAGAAAATGTAATGCAGTGCTTTATAGAAATGTATTTATACGATAACATTTTCGTTTTCAGTTGAAAGCCTATTTTACTATTTTTATATGAAGGAAACATCTACATCTCCTGCAATGACTAATGACCACACTGCAGCTCTGCAAATTCCAAAATGAAGAACATTTATATTCATTAGGTGACAAATTTAGGTTAATAATAATAATAATAATCATCATCATCATAATAATCATCATCATCATTATAATAGGCTGACTCTATTTGACAATAACAAAAAGCTAAATATTTCTTTCCAACACCGAACACTGTATCATAGGTCATATATATATAAAATGTAACATTTCTAATATTGCTTATCTAAATATAATAAAATATACAATACGAGTCAAAAACACACCTATTCATGAAATAATTTTAATTTTAAAAGAATAATTTTAGAATCTTTTAGACATTTTCACATTTTAGAATAATGCTAAAACTGTAAAATAACACATATGGAATGAGGAAAAGGTGTTAAATACAGTTAAAAATACAGTTAAAAACTGGATCTTTAAAAAAAACAAACATATTGGCAGCTTATGAAACAAATTTGCCATTCTATTAACCAGCTTTATGATAAGATGTTAAGATGTTATGATGTTAAGTTCAGGCTGAGCACTAGTTCGCTGCTCTATTTTCGAAATTGGCTGCTCTGGAGTAGTACATATACATATATATGAGAGAGAGAGAGAGAGAGAGAGAGAGAGTTAATCACTTAACTGTGTATATTATGTATGAAACAAATTTCAGGTATAAGCCTTTAGATCAAAATGGGTTTTTTTTTAACTGTTACTGTGGGTTTGTGGTGAATATGATGTAAGGAAGTTTCTGCAGTTAAAAAAAAAAGTCTGCAGTGTCACTCACAAAGCTAAACATCCTAGGACTATGCAATGTGTACAAAGCAGTTTTAATTGAAATTAATAATAATAGTAATAATAATCATAATAATAATAATAATAATAATAATAATAATAATAAAGAGCAAAACAGAAACACAATCGTCTGATTAAAGTTAAAACGACTGCACAGATATATAACGGAGCAGCGGAGTATCAAGAGAAGCTGGTGCTCTTACCTGTTGCTCGGTCGGTGAGAGACTGAAAGCGCGTCTCGTGCAGCGCCGCCCAAAAGCCACGGAGTGATGAAGGGGCGTGGCCTCCAGCATCCGGCCCTCAGCGCGCGACCATGAGAGAGAGAGAGAGAGAGAGAGACAGAGAGTGAATACGCGTGCTCCTGGCCACTTACGTTAACCATTAACCAGTTATGATGTTGAACGTCAGACAGAAACATCAGGTCATCTCCATATAATAAGAACACGTTATTTCATGTGTTTACATATTTACATTATGTACTGACTCTCACTATAGACCACGTGCTCGGATTTCTGTGCAAACTGCGCACTACTATACTAAACAGCATGACCCAGGCACTATTTATCCTACCGAGGGCCACTAATAATCTACTTATAGTAGTACTTACTGTTAAATACGGTATTATATTATTAGTAAAATACACGTCTAACTTAGGCTAGTCAGTGCCAGTCATTCAGTGTAACAGGTATAATGGGACAGTTACGTTTTAAACAGCATTAAAGTTAAAGTGAATAAAGTCACAACAAATGGAACTGCTTAATAGAAATTACGGTTGTTGTTTTTTTTTTCTGATAATGCAATAAATAAATAATTAAATGTTACCCTCTTTTAAACTGTGATTTTTATTTATATAGATTGGTTATGAATTTGGGAAATATTGACATTTTTCAAACTGTGTTCTGGTTATTGTTACTATAAGAAATTAATTAAATAGCCTACTGTTACTCAGGCCAACAACTTAACACTTAATCAAATTTTCTTAACTGTGTTCATACAGTACTAGATTATTTTGATGATAAAGTTTTGGATAAAAAAAAAATGTTTATGTCCTGTGATTGAAATTTGATTTATTTATGCCATAAATAATTATGCTTTCAATAAATGTACCTATCTTTTAAGCCTATCGCTGAGGATTAAATCTAAATGCCTAAACTGATGAAAATTTGTCTCAAATGATCAATTTTGTCATTAAAATGGAATTTACAAAAGGGCAAGCCATGCCTTTTTAGAATAGGAAAGAAACATTTTTCCTTCACATGTAGACAGTCAACACCATGTGTTCAGGTATTTAGAGAAACCTTAGATAATGTATTATTATTATTATTATTATTATTATTATTATTATTATTATTATTATTATTATTAGTGTGTGTGTGTGTGTGTGTGTGTGTGTGTGTGTGTGTGTGTGCATCCCATCCAGGGTGTATTCCCACCTCGCACCCAGTGTTCCTGGGATAAGCGCTGTATCCTCCACAACTATGGCCGGTTACTAAAGATGAAAGAATATTTGTAGTACATTCAGTAGATGTTTATATACAAGATGGTCTAATGTAAGTGTACCTGATTAAATAAAATACATGTATCCATCAATGAGTATTTATAGCCTATACACTTATACCTAGTATACTTGGTGGTCACTTATACATGCGTTTTTACTATTCCTTTTTTAAATTTTATTTATTTATTTATTTTTTACAGCTGTGCACTTATTAAAACTTTTTTCAACTGTTTTTTTTTTCCAGTTACTGTTTTTAAGTTTGCTCAGTTGCAGTTACTGTAGTCCATTTTATGCACATTTTATCAACCCGCCCACTATCCCATCCATCAGTAGTAAGAAGCCGCAATAAATCCACCACTGAGGAGATATTTTGGTGGTGGACCATTCTCAACACAGCAGAGCGATCCTGACATGAGAATAATATCATGGGTGTGCTGCTTATATGACTAGATCAGGCCCAGCTGTTGTGTGTAAACAGCTCAGTGACAATGTTGGATTAAAATATTCTGCCAAGCAATAATAATACAGCCACCAATGTCTGGTAAGAAACTGTCACTGCAAGCCAAGAGCATGAGTAACACAGCAAGGGGAAAAAATAGCTAAAGTCTACAATATTGACTAACAAGTTGGACGTGTTTAGTAAAGTGACTAGTAAGTGGAGAGAATGAATGAATCCCTCCAAAAATATTTGGTTAGTGGTGGTCCTATGGTATTTATGCATAGGAAAGAAAGGGGCAAAAATGTATGCCTAGTAAAATCTGGGCTACAAAAAAAAATTGTATTTTACTAACGAAATGCACCTATATGATTTACTCATACTCAAGCAACTGAAAGTAAATATAACTCGTACACTATGCAGGCATGGCTGTACATGATGCGCATGCGCAGTTCATCTCAGCGAGGTACGCAGGCGTGGAAGTTTATGCGCATGCGCTGTGCAGAGCTGTCAGGAGACGCCGCTCGGTTAGAGAACGGGGAGTTCTTTCCTTCTGTGGGGATTTTGTGTGGGGTGTCATCGCTGTGTGTGCAGCCGATATGTTCTCTCGTTCCCGGTGTCTCACGCGCTCTGTCGGTCGCTCTATCGCTGCTCTCCGACAGGTACGTAGCTATAGCGCCCATGCTAACGTCCCGCTTGGTACAGCGGTACGGCGAAACTGCAGCTGAACTCCAGTCCCGAGTCATGCTAAGCTAACTGCGCTAGGGCTGTAACCTAAACCGGTTCCGGTTAAGCATCTAGTGCACTACATATGTAGGTACTTTAATGCGTATGAAGTGCACCTCTATAGGAAGCAGCGGGTGATTTGGAATTAAGTCCTAACTGCTAAAGCGTTGATTAGGCCTCAGTGCCAAACCAAGGACAGCATGTTATCCTGCTTCAGTTAACCAGGCTAATCCGAGATAACCTTAATAGTTATCATTTTGCCTGCAAGTACACGTCCTAAACATACCATAAGAACAACTATTGTTGTTTTAAAAAAATGTTCTATAGAATTGTATTTATCTAGCTCAGAGAAGGGTAATGTTAGAGGAGACTTTGGTACGAGGTCATTCCCTTGATAGCCATTAGCTAGCTACATATTAGCCTATTAGCAGCGTTGAATCTGCCTGTTTCTTGCAGTGTGAGACAGGGACTTCGCACAGATGTCATCCAAGCTAATGAAATATAATAACCCAGATTTTTCCAGAGACAACAGGCTAGCTGCTTTCTAGAGCTCTACACTGCCAGGTGCAAACCCTCACTTCAGTTAAAGTTGAGGGATTTTAAAGTAAAAATGACACCAGGTTTAGTTTTAAACCGCAAAGAAGTAATAAAAGTAGTCCCCATTTATCCCTCCCTTACATCCTGTAGGGCTACATAAAGTATCACTGCTTCTGAGGCTGAAGTTCTGAGTTATTGATCAGGAGGTTGTGATTTCAGATCCCAGCAGGCAGAGTGCCAATCTTAGACCCCTGGGCAAGTTCCTCAGCACTATGCCCGAAGTTACTTTGGATGTAGAATCAATGGAAATATGGTAGATGACCAGGTGTAAATGTAAAAATTGCCCCCAGTTTTGTTCACCTAATTGAACTGGCTTTACGCTTAACGTGACATATGCTCACAAGTGACTTAGTTTTAGTGCCACTGCGACTAACGACAGCTGATGACAAAGTTCTGGCAGTGTCAGGGATGTAAAAATTTTTTTTTTTTTAAATCTCAGTGTGATCTCTGTCATGATGCTCATCTAAAAGCCACCAATAGGAGGACAGCAGAGGATTATGCCAAACTCACAGGACAGCTAAGAGTACAGTAGTGCCAATGGTGAAATGTAAACAGAACATGTTCGTGAACAAAAAATATCCTTATCGACTCTCACTCACTTTGAAGAACGTCCGTGTCTCACCGTTTGATACAGAAAGCTCGAAGAGACCGTGCGTTATGTTTTTCCTTTCTTGTTTTCTCATGATCTGAACACGACAAAAAGTTGGTTTTCTTGTGATCTCGACTTCATTTTATTGTGATTTCCACATAACAAATAGTTGTTTTCTCACGGTCTAGACATAACAAAAAGTTGTTTTCTCCTGATTTAGACATGACATAAAAAGTTGTTTTCTCGTGATCTAGACATGACATAAGTTGTTTTCTCGTGATCTAGACATGACATAGTTGTTTTCTTGTGATCTAGACATGACATGAAAGAGAGAACATGCAGAGTAGAGATGCACAAGAAAGAGAGAGGCTTTCTGGTTGGACTATGTAATTTTTGTATATTTAACCTCTAAATCTAAAGCACCGAAGCAGCTGAAAATGGGAATTTCTTTGGCGTCTATCGTCGCCTGTGTGACAGTACCCTCTGAACATGCCATCCCTTCTGCACGAGACATATCTGAGAACATTTGTAGGTTTGTTTCGAATTTGTACACTGCTTTGAAAATGTTGTAGGGTATGTATTGGATCCATTACATTAAGAAGAATGCACTGTGAAATTTCATTCTTCACAAGTAACAGCAGTGGTTGCATTTCACCTGAGCATGTTAAATATAGTCTTGTGGCTTCGAGAGTTCATTTCCCACCAATCAGCAGTGGTAAATGACTCTGGCTGTGTCTGTGTTTTGCCATTTATCTTTGAACCTGTAAAATGTTTCTGCTTTACAAACAGGGTATATCTGAGTGCAGTCAGTTTCACTGCTTATAGCTCTTGAAATAGTGTTTTTCCCCCCCTTCTTCTTCCAAATATATGACCAAAACTTATCACCAAATGCTTCAGAAAATATCTGCATCGTAGCTGGTGTTTTATTATGTGTATGTATATGTATTATTGATGTATGGTCATATTTGTTTTTATAGAGTAACAATGTTCTAGCAAGACGAGCGGCTTCGGGTAAGTTTGCATTAACTTGAATACAGTGTTTATTATATAATAATATAATACTTTGAATGTTCATCATAATTCAAACTCCTTTCCTCCACTAGCTGATAGCGTTTATTTATTTATTTGTACAAATAATCACAGTGCATTTTGCTTTTGGCATTGTAAGCAAACAAATATTCTTGGTTCTTCAGGCATATCGACTCCTCAGTGCGTCACCGTCAGGAACAATCTGTAAGCATTGCTTTAGGCTATAGGAGATTAAAAAGCTGAACTACTTTTTAACCGTGTCCTTAATAAAGAACACTCTAATTTTGTATTACTTCCCCGGAATTGCAGGAAATTTGAGACGAGGCCCAGTATCTTCCAAATCAGATACTTCAAGACCACTGCGTCCCACAGTATGTCAGTTCACACACACTGTTTTGTTTCAGATTTGATATTTGTTACATTTGTGTCTGTAATGTGTAGCCGGTTGGTATTAGTTATTCTTAAAACCGATGCTTGTTCTGCATCTGTTTAAGAAACAAGTCAGTAATCTCCTGTAGGACACCTTACAAGACTAGTTTACCTGAGGGAAGGCATGGTGCTTGTGGGGTTGTAGGTTTTCTTAATTTGTATATTCATTCAATCTGGATTAGTTGATGAAGGTAAACATGGAGGAGTATGAGAATGTGGGGGATATTGGAATTGCCATCCACAGCGTAAATGTAGAAGAATTATTGTAGATATTTATAATTTATGGGTTTGTTCAAAACTGACCAGCTGTGCTAACCTTGTGCTTGCAGTTTTTATAGATGGAGAGATAGATAGATAGAGAGATGGATAGATAACTTAATTCATCCCAGTGGTAAATTCATCTATTACCGATTATAGCATAGAGAGTTATAATTATACTATAGTATAATTTAACACTATAAATGAAACTATGTGTGTGTGTGTGAAAAGAAAATGAATTGCCCCTAAACTAGTGTTCGTTAAATGTTCGTCGATGACCTTTTTCCCATGACGATGATGAGACAACACCGATGGCATTAAACACTGTGACTATATCAAGGTGCAATATTGTTGATGGAAAAAAGATGAGACTAAAGTGTAGATTAACAAATAAAAGCTTTACCAAAATCTCTCTTTATTTTCATCAACAACAAAAAGAGGAGACAAAATATAATAGACCCCCCCCCCCAAAAAAAAACAAAACAAAAAAAACACAAAAAAAACCAGGATAAGGTTGACTAAATATGATTAAAAACTATCAAAGGCATTTGACACAGTATTAAAAATAATTTTAAAAAATTGCTGACAATATTAACACGACCCTAAAAAACGTAGATACAGCAGCAGACTTGAGTGGAATTAAAGTGCCAGTGCTGTGCAAACATAGTCAGCAGTGTAAACAGTGTGAAAACAGAAAAATGAATGGAAGTACAGAGGCATATGGATATCGAAAATGGATGGTGGTAGTTCAACTATCATCCAATGAGCTTATCCTAAGACTGGGCAGATGAGCAAAAATAAGTCACTGCATGGCCAAATTGTATTAAAATGAGAACTCGAGATATCAAATTGATGATTTCCTGACTCTGATTTAGTGATCTATAGTCACATTAAACTAAACTGTGCATGTCTTACTATGTTGCGTGCAGAAAATAAGGAGCCTTTAACTGGCCTCGCCAGGGTTCTGTACCATTCGCGTCGGCCAAGCGTTCACTCACTGAAATGTATCTGGAATATATCTGCTCTTTCAAGGCCAAAAGGATGCATGAAGCTATCTCAAACAACTTAATCTGTCTTTAATCAGGTTTGTAGGTGCATTTGAGGAGCTGAATTCACACTTTTGAAATTAGTACAGTTAGTAAATCCAGTTTATGACCTCATATCTTGTGTTTTTAATCAATGTATGAAGCTTGGTCTCCTGGCGTGACCTGGCAATTACCAACAATGAGGGAAAGGGGAAAAAAGGAAGTGGATGTGGTGTAATATCCAACATTACAACATCACAAGGGGGTGGAGGATACGGATAGCCTTTATGTCAAATAAAAATCCAAATCTGTTGTGACTACTTTTTTCTTTTCTTCCTGTCAGGAGACATAAAAGTATTTTAATACTACACGTGTTTGCTATAGCAAAGGCAGTAACCTGACATTGTCACATAATGATAATAATAATAATAATAATAATGATGATGATCGTAATGATGTGGTGGTTGTTATTAACTACATCTTAATGTATGGAAAAGGAAATGTAGGTCTATGTTAAAATGTCAAGACATTAAAAATAAAATGGTGGTGTACAGTAAGACCTCTAAAATGTAATGCAGAATCCACAGGAAAATATTTCTCTGCTATGAACCTTTCCAACCTCCAGAGCTATTTTGAAGAATTAGGCATGTGCCAGAGTTATAACAATGAAGAATGGGTAAAGATTAGTCAGAACAGACAGGGAGAAGTGAGGGACGGATATTCCAGCTAAAATAATCTGAAGGAGGAAATGAAAGCTGTTAAAGGTAGTTATAAAAGCAAATGTGGGAATGAAAGCTATTGGAGAACATTTAATAGAAACACCTGCACATTTATACAGTTATCCAATCAGCCAATCATGTGGCAGGAGCACAATGCATAAAATCATGTACATACAGATCAAGAGTTTCAGGTAATGTTCACATCACACCTCAGCATGTGGAAAAGTGTGATCTCTGTGACTTTGATCGTGACATGGTTGCTGGTGCCAGACAGGCTGGTTTGAGTATTTCAGAAACTGCTGATCTCCTATGATTTTCACACACAGCTCAGTCTCTAGAGTTTACGCAGAGTGGTGCGGAGAAAAGGAGAACAACCCGACTGGTCTGAGCTGACAGGAAGTCTATAGTAACTCAAATAAGCACTTTTTACAACTGGTGATCAGAAAAGCATCTCAGAACGCACAACACATCAAACCTTTAGCTGGATGGGCTACAACAGCAGACTACATCAGGTTTCACTCCTGTCAGTCAAGAACAACAAACTGAGGTTAACATGGGCACTGATTCACCCAAACTGGACAGTTCTAGACTGGAAAAAGACCGGGTTTAAATGATTCTTTTTCTAATATTCACTTGTCCAGTTTGGTCGGCGAGTCTGTTCGCATTATTCCTGTTCTTGGCTGACAGGAATCGAACCCCATGTGGTCTTCTGCTGTTGTAGCCCATCAACCTCAAGTTTAAATGTTTTGTGCATGCTGAGATGCTTTTCTTCTCACCACGGTTGTAAAGAGTGATTGAGTTACCAATCTAACCATTTTCCTCTGACCTCTCTTATCACCCATAGAACTGTCACTCCCTCAGTGTTTTTTGTTTTTCTGTTTGTTTTTTGCACCATTCTGTGTAAACTCAAAAATCCCAGGAGATCTGTAGCGTATGAAGTACTCAAACCAGCCCATCTAGAACCAACAACCATGCCACGATCAACATCTCGGAGATCACACTTTTCCCCCATTCTGATGTTTGATGTGAATATTAACTGAAGCTGTTGATCTGTATCTGCTTGATTTTGTGCATTGTGCTGCTGCCACATGATTGGCTGCTTAGACAACTGTGTAAATGAGCAGGTGTACATTACCTAATAAAGTGGACAGTGAGGGCATATGATCTTCAGAAATAGAGATGCACAAGTTTGAAGACATTGATTTTCTTTATTAATGACTTGTACGCTATTCAATCATTTTTGTTGCTTGTAAAAATGAAGGCACATCTGACACAAAAGAAATAGTTTGTCTTCATTTTATACTAAAGGTGTACAGAGATTTTGCACTCAGCTCTGTTTGCTTTTAACCTCTTTATTTAATTTTTTTTATTCTTTTTGCAGAGAATGAAGTACTTACTATCAACACACCAGCATTTGCTGAGTCTGTCACAGAGGGGGATGTGAGGTGGGAGAAAGGTGCGAGTTTTTCTTCTGTGTTGACCACAGATCTTGTTGAGCCCCATTTATTGCATCGAGGTGTTAACTCTGTATTAACGTGTGTTTTGTTTCGTCTCGTAGCTGTGGGGGACACCGTCTCAGAAGATGAGGTGGTTTGTGAAATTGAGACTGATAAGGTAAAAGTAAACTAATATTTTTCAGGGATATCCTGACATTTCTCATACCAGACGGTGGTGTTATAAGTGTTTTGCCATGTCTGTATGCAGACGTCAGTGCAGGTGCCCTCTCCGGCTGCAGGAGTGATCGAGGAGCTCCTGGTTCCTGATGGAGGCAAAGTGGAGGGAGGCACTCCTCTATTTAAACTAAGAAAAGGAGGTAAGTTCATGACAGTCTGTTCATTACATTTGGAGCGGTTTCCTGGTCCTCTACAGTGTGTGTGTGTGTGTATTTAAGCAATAGCACACAAACAACAGAACAGTTATATTGACAGTATACAGTTATACAACGGTTCATTAAACAAGAAATTAATATCAAGTATCGGACACAGTATGGCCAAATATTTATTTTTGCTCAGCTAATGAAGATGGGTTCTGAAGAAGCTGCACTCACTATTAACCCGTCAGCTAGCTGTCTATCTTGCTGCTGGTTAGACCTGATGTGATTTGTACATTCCCGTTAAAGGTGTATCCGGTGAAACTGGATTCGCTTCTTCCTCTTCATCTTCCTGTGATGAGCTTTATTTATATTATATATTTTAATTCAGGAGTTATATTAGTGAAAAATATATTGGTCGGCATGTCCACTGATGATGATGTGACTCTGCTCTAGTAATGCTCTCAGTTAACTGACGCTAGAATTGGAATTTTACGTGGCGAGCACGGACAAGCAGCGTGATACACGCAGTGAAATGTCCCAATGCGGCTATACAAAACTTTAAGGACTCTTGGAACGCTGCTCGTCCAATCAGTTTAGTGAATTGGAACGAACTGTGATGTAAATGTGCATTCAAACATAGGACACCTGATTAAAGATATGTATGTATATATATATATATATATATATATATATATATATATATATATATATATATATATGCGCACAAGTAAAGTGAGAAGTATTATTTTAATTGAACCTTCAGTGTGGTTACTAGCACAGTGTCATAAAACTTGGCTTGCCTCCTCCTTCTTGTCACAGTTGATGTATTTACAGAGAGATTGGTACAAACAAAAAATCAAATACTGAAAATACGGTATTCTTTTCCTGGTGAAGGTTGAGCCTTGTTCTGTGGTTTCATGCTCTCCTCAGCCGGCGCTCCCAAGGCAGCCGCTGCCCCCGCTCCAGCAGCCGAGGCCCCAGCAGCTGCGGCTCCTCCGCCTCCTCCGCCTCCACCTCCTACTGCTGCTACGGTGGGGTCCATCCCAACCACCATGCCCCCAGTACCACCCGTGCCAGCACAGCCTGCCACTTCCAAACCAGGTGAGCCAGACACACATCATTCATTCAGCTGCTGGGCTTTATAAGGGAAGTGAATTGCTTACCCTTGGCTTGATTATATCGCTGAATTGTAAGATATGAAACACAGAATGCAGTGTCTTGACACAGTATACATGTTTGTCGTTTTGCTGAAGTTTCAGCCATCAAGCCCACTGCAGCTCCTGCTGCCCCTGCTGCAGGCGCTGGAGCAAAGGGCGTGCGCTCTGAGCACAGGGTAAGTGACTACTGAGGGGGTGGCATTATTTATCAAGCAGTATCACGCTTTTAAAGAGAAGCAAGCCTACAGAGGGTTTTTGTAGACTGGAGTCTAGACATACTGTCCAAAAATGCTTTTTATAAATGAGAGAAACTGTGTGTTTGGGGTGGAAACCGTGTAATAATTCAGATATTTTACATTCTCTTTAAATCTGCAGGTTAAGATGAATCGTATGAGGCTGAGGATTGCTCAGAGGCTTAAAGAAGCTCAGGACACCTGTGCCATGTTGACGACTTTCAATGAGGTGGACATGAGGTCAGATTAGTCACCAATTCCAAATCTGTTTTTTTCTTTCTTTCTTTCTTTCTTTAAAGGGACAGAACATTTATTTATTTATTTATTTATTTATTTATTTATTTATTTGAGAAGAGGCTCTGAGTCATAAACTGAGTTCAGGTCAATAATATTGAGAAAGTGAAGTCTTGTAATGGTGGGGTGAAAGTCCTGTTTGTTGCCTAAACTTGATTAGAACCTCAGCAATGCTAACACAAATGGTTATAGATTGGAATCTGGCCTACAGGAAGAGCTTTTTGCAACCCGATGCCCATTTAAAGCCTGGAATGTAAATATTTGGTACTAATGTCGGTAAAAACAAAGATAAGATTTGGGTAAAACGTGCTTTATTAATTTAGAAGGAAACGTTAATGTCCTCAGACCCTCACTTCAGAAGATGACACTTTGAGGATTTCTCCCCGGCGCAAATGGCGGTGTCAGCTTTCGGCTACACAGGGGTTTCGTACTCGCGCAAATCTAGTTGGTATCGACGGGATGGAGCAAGACTCCGCAGGCCAGGGTTAGTGCAGAGACGAAGAAGCACGGCCGGTCAGGGGCCGAGAGCATCTGCCCAGCTCTCCCCCGAGAGCAGCCCTCAGAGAGCAGACTGCCTGCAATGTTATGGGCTTTTATGACAAGCCAATAAGATTTGAAAGGTTTAGAAAGTGAAGATTTTTATCTTGTCTTCTCTCCTTTCTCGGAGAGAGTGTGTCTTGGGACGGTGCTAATTCTGTTAGCGGAGAAACCCTAGAGCTTAAGCGGAGTTGGAGACAGGAAAACAGACAATTAAAAAGCGCTGGGCAAGTGCACCATTTTTATCATACACGCAAACCATTGTCAATAAAATCCCTGCTGTAGCACTTCAAGGTTGTTGTTGCTGGAAAAGATTTTGTTTTGCAGTCTGCAGCAACTACTAAACCTACGTATTGAAAGAATACTTCCCTGGAATGTTTGTGTAAAAAATGTGCACAAAAACATGCAGCTTTTGAATTGAATGTAAATTGGGTATCACTTTTTGATTAGAGATCTGTTGCTTGTTTTCCCTGCTTATTTTGTTCTCTTTGTCCCTGACTGCAGCAACATCACAGAGATGAGAAAGGTCTACAAAGATGCTTTCCTCAAGAAGCACGGCATCAAACTGGGCTTCATGTCTGCTTTTGTGAAAGCAGCTGCCTATGCTTTGGTAGACCAGCCATCAGTCAACGCAGGTACAGTTGCAATCAAAATTATTCAACCCCCATTGCAAATCAGGTTCATTGTTTTTCAAAATGTACAGACTTTCAGTTGTTTGCAATGAACAAATCAAACCAAAGCAATTGAAATAGTTCTATGCAACGAATGCTTCAAGTGGTTTCCCCAAATTCAACTGAACATGCAACTTATAATGACTTGTCCAGTTTCACAATTATTCAAGCCCCTGAATAGAATACCTCACAACAGCACAAATATGCAAAACAGGCAAGATGAAAACGTCATGCCGTCTGTGAGGAAGCTGAAGCTCGGGCATCATTGGACCTTCCAACAGGACAATGATCCCAAGCATACCTCAAATTCCACCAAGGCTTGGTTGCAGAAGTCCTGGAAGATTCTACAGGGCCGTCACAGTCTTGAACCCTATAGAAAATCTCTGGTGGGATTTGAAGGCGGCGGGTTACAGCACGCAAACGTAAGAATATTATTGAACTGGAGGCCACTGCTCATGAAGAATGGACTAAGATTCTTCACAAATGCTGCCAGAAGCTATGCATCTCGTTTTCAGCAGGTCATAACTGCAAAAGGGTGTTTTACTAAGTACTAAAGATGCTTGCCATGAAGGGGTTGAATAATTTTGAAACTGGGGAAGTCATTATAAGTTGCATTTTCAGTTGAATTTGGGGAAACCACTCAAAGCATTCGTCGTGTTGGAACTATTTCAATTGCTTTTGTTTGATTTGTTCATTGCAAACAGCTGAAAATCTATACATTCTGACAATAAATCTGATTTGCTATGGGGGTTGAATAATTTTATTTAATAATTACAACTGTATGTCCCTCCAGCACCAGCTAGTCATGCTTTTAGTGACACCACCTCACAATTGACTACTAGCAAGTATATGTGGTTATTGAGGTTGTGTTCTCTGCATCTAAGATCACGATTTATAAACTATATTTCCCTCCTGCTTCCTTCAGAACCACAGAAACCTGGCCTACATAGACAAGCCACACTTAATCTAGATTTTATATTTAAGTAGTGAGCCACAACCCAATGCAGTGAAAAAAGGCAGTCAGTCTGTAGCTGTTTTTTTTTTTTTAAATATATATATATTTTATATCTATACATTTAAAAAAAATTATGTAGTAATATCTAATTTGATACATTGTTTATATTTATAACGGTTTCAGACAACTCAAGTGTTTTTATCACTTCAAACTGTAGTGTGTCAACAAAACCCTGCTGGGAAGTCAAAACTGAAATTATGAATACAATTTGTTTTGGAAATATTGGTAAAAGAAGAATATTAGAAACCTATTCAAATCCTGTCACTGTTATATGATTCATTCAGTTTGTCACAGCTAATAAAATTATACTCCAAGTCCAAAATGAAAATGCTTTGTTTTTAGAGATCAAAGTGGACAATGAGCTACTTAAAGACAACCATTTGAACATTTTGACTGATGTTTTTTTCCCCAGTGATTGATGACACAACCAAAGAGATTGTGTACCGAGATTATGTGGACATCAGTGTGGCAGTAGCGACACCAAAGGTGATTTCTGGAGCTGGTCTTTTTCTCCTAATAATTTGGTAACGGATAGCATTAGCATACTCTTACAGCCTGTAATGATGTAAAGTGACAAGTGAATAAGTGCATTTAGTCCAACTGGGTAATGTTACTCCTGTAAATGAGAGTGAACACGATGCATTTCTGCAGCACTGTACTATAACCACTTTAGTACAAATGAAGCCCAGTTAGTCTTGAGACCTGCAGTGACTGACATGCTGGAAGCTGAAGTTTTGCTCTCATGTGGATTGCATTTTAATTTCTCTGAGCCTGGAAGTTTTAGTTTAGTACTCAATGTACAAGTACACACCATATTAAAAATTTGTACATGAGTGTAAAGTTGATTCTGATTCATCTGTATTCTCATCTCATCTTCACAGGGATTAGTGGTGCCAGTAATTAGAGGTGTGGAAGGAATGAACTTTACAGACATTGAAAGAACTATAAATGAGCTGGGAGAAAAGGTAGGAGCCATTATTCTGTCTGAAATTGAACACATTTCATGTTCTGACTAAATATATTAGCCATCATCTTTATACTTTCATACTTCTAGTGCAGTTTGTACTAGGGCTGGGCGATATGACAAAAATATCATATCATATATGATACTTGAGCTAACAAAACATCTGCAAAACACTAGTAAAATAAACAAATAAACCATTAATGCTTACAAAGGTCAAGTTTTTATAAAAATTTGTCAAATCAATGGCATCCATTCAGCACGATTTAACTAAAAAAAACATTAAAAAAAATACATCACCATACCAGCGATATCTCAGAAAAGTGTATCGCTTAATTATTGAACGTGATATCGCTATTATATCGATATATCGCCTAGCCCTACTTTGTACCATTAGACTACACTGGGTGCACTCTTAGCACATGGGCTTCAGAGTAAATAAACTGTTCTCAGACCCTGCTATGCTTTAAATGGAACAACTAACCAAAACCCCGTTTTTAGACAAATTTCTGATATGACCTGTTTTTTAGTAGTTCTATTTAGGGTTAAGCAGATGGTTAAAAGTGGGGAACTCAGACACATACTGTAGTATCTGGAAAAAACAAGTGGTTTTTGGTGGCTTTAAACTTTGCCCTTTAAAGTCCTAGAACGGAGCTTTAGATTTGTCATACTTATTTATTTGTATATTTTGGCTCACAGGCACGTAAGAACGAGCTGGCAGTGGAGGATATGGATGGTGGCACATTCACCATCAGTAATGGTGGAGTTTTCGGCTCACTCTTCGGCACACCCATCATCAACCCACCGCAGTCAGCTATTTTGGGCATGCATGGTATCTTTGACAGGCCAGTGGCTGTTGGTGGCAAGGTTAGTTATAAGTTTGTTGCGTTTCAGTTTGTACTATCCATCAGTAGTCACAGTGGGGGTGCTTTTTGACTTTTCTTTGCCTCACAATGTCTCTTGTCATTCTCAGGTTGAGGTCAGGCCCATGATGTATGTGGCTCTGACGTATGACCATCGTTTGATCGATGGCAGAGAGGCCGTCACCTTCCTACGCAAGATCAAGTCTGTGGTTGAGGACCCCAGGGTGCTCCTCTTGGATATGTGAGATGTCATAAAGCGCACATTAATGGCTGACTTCCTCAGATTCTCACAAAGTGGTTATTTTCCCACAAAACAATCCTTACGACAATATTTTACTGTGGTGGTTAAATAGGGAAAGCATTCTGAATGTTCATTTACTTGACAGTAGTAAGAAGTTAACAGTTAAAATTTGCATGGACTAGACAGAAGAAAGGGTGTACAGGTTGTACAGGTATCTCAGCTGGCATCTTCTTAGCAAGAAGGCTGTCCTGCCATTCATAAGTGCTTTTTTTTGCCATTGTTTAACTTGAAATATGTATGATCATTATAATACATATGCAGTTATATATGTATAAGTTGCTCATAATATGTCTAAATATCGGGTTTCCAACTGGTAAAACAAGCACAGTAGTAGACAGTATCTCATGTTTCACATTGTGTTTGTTTGTAGAGGTAGTAATCAGTTGACCAGCAAACCAGATAAACCGTTTTGTCACATTCACAATTTTTTTTTAAACACACACTCGTGTTTACAGTATGGCCCTTAAATAATGCCTCGGTCAGATCCGTCAAACTCACTGGGAACAGATTCTGCCTATGCTGTGTAAAGAAACAAATATTTAAGGAGGAAAAAGCTTTTAAACAATAAATGGATAAATTGTGGTTTTTCGTCATGTTCTGGTGCTTATTCACGTACTAATCCTTTTTCTTCAACAACAAAATTGTTACAGGTTAATAGCTGGTAAGTTGAAGTGACCATCATGGCTATTGCTATTGTGAATCTGCTACGCTGCTTCTGCTACTTGGATGATCAACTTTAAGCAGACATGCATGTGGTTAAGGTAGATGCATGTGGGTGATGGTTCTGCTTAACACGCGTTAATCTGAAAGGAAAAACCCATAAATTCAAAAACCAGTGTCTCATCTATGACTTCAGTGGCAAGACAGGATGTGGTAGCTGTGCTATTAGTTTAGGCACATGCTGAGAAGGGGGTCTTGTGGTGAAATAAGTGCTTCATCTTCACACTCTGAGATGCACGCGTGGCTGTATATTAGCTCGACTGCGCAGAAGTCTCATCCCAAACTGGACAATCCTTTGCAAAACACATACGGTGATCAAGCAAACACAAGACACGTGGACAGTTTTTTTTTTCTTCTTTTTTTTTCTTTTTAATTCTTATTATTTTTGCTTTGGATAAAAATGTAGTTAGCTCATTTCATGAGCATAAAAATTATTCTTAATGCAGACAGTAATCATTTGAGGCACAAATGTTTGACATGACTGTCCAAAATATCATTAAAATCTGTACTGGCAAAATGGACTGACATTACATCACATGCTTGATAAACAAGGTCAAATGTAATGGTATTGCATATCACTTGTACATCTGTCATACAGAGGTGCAGCAATAATTAAATGCCTGAGATGTAGGTATATGCTTACAATAACCCCATACATGTGCTGTAAGGTCCTGTAATTAGTTCCTTTCATAACCACAGCAATGACTGAAAAAAATGTATCTATTTGTTTTTTAGTGTTTAGCTGATGGTTTGGAGATCCTCATGGTACTTGCGTCACATACCACTGGGGGGCAGTAAAGGCATTTGTTTGAGCTTTGACTTCTCATGAACCACAGGTGTTCGGTGTCGGAATCATATAACACACCCTGTATTCATTAACTGGCCAGTGTGTGCCAAGGAACAGAGTTAAAAAAGGGGTGGTACTTAATGTCACTCACACCTCCACCTCCAGAGCCCAGTCGATATCCAGCGTCATACTGAAGGAGCTGTGTGGAAATAAAATAACATCACTGCCTTATGTGCAAAGCTATACTCGTGTTCACAGGTTACGCGTGTGCTTTAGACGTACCTCTGAGAGCAGCGAGGCGGCTGCCGTGCTCAGGTGATCTGGAATACGTAGCTGTGTGTGTGGATGTACACCTGTAGGATGACACTGCCACAAGGGCTGATATCACAGAAGAGGTTTTATTTTTCTAATCTCTCTCACACACACAAACTGATGGATGGCCATTTAGGACCCATGTTTGTGTACTACAAGAACATTTATTGTGATTTCACTTAAGAATTTGATTGTGACTCAGCTCACATCGAACTTCTATATTTTAGTCTAGTATGATAGTTTAATAAGATCATACTATACAGTGATATAGACTCGGCTTACCATTCCAGTGAGAAGTTCATACAGTAAAGCTCCCAGACTCCACCAGTCACACGCCTCTGTGATTTTGGATACGCCCCCAATCTCTGTTTCCAAATGATTAGATATGTACAGTTTAGGGCTGGGAAATGTGACTGTTAAACCAATGCCATGATTCATTATGTCATAATACACTTCTGAGATATTGCAGGTATTGCAATATTTTCTTATAACATTTTTTGTTTGTTTGTTTAATAACAATTACAACCTCTAATTCAAAGTCACTGGTTTGATGTTAGTGGGATTTTATTTATTTATTTATTTATTTATTTATTTATATTATAAATACAGAATTTTTTCCTGAGTTTCATTCAATCATTCAGTACGCTTTTCATACCAGTCAGGGTCATGATGTACAGCTTACTTGTAAGTACTTTTTATAATAGTAAATGCATGCAGAAAATAGTAAATAAGGACACGCAATAATTGCATAATCATTGTGTAAAAAACTGATATTCGGCATCATATTTATTGAATTCTGGAAGATCAGAATGGTTAGGCATTGCTGCTTTAACTTCATTTTATCTAAACCCATTTAAGGACCAGTTAACTGGTCAGTAAACTAGACTTTTAAATGTATTCTCCTAATGGTTGGTCTAATATGTTCTGCAAAAACGTGTGATATCTATAGATGGACTGAATTATAATTTCTACATTTTATAAATTTGTATTAATTAGGATCAGCCCCAGCACTGGCAGACATGTACATAACAAATATTCCCATATTGAGCCATCCCTAATAATGAAATTTAAAATAACTGATTTTTTTGTTTTTCAGTTATATGAAATTGTTCTTATGTGTCCTCACCTGGGGCACAGTACATTTCCTCCATAGCTTTAGGACTAATTTCCGACTGAACCTCCGTCCACTGTCCAAAGTAAGTCAGACACACATTTCCTATTCAGAATACACTGCATTATTTGTTGCACAAACCAGTGAAATAAGCTTTTTCATTCATGTCAGTATTAAGCAATTAAGACCATGGTAATAATATAAAATAAATCCTTATGCAGATGTTGGTGTTACTGTAGAGTCACACACTCACCATTGCTATTGAGCAGGATGTTCCTGGGGTTGAGATCCTGGCACACGATGCCTTGTTCATGAAGAATCTCTAGAGCCAACAGGATCTGCGCTCCCCACATTCGCACCTTTCCTTCAGGAAGACCCCATCGACCAGACTGTTGCTTCACACTCTGGCTCCTCGTCCTAAACTGAGGCAAGTGACACCAGCCGTCGACTTCTATAAGCTGCTCCTCCTGAGAAGAGTGAGGAGTGAAGAACGTATCTTGTGTTTTATCTGAGCACAGTGGGCTAAGGAGTTCCCAGGTCTCCTCTCCAGCCTCCACAGACTCTCTTTCCACGTCTTTACTTGTATTGTTCACCTGAGCAGCTGTTGTCATGAAGTCCAAGGCGAAAGGTCTCAGTAGTTTGCTTTCCACAGTAGATCGCGTTCCATTGCAGTACTCTGTGCCTGCTTGGGAATTTCCTGAGCTTAAGCTTGCCATACACTGGGAGCTCTCAGTTTTTCCATGAGTAATGTCATCTTGTTTTTGATTCTGTGAGGATAAAGGCAGGGTGTTGGGAACTATACGAACTTTCTGTGGAAGGACGTTGACCGTGCTACACAGAGTTGGCTGTGTGGTGTCAAATAAAGAGCTCAGTGTGATCTGAGGTGCACTACTGATTCCAAGAATGTCTGTATTTGACCTAGTTCCTGTTAAACCCAGTTCCTGAGCTGGTACAGCAGTCCATACTTTATCGAAATCTAAGCTCGAGTCAATCCGCTCAATATGGACGTCATTTCCTAAAAGATCGGTCGTGACACTGAGTGGATCTCGAGTATCCACAATCACACAGGGATGAACAGGAAGTGGAAAACTGTCCTGAGATATAAGACAATCTTGCTGACCACCAGGATTAGCACTGGAAAAAGACTCGGTCCTTATTGCATAAAGGTTAGAGGACTGCTTTTGCTGGAATTCAGCCTTTTCCGACCGGGAATTCTGCAGGCATCCTGTTTCCTCACAGTATGAGTGTGTGCCACAGCTGTCGAGCTGATGCTCAGCCTCATTCCAAAAAGACAGTGTGTCCGTTTCTAAGCCTTCCAAGTTCTCTCTCTCAGGAAATACGGCGGTATTTCCCTGGTGGTGTTCTCCATTCATGTGGTACAGCTGGGTGAGAGCAGGCGAGGTGTAGCTGTTCTTTAGCTGGAACTTGTGCTGGTTAGGGGTGGAGCAGTCTGGATGTTCTCTGGCTACCTCACTTCTGACCCGGTGCAGTTTGGAGAACAGCTTTCCACCTGAACACAGACAAACAATTCATGGTCTCTCATGTTCTTTATAATTTTACAACACATTTGTTATTCATGTGTTTGTTATTTTAGAAATATAAAGTGTGAGAAGTTCCATCTGAACAGCAATTCAATTCACATCTAATGGCTAAAGGTTATATAATGATATTGCTATATTAGCAGTGTGCACTTATTTATCCTTTTAAACTTACAGAACAAAATCCATAAAACTTAACTATTGAGTTAGTTGTTTACAGGTGGATCTCAAAAATTTGTATATCGTGGAAAAGTTCATTTCTTTCCGTAATTTAATTCAAAAAGTGGAACTTTCATATATTCTAGATTCATTACACATAAAGTGAAATATTTCAAGCCTTTTTTTGTTTTAATCCTGATGATTACGGCTTACAGCTCATGGAAATCAAAAATCCACTATCTCAAAATATTAGAATAACGAATTTATAATGCAGAAATGTCGACCTGAGAAGATCTCTAATCAGCTAATTAACTCACACCTGCAACGGTTTTCTGAGCCTTTAATCTGTCCGTTTCAGTACACACAACCACAATCATGTTTTTGTTGATACATGTTTAAGTTAATATATCAAATGTGTGAATATTTGGTTTAATTTTTGAATTTTCTCGTCAACGCCATTGACTAATTGGTGCCATTTTAGTCAGAGTAAAATTAACTAAAATGAATAAATATGACATGAAGCAGTGACAAAATGTCATTAATATTTTTGTCAGAAAACAAAAACAATTTTTTGACATTCCAATTTCAGTGTCTGAATATTTCTTAACAAGGAAAAAATCATTGCTCTTTGAAAGGGTAAACTTGCATTATTATGCTATTATATTATCATTATATTAGTGGCTTAAAATGGTCTTAAAATGACAATAAAATCGTTTAGTGCAATTATTTCTGGGACAATATATCATCCAACAAATGTATTGTTACAGGCCTACATGCCAAATTTAAGACTTTAGATTAAATGTAGGTCGATACTCTCAGTGTATTTCTGAGTTGGCAGTACTTCACCGACTCTGTATAATAAACATCCGGCTCTTTGTATTAAATGTATAATCTGGCTTAGTGCAGCAGTTTTCTCAGCTCACCTTGAACATGTTCTAGATGCAGGAACACAGAGTCCTCACTGACGTAGTACCTCAGTAACTTTACCATGAACGGGACACCCTGAGGGATAATGGTGGAACGCTCTCGGTTCTCCCAGCTGGACTTAGGCAGGCTCTGGAGGACACGAGGAATTATATACGTAATTGGTGTTACTAAAAAAAGCTATGAAAAATTGGCCATCAACTAATATAAAGAACCTAAACCAAAATACATCTGGGAAATATGTATTTCATAAAGCTGTTCATTAAACATAATTAGACCATTCTCAATTCTGATTGGTCAGAAGGTGTTGATTAATTTTCTATAACCGCAACTCTGACAGTAATCCTTACTGCAAGGCAAATCACAGCTGGATATTAATACATCATTTCTATAAGAAGACGTTATGGCAGGGACTTGTATGGCAGATGCTCCACATCAGAGGAAAGTCTTCAGGTTTCTGGGTAACATGGCAAGCCTTTTTTGTCTTTCCTCTAGTGAGGAAACAGCTGTTTATAGCTGCTGTAATGTAAGTGCAAACAGGAACTTACTAGTAAAAGCTTACTACAACAATAAGCATCAATATAAGCATTAAAAACGTATGATGTGTCTTTAATACAAAATTGTTAGCACGGACTTGAATGAATAAATCACTTCAAAATGGTTCTGCTATATGGCAATAATCAAGTTCAGGATGCTAGCCTAGCAGAGTATTTTCCTGTAACGGTACATCCCATCTTGTTTTATTCCTTGCTTGTACAATAAAAGCATTATTTCCAAGCCATGTCTGCTTACTCTGTCTACTTCCGAAACCTTGTTTCTGGTTTTAGAAACATGAGATGGTTTGGAGTAAGATGCACTAAAGCTTTTAACTGGATCAATGACGACTTCATGAGCCGAGACGAGACGAGAGAGTTTTTCCCCTCAGTGTTATCAGTGTTCTGGCCAGACGGCAATTCTGCCTTTATTCTGCAGTTATAGCATCAGGACATGGCAAGATACCTACCTTAATCACAAATGTCTCCTTGCTAATCAGGTTTTGGACAGTCAGAACCTACAAACACAAGCACAAATGAGCATCTGGAGTGCGATACATTGGCACATGATATAATGTAAGAAGCAAGATGGAAACATTGTAGTTAATCATGATACAGTCCAAGTGCTTTTTCCTCCACTGCACCAGTTATGGTTTTATTAAAGTGGAATTTTGTTGTCTAATACAGCGCTAGAAAATGTGATATCCAATCATTCATCTGATACAGGGTCACGGGGAGAATTTCCCAGGGAATTTGAGACATGAGGCTGGGGACAACCTGGACAAAGTGCTAACCAATTGCAGGGCACAACTGCACACACACACACACACACACACACTATGGAAAGTTAGAAATGCCGCGTGTCTTGGAACTGGGGAAGGAAACCGGAGGAAACCCCCGAAGAACATGTAAATCATGCTAACCACTATGCCATCATGACCCCCAGAAAATGAGTTATGTTTAAGCAGAACATTACAGTGGTAACTTCCTTATGAAATGTCTTCATGAGGAATATTTGAAAAAGCCTTGCTTAGCAGTACAAACGTTCCAGCTGTGCCGCATGACGGGTGTCAGCAAAGATCTAACTAACCATGTGCTCCAACCATTTGACTAAGACAAAATGTCTTTTAAAAATTCTGTAAATAATAAAGAAAATTTATACTCAAACTCCGTGATGATGAGTTTATGTATGTGACATTTTCCCCAACAAATGAAAAAACAGACAGAGGTGAAACTTTTTTCCAATATTTGTCCACTCACTTTGGAAGCAAAAATAGAAACTACAGGAAAAAAGAGTTATTAGTGTGAATGTAACAGTGCAGGTTTTGAGATTGAATAAATCTTAATAAAAGAAAGCTTTCATTTTACAGTGCCCTCCACTAATATTGGCACCCTTGGTAAATATAAGCAAAGAAGGCTGTGAAAATTTGTCTTTATTTTTTAACCTTTTGTTTAAAAAAAAAAATCACAAAAATACTCTGCAATTATTTGATATCCATGAGAGTAATCACAACACAGGTTTATCCAAAAAAAAAATATATATGTTTGTTAAATATATGTGTGCAACAATTATTGGCACCCCTATGAATTCATATGAAGAATTACAGAAGTTAATTGTGTCTTGGGGTCAGAAAATCTCCAAAACTACAATCTGAAGTCACCTACATCATCACAAGTTCTTTGGAAGGGTTTCAGGAAAAAAGCCTCTACTCTCATCCAAAAACAAACTCAAGCGTCTTCAGTTTGCCAGACACTACTGGAACTTCAAATGGGATCGGGTTCTATATTCAGATGAAATCAAAATAGAGCTTTTTGGCAATAAACACCAGAGGTGGTTTTGGCGCACACAGAGAGGTAGCCATATGGAAAAGTACCTCATGCCCACGGTTAAATATGGTGGTGGCTCTTTAATGTTTTGGGGCTGTTTTTCTGCCAGAGGACCTGTACATTTTGTTAGGATACATGGCATCATGGACTCTATCAAATATCAACAGATATTAAATGAAAACCTGACTGCCTCTGCCAGAAAGCTTCAAATGGGCCATGGTTGGCTCTTCCAGCAGGACAATGATCCAAAACATACATCAAAATCAACACAAAAATGTTTACTGACCACAAAATCAAGGTCCTGCCATGGCCATCCCAGTCCCCTGACCTGAAACCCATAGAAAACCTGTGGGGTGAACTGAAGAGGAGAGTCCACCAGCGTGGACCTCGAAATGTGAAGGATCTGGAGAGATTCTGTATGGAGGAATGGTCTCAGATCCCTTGCCATGTATTCTCCAACCTCATCAGGTATTATAGGAGAAGACTCAGAGCTGTTATCTTAGCAAAGAGAGGTAGCACAAAGTATTGACTAAAAGGGTGCCAATAATTGTTACATACATATATTTAACAAAGATTTTTTTTTATAAACCTGTGTTGTGTTTGTAATTGTTTGATATCCATGAGAGTAGAGTATTTTTGTGAATTTTTTTAACAAAAGATCAAAAGCAGGGTGCTAATATTACTGGAGGGCACTGTATATATACATATATCCAGACAAAAGAAGAACATATTGAAATCATTCTCATGGCTAGATCGGGAAGCTGTAGCGAGATTGTGATGGACTTTAACAGGAAACATGACAAACACATCACACAGATCATACTGTTGCCAAACTTATTACTTATTAAATTAAAAAAGACTGGAAGTGTTGCGGACCACAAAAAAAAACATCCACTGATGAAGACACAACCGACGTGGTGCTGGCAAACATAGTCCCCAGTATATGGAGACTTTGGGACACCCTGTAATACCAAATATAAGCTTTGCACATATTCTGACCTTTGTACTTTGTGTCTACTCATGACTGGAATTATTAGTAATAATATGATATTATTAATACTCATTTATGCCTCCTATGCTGGTGATGACTCAAGTTAAGTCAGTTTTGATTTAATATTCAGTTGTTAAAATTAGCACTCAAACATTATTGTTTAAAAAAAAAAACCCACAGCCCTGTTTCACACCTGTTTTACTTCTGTTTTCGTCATACAGCCCACACATAACAATATTAGAAAAATAACGTTTCATTGGTTTCAGTTCACACCACAAAATCACCAGGTGTTTAAACAACACACAACATGACAAATGATTTGGTTCTTACCTTATCAATAATCCCCACCACCTTACACATCTCCAGGTCCTCCACGGGTGAGCTCAGATGTCTGATAGACCTGAATCTTAAGCTGCTGTAACCCTGCTGACCAAAATATAGTCTTAAGTGTTTCAGATCTAAAGCCGTTTTATAGCCCATGCATGACCTCAAAGCTACTGAGGGGATTCTGGGGATCACACAACAACCGAGAGCCTAAAGTTGAGTAAAATCAAGCCTACTCACATTCTTGTCCATGTTAAAGTAAAGCAAATACAAAAAGATAAGCCAGGAATGGGGGGGGGGGGGGGCAGTAATAGTAATAGCTCATAAAAACAGGAACATAAGGTCTGTGTTTGGAACAGACAGAGGAAACATGAGCAACAATCATTTGTATAAGTTGGAAAATTCTAGCCAGTTTTCCAGTGAATCAATTAGCTGGGCTAAGATAATCTCACATACCCCTAATTGTGTGGTATCTTTGCTGAAGTTGTACTGTAGATGAGAGTTAAAGATCTCCTCTGCTCTCTTCAGATACTGAGTGGTTTTCCGCTTCACAGCCTCACGTCTTTCTTTATTTGGATCCACTAAACAACAGAGAAAAGTCCGTTTAACCTCCTAAATCCTAAACATGGATACCTGATTTCATACTCAGTGCCTTTAAAATCATTGTGCTGTATTAGTGACAGGCTGCTTGTTTGTTAATTGTTATGCCAAGATTGACCTTCTGATATCTCAGAAGCCTGCAAAATACAAATGAGCACTATGCTAACAAACCATGACAAGATTCTTCAGCCAGGATAGTCAAGACCTCTCACAAGTGCAATGTGTATCTGCACAACCGCAATGGCCCTAATTCATCAGAGTTTTGAAGAACTGAGCACAGATTTGAGCCAATGGATTGATACATGAACAAATATGCATCTGATTCATGAAACACTCCCATGACATCAATTATTTGAGTTCAAATGATGGATCAGTTTTAACTGTGTATGCAAGCTCCCATCCTCAAGTCTCTTATTTACATATCAGATGCATACAACATGCCCCCATGCACCCTCCAATACGTATGAAGACGAAACCTATCCTAATGATGATCTTGCAACGGTGAGCCAGTGAAAGGAATGCATTCTGGAGATTACACTATTTACATGATCTGAGGAAGTCAATCTAGTCAGGAATAATTCATTTCTGTGAAGCTGAGTTAGAGGTGCTTGCTGCAAATAGAAATATTTGGGGGGCTCAAAAAATTATACAATATAATGCATTGAATGAGGGACAGGACGGTTTAATATTTTGTCTTTGAATTCTTTGTTTTTGCTGAAATTAATGGTATCACATAGGCGAATACAGACAGTTAAGGGTGTTTTATTATTGTTATAATAAAATTATTATCATTAAGCTGTTTAAGATCAAAATCAAGTAGAAAATCGAAGCATTTTCAACCTCACCTGTCAGCAGTTATGTGATAACTAATGATCAATTTAGTACTCAGAAAATGTCAGATTTAACTGAAGTAACATTTAATTGAAACTTTATAAATATTTATATTTATAAATATAAATATAGAGTCATTTTGCAGTGATGTATTTCACATAATGTCAGAATTTCACAGTTTTTCTGTGATTGCTGCAGCCAAAAATGTTTGATTTTGCTGCAGCTTTTTTAAAAAAAAATTTGCGTTGCAACTTGTGGAGTTTTTACTTCTTGAATTGGCGAAAATTCAGTTATATGGAATTATTTCACAGTGATGTTTGTTGGTACATGAGACGTTTTAGCTGTACTCATGTTCGACACACGAATCGAAGAGGGCTTTGGCTGAATGCGCGTTTTGATGATGTCACATGACGCGTCTTGGCCCAAATCTGCCGATAATCTGCGGTAATTTTGAAATATTGCAAGCTCCTCCGAATGTCGCGGCGTTCACTTGAAATTGCATTAATATCTTCGATCGCAAAATCATAAAATCCTGGAGGGACTGATTGTTTTCTCTCAGCTATTACAGTTTTTTCACACTTTTGTAACTTTCCTTACATGTTGGCTAATTTATACAAAAGCTGCACCACACTAACCAAAAGATTACAGCAATTTGCTTACTTTCTACTGATATTCTCTATAGTTTCCTTTTCTGTTGTTCCTCAAGGTTCCATCTATATTGTTTTACTTCACCTATAAAACACTGGCATGAAATGTGCTCAGCCAGGTGCCTTCATGTGAACAAGAACAGGAAATGATGGTCAAATATCAACCTAAAAAAAACCCTGTGTAGTATCCCTTGGCCTATTTCGATCACACAGAGGCAAAATACGACTTTAAAAGCATACATAGAGCATATTACCTTGAACTCCATTCAGCAGCAGGTCCACACCATTCTTGTAGTAGCTAAATGCAGCTTCGTAGTCCTCGTTGACTTCCCTGTCCAGGGCCATGCGGATCTGCTTGGCCGCATCCACCAGATAGTCTCTTTTAGCCATGTCTGCCTAGGGTTAACTTTGCTGAAGTCCTGATGGAACTAGAGTCCACAGAAACCATTTATATGCGGTGCAGTTACATGGACGAGCTGCATGTCTGGGTTGTGACCATTCCACCATTTTCATCAGTTTCTCTCACACACCAGGGTTCCACTGACTGCTCCCTCCTTCCTTGTCCCCCTGCTAAATGGAGTCAAATGTGTAAATGACTACTTTTAAAGACATACTATGGATAGAAAAAGAGCTACAGAAAAGAATAGTAAGCTACAAATGTGGATTTATTCACACAACACTTACATTAACAATAGCATTATTCAGATCTAGCTACAAAAATGTCATCATAATCCGTTTTACCACTTTTAATTTCATTTAAACCTACAGTGAGTGAATCATCCATGTGACTGTCTTGCAATAAGTCCAGGGAACTGGACTTTGGCTTGAATCCCGTTCTACTGCTCTGATGAGCAATAAAACGTCAAGTTCCGTCAGCCAGACGTCACCAAAAATGACCAGGATGACTAAACTTCTTCACAAACATACCTTTGCCCTTGAACGCCATCACAAAAAGACATCATGCTGTAGCAGAGCCATCTAATCCGTCTCTCAGCTCAGGTGGTCCATATCTGAGTCATCTGAATAAATAAAAATGGTTAATATTCAACAAAAGTCCAGCATTTGCACATTGCACTGCAGATCACAGAGTGAAAATAAACTCAGCAGTGGCATGAGGAAGGTATTAAATATGACATGACTCATGTCCTCTTAGACGAGTCATCTAAAATGCTTAATGCATTTTCCGTAAATAGTCACAAAGCAAAACAAGACTTGTAGGAGGTATCAACTGTTTTGAAAACCAAACAAACTATTTAAAAGTGCGGTCAGTGAACAGCCATTTTCAGAGCTATGTCAGTTATGTATTGCCTTTTTCTACAGATATTGTAGATATGTAGCTATTAGCTTGTCACAAAGACGTTAGTTATTCAAACTAAATGACTGTACTGGTAATCCCCCCCACCGGAAGTGACATCTAGCTAGGGTGAAGCTTTGAAATATACTCATTAATTTAAAGTCTGAATACACGAATTTAAACCCATAGGAAAATGTAGATTTTTTTTTTTCATAAATTTGGAACAATTTAATTTATAACTTTTATTTTGTTCAATGTGATATTAAGTTGGGAATTTGGTTATAGGCTACAATGTTTGGACATTTTTATTTCAGTAACCCAATTAGCTTATGTATAACAAGCAAAAGTTGCAGAGTTTTCCAGGAGGACACATTATTATGGAATAAAATTCCTTTAAACACAATATTTACCCATTTCATACCTCTTCCCACTTGACAAGTTTTTTTTAAAGAAAGGAGGAAAGTATACGTCTTATCCGGTTACAAAAAAAAGTTCCTGTGGATTATAAAAAAGCGAATAGCGACATATTTTGAATCATAGCACAAGTTGAATCCCAAATGTTTCTCTATAGTATACTGTATATACCCTAGTGCACTAGTACCTAATGTGCAGAAAGCATCGTTTTCCTCCACACCAGAGAGAGACATCTGGAATATAACCCTAGACAAGTTTACACCAGGCTGTTTGTCTGGACATGAAAACTGTCTCGGCACTATTTTAGCCTGTAATAATCAACAGTGTAGCATAAAAAGCACACATTGCAAGGGGATAACTGGAGAGAATAGTGGCAGGTATCAGAGTGTTTAAAGCACTGGGCGGATGGGAAAGGGAGGGACCGCAATGCAGCTTCAAAGACCAATAACACTGCCCAAACACACACTCATCACATCGCATCACATCATCCACACACCAGAATCACACATTAATCAGCGATCACATCATGCTAAAAACACCTCACACTCAAACGGATCACACAATGATTCAGTACAAGAAAACCGACAGTGTTTACATTTCTTCTGTAATCTAAAGCGCCTTTATTCTAAGGCTATATTCATCCCATGTACAGTACTATAGACTACACTTCACATATCCATGGTGTCGAAATTAATGCACAAATGCCAATGAAACGGAGGAAGATGAAGTGAAAATGAGCTGCATTGCGCTTTTACCTAATGCAATCGGTTTCCTTGCCGTGCGCGCGCCACCGCAGAGTCGGGCCCGTGTGTAGCGGAGGCTCGCGCAGACAGCACCGAGAGGAGGAGAGGAAGCGCTCGCGCAAAGCCTCCTATTGGCTGCTAATGATGTCACTAAAGCCTCTTTTATATATTTATTACAGCGCCCCCACCCCAAACTATTGTTCAAACAAAACATACTATACACTTACCGTCCACTTTATTAGGAACACATCTACATGTGCCCAGTCATGCAGTTATACAATTACAGATACAGTTCATGTTCACATCAAATATCAGAACGAGGGGAAAAAATATGAGGGCAGTGACTCGAAATGGCTGCTGGCACTGGAGTAACACAGAATGGTGCGAAAAAAGAAAAAGACAAAGAAAACATCCAGTGAGCAGCAATTCATCAGGCTGAAATGACTTGTTGGTGAGAGAGGTCAGAGGAGAATGGCCAGACTCTTTCGAGCTTAGAGCAAGTCTGTGGTAACTCAAATAACCTCTCTTTACAGCCATGGTGAGCAGAAAATCATCTCAGAATGTATGTGGAACCTTGAGGTGGACTTGGTGATTGGATAATGGAAAGGGATAATGAAGAGGCGAACATGTGTTCCTATTAAAGTGGCCAATAAGTGTAAAATGTCCTTCTGAGAATCACTGCTACAAAATGAATATAGTTGTAAGTATTAAACAATCTAAATATAAGTAGTAAGAAGTATGTACGGTAAGAATGTAAGTAGTTAACAGTCTAAATATATATTTATAAATATATTTATAAACATTAGAGAATAGGTTCGAAGAGGTTTTGTTGAGAACAGATTTATTTTAGGAATATTACACAAATAACTACAAATTTTAAACTCATTATTTAAACGTGTACAGTAGTATTCTGGATATTTATTGAGTTTTTTTTATTATTATTATTATTCCTGATCTTTTTACTGACTGGGAACATTAAGTCCAAGTTGACATTATCCATAGGCTGATTTGTTTTTATTAATTTACGTAAGTTTGGATTTAACCCATTTATTTCAAGTGTCCAGTCAAACAGGCTAACTATAAGAACTCAGTCATATAATATATTTCATAATTGTGGATTGTGATTTCCACCACTGAAAAAAAATTATTATAATAATCATTTTTTTTTTAATCTTGGAGCCCCCTGGCTGTGCTTCATGGACTCTCCTGGACTTTGAGAGCAACTGTCAGTACAGTTAAATGAGAAATGTGTGGCGGCCTGCGAAAACAGATATATTTGGAAATGTTCTACTATATACTATACTGTATTTATCTGAACCACAACTAAAGTTATAAGAAAAACATTTCAAAAACAGATGTCAAAGTATATTATTGGCAGAAAGACTACATTTTGGGCAAAATTAGCCTTTTGATTTTTATTTATTTATTATTATTTTTGGTTGTTTTCAGTTTCAGCTGCAGCAACATCTGATAGTTATTCTATACTTGACCACAAATATGATATTTTTTTGGTTTGTTTCATCATTTCATCATTCGGGATGGATTTTACTATTTGTCTGTTGCCTAACGCTTAATAAGCTCAAAGTTTTTAATTTATCAATCATTTTTAAGCTTTAAGCCTGTGCGATTCCTGAAGGACTAGGATAATGTTTAAACAGACAAGAAAAAAAGATGTTTACTTAACACCTGCATTTGCAGTGACTTGAACAGTGAGACTTGAGGAGATTACATGCACAATGACCGACATCATACAGTATAACTACAGCAATGTAAATAGTACACTTTAGAAATATCAATGTTGATCATGTTATTTTAACACTTATTACAGATAGGCTGTATGCATGGATGTGGGGTGTGACCACAGAAAGTGCACAGGGTGGCAGCTGCGATAGTTGGATTGAGCCTGATATAACTCTGAATAGCGTTACAGATATTTTGAACAATTCAAAATATTAGTATTAGGGATTAGAGGGCAACTATGAAGCCAGCTGCGTCATTATGCCGCCATTCCTTTTGCACCAAAGAAAGAAATCAGATAATCTGCAAAAGCATCCTTGTTCTGTACATAATTGATGGTGCCACCCCTTAAAGTGCATTCTTTGCCATCCCAGTTATAAAATCCTGGAAATGCTGCACCTTATGTGCCTTTGTCTCACATGATAATAAAATAAGAGTGATGTAATTTTGTAGACTGTGAGGGAGGTGCTGGAGCGTATGGGTAATTAGTGTATTTGCAGGGAGCAGCTGGGGAGAGCAGGAGAGGAGGAGAGGTGATGGTGGCTCAGAGGGGCTCAGGGGGATCGGGTTACACAAAATGGAACCTAGTTTGTAAGGGTATTACATCACTTTCCATGATCCACTCTGTCATCAGTGCCTCAGTTTAACACACAGCAAATCAACCATAGCCACTCTATCTCCAAGGAGGCATACACAAAATTTAAAGCATTACTTCAAGAGAAATTGTTAGACCTTCTGAAATGTTTTCATTTTAGTGACCATTTAAAAATATAATGAAATATTACTGTTTGGTAAATGTGTGTGTGTAATATTATGTGTGAAACCTCACACAAGTTAAATATCACACACATAAACATTTGTCTGCTTATTTGCAATCTTATATTCCCTGAAGCATCTGTATGTTTTGGCTTTTTGCAATGTTGGATTGAATTCTCTCTTTGCCTTGAAATATATGAGGCAATAGCCAGTATGTTCTTTATAAATTATTCATTCATTTATTCATCTTCTCTTGGTCAGGGTCGCCGGCATTCATTCACACACCCATTCACACATACACCCGTTTAGCATAACCAAACACAACAACGTAATCAAAGAAAACACCTCTGATTAATGCTTTAATTCATTTTTATTCATTCACAAAACAGAAAACCATATTTGTCTGTATAATTAATCAGGGAATTAAGATCACACCGTCAGACTGTTCAGTATATTTGGCCTGTCAAAGGGTGTCTAGGCACTCTTAAACTTTACATTATATGAGACATAGTAGCCATTGTTGAACATGTAGAGTTTCTGATCTCTAGGGTTATAGTCCAAGTTGACATAGAAATCCTGGAACTTTTCATACTGAATGCTAACATAGCTATCCTGTCTCGTGCGTGTGTTGTAAGTGTAAAAGATCTCTTCTGTTTGGGCATCTATAGATCGTGTAGCGTAAAGAACACCGCATATCATGAAGGCATTCGTGACAGATTGTTTGAAAATGCTGGTTTCCCAAACTTCTGTCAGCGCAAATGCTGCCTCATCTATTTTTCCCAGCACCAGTTTACCCTTCGCTTCCTCTGTAGCATACGTCACCCACAATCCATTCTCATCTGCTGCAAAGTCTAAGTTCTGATTGCCGGAATATTGGTAGGAGAATCTGTTACTGGCCTTTGGCACCACCCTGTATGTTGCAGTCTGACTGGTCATGTTGTATTTCCCCATGCTGAAAGGGTCTTTGAACTGATAATACAGGGTGTTACTACGCACAATGTAGTTATTACCGAGACCTCTCCAGTCACGGCTGGTATAAAGCTCGTGAGTTTTCATTGGCTGTCTCATGATCAATTTGTAGTAGTCTGAATAAACATGAATTCTACTCAGCAGTGTACTAGAGAAAGCAGAGTACCAGTATATATTTTCAGAACCAGGCACAGGGCTAGAGTCTTTGCCCCATCCTCCATATAAGTAGCTTCCACTCAGATCTGCATTCAGCTGGCTAACTACAGGCTTGCTGATTTTCAGAATACCTCCATGCTTGCAGGAACCTGACAAGAGAAATCAATTCAGTGATGTGAATTTACAATGAATAAAAGCAAATCTTGATAGTCTTTTATTTTTAGTATGACTGCCTAACATTCAATAGGTTAATTATGTGGTAAGTACAAGCAAAACCTAGTGCATTCTTTGCATGTTGGATATTAAAAGATATGAAAAAAAATTTTAAAAAGATTTTCATAGTGTTAGCTGGTTTACTGGGTAAATATTCCGTTCTTACAAGTAATACTTGGTGCATACTTAACAATGTGGGAACATAAGTATGTAGAAACTAATGTGAATAAATGGCATTTATTTATCCATACTTGATGCTACAACTTTCAGATAAATGTTTGAATAATTGTATATGATTTTAAGGCAATATTACATTTATGACCTCTACCTACTTTTTAGTCCGAGATGCATGCATTCACAGAAGCTGTTTGGTAGTACCTTTGTTATTTCTAAGAATTAAGCACTTAACTATACCCACTTTAATATTGATTACCATATACTATGCGCCAGGTTTTAATTAAGTAGCGATTCATGTTAAAGAGATACTGTGACAACAAAATCTAACATCTATAATGACACTAATGTAGCATCACATCTTAGACATTTTAGTGTGAACAATACAAGAACATTACCGACTGCTGCATTGGAGAAGTTATCTTGTTCGTCTCTGCATTTCTCCAGCTTCTTCTGAAGTTTGATAAACTCGAGGCGGATCACTTCTAAGTTGCTCTTGTCATAGCTTTCCAGCTGGTCTACAGTCAGGCTCATGTTGAGGATCTTTAAGAAATATGTATAAGATAGTCAAAACTGTCTGCATTCAGCACTAATCCAGGTAATATAAGATTTCCTGTGGATATAAACATGTAGTCAATCATAAACAGTAAGGTAAACGGATGTGTCACTGAGATTCGAATGTATTAACACTTACCTCATTGTAAAGGCTGTCAAAGACTGGTGAGGAGGAGTTAAGGGATGTTTTCAGGTGTGTGACCAGTGATTCGAACTCACGCAGCTCGACCCTCAGGAGGTCAAACTCAAGTTTGATGTACTTGTCAGGCCCACTTCCCAATATATCCACACGAGTGGTCAAGTTACCGAGCTCCGAGAGAAGAATAACCAGCTCGGCTTTTATATAAATCACCTAAGAAGAGGGAAAGAACATTTAGCAGGATAATCACTCTTTTCACCATCATGTTACAAAATCAAGGGATGGATCAGCATGTAGAATGAACTGTACCTTGTTAATATGGACCTCCACTTCAGCAGTCAGCTTATTAGAAGTTATCTGCACAATATCCACACGGTCTGCTGGGAATGTAGTGTCAGGAAGGAATACTTTGCAGATACATTGCCCGAACTCTCCCACAGTGCCTGTTACATTTCCAGAGCCCCACTCCTCCACCGGCTACAAAGAGAAGGAGGGGGATAAGACGACAGAATCTATTTGTTTGATTCTTGATAAAAGGATTGGATCGAAAGAAAATGCCTACCCGCCAACCATATGTTGAGCCAGCCAAAGAGAGGAGCAGAAGAATGTGATGCATCATGTCTTAGGCTTTCTTTGTTGAGTGACTACGGCCTGTCCAAATCATTGGCTTTTAAAGATGAGGTATCCAGTAGACACCCTGAACATCTTTTCTCATTCCCACGGTTATTGCTATTTGATTTTGAAATGACTTTTGAAGACAACTTATGTACACACTCATGTTTGTTTTAGATATTATGAACTAAGGAGGCAATTTGCAAATTATGATTTAGTGGTGTGAAAAGGAAGTTGCTAAATTACATGGAGGTGATGTGAGAAAATATATTGCATGTAGCACCTGATAAAACAACCAAATCTGAGTAATTACCACAGTGTAAGCAGAGTTTTCAGTTACCACTAGTTAGGGTGGTCTTAATTTTACTATGCTTTTGGGAAACTGGGGCTTGACACATACTGCGTGAGAACATTTTCAACATAACCACTCCTGTTCCTGTGTTAATACAGCACATAAAGTACCTTCTCTGACGCAATCTTGGCAAATACTGTACATATGCTTCCTCTCTGATTAAGCTGCTATATAATTCAGGCAATATAATTCAGTACAAAAATACAGGCATCTTCACTTCATTGCTTGATAAATTCTAAGATGCAATAGGCCTATAACAGGTGCATTTCATTGTCTTTCTCAGCTAACTGTCTATTATAGGCCGATTAAGTTGTCTAGAACAATGATGATCGTTGTTGGAAATATCAGATCCGGGCATTTAACTTGGCTTCTGAATATAATTGGTGCACTTAATAATATATTTTATGCCAGTTAATTTTCTTTTTCTTTTTTTAAGAAAACAGTGAGGATACAAGATAGGTGCTTAAAGGAAATATAAAATAAAAATAATTTGTTATATTTAAATGTATAGATTAAACCTCAGATTACACCTCTATAAAGCATGGGTTGTGTTCATTTCTTTATGAGATCTCCTATTAATCTTTATGACATTTTTACATATGGCAAGAGAAATGTCATTCATTCATTCATTCATTATTCAGGACACTAGCCCTATGAGCTTATTCGTTTCCACTAGGCATGTATGTAGTAGTACAAGTATGTAGTAGAACATGAAACATACAAAAACTAAATAAAGAAAGACAACTGAAGTCTAAATTTAAGTAAAATTATATATTTGAACATATATATTGTAATACATGGAAAAGAAATGGACAGTTGTAACTGCTGTATACCTTATAAATAAAACTAATACAAGTTATAGTTATTCACTGAGATCTGATCCAATATAAATGGTGAATCAAATGAATGTCAATTTATGACTAACTGTCTGTGATAAGCCTATACAACCTTATCATACTATAAAATTGTGTTCTAGGCAGGAAAGCTTTAATACTGATCTACAGGGTTTTTTTCAGTTACTATGAAGAGGTGTAACAGGCTGCTTACCAAGATCCAGAGAAAATATCTCATTTATAGAAGAACAGAAGAACATAAAAAATATTAAAAACTAATCAGCAGAATTTTCTGCCACTATACTAATAGCACAAAAATCTTTACCCTGTATGACTAGTGTTTCACAAATACATTATTAAGATCAGACAAGCTAGCTAGTTAGGACTCTTTTTTTTATTGCCTCTGGTTCAATTTAATTCATTATAAAGCTACCCGATTTTGAACATTTTGTCACAACTTAATTCCATTGTGTTCAATCCACCTAAAACTGAAGTTTACTTAATTCATTTTGTTAAAACTACATAACTTTATGTTTACATAACTAACTGGGCAGTCGATCTATAGTTCCCACAAATTGAACTAAACCACAGTCAATTAATTAAAAAAAAAGTTAAGTTGGACCAACTTAAGAAAATTTAGTTTGACAAATGTAATAAAGTTAATTAAAAATGCTAGCATAAATTAATTTGACCTAAACCAACCTTTTAATGAACTAAATTAAATTGTGTGTAAAACCTTTCTTCAGTTAAATTAAGTAAGAGTAATGAATTCACTTTTTGATAGCACTTTTAACAACAGACATTGTTACAAGGCAGCTTTACAGAAATATATAAATTTAGGATATAAATGTATAATTAAATGTGTGAATGTATCCCTAATGATACATTTAAATATATTTACATGTGGCTTGCGATGGTGGCAAGGAAAAACTCCCTGAAATGATATGAGGAAGAAACCTTGAGAGGAACCAGCCTCAAAAGGGAACCCTGGTATGACACCGGATAATGCAATTATAAATAATTCCCTTCTATAACTGTGTACTACAGGGTCAAAAAGTGCAATTGTGTAAACAGGAAAATCATTTCTACGATGGGTTAATTTTTAAATGCATAGCATTGATAGCATAGCACTGAAGCCGACAGTGAATCACACAGAAAATAAAATACTTTCATTGATAAAGTGCAATTGAGAAACTGTACATATTACTCATAATAATTTCATAGAGATCTTCATTTTTTGAGATTTTACCCCTAACAAAGACTTAGACTTTCAGAAGTATGTGAATGTTGGAGTAATATGCATGCATTATAGACTACGGCACTGGAATTAAGCCACAAGGTAAATATGCAAAGATGGGACTCAACTAATATTTTTTTATTTTTTATGTATGATTTTTTCTTTCTATTTTCAAATGATCTCAAAACCCATAAGGGATACATTTTCATGCGGTTTATGCTTATATTAAATATATGTTCTAATAGTATCATTCTGCATTTCTGCATTCTTTATTTTCAATAGATAAAATAATCGTAGAATATGTAACCATGTATTTATAAATTAATTTCATAGAGTAAAAATATGAAAATGGTGCAGGGTAATGAGATTCTCATCACCTGAGAATCATTTTGAGAATAATTTTTACTTTTAACATGTTTGTTAACACACAAATGTATTGACCTCAATGCAGCATTGGCCTTTAGATCACATTGTATCATGAAAAAAATCCAAGAATTTATTAATGAATGGTATTGTGCATTGTGGACTAAAGAGTATAATGACAACATTCATTCAAGAATACTGCTCATAAGATTTTATTAATAGACTGAAATGCAATGCAGGACATTTTAGTGTTGCGCCAAAAAAAAAAGGCAAATATATTTTCAGCTGTATACAAATCAAAGCATTTTTCAAATCAGGAGCTGTGCCTTTTTCTTATTCTGACTGAACCAAACATGATAGCTGACATAATATCCATCATTGTACATGTAAAGTTTCTGGTCGATGGGGTTATAATCAAGGTAAACATACATTTCCTGGAACTTTTCAAAAGGAATGCTAAGATAGCTCTCCTGCCTTGTGTGTGTGTTATAAGTGTAAAAGATCTCCTCTGTCTTAGTATCTACAGATCTGGTAGCATAAAGGACTCCACAAACCATGAAGGTGTTGCCTATCGATGGTTTGTAGATATTCATCTCATAAACTTCCTTTAAAGCAAATGCTGCCTCATCTATCTTACCCAGCATCAGTTTGCCATTCGATTCTTCTGTAGCATACGTCACCCACAATCCATTCTCATCAGCTGCGAAGTCTAGGTTTTGGCTTGATGAATAAAAGTAGGAGAATCTAGTACTGGCCTTTGGCACCACCCTATACTCTGCAGTCTGACTGGTCATGTTGTATTTACCCATGCTGAAAGGTTGTCTGAACTGATAGTACATAGTGTTACCACGCACGATGTAGTTATTACCTAGACCTCTCCAGTCACGACTGGTATAAAGCTCATGGGTTTTCATTGGCTGCCTCATGATTAACCTGTAATAGTCTGCATAAACATTAACTTGGCTAACCAGAGTACTAGAAGAACCTGAGTACCAGTACATATTTTTATAGCCAGGCAATGGGTTTGAATCTTTGCCCCATCCACCATATCTGTGACCTGCATTCAGATGTGCATTCAGGTGGCTAATCATGGGTTTACTGAGTCTCGATATGAAACCATGGTCACAAGAACCTAGAGAGAAAAAGTCAAAAATATAAGCCATTTACAGTGTGTTTCTACAAAGATAACAATTATGTCCATGTGCTGAGCAGGCTTACCGATGTTGGGATTAAAGATCTCATTGTAGCGACTTTCGCATTCTTCCAGTTTCTGCTGAAGCTTGATGTATTCTCTGCGTGTCAACAGTACCAGGTTCTTGTCATAGGTAGTCTCCAGTTGAGTCAGGATAACAATCATGGCAGTGAGCTGCATGATAAACATTAGGGTAGCAATTATATATATATATATATATATATATATATATATATATATATATATATATATGTGTGTGTGTGTGTGTGTGTGTGTGGTGGCCTAGGAAATACCTTAACATAGTAAAATGTTGACATTTTCTACTAGTTCTGAAAACTACATGCTTTCCTGAACTGAAATGTCTTTCTCTTTTGCATATATCTCAACCTCAAAAGTGAAAAGGAAGAAAACGGCATTTAATTGCATTTATCCAACAATTTAATCAAAGTGTGACATTCACTGTGCGAGGGAAATCTCACATACTGTAGCAAGCAAGATTTTATTCAGACTCACTGTTTTTACCACCACGTTTGGATTTTTACCACTGGCTCCTTACCCAACCGGATCTTTGCAGAAATGCGATGCGCAATTAAAACTTTCAAATAAAACCATTTCCATGTAATTTTTTCTTAAAGTTGAGGTGTTAAAATATGTCATAAACAGAAAAAAATAACTATTTTATTTGCCACAATTCAGCTACATCTTACAAATTATATGTGCCATACCAGCACACATACAGTATGTAACGCATGATAATACATCCCGTGTGTTTTACCTCTTTGCGAATGCTGACAAGCACTGTAGAAGAAATCTCAATGGATGCCTGAAGCTCCACAATAAGAGCTTCTATCTGCTTGATCTGAATCTTCACCTCCTGTATCTGGACCTCGGTGTAAGAGTCAGGGTCATTCTCCATGATCCCAGTCAACACTGTGAGGTTCATAATCTTCTCCACATAAATCGTGAGTCTGATCTCAAACATCTCAATCTGCAAAGAATCAAATATTCAAATATAAGAAAGAACCTGCACATGCTGCTTTTTTCTGATTCAGGGTTCTCTTTTATGAGATTCTTCTTATACCTTGCTGATTTCCAGCTCTAACTTGTGACTGATCTGCACTGAGGACTTCTCCAGAAGCTCTAGCTCTCCCATGGGGAATATGGCATCAGGTAGCAAGGCCTCACAGGTGCATGACTGGCTTGGACTCACAGTCTCATTATTCTCAGGCCAGTGATCCAGAGACTTTGTTCAAAAGAAAAAGACAATTACCTTGTAAAATTCCAGGCCACTTTGAAATAACATAAAGAAGAGAAGCAACTAATTAAGTAATTATTATGTTATTAAGCAATGACTTACCCCAAAGGCAAGAGTGGCCCTAAGGAAGAGGAGACAGAAGAGTATGCTGATCATTCTGAATCAGGTAGAGTGCGTCTAGCTCAGAAGTCAAAGCTCTGTGGCTTTTTAAAGATGATTATCATAACACTAATAAATCCTCAGCTGGAGTCTTCTCACAGTCACTTCCCAACAGCTGTAAATCTGCTTGCATCTTGTTCATTGCCGATGTAATAAAGTACATGTTCTGTAAACATCACACTTATCATATGTTTGTGACTAAAGGATACAGGTGTATTTGCATTATACATTTTCCCAAGCTTGCCATAATCTGACATGATCACACACCCGGAGTGGGGGAATTGTCATTTTCATCAGTCATCAGTGAAACACAGTACCAGAACAAAATGACACCTTTGGGGCTATTTATCTTTATGCAAGCAAAAATGCAAAGAGCAACCAAGATATTAAGTATAAGCTACAAACTATAAGTTAAGCTCATTTTTTTAGCGTTGCTCAGAAATTTGTTCTTTCTTTCTTTCTTTCTTTCTTTGCTTGGAAAGTTAAAAAAAAAAAAAGATTTTATTGAAACTTCATACTACATTAGAGAATGGTTACACTCAAGTAATTATTGTTTGTGAAAAATGAGGGGTGGAACTATATGTAAAAGTTATAATATGAAAATCATACACGGTTTTATCTACAGTATATCACAGTTTAAGCTGAAAAACTCTCAACAAAGGATTTCAAATGTATTTCTTCTATATGTATTTATTCTCTACTTTATACTCTACATCTTACTTATCACAAAGAAGCATTTCTCAAAGACTTGTTGAATGGCTAAAGGTTCTAACTATATAAGTTGGGTTGTACACGAATCCATCTCTGAAAGGGAAACCTTCTGTTGTAGAATTCACATAACCGTTAGAGAGACCAACTAAAGAACCCTTTTATGATTTTCATCTCTACAGTTCATCTGCTACTTTCTTTCATTCCTTTATCTTCAGTTACTGCTCCATTCTGGTCAGGGTCAGGGTGGATCCTATCCCAAGAACATCAGGTGTGAGGCGGGAATGCACGCTGGATGGGGTTATTCAGACCTACCTGCAATTTAGTCTAATCCACCTAGTAGCATACTTTTGGTAGGTGGAACTGAACCAAAAGCATGGGGAAGAAACCCATGTGGAGAACATGCCAAGCTCCACACAGACAGTAATACTCAGGACCAAACTTGGGACCCTGGAGCTGTGAGGTGGCAGCACTACCCACAGCACCACCACTCTGCCCCAAGTCTGCTACTGTGTCATAAAAATAAATTCGCATACTAAGTGAAGTTTATTTAATGTCATAATTTATACTTGTACAGTATAATGGTAATTGTTATAATTATATTCATATAACATTGCACATTTTGTGTCAATCATTATTACATATCTGGATTATGAAATACAGCTCTACACGCTAGATTCATTAAAATCACTCTGTATTGGTCTATTCACAGTACTTTGTCCTTTGCACGTAATAGTCATATTACATTCTGTCCTTTGAATGTCTTCTCATCTTTTTTTTTTACTTTTCTTTTTCTTCCCACTGGAAACTTTTACATTGGGTTGTGCAGTGTTTAATGCAGGTCTTGATCTGGTCAGGTTGTTGTCAGTGGGACTAAGTTTGCTGGTTGTTTCACTTGGATTGCTGATAGAGTTCATGCCCTGGGCTGATGCAGGTTTGGTTAGAGAAGGCAGAGAGCTGCGATTGTCCATTAGGTTAGGCTGGGAGAAAGAGCGCATGGCTGGGGAACTCAGGGGCCTGTGGGATGCAACATTCCCTATCATAGGAAGTCGGACATCGCTGCTCATGTTGGTGATGGAATAACGGCTGCTGTTGGAAATGACAATGTGGTGCCAGGAACTAAGGGGGGTGGCTGAGAAGCGCTGAGGGCCGCTGGAGTCTTCTTTAATTTCTCCTGGTGACATGACTATGGAGGTACGTGGAGTTACGGCCTCAACAGCCGACTGAAATGTCTTGAGGATGCGCTCGCTCTTCTGCTTCTCCTTCTTCTGACGGGACTCTACTTTACGCAGCTGTCGCCGGTGGTCCCGCATCATCTGCTTTCTTGTGTCAGCCAAGCCTCTATAGGATGCCAACAAGGAGAGTTAATTAAGGAGGGGACATTCCTTTTCCTGCATTATTATACCACACTATTAAAATGAGGATAAGATAACAAAAAAAATCCCCAATTTTTTGGTAGATTTTAAATTGCAATATTACTAACTAAGACCTTCTAGGCAAATACTAGAGCAAACATAATCAGAAACACATGAAGCCCGAAAAGTAATGGCTTTGATTTGTATTATAAAACTGATTGTCTTAAAGAAATGATTGAACCTATAGTCTACTATGCCTGTTCCTTCCCGGTCTAGTCTTTGGATGAGCTGCTCGAGCTGAAAGCGATCCAGCGGGATGCTAGATTGCTGTAAAAGAAAGTAACACCATATAACTTTTAAAAGAAAAAATAAACAAACAACAACAACAACAACAACAACAACAACAAACACTGATAATGTTAAGTTAAATAAGAAATAAAGGGAAATTTGCAAATGGCCATTCAGAATAGTCTAAAGATTCCAATACTTTATGCTTATATACTTTATACAAAAATGTTATATACTTCATATTTTATATACAGTGGCAAGAAAAAGTATGTGAACCCTTTGGCATTACCTGCATTTATGTATAAATTTGTTTTAAAATCTGGTTTGATCTTCATCTAAGTTACAATAATCAACAAATACAATCTGTTTTAACTAACACAAATTATTGTATTGTTCTTGTATATATTGAATATATCATTCAAATATTCACAGTAAAGGTTGGAAAAAGTATGTGAAACTCTAGGCTAATGACTTCAACAAAAGCTAATTAGAGTTGGAATTTGGCAAACCTGGCATCCAATAAATAAGATGAGATTTGAGGTGTGGGTTAGAGCTACTTTGACTTATAAAAAGCATTCAAACATTTTGAGTTTGCTATTCACAAGAAGCATCTGCAGTAAACCATGCCTCACAAAAAAAGAGCTCTCAGAAGACCTACAATCAGGAACTGTCGCGTTGCATAAAGCTGGAAAGGGTTAAAGAGTTATCTCAAAGAGCTTCGATATTCATCTGTCCACTGTTAGACAAACTGTCTATTAATTGAGACAATTTAGTACTCTAGCTACTCTCCCTGGAATGTAAATAGGTTAAAAAAAAAACCTTAAAAAAAAAAAAAAAGAGTGACAGCTAATTCTTCAAGAAATCATTAAACATCTGTGTTCATGAGTCCAGTATAAAGAAAACATTACAAATAAAGTGACACCATGAAGAAAGCCACTGCTTTCCAAAAAAAAACAACAACCCAAAAACACATTTCTGCATGGCTGAAGTTTGCCAAAGACCTACTTGCCACTCTGTAATGCTACTGGAAAAATATTTTGTTGAATGATGAAACTAAAGTTGAGTTGTTTGGGAAGAACACGCAGCACTACGTATGGCATAAAAAGTACATACCAACCTCATACCAACATGAAAACATCATCCCAACAGTTAAGTATGGTGGAGGGACCGTCATGATTTGGGGATGTTTTGCTGATTCAGCAATGAATTCCCAAGTTTTCAAGATATCCTACAGGAAAATATCAGGGTGGCTGTGTGGCAGCTAAAGTTCAGTAGAACTTGAGTGATGCAGCAGGACAATGAGCCTAAACATCAAAGTAAATCCACTACAGAAAGACTTTAAAAAAAGGAAAATCTGCCTTTTGGAGAGGACCAGTCAGAGCCCAGACCTTAACCCCATAGAGATGCTGTGGAATGACCTCAAGAGAGCTGTTCACTCCAGACATCCTAAGAATATGGCTGGGTTGAAGCAGTTCTATAAGGAAGAGTGGTCCAAAATTCCTTCTGAACATTTTGCAGGTCTACAGTAGCTACCAGAAATGCATGGTTGAGGTAATTGCCACCAAAGGAGGACTTTGATGAAGACGAGATCACATTTTATGACCAATGAATGCAGAAAACCAACTAATTCCAAAGGATTCACATACTTTCTCTTGCCACTGTACTTATTTTATGAACACTAAACTGAATTTGTACAGCCTGAAGGGCTTTGTTTTTTAAATGGATTTTTAGATGGATTAATGGATGGATGGACGGATGGATGGATAAAAATCACTGCATCTTGAGCAACAGTGAGTATGATGCAGAAGACCGAGACACAGCAAATGCATCAGCAAATTTTAATGATGAGGATATTTTCTCATGCCTGCACAGCCTTTCTGAATTCTGAGACAGGAACGTGCATCGTCCCATCTTTATCAATGTGGCGGAAGAAATCCCACAGCCGAAGTTTGCGCTGATCAAGATAATCCTGTAACATAACACACAGCAAATGACATGGTTAGAAATTGAACACAGCTACTATGATGTAAATTTGATATTACCAGTAAACATTACATTTCTAGTAGATTTGACTATAATGTTTATCGTTTTCATAACTTCACCATTGTGTTCTAAGTAAACACTCCTTGTGTACCTGAATGACCTTCATAGGGTCACGCCTCTTTGGAGGCTTTTTGGTAATAAATCCTCCAACACCACCATAGTACACCTCTAAAGCAGGGTGTTCTTGACATGTCAACTCCAGCAGCTGTATAAAGATTTCATTCACCAGCACATTCTAGCACACAAACAGTGCCATAAAGAGGTGGTTTAGTGCAATTTTTTATGAGTACAGCAAACAGGACAAATGCATATTTAAAGTAATAACCTTTTACAATGCTAAAGTTTAAATAAATGAGAAATATAATATCTGTCACTGTACCGTATCATAAATGAGACTCACACATATGTTGATCTCCTCAAGGGCTGTTTTCAGAGAGTTCTTTATGACGCTGATCAAGGCCAAAGCACCTTCAACTGTCAGAGCATTATAAGCCAGCTGCAAGAAGGCACAGCATTTATTCATTTCTGTGAACACACCGCATATGTCAAGCCATTAAAAAGAACAAATACATTGGCATCTATGATTCAGGCCAATTTCAAGATAACATAATAGAATATGCTCATAATAACTGAATATAGTCCACAATGTCTAAGATAATCAAACACAGAAATACTTTCTGTTCCAAGAACAAAATACAGTACAAAGAAGTGGATGCTCATTTGGTAAACATCTGCATTTATCGATGTACAAATCAGCATAAAACATCTCTGCTTACTTTAACTTTTCTCTAATTTTACATTTATTTCATTTGACATTTTATGTGCAATTGTGGTAGTTATTTAATTTGTAATACATATTGAATTAATTTTAATGTTTTGTACCTGAAATACACATTCTTGTGATTAGTTTTATTTTAATTACTTATTTATTTTATGGTTACTTTATTAATAGATTATATTATTTTAGAATGATATATTTTTATATTTCCAATTATACTTTTATTTTGTTTTTCTACTGTGTTTTTATTCCTGTTTTCTTTGTAACAAACTTTGAGCTGCATTTTAATTTATGAAAGGGCCTATATAAAATATGATGATGATGATGATGATGATGATGATGAAAACTAAGCTGTTTCACACCCACCTTCAGTGTTCTGAGTGTGTCATTGGCCTCAAGGCCTCTGCAGAGCATTCCTACTCCTTCATCACTGATGCGGTTGTTACTGAGGTCCAGGTACACTAAAGTGTTGTTGAATTTCAGAGCTTCACCCAAAGCTAGAGCTCCTTCATTGCCAAAGCCATTCCAGGAGATGTCTAAGTGTTTCAGAGTCACGTTGACCTGATGGACAGGAGAGAATGAAAATTCAGGCTTTAAAAATTTTTTTTTTTTTTTTTTTACTTATACCCCTTTTATGTTTTTTTTTCGTAGAGCATGAAAACATCTCAAGCAGCCAATGTGTCTTAGAGTAGTAAGTCTAGAAGACTGAGAGCGAAGACTTCTGAGGCTACTGACGAAGCTCTTTAGATAAAAACCCAGAGTATTTAACCACTGTAACATGATCTTAATAATACATTATATTATGTTATTTCATTATAAAAATGATTCCATTATATATTATATAGTATAGTTTCTTTTTCCAAATTACATGTATTGTTATATAGTTTCTCATACTTTAAGTCCAGCGCAGAAAGCCACAGCACCCTTCATTCGTAGGTAATTCCAACTCAGATTAAGGATCTCCACGCCCTCGTTATTAGCTGTATCAGTATAAAAAATGATTGTTTTAATTACATATAAAATATGCTAAATATACACCTCACACTTTTCCCAAATAGTATCTACCTAGCATTTGGCCGAGGTATTCACCCGCTCTTCCGCAGAACTTATTGTGACTCAGGTCTAACTCTTTTACTCTGTAGTTGGTCTAAAAAGAGAGTTCAAAATTAGAGCTTTTGAAAATCACACGTATAATGTTTTTGCTTACCTGTATATCAGCAGATGATGTTTTAACGTACTGTAAAGGCTTCTGCAAACCATTTGGCATCATCCTCTGAGAATTCATTTCCTAGAAAGAAAAGAGAAGAAATATCTGTTTCTGGGATGGGCTCATATTTTTTCTCAAATTTTCTTGGATGTATTAAAATTGTTAATTCTTAAATGCATAACAGGGCGATACCACGCTTAATATGTACAAATATGTATCTAAAGTAAAGGCGAAAGACATTTTAAAGGCATATAATGTGTCTTTCACAACAAATTACAGTATATTTGAGATGTTATTAAAATCTACAGCACTTAGAAAACAACATTCTTGCCCAATACAGCCCACTATAATTACACTATAACATAAAATATAATCATTAAAATATTTTTTAAAAACTTCTTTTTGCATAAATGTGTGAATCCATTCAAAATCTCTTGCTTGAAAAATCCTTTTCCATAAGTGATCCATTATGGGTTCGTTTAGTGTCTCACTACTTTCACACAACTGTGTCACCCGGACACCTTCACACATATGAAATATAATTGTGGATAATTCCACAAGTCACGTGCTCATGTTCATGTTCATGCTTATGTTCATGTTGCAACAGGCTAAAAGTTGAGAAGAAGAAAAGTAAGTTCTCTGATTCTTTTGCTTTATTTTCGATAATATTATGATATTGATTGAGGGCTCACTCTGAAAGTACAACACTGTTACTCAAAGTATAGACTGCAAGTAAATTATTAATGTTTAACATTCACAAAACAATTTGCACTATAGTGAAGGAAATTTTTTTTTTTGCACATTGTATAGTCTCTAAATACACTTTACAACTCTGTATATCTGCTTTCTACATATTCTATTCTATTGTATTCTATTTATTATTATTCCCTACAGTTTATTATATTTTGTTATGTCTGCTGTATTTTATTATTTTTACTACATTCTATTTTAATCATGTGTGTATATCTGTAGTTGTTGTTGGTCTCTTCGTTGTTGCACTGCGGGACGAGTAACTAAGAAAAAAACACTTCACTACATTACATCACATGTATGTAATATGTATGTGACAAATAAAGTTACATGACTTACTTGAGTTTTAAGTAAATCATTAGCATGTTCTTAATGTCCTCACACCATTAGCATGCTCAAACCCCGTTACCCATTTACTCAAAGCAGCAATTATCAGCAAAGAAACCTTGTACAAATAAATAAATAAATAAATTTGTCACCTGACATGGGTTTACATATTTTTAATGCATGTTTTTCTTAAATTTAATATTGAAAAATTATTACTGTTATTTGTTAAAATTTGGGCACACCAAATGCACACCAATCATGGAATTACTGAATAACAGTTTTAGAGAGTACCAGAAAGTCGGATTGATTTGATGGACACGTTATCCAGCAGCATCTTTGTGATATGTTCAGCTCCCGCGGATTGAAGGTGATTGTCAGAGAGATTCTACAGGACGGAGTGAGGATCAATAGACCTGCAGACTCTGCTGGCCTCTAGTGCACAAGTACAAATCTTGCACTCATTTAGTATTAGGACACATTATGTGTCATATTATTTCACCTTAATTATTATGAATATTAATAATAACAACAATAAATATTTAAGTATTACTGTATGCACCTGAATTATTATGAATATTAATAAAAACAATATTAAAATATAGAAGTATTATAAACATCTTAAGGAATATGCTTCTTAGAAATAACAGTAATACTGTAACCATGACAAAGTTACCAAATTTTGAATAGTGTAATTGGCCTTCAGCATCTGCACAAGATATCTTGCTCCCTCAGCCAGCAGGAAATTGTCAGCCAGTTCTAGTGTTGCAGTGTGTGTGTCGGTCTGTGCAGAATACAGAGATAACTTTAGTAAATATGAATGTGTTAAGCGCACTAGCATTCCATCATTTTCATTTAGAAGGCTCATGCACGCAGAATATGAGATTGCCTTAGTGCTTAACACTCATTAACCCTGGAGTCAAGTAATCATCTTCTTTACCACAAGAGCAATGGCCAGAGCCTTTCCCCCTAAAGGACCGAGGCCGTGTTGGTTCAGGTTGATGGTGGCACAGCCGAGGTTTCTCAGAAAGTAGCTGACGGGAATGACACCCACCAGTTTACACGCCTGCAGGTACACCTCAGCCGTGGACATGTCTTTCGCAATGCTCTTTTGCTCTATCATAAAGTGACAGGTGTCTCATCAGCCCATGAATATGTTTCGATTTTTTTTTTAAATAAATGGAATAGTTAAGCTCACTTACCTTCAGCTTCAGTGTCTGTATCCCACTCATCCTCCTCTTCAGCCTCATAAGTGCTGGCTCTCTCGGTCAGGCTAAGACAATCCAGTGACAAGATGGACTCCTCCATATTGCAATCCTCCAACAACTGGATTTGGCTCAAATTTGCTAAATACTCAAATACTAATTCCTCCTAAACTTGATATGTGTTTTCTCACAGCACAGTACTCCATCTGATGATGTGTTTACTAGGTTTACTTAAGGATAAGTTCAGACCCTGTCTTAGCAACAGGAATACATGTGATACCCGTGCTGCTTGTGGAATACCTTTCAGTGCTAGGCCTATTAGCCCATGCAGTCATGAAATATTCATCGTCTAAGCACGATGCAATCAATCAGGAGATATATAGAGATGCAGTATCTCACAACAAATTCAATCCACGAGTCTGTATTAAATCCAACTATAAAATGTTTTCATTTTATAGTATATAAACTATAAAATTAAACAATATAATCAAATTAGCAAACTATATCTAAACTATAAAATCAAATTCACAAATTCTATTCAGATACAGATCTCCAGTTAACGGCAGCCGTGTAGTCAGAAACTTTCACTGATTAACACAAATTGAGTGATTAACACATGCTGCACATAATAAAATGTTGATGATGTATAATATTTGACTGTGCACATGAAATAAAGTGGTGCATCGATGCTACAGCTGATACACTCGAAACATCACCACACACATCGATGTCAGTGTCATTGTGATGCTGAGAATGATCCACCATTATATAATACCTGAGGGGTGTTGAAATTGGACCAAATTGCTTTTGCATGTTAGATTTTTCTGACATACTGGTCAATGAATTATAGCTAAAAGGTAGGTGTTGAAAAGGCAATAAATTTTTTTTTTTTTTTTTTTTAAAGTTCTTAAAAAGCAACTGGTATTAAAATATAAAAATACAAGTGGCAAGGCAATGAAATGAGACAAGAGTATAATGAGGGTAGATTTAACCCTAAGAAATTAGGGTTCTCATTTCTGGGCGGAGAACTGTCTCTCACTGAAGGTTTTTCGCAGCATTCTGTGTAAACTCACTTCTGTGGTGACTGTTGTAAGGCGAGGCAGGCAATAAGAAGATGCAGGCTAAATTTTTTGACTTATTCTTAAAATATTTCTACAAGAAGCTATACAAGACCATGCTGGGAAGAGTCATTTTTTATATTTCATTATTTAAGGCCCACCTGCTCCTGACAAAGTTCCTCCCACAGTTATTTTTATTGTCCTATAAATGGTATATAAAATGATATTGATTTGTGCTGTGTGAAAAGTGCTTTGTGTTGCACATCACTATCCAGTCCCATTCAGCTGGTTTGGAAACAGTTCAGCATTGCATGCCAGCTCATAGACACCAATCCATAAACTACTGTGGCTGGAGAACATGGCAGAAAAATCTCCCAGATGCTTCAAGGAGCTTCTGCAACATGCGGTGTGCTCTCAGTTTCAGAATAAACCATTTTGGGTGTGTTATAAGAATAGGTATTTCCTTAAATTGTGTTTGAGTGATTGATTGGTTGATTGGTTGATTGGTAGAAAGGTAGGTAGGTAGGCAGGTGGGTGCACCTTACTGATCCCTGAAGAAGAAGTTTGGAAATATGATACACAGATTTATTTATTTATTATTAATATTAATTGCACTGATTTATTTACTTTCCTCGTCTACAGTGTAGGCTAAAAAGCACCAAAGTTTGTTTGTTTGTTTTGCATTGTTTATTGCAAATAGGTGTCACAAAAGTGAATCATTTCCCTAAGCTCCCTGCTGGAAAAGAAATAGAAACCTTCATAAACTTTGTAATAGTTTTAATGGTTATAATGGGAAATGTATTGGTTTGAATGGAAACTGTAATGCGTCTCTACTAGTAATTTGTTGCTTTCTATTTTTAGCATATGTCACGTCTAGTGGATAACATTAAGGACCAATAATGGTAATGGTTTTAATGGTTAGCTGATGGTTTCTAATGGTATTTGTAGTGGAAACCATTAGAACTGTAATGGTTACTATTGGGTTTTTTTTTCCTCTCTCTCTCTCAGCACAGTTATCACCATTTAATGTGATCCAAGTGTTCCAGCATTTAACAAGTGTCTGGATACCTGTAGAAAATTGTATTTTATTGAATCAATTCTCATTTATGAATAAATTCATTTGAATCACCTTCTTAATCTGCAGACTGTGTATAGGTGCAGTTTGATGCTTTCTTGGCTACACAAATAAAACAGTCTAAAAACATGCCCTGAAACAGTTTTTGCTTTGGCTATTGAAGTACATGATTTATTTCTATATGCACGACATATTTAGAAACTAGATTAATCAACGTCTGGACATTAACAAGGAGGCGGAGCTTCCTCGATGGACAGGCAAAATGATTGATAAGCAAGCAGACACGCCTCTTTATTCTAAATTGTTGGATGTTGTTGTTGAACTTCTAGTGACAGATCCTGGAGTGACACACAGCACACATTTAACATCTGCAGTTTGTATGGAAATTCCTCAGCAGTTACAACAACATAAAGTCTTTTTACTGAGCCACTACACCTTTAATGTTTTAGACGCTGTTACCCATGATTCCATGCGTTGTTTACAGCTGTCTAATGGTCTATTCGGAGTGACAGTGTGCTGGTGTGTGCTGTTATTCGCAGTCCCATGAGACACACACGCTAAACAGTCAGGACAGCGACATGAATAAAGTTTTTTTTTTCTTTCCGGAAACGCTTATATAATTAATAGTTAAGCCATGATAGTGAGCCTTATGTATTATGGGCTGTACCCGCTAACCCAGCTCTTCATTAGGCTCTCAGGTAAGCTCGGAGCTCGGCTACATGTGTCTTTCACTCATTCACTAACACTGCTAACTTGCACATAACTCACACAGTGTGTCATTTATTAAATTCGTATGGAAATAAATGACTTCGAATGATATCGCAGTTTTACTGGTGTTTTCCACAAGCTTCGTTTGTTAAGAAAACTAGTGGTGAGCTAAAAGCTAGCTACATGTCCAAACACGGCACTCTGTAGGGTTGTGTACCGAATGGCGTCCTATTTCCTGTGCGAGTGCACTTGGTATTGTATTAAAATAATGAATTGTACACACTCTTCAGTTCACTACATGGACACTAGGGGTATCATTTGTGATTCGGCCAAGATGTGGGTAACGTGGGGTTTCTTCCCCCGAGCAATAGTTAAATGAACTTAATATAAATCGCCTTTGTTCTCCTTCTGCAGTGTTTTATATAAACTAGCTGCCTATGGCCATGTTCAGGGTTGTGTTTTTAATAAATATGCCGTGTTTTAAGTCAACAGTGCTATGTAAAAGAACGAAACAGCGTGTAAATAACACTGAAATGACACCTAGTAGACATTCAACCACATCCTAATAGGCTTTATTTTTGTAATATTACTCAGAACACAATGAAGTCTAACTGGTTGAAAGTATATATTAATACAAGAGGGTGTGTTTAAAAAAGATAATTAAATATATCTATCTACATACATCTATCTATATACATAACTTTATGTTTAAGGAAATAAGCCTTCTAACAATATATGATGCAACAGCAGAGATTTAAAAACAATTAACAATTTACTTTAACAGTTAAAAAAAAAGGCAGAAAATTCTACTTTTTTAAAGAGTTGGAATAAAAATTATTTCTACTGTGATTTACAATTTTTTTTATGAAAGTTGATGGGGCAATATATATAAATTATTATTGTTTAAAAATCTGTTATATCTGAAGCAAAGAAAGGAAAATATTCTTTATAGAAATAGACTTATTTGTAGTTGTCTCTTTTCTACAGAGTCTTGGTGGAAACATCAGCCGGTGATCATTAATGGCAAAGCAGCTTGTGATGGTGGTGCACGCTCTTGCAGAAAGCTTAATGAGCAGCAGACTGCTTTGTTGGATCAGTGGTGCAACGCTGGAACGGCTTCACAAATCCCTACACATTCACCGCAAGAAAGGAGGGAAGCTGAGGGACCGGTGGAGAGCAGATCTCTTCATGAGATCGGGGAGGTGGTAGTGGAGCAGAAGAGTGAGATGGAGGAGAACACAGAGAAGACTTATTGGCAGTGGGCCAAAATCCAGACTGCTGCTGATGAGAGCAAATGGAAGTCTAGTTCTGAGGAGGAAAGACAGAGATTTCAAGGGATGGTGACAGAGACTGGAGGTGTCTGTCCATTCATGCCAACAGGTGGCTTCTCATATCACTTGGGTTCTTATCAAGCAGCACCATCCAGCACACTGACACATGCAGGCTCTGATAACCATGACCTTCTCAAAAGCCTACAAGAATCCCAAGCTTGCACTAACAGAAACGAGTCCATTGAACCAACAGCAGATGGTGCTGAAGAGAGTGAGAATGATGGTTCTAAAGTACTAGTAAATATGACTTCTGGTCTGTTTACCAGTGGGAACGTGTATGGCGATGACTTGGGCACCAGACGAAGTGAAGACCAGGTCAGTAATGGCAGTTTTACGTATGACCTAAGTGCTCTGCTGGCGGACAACCATGCACAGTCCTTTAATAATCACACATGGCTACAACCTCTGCCAACTGGTTGGGATTTTCCAGTGGGGCTTGGACTGTCTGAGGTAGTCCATCATCCCTTACAGTTCTCCGACACAAGCTACTACAATGGGTTTCAGGAAAATACCAATTTTGAAGGTACTTTTTCATAAATAGTACACTTTATTATTTTTTGCTAATCATTTGTGCACCAAAATGACTTAATTTCAGTGTTCTGTTTTGATTTGTGACATTTTTACTCAAATGTCAAATTCAGTTCTTGACTTATTCAGTGTTGCAGGCCAGTATGGACCCTGATTTTGGATTAGTATGTTTTGGCATTGGTAGCATTTGTCCTTTAAATGCAGGTTACGTTGCGAACCAGTACGTACTTACCAACGATCTGGGTACGTTTCTAGCATGAATAACATTGTATTTTCCTTCCTAGTGATGTGGAGGGTGTGGGAGGACCTCAGTCAAACTTCCAGTCCCTGTATACCTTCCCACACAGCCTGTATAGATCCTGAGACTAAGTTTGACTTCACCATTATGTCCTACAACATCCTGGCCCAGGATCTGCTAGAGGCTAACTCAGAGCTGTATGCACACTGCTCAGAGCACGTGCTAACATGGGAGAACCGTTTACAGAACATTCTCAAAGAGCTGCTGACCTGGGAACCTGATGTGAGATAAAGCTCAATACTAATGCTTTTAAAATAGGAGTGAATTATTTCTAAAGTAGTTCTGTAGAGATCTCAATGAAGGTTGAAGAAAAGGTGTATAAAATAAAATAAATGTGAATCAGTCATGCCACAGAAACTAGACATCCTATTTCAATGTATATTTGTTTAGGGTTTAAAAAAAAAAAAAAAAATCTGGTTCTGTATATTGTTCCACTCACAGATTATCTGTCTTCAAGAGGTGCAAGAGAATCACTTCCAAGAGCGGATTTATCCAGCCTTGATCGAGATGGGTGAGAATATTTTATAATGCTACAACGTGGCACTGAAATGGACTTCATTTAGCTTATATTTCATGAATCTATGCAGAATAGCCAATTATATTGAATCACTCACTATCACGAAGACAAATGAGCTATCAACACAATCTGGGACAAATTTCTGGAAAAGTTGGTTCTAAAAAAATATTCCAGACTTTGAACACACCAGAGGACACTATTAAATCCATTATTAAGAATTAGAAAAAATATGGCACAACCGTGCCCCTATGTAGAGAAGACTATCCACAAAAGGTCAGTGACCTGGTAAAAATGGGGATTAGCCAGAGAAGCATTGTGATCTGTTTTGTGTAGATTCATGATGACATACAAGGTGTCAGGACTATAAAATGTGGAAAAGTTCAAGGTGTATATGTAGTGACCCATAAACATTCACGTCTCTTGATGAACAGAACGTGTGACTTTGGCGTATAGTGTTTTGGAAACCAAGTCTTTGTAAGTGATTGTCATCATGATCATCACTAAGTCTCGCTCTCTTTCCTCCCCAGGATATGACTGCGTGTACAAACGCCGCACAGGCACTAAAACAGACGGTTGTGCGGTTTGTTACAACACTAAGTGCTTTACAACACTCTCTGTGCGCCTGCTAGAGTTCCACCGTCACGACTCCGAACTGTTGGACCGGGACAACGTGGGCATCGTTCTGCTCCTCCAGCCAACCACGGCACATGGTGAAGGCATTAGGTTCCGGCCCATCTGTGTGGCCAATACACACCTGCTGTTCAACCCCAGGAGGGGAGATGTGAAACTGGCCCAGTTGGCCATAGTGCTGGCAGAGATTGACAGCGTGGTCAGGCAGTGTAAGGTCAAAGGGCATGAGTGCGAGATCATTCTGTGTGGGGACTTCAACTCCTTACCCAACATGCCACTGTATCAGCTGATCGTCACAGGCCAGCTCTACTACCACGGACTACCAAACTGGATGGTACGTCTCAGTCCTCACACTTCTTATAGTTCTTTCTTATAGTTCTTGCTGACATTATGACCACATCCCGCACTGACATTCTCAGACACCTGAAGAACAGTTGCTCCTTGATATGTCCTTACATATCACACTAATTCACATGCATCATGGTAATTGAATGTACTTTGACTTGTATTTAAACAAAAAACGTATAAAGACAAGGTATTTGACGCTTTACCTAATCAGCTGCATAGTTTTTGAAGTTAAACATTTATTTTGATACTGATGCATGCAACACGTTCTGAAAAAGTTGGGACAGTGGCAATTTAGGACTAATAGCGATGTGATAAGTTGAAATTAGAAGGTGATGTGAAACAGGTGAAGCAATCGTCTAATCATGGTATATAAGGAGCCTCCAAAAAAGGCCTAGTCCTTCAAGAGCAAGCATGGGTCGAGGCTCGCCAATCTGCCGAAAGATGCGTCAGCGAATAATCCAACACTTTGAGAACAACATTCCCCAAAGACAAATCGGTAGGATTCTGGGCGTTTCACCTTCTACAGTGCACAATATAATGAAACGATTCAAGGAATCCAGTTAAATCTCTGTATGTAAAGGGCAAAGCCGAAAACCACTTCTGAATGCGTGTGATCTCTGATCCCTTAGACATCACTGTCTTAAAAACCGTCATGAATCTGTAATGGAGATCCTGACATCCTGGCTCGGGAATACTTTGGTAAACCTTGGGCAATAAACACCATTTGCCGCTGCATCTACAGATGCAAGTTAAGGCTTCACTATGCAAAGCAGAAGCCATACATCAACACTGTTCGGAAGCACTGCCAACTTCTCTGGGCTCTGCCTCATCTGAGATGGACAGTAGCACAGTGGAATCGTGTTTTGTGGTCCGACGAGTCGACATTTCAAATAGTTTTTGGACAAAACACCCATAGTGTTCTCCAGGCCAAAGAGGAAAAGGACCATCCTTTTATGTTATCAGCATCAGGTCCAAAAGCCAGCGTCTGTCATGGTCTGGGGGTGTGTCAGTGAGTGTGTTAGAGAGTGCAGATGCTAGCATGGCCTGCCTGCAGTCCTGACCTGTCTCCAATTGAGAATGTGTGGCGCGTTATGAAGCGCAAAATAAGGCAACAAAGGCCCTGTACAGTTGCGCAGCTGAAGAAATGCATAATGGATGAATGGGGGAAAATTCCGCTTGTTAAACTTAACCAACTGGTGTCTTCAGTTTCCAAACACTTAAAAGTGTTATTAAAAGAAAAGCTGAAGTTACACAGGGGTAAACAGTCAACTGTCCTAACTTTTTTGGAGTGTACTGCAGTCATCAGATTTAAAAAATGTGTTTCAAAAATAAATTAAATTCACAAAATAAAACATCAAATAATGTGTTTTCAATATAGTACAGGGTGAATTAAATTTTCAAATGACTCCTTGTTTGTTCTTTTGCATTTTCCATACTGTCCCAACTTAGTTCTTTAACACAGAAATGTTTAACATGATTAAGAAATAATATTGTCATGTTTCCATGTTTAATTGAAGGTGTCTGGTCAGGAGGATTTGTCCCACAAAACTTATCACAGGAGGCTTTACGCACCTTTGTGGCCCAAAAGCTTGGGTATCAACGATAACTGTCGGTACTATGATGCCTGTGAGCCTGAAGGCAAAGAATCAGGTCAGCAAATGTATGTGTGTTTCCAGAATACCCAAAAGGGTGAGTGAGAGATTCTGTTTGTACCTGTGTGGTTAGTCTGCTCAGCCCTGTCATTCATTCTCTCATATATACAGTGCATGATGCCATGTATGCTAACAAAATGTAAAGGGTCCTCTGGCAGAAAAACAGCCCCAAAACATTAGACACCACCATATTTAACCGTGGGCATGAGGTACTTTTCCATATGGCTACCTCTCTGTGTGCCAAAACCACCTGTGGTGTTTATTGCCAAAAAGCTCTATTTTGGTTTCATCTGACCGTAGAACCCGATCCCATTTGAAGTTCCAGTAGTGTCTGGCAAACTAAAGACGCTTGAGTTTGTTTTTGGATGAGAGTAGAGGCTTTTTTCTTGAAATCCTTCCAAAGATCTTGTGGTGATGTAGGTGACTTCAGATTGTAGTTTTGGAGACTTTCTGACCCCAAGACGCAACTAACATCTGCAGTTCTCCAGCTGTGATCCTTGGAGATTTTATGGCCACTCGAACCATCCTGTTCACAGTGTGTTGAGACGATATAGACACACGTCCAATTCCAGGTTGCTTCATAACATTTCCAGTTGACTGGAACTTCTTAATTATTGCCCTGATGGTGGAAATGGGCATTTTCAATGCTTTTGCTATTTTCTTATAGCCACTTCCCATTTTGTGAAGCTCAACAACCTTTTGCCGCACATCACAGCTATATTTCTTGGTCATTTGGCCATTGTTATGATGACTAAGGGAATTCTGCCTATGTGTTACCTCATATTTATACCCCTGTGAAACAGGAAGTCATGGTTGAACAATTTCATGGTCCTAGTCACCCAGGAGTACTAAATTTTTTTTTAAATATCTGTGTGAATATACTTAATATATTTTTCTCATATGAATTCATAGGGGTGCTAATAATTGTTGCACACCTATATTTAACAAAGATTTTTGGATAAACCTGTGTTTTGTTTGCAGTTGTTTGATATCCATGAGAACAGTGTATTTTTGTGAATTTTTTTAACAAAAGATCGAAAGATTAAACAATAAAGACAATTTTTACAGCCTTCTTTGCTCATATTTACCAAGGGTGTCAATATTAGTGGAGAGCACGTCATAGTACTTCCATGCCATGTGAGTGTAGGCAAGAATGCATCTTTATGTATTGAAGGGAAGTGAATTTTTAAAGCTGCTGAGTGTGCATATCCTGGTGGGAGTGTGCAACTCCATTTTAAGGCATATGTGCTGTTGTGTGTGCGAGTGATGCTATATTTACTCTCTCTGCAGGGAAACTGCAGTACAATCATGACTTCCTTCGGCAGCTGCGTTACTGCCCGGCTGCCTGTGTGCGGCCCCCTGACCTGGAGCTCATACCAGGTGTCACCGACAACACTCCAAGTAACTATCTATTTTTAATCATTTTGACTCCAAGCACCAAATGTGGAAAATGAGTAGAGTGACACTGACTGTCTCCTCACCCCAGCTGAGTCATGCGCCTCTACAATGGGATCATCTCCGTTTAGTTCAGTGATGCATACAACTACTCATTGGGTGGTTGCTATATTTTTCCCTGATTCAACATGTGTCAGCATATAAATATAAATTACTGTAAAGTCCCTTAAGGATTGCTAACAACAAAATCATAGCAAGCATAGAAAGAAAGAGAGAGAGAGAGAGAGAGAGAGAGAGAGATAGAAACAGGCTTTTTGTGCTAAGATTCAATGTGGACACCTGGCCATTGAACATCCCATTCCAAAACCATGGGCATTCATATGAGTTGTTCTCCTTTGCTGCTATACTTCCACTCGTCTGAGAAGGGTTTCCACTAGATTTTGGAGCGTGGCTGTGGGGATTTGTGCCCCCAATAGCACTAGAGATCAGGCACTGATGCCAAGAAGTCAGGGCTCTGTGCAGGCCACTGGAGTTCTTCCACACCAACTTTGGCAAGCCATATCTTTATAGATCTCACTTTGTGCACAGGGGCATTACCATGCTGGAACAGGTTTGGGCCTTTTAGTTCCAGTAAAAGGAAGTCTGAATGCTACAGTGTACAAAGGCATTCTAGACGATTGTGTGTGTCCCAACTTTGTGGCAACAGTTTGGTGAAGAACCACACCTGGGTGTGATGGTCAGCTGTCCACAAACTTTTAGCCATATAGTGTAAGTATAATGTTCTGCTTAAGGAGAGTATAAAACAAATAAAGCAGTATCAGACAAATCAACTTGTCTGCTCAAATAGGAACAGGATATAGTTCAATACATAAAATACATAATAATTATGAAATGAACGCTATATCCTGAAAGAAAAATATTCTATGGTGACAGCATACTTTACTCTGCGCTTTTATTATTGGATGCTTTTTGCTATTCAACAATTTATTTTCTGCTGACTCACAAGAGGTTTGCTAATTCACTGCTGAAAGCCCATCTAGATAAAGTCAAGCCAAAGCAAAAGTAACGGAAAATGATCTTTCATGTCCCATGTCCTTTACCCTTCAGTGAATTGGCTTTTATTCCAGGGGAGTTTTAATGACAGTATTAAGATGTCTCCCATATCACCTTAGCATGGGGTCAACAATCTTAAATGCTATGGGATAACTGCAGATGGTGGCACATCTGATATAATCAGCTGACTCATATAAGGGTGTTTTTTTTGTAAACAAATCGTTGTTTGATATACAATGCAAGCACATGGCTACAAACTCTACTGGACAATTTTATAAGGTTTTATCAGTGCTTGATAATTTAGCACAGTTTGTATCTTTTGTAACTTCTGTCTTATTATGTAAAGAGCTTAACATTTCCTTCAATTATTTAAAATCATGACACTGTTATGCAAAATGCTTCTTTTTTTTAAATTGTAAAACATATCCACACATGTACTCTGTTCCAGCTCCTGAAGAAACACAGCCATTTCCTCCAAGGTGAACTTTACACTTAAAACCATCTGAAACTGTGATCCTTTAAGCATAATGTTATTTACTGTAAGGATACTGCATAAGGAAAACAACCATATTTCTTTAATAACAGATCTTTTTCATTCTGGATTGACAGGCATTTCAGGAATGCCATACGTCATGGCTTGAACCTAAGCTCTGTGTACAGCCAGAACATATCCGGCACTGAACAATGTGCCGTCACCACGCTGCACATGCACGGCGCTGCCATGGTCGACTACATCTTCTACTCCACAAGAAGAGGACACGCTAGGGGTTGTGATGGTAGGCCACAGGACACTATGCTTATAATCTCATCTCCACTCGTTTGTACTCATTTGTAATACGCACACAGCTGAAGAGTTATGTGCAAGGGGTGGACAAATGATACATTTATTAGCTAGCTTACTAGTTAAGTTAAAGCTCTAGTATGCTGCTCAGTCCCATAGTTTGGTTGGTAAGAAATAAAAAAAACTAATGGGTAATGTAATAACATATGGTGAGCTAGTTATCTTTTTAAGTGCATTAATACAGTCTAAGAGAAATGAATGAATATACAAATTCCCAGTGAGCGGATAACTGTGCAACCATAGACTTAGACTTAGAGCTCAAGTTTCAGAAGTAGCATCTCTTCTCTTAATATTCTTAATAAACTTCAAGGTGACTGGATGTGCCTGATTCTGTTACATTACCACAAGTTTGGGTTCTGCTGACATCACAGTCATCTATGGCTGGGATCTCTCTGGGTGTGAGTGATGATATACTCTCTCTCACCTGCCAATCACAGCAATGCTAGCAAATCGTGAGAATTTGTTTACAAAAAACAAATAGCCTGGACACAAAATCTGTTTGTCCCAGACATACAGGCTACTGATTTGTCCACCCCAGGGTGCATGTATGAATTTTATTATATGGATCGTCTTATTTTATACCCACCTACAGACGAAGAGAAGGGTCTGAAGTTGCTCGGCCGTCTTGCTCTGCTGTCTGAAGCGGACCTTTGGTCGCTGAATGGACTCCCAAACGAAATATTCCCATCTGATCACCTCAGCCTGCTGGCCAAATTTCAACTCTGCTGAGTGTCCAGGGTTCTAGGAAGTGGGACATCCAAGAGGTGCATACACGACCCCAAGTTCAAGTTACCAATGTTGCTTTTTAGACAGGGCCTCAATGCAGTGCACTTTGTTATAAGCCCAAGTTCTGTTGTAACTTCTGTGAGGCCTTAATCAAGAGATGTGTTTCTCATTGTTCCAACTACTCAAAGAAAGTCAAAGACAGGTGATAATACAGTTTTCTTCCCATCAAAGATTATGGCTCAACTCTGAATGTTCTCGATCATTTTAAACAGTTTCTTCCTTTTGACTAGTGAAGGATTTCTAAAGGACCTTTTTAGGCATATGGCATTTTTTTTTTATACGTGCTGTCCAAGACTACTAAGGTTGTCAACACCTTGTGGTTTTAAGGTTGTTTTAAAGCGCAAGTTAAGCTAATCCATGTGGCATTATCTGAAATAATCAGCACTGACCGATTGAGCTGTTCAGTCTCGTTGGCAAAACATTTTTAACATGGAGAATGCTGAATGTACCTCATTTTGTTTTCGAATTTATAGTTGAGACTATCTGCTTTTGTTTTGAGCGGCTTCATATTCTTTCAGTGGAAGAAAAAATAAAGATCTTGGTAATAAATAATAATATTGTGTGGCAGTGTTTTGTCAGCTCAAATAAATATATTTTAAAGTGCAATTTAGTGTGCTTTAAAAAAGACCTCCCTTGAAAAAACATCTATCCATCGTTACTGCTTATCCTACACAGGGTCATGGGGAGCCTGGAGCCTATCCCGGGGACTCGGGGCACAAAGCAAGCACGGACGCACGCACACACACTACAGAACCCCCAATCCTGGGGGTGTGAGGCAAACCTGCTAACCACTAAGCCACTGTGCCCCCCTTAAAAAAATAATAAATCTCTGAAAACATGTACATTTGGTTAATAAATTCAGGGCTAATTAATATACATAAAACAAGAACCTGGCTTTGAGTGGTGACCTCAGTTGTCAGATTTAGTAATAAATCTTACTTCTTTCCAAACATGAGGGTTGTTTTTACACGTTCAGTGTGTAGCACATTCAGATGAGGGTATTGTCTGGAAATCAGTACTACTCTGCTGCAGGCTGGAATACATCGAGTTTCCCAGCTGCCTCCCCTGAGCCCAATCAGACTGAGAGGAGTTACACAGCACCCAAGGAGGCACGACAACTAGTCATACGTCTCATTATCAGAGATAAGCAGTTCAGCCTTCTCTCTGCCTGCTTCCATGAACCTTTTATTGTTCACCACACAAGTGCTCCAAAACTGTGAACTTCACCTACATAGGATAGATCCTAAAAGATGGATTACACAACACCAGGCACTGGTTTAAATATTATTATCCTCAACCTAATGCTGATTAAATCTTTGCTGAATAAAGACTGTTTTGGGAGCAAAGTTTGGCAAGACAGGTTTTTCAGCTAAGACTGACGAGGACAAGAGCTGTGATTGAAAGTTAAAAGGAGAAGAAAGGAAGAAGGAAAACAAAAGCAGCATAAGAGTTTAGTACAAAATACATCGCTGTCCACTTGCAGTTGCTCCTAAAGTTGTTAGCGTGTGTGTAAGTAGATATTTCCCAAAGGAGAGCACATGTGATCAAGTAAAGCTATGGGTTAGCAAGTTTTTAAAGTAGGTCAATTCCTCAGGTTATTCCACATAAGTTATAGTCTCTCTCACTCACACACACACACAGGCTCTATATTTCCCCCCAAACTTTCAGTTTCTAATGGAGAATATTTTTCCTCTTTTGTTCCTATAAATCAACTTCATAATGTCATAATATATATATTTTTTTCCAGAAGATTTTTGCTTTTAACCTGCTTCTAAAACTCTCCTGTGGAATTCAGTTCCAGACAGACACTATACAGAACTGTAGAGTTTCAGGACAAACATTAGAAACCTCTCATTTTCTTACTTGTTTTCTTTTATCCACACATCTACATGTATATTCATCCTAAACATATACTATTTGAGAAAATACTGAATGTATTATCTTATCTTGCAGTCTTTTCTGAAAAGGAAACTGTTGTAGGGTCCTACATGGAACCTTTAAGGTCTTTCCCTGAGGCCAAACCAAATATGTGCTTGAAGGAATCTTCTTTTCTAAGATTATATGCTATTCAGATGTGTTTCATCATTAAAGCGCTTGTGGTCTGGTTTTTATTGTAAAACTTCGTCATAAATACCAAAATTTTACAGCAAATGTCTCACACAGCTTAGTTTAAAGCTTTCATGATAAATCCTTTGAGTTTTAAATCCAGTTCAAGACATAGATGTAATCGGTTGATTCCTTCAAACTGCTGATTTGGTTCGAGTGTCAGTAGACAAGTGAGTGGTTTGTATATTGTTTAAATTCTAATTTTCCTTATAGGAAACAAACATTACAGTGCCATGGCATCTCTGTGGATCTCAAAGTTTTCTTTGTTCTTAAGAATTGCAAACAGCTTCCATTGTGGAAAAGAAGAAAAAAAAACAATAGAGCTCCCTTTTCTCTCGAACGCCCAGCACTAGGCTACTTTTTCCACAGCTTTTCTTAGTACTTTGCTGAGGGAAATACTTTGGCGAGACTTTGATCATTGTTCTATGCTTGAATGGCTCACAAAATGGTGCAAGCAGGTGCTAAGAGACAAAAACACACAAATGTGAAATCCTATTCTGTGTGTTCTTGGTTCTGATGACTTGATTAAAGGGTTGTTGCACTTTCAAACGCTATAGGCTAAGTATAGTCTCTTAAGCTTAGTGGTGATGTGTATTTCAGTCGTAACCCACCAATACCACAAATCAACATTCGGTGTTGTTCTGAGTTACACAGTTGAAGCTACAATGTTAAAAGATCATTAAAATGAGAATCTAAATGACAGTTGCAGTCAGTCCATAAAGGATTTAATAGAATGTTTTGTTGAAGCCAAAAATGCTTGCGGTTGCTGCAGCTTTTTGCTAAATTTGCGATGCAATCTGCAGACTTTTTTTTTTGTACTTTTACGCAGAAAACTACTTGAATTGGCAAAATTGCAATTGCACAAAATTGGGCAGTGATGTTTGTTGGTAGCTGTACTCGTGTGTGTTGATGCATCTTGGCCAAAATCTGCAGTAATTTTGGGAAATTGCAAGCTCCTGTCATTATTGTGGAGTTCCCTTGATTTTGCGTTAATTCCATCCTCGAGGGACTGTTGCAGTATGTGGTGCAGGATAAGTGGCCTTTGCAATGCGATGTCTAATAGTGAAGGTTTGATTATTGAGCAAAAACAGATGCTCATTCATATATTTTAAAAACTTTAAGAAAACTTACTTTGCTAAAAGGAATCAAATCTTGTACTTGTGAGCACATTCGACTGCATTTGAAAATTGTTAGAATGCCAATGTTTAATACAAAAAAAAAAAGACATCGTTTGCACTTAAAACTTAAAATAACACATCTATTATAAAAGTAACAAAAACTCAGTCAAATGTGGCTGCTTAAATAGTGGAGATAGATAAGGCTAATGTTTGGCCACACTGGTATCTTCAGTCCAATTCCCAAACTTTCCACAATTAAATGGTTAAGCGATGGAAAACAGTATGCTGAGAGTCTGACCCATGACTGTTGCGTCAGTTCAGTCATTTTCATTCCTCTTGATGCTAACTGTACAACCGATAACTCTTCCAAGCACACCGACATCCACTGGACTGCGACCATTAAAAACATAAAAACACCGTTACACGGCACAGCGTTGCTTGTGTTCTATACAAAGCAGTCGAATATGACGTTAAAAAAAGATCATACAGAATACAGCATCGTAACAGGTTCTGCAATCTTAGAGTTGTGGTGATCAAAATACAGTCAGTACGTTTACATGGGCAACAATCCGATATTAACCCGATTAAGACGATACTCTGATTAAGAAACTAGCATGTAAACAGCGATTTTTTTATTACCTTAATCTGATTAAATTCATACCCGAAGTAAACACAAATCGAATTAAGACATGTGGAGTATTCCTGTTTTAATCGTATTATCGACGTGTATTACAGATATGTACACACCTTAATCACACTTAACGTCGTGTGGGAGTTTTCACCACATTTTGTGACAGGACACGTACACACACGGCAGTGCTCGACCGTTTTACGGCAAACAAGAGAGCACGGCTGCGCCCCAAACCGCGTACTTACCTGCTACAGTATATAGTAGGTAAAATACATGTGTATCGGCTACTATATAGTGGCTAAGTATGTGGTTTGGGATGCAGCCCATGGCTTCAAGCAGTCGTCTATTTGCAGGTATATCATGACAAATGATTTACCGCGCTTGAAGCGTTCGTAAAAAATAAAAAATGAAACACCTAGAACTGTATACGGTACCATAACGAATACGAAATATATGTTCCTACATGAAATTCTGGAGGGAACGTCGGACGGCGTGGCATGGGGACGTAATGACGTGTGTCGTTAATCGATCCATGTTCTATAACATGTAAAACCTGAACATGAAAGGAATATTCTAAAAGCGACTCATGTAAACACCTTAATCACAATACTGTCTTATTCAGAATAAGCTCAATAATTAGATTAGTGCTGTCCATGTAAACGTAGTCAATGACACATCAGCTTTTCCAAAAATGCTCCTTTTTCCCGTATTCCAGCCACACTACGGCATTTTCACTTTATCTACATTGGAGCGTGGATTCAAAAAGCAGTTTTAAATTGACCCATGTTAGTCAGGACTAGGTCTAAATAATATTCTAAAACCGCTGTGACCGATTTGACCAGGGACACTATATGCTGGATTTGCCTCTTCTAAACATGTTAAATCTTGTATATTTGGTTTAGAGAGGCAACAAGAACAAGTTGTTTTTCAGATTGTTGGCGTAACCAGCAGCTGCCTGCCTTCAGATGATCTGAAAGATGCGTTGAGTGTCGAGCAAATCAAACCCTGCGAGCCGTGTTAACAGAAGGGTGGCTTGATTGTGAGGCGTTTACAAGGCACCTGACAAGTGGATTAAAAACTATGGGGGGGAATAAACACGAGAACAAGATAAACAGGTACGCACACTGCCATATTTACACAGTTAGGAAGTAGCTGAGTGCAGTGAATTTACAACTCGGTCGAGTCTCTACAAAACTGGTTGCTTGAAGTGGAGCTGCTCAGCTGATTTGTTACAAGTGACATGGCATCACGTTAGCAAAGTTTTACACTACTACTATTTTGTGACAGGAGTTCACCCATGATGTGTTGTCCCATGTGTTTAAAAGCATTTTTGTCCTTTAAAATTTCTTCTTCAGACTTTGTCCTGTGTCAGTTTATCTACTCAGAACGGGTTTGGCTGCCAGGCAGTTTGTTGTGAATTGTATGGTTCAAACATAGGAGACCTCGCTCACACCCTGATCTGGTATCCGTTCATATCAGCTGGGGGTTTTGGATCCAGAGACTTCTTCTCACCTGATAGCCTAGAACAAGTTAGAAAAAAAGACAGAAATTTGATTACTGCTCAGAAATCAAACTGCTCTCTCATAAAACCACAGCAGCCCAGTTCACAATTTTTGGTTCGCAGAACTTTTTCTGAATTTTACAGCTTGGTTACTTAACATTTATCAACATTCCTTCAATGTTGCTGCAATATTTTAGTTGTAACTAAATTAACACTAATGTTCCAGTAACACTATGTTAACTCGTCTGCTCCTATTTTAACATTTCTGAAAAACACAACTGTTATATAATAATATCATATTATTCACAGTCAGTACTGTGTCAGGAAAAAAACAACAACTCACATATGATGTGTGTAGTTATACACTATATGGCCAATGGTTTGTGGACACCTGACTATCACAATCATATATACTTGTTGAAAATCCCATTCCAGATTTATTCCCATTTTGCTGTTCTAATAACATTCACTCTTCTGGATAGGCTTCCCACTAGATTTTGTAGCGACTGTATGGATCTGCCCATATAGCTACAAGAGCATTAGTGAGGTCCTGGTACTGATGTTGTGTGAGGAGGTCTGGGGTGCAGTCAGTGTTCCAGTTTATCCCAAAGATGTTCAGTGGGGATAAGGTCAGGGCTCTGTGCAGGCCACTCGAGTTCTTCCATTCTAGCCTTAGCAAACCAAGTGCACAGGGGCATTGTCATGCTGGAACAGGTTTAGGCTAAGCCCCTGGGCCTCTAGTGAAGGGAAATTGTAATGCTACAGCAGTTTGGGGAAGCCCCACATATGGGTGTGATTGTCAGATATCCAAATAACTTTTGGCCATATAACGTACATCATACGCCAGCACCAAAAATCAAACGTTATTATGCTCCAGACGTCAGACTGCACTGTGACAGACAAAAGCCACCAACCAATCAGGGAAGAGAAAGCGTGAATGTGAAAACATAAACAAGTTAAACTCGAGTCAGAGAGTGAGAGTCCAGTATGATTAATAAGATGAAAATTAATCCAGGAGTGATGGGGCGATAGCGTTTATCATCTACTCAATGATAGATGATTGATTATTTATCCTTATTGTGGAATTTGAATTTTTTGCTCAGTTGCAAAATTGTTTCAGCTTAAGAGATAACAATAATAAGGTGTGTTTGTGTATTTTTGTACTTCATAAGTGGACTGAAGTGTGCTGCATGCTTTTCTGAGAAGACAACACCCATATCAAGCTGATTATAAACCATTGCTGATTATAACCCGCCCCCTTGTTTGATGGACAGCTAAAGTCTTCATACAGAAACATTACGAAAGCTCAGGAGCTTTTCAAACTTCAATCAGCTCTCATAATCAGTTCTGTTTACGAATAACTAATCCTTTAGTGCACAGTATGCGGTTTATAACACAGTCTTGAATTCTCATTTGAAGTATGAAGTCAAGTATTAGTTTACACTGTGTATTACTTGGCATCAATAATGTGTAGAAGTTAACGAGTGCACCCAGTGTCTTTTGATTTGAGCTGAATGCAGAGAGTAATACCTCCTCTCACTGCGGCTGTTCTTGCGCATGGGGCTGCCTGGGTTACGAAGAGGAGATCCCATGTCTTTCCTTCTGTCCTTGGTGGGTGAAACAGGTGCAGGCTTGCCAATCTGCAATACATTCATTACCTTTAATTAATACTGTTAGATTGCTGTATTCATTCATCACACCTTATTTATGTCACAACACTAAAGAAAAAAAAAAAAAAAAAAAAAAAAAAAAAAAAAAACTACAGGGTGTCCCGAAAGTCTTCATACGTAGGGGATATTAACGCTTTTTAACAAAATGTCTTCCAAAATTTTTCAGTCAGTCAAAACAGTCAGTCTTTAACCAGTCTAACAATGCCTCTGACAAAAGAAGAACGCATTTAAATCATTCTCATGGCTGGATCAGGAAGCTCTCGCAAGGTTGCGATGGACTTTAACAGGAAACAGGGCAAGCACATCACACACACATACACATGACACTGCTGCCAAACTTATTAACTGGAAGTGGACGTCCAAGAGCATCTACTGATGAAGGCACAAATGACGTGTTGCTGGCAAACATAGTCACCTGTGTATGGAGACTTTTGGGAAAATCTATATATCGAAAACTTGGATGTTCTATTAAAGCGGAGATCTTGAACATTATCATGGTTTTCAAAATGAACGTTAACAGATGTACTTGTGCCTGAGATCAGATGCCATTCTAACAAGTCGAGTATGCAAGCTCATTGTTTTAGACCATCTAATGGAGGAAGACATAACTGTGTACACTTGATACCTCTCCTCCAGCCATCTACACCATGCACATCAATCACCTGAAAGTGACGGACAACATGCAAGCTCAGTCGTACACAATTGCATCAAGAGAGCAGAAGAGGGAAAGTACTGAAGGTGGCACCAGGAGAAGAGCCGACATAAAAGCCTTCTCTCCCTAATGGAATGATTTCCATTCAGTGAGAGTACCTTCTTAATTAAATCAGTTATCAGTTGATGTTACCAGTCACGTGTGATGCAAAACAGAGGAAAAGCAATTAAATTAAGTACATTACAAGCGAGTGGAATTTCTTTCCATTGCTACCTAGACTGATGGCTCAACAGGAAGCACTGCTAGGAAATGATGAGTGCATAAATGGCATGATGTCAGCATGCATTTAGATCAAATATACGCATGCAACATGCGCTCTTTGGATTACGCAACATTATTTCCCTTGAACTCATTTCAGCACAGTGCTACTATTTGTGCTTTATATCTCATGTCCGTTTAGTAACGCACCCAAGGTCTAAGCTTTCATCGGCTTCCTCAATTAATTTAATAAAACTATAAGCTTTCCATTCATGTGTTTTTGTTACATATTTGGCTGCATGCTGTGGTGGAATATTAATGAACCAAACACTAATTTTGTTATATTAACCATCATTTTTGTAAAATCTCATTTTATACACTCAAAGAAAAGGTTCAATCTAAAGCCCTTACCAAAGGGTCTTTGGTTTGTCCCAATGGGAACTAGTAATGGTTCTATGTAGAACCCTGCAACAACATCAGAGACAAGAATACACACTTACCATTAAATACGATGCTATGTTGTTTAATTAAAATATTAGCGTTATTTTGTTTTGAATAATGTGATTGTGCTACAGACAACACCTTTCTAGCATTTTAATTGTCCAAATTCAAAATCACCATATTATATGGAAATTATCTTTGATTCATGATACCATCATCAATTGTCTCAGTTAAGTGATCACTAATCTTCATTTCAATATTGTGCAAATAATCATTTTAGCCGTTGTTGTATATCCCTAATATGTGCACATTAGAAGAGAAGGGCACTAACTTTAAAGCAGGCATGCCAAACAGATGTCAGCCTAAGCCTGATAAAAGGAAGAACCATTTCTGCGACATGGAGATAAACACGTTCCTGTACTTCTAAGTACCCCACAGCCGTTACTGCTGCACTGTCGGTTTAATTTCCAGCTTTCCAAGCCACTGACAAGGCTGACAATGCTGTGTTTACACTGTGGCTGAGGCAACAGAAACTCAAGCCAGGTTTGTTCCTCCCTCTAATAGATACTGTAGCAAACACGTCTCTGGGCTGTCTTGCTGTCACAGTGCTACACTGTTAAATAGTCCCAAATCCACTTATCCACCACATCTGTGTTTACACTTTGGTTCAAGCAGCTAATTACACCCTGTTTGCTCGGTTCTAAATATAAACTAAGAGTTGAACATAGCTTTGTTGATTGTTTATTTAGTGGCAACTCGGAATGAGAATATATACCTATATAAAGACATAAGGAATCACGTCTCAGACTTGGAGCTCACCTTGAGCCTCATGTCACGCGTATGCCTCTCCAGCTCCTTCCTCAGCTCCTCTTTCGAAAGCTTTTCAACATCCAACACCGAGTGCTTCCATTCAATCTGCTCCACGCTGTGTGGGTCGTGCGACACGTACTGGCCGATCTTTACTTTGCGCAGTGTGTGCCAGTAACCCTTATAGGCAGTCTGAAACTCCTGCAGGAGGTCTGCAAGTGTGCGGTACTTCAGCGGTTTGAACATCAGATCCACGCGCCGGCTGATCCCGAGAGCCCCGAACCGGCCGCCGCTGTGGATCCCCAACACAATGTGGCGGAAGTGGCTCCCTGAGAACTGAGTTTTAAAGCTGATGGGGAAGCGCTCCACAGTTGGCATACTGTTGGTGAGGTAACTGGAGTGTAGGTCAGGTTAAGGAACACAAGGTTCAGTAATCTTTCAGTGGGCTTATAGTTTCAGATTGTCATCAGTAAGAATGTAGGTCCAATCAGAATGGCACTAAAGACTTCTGACATAAAACTAGCTTAATGCTATTTCAATTTTTTCTCTTGTTTGTAATTCAGTGTTTTTTATTTTTCAAATAAAATTTTTTCAAATTTAAAAAAAAACAAAAAAACAAACCAACCCTTATCTGACAAGTTAGTTCTCCCCACACAGCCCATCACACATCAGGATCAAACATCAAGATAGAAATAGATTTAATTAGCAGCCCAGAAGATCTCTAACTGTAGATATTGAGTTCTTCCACATAGATAAGGTATCAGGCTTGGCATGATTGATCCGTACCGATGACAGTTCCAGATACAGTAACTCCAGTAAAAAATTCATCCAATGTTTGTTGGAGAGGTCATGAGGAGGTTTCCAACACTGAACTAATAATTTCTTTCTAACAGTCATACCAGCTAACCAAAATTTACGGTACTTTTCACTTACAGGAAGTTGAGAATTAACATTCAACAATAAAAGAGCAGGATCTTTTAGGAAAATGGATCCTTGTGACATTGTACAGAACATTGTACATATATCTCAATACATAAACGATCAAATATAATAGTTTTGTCTTACTTGTTTAATTGGGTTCTCTTCATCTACTTTTCAGACTTGTGTGAAAATCTGATGATCTTTTAGTTCATATTTATGCAAATATATAGAACATTCTAAAGGGTTCACAAACTTTCAAGCACCACTGTATTTATTCCAAAGCGGTTAAAGTTCCATACAATTAATTTTTTTAACTCCAAAATGCATTAAAAGTTTTTTTCCCCACTATTCAAAACTAGGAAGTTTTGCCAGAGTGTTCCTTTAACTTAGTTTCCCGTGTAATAGTACATGTGAAAATCAGATTTAATCGCTCCTTTGATAATTTTTGCAGTCTTTATTATGCTGCTTTGTTCCAACAAGCTACACAAAATTTTCTACATTAACATTAGACGTGAGGTTTGGCAAGAATATCAGTCTCGTACATCTTGGACCTCAAGGGCTATGGATCTGTGGTGTTAAAAACCTTGTGAAAGGAGTCTAGTTCACTTTCCCAGTAATGTATCTGACAATATGCAATGTGACTTTACAGGTTTGTGTTTCCAGCACAAAAGCATAATCATCTCATCTCACAGCCATCAAGCATTTCTATTTATCTGCATTATTTTGCGGTGTTGGGCTATCGCCATTCCATTAAAGGTTTATGCTAATAACAAGAATGATGTGAGAACATGTTCAGTGAAGTCCATGTGGAAGGATACATTCCAAGGATTACAGCCTCCAAACATTTGATTGGTAGACATTCTCTGGTCATTTCCTTTGCTATGTCCATTAACCTGTGGCAGAAACAGAGATCGATATCAAATATCAACACGCTCAGCTTTATCTATAGTTACTCTAAACAATGAGTTCCGCTTGGGTTTTTTCACAAACACATTCATTTACCCCCAAGTGTGTGTGTGTGTGTGTGTGTGCGCGCGCGCGCAGTGTTGTGCTTTTGGATTAGCATCTTTTCAAGGGTGCATTCATGTCTTGTGCCCAATGATAAGACTCTATTTACCATGACCCTGACCAGGATAAAGCAGTTACTCAAGATGATTGGAGAATAAAAAATAATAATAATTTTAAAAAAAAGGGACATGGCTCTCACCAGGAGTCTGTATAAATAATTATAAAATAAAACCTCTCACATTAAAAATAAAGCACGTTTTGAGCCGACCACATCCGGTGTAATGTGATGCTGAAATCAAGTTTCCTTCAGATGATGTCACTGGCCATGTAATAATAATCAGCCAATCCATAAACATCATCAGCTGCTTCCTGTGTCTGCTTCTCAGCAGGCCAAAAGCAGCAACAGGAACAAAACTCTTGCAAAGATATGAAACTGTGTGCAAATAAAACCTATTCATGTGGGCCGCTTGTAATTTCCTTCCTAAAAACAGCTCAGACGAGCGTGTCCGGCATATTGCAAGCAATAAACAAGGCCATCCTGCTTCTACCAGGAAGACCAGCTGTACCAGCAAGATTCTTAATCAGCATGGCCATGCTGGTGTACCGACGAAACCAGAACAGTACAAACCAGCATAAACCAGTTTGGGCCAGTATGGGGATTTCAGTTTAAGCTGTAAGTTTATTTATAGCAGAGTTGTTATTAGGAACAGCTGTATATTCATGCAATTATCTAATCAGCCAATTGTGTAGCTGCAGCGCAATGCATACAGTTCAAAAGCTTCAGTTAATGTTCACATCAAATATACTGTGTTTGGATTAGCAGCTTGTGAAGGGTGTATTACACACACACACACCTCTCTCTGGAGTTTACATAGAACTGTGTGAAAAACAAAAACAACAACAACAAAAAAACATCCAGTGAGCAGCAGTTGTGTGTGTGGAAACGCCTTGTTTATAAGCGAGGTCAGACAAGAATGGCCAGAAAAGTTCGAGCTGATATTAACTCAAATAACCACTCTTTACAACTGTGGTCATCAGAAACGCATCTCAAAATACACAACACACTGAACCATGCAGTGGAGGTGCTACAAGAGCAGAAAACCACATGGGGATCCACGCGCTTCAGCCAGGAACAAGAATCTGAAGCTATAGTGGGTACAGGTTTGCCTAAACTGGACAGTTGAAGATTGGAAAAAAAGACCTGAAGATATTTTTCATGTATGTGCAGGATTTTATGCACTGTGCTGCTGGCACGTTGATTGGGTGTTTGGATAAATGTACAGGAGTACAAGATGTTCCTAATAAAGTGGACAGGGAGTATACAAAGAAAGACGGTTTTAAAACAAGATACTCACGCTGTGAGAGGTCTGCTCTTCTTGATCTCAAAAAACTGGGTTCCAGTATGATTGTACCTGGTTAAACACTTAAGTAAATAACATTTACAGGACAGGTATAATATCCAGAAACGGCAGATTCAAATGACACCAAATAGCAATTACACAAAATTTACATTCACATAATTCAAATAAATAAATAAACAAACAGTAATAAAAACACACGTGTGTGTAATTAATATATATATATATATATATATATATATATATATATATATATATATATATATATATATATACATATATATATATATATATATATATATACACACACACACACACACACACACACACACACATACATACATACATACACACAGTATCTCACAAAAGTGAGTACACCCCTCACATTTTTGTTAATATTTGATTATATCTTTTCATGTGACAACACTGAAGAAATGACACTTTGCTACAATGTAAAGTAGTGAGTGTACAGCTTGAATAACAGTGTAAATTTGCAGTCCCCTCAAAATAACTCACTCAGCCATTAATGTCTAAACCGCTGGCAACAAAAGTGAGTACACCCCTAAGTGAAAATGTACAAATTGGGCCCAATTCGCCATTTTCCCTCCGCGGTGTCATGTGACTTGTTAGTGTTACAAGGTCTCAGGTGTGAATGGGGAGCAGGTGTGTTAAATATGGTGTCATCGCTCTCGCACTCCCTCATACTGGTCACTGGAAGTTCAACATGGCACCTCATGGCAAAGAACTCTCTGAGGATCTGAAAAAAAAAAGAATTGTTGCTCTACATAAAGATGGCCTAGGCTATAAGAAGATTGCCAAGACCCTGACACTGAGCTGCAGCACGGTGGTCCAGACCATACAGCGGTTTAACGGGACAGGTTCCACTCAGAACAGGCTTCGCCATGGTCAACCAAAGAAGTTGAGTGCACATGCTCAGCGTCATATCCAGAGATTGTCTTTGGGAAATAGACGTATGAGTGCTGCCAGCATTGCTGTAGAGGTTGAAGGGGTGGGGGGTCAGCCTGTCAGTGCTCAGACCACATGCCGCACACTGCATCAAATTGGTCTGCATGGCTGTCGTCTCAGAAGGAAGCCTCTTCTAAAGATGATGCACAAGAAAGCCCGCAAACAGTTTGCTGAAGACAAGCAGACTAAGGACATGGATTACTGGAACCGTGTCCTGTGGTCTGAAGAGGCCAAGATAAACTTATTTGGGTCAGATGGTGTCAAGCATGTGTGGCGGCAACCAGGCGAGGAGTACAAAGACAAGTGTGTCTTGCCTACAGTCAAGCATGGTGGTGGGAGTGTCATGGTCTGGGGCTGCATGAGTGCTGCCGGCACTGGGGAGCTACAGTTCACTGAGGGAACCATGAATGCCAACATGTACAGTGACATACTGAAGCAGAGCATGATCCCCTCCCTTCGGAGACTGGGCCACAGGGCAGTATTCCAGCATGCTAACGACCCCAAACACACCTCCAAGACGACCCCTGTCTTGCTAAAGAAGCTGAGGGTGAAGGTGATGGACTGGCCAAGCATGTCTCCAGACCTAAACCCTATTGCGCATCTGTGGGGCATCCTCAAACGGAAGGTGGAGGAGCACAAGGTCTCTAACATCCACCAGCTCCGTGATGTCGTCATGGAGGAGTGGAAGAGGACTCCAGTGGCAACCTGTGAAGCTCTGGTGAACTCCATGCCCAAGAGGGTTAAGGCAGTGCTGGAAAATAATGGTGGCCACACAAAATATTGATACTTTGGGCCCAATTTGGACATTTTCACTTAGGGGTGTACTCACTTTTGTTGCCAGCGGTTTAGACATTAATGGCTGTGTGTTGAGTTATTTTGAGGGGGCAGCAAATTTACACTGTTACACAAGCTGTATACTCAGTACTTTACATTGTAGCAAAGTGTAAATTTCTTCAGTGTTGTCACATGAAAAGATATAATCAAACATTTACAAAAATGTGAGGGGTGCTCTCACTTTTGTGAGATACTGTGTGTGTAATATATATATATATATATATAAGCCGTCGACACAACAGATCTCAGCACAGATGAGCTCGTCTATGCGAGTATAGACCGATCCTTGACACGCAGACACGGCTACAAACGTCACACGAATACTTTTCATTACTCAGCCGGCAGGTTGTCTTCATACCGGTCTTACATTGCACACATTTGTCCTGAAGGGTATGGACACATGAACATATGTGATATACCATCACTAAGGTGAGAAAGGGTTCTGTGACTAGTCCCCCTCTCTCTTCCTTCACTGATCATTGCCTGCAGGCTCAGTAACTGAGACATGCAGACTGGTGAGTGAAGGCGCAGGTGAGGGGCATGAAATGAGCTAGTAAGGGATTGCCTGCTAGGTCTATACCATCAGTGATGCTAGCATCGAAGTATCACCAAGGGTGCTATGTGAAGCGGGCAGGCCTAGCCAGAACTCCGAACGGTCGTCTAACACAGGCTCCGGCGAACACTGCTGAGATGTTCGTCCAAGCATCTGCACGTCATGACAAGGGTGAGGATAGCTATGCAGCACAGTCGCTTTAGAGGGTGGACTGATTGCTATTTAGCATCACGTCCGTCCAACTTGCTGCGCCTTCACAAACACTACTGACTTGAGAAACAAATGGCATACAGAAACATCAGCTTTTAAAGATAACAAATTGAACACAATGCACACACCTCAAAATCTTTATAGAAATCTCTATATAAGGATAGTATTTAACAAAAATATATCACTAGGACTGAAATTGTAAACTGTGGTCTCTTGTTTGAAGCCAACTAGTAAATATTTCATGCCCGTGTCTGGATCACGTCTCTGTGGCCTACTTTCTTTTTGTCTGACATGAATTTGCACCACTAGACATCAAAACGTAACACTTGAATGCACCAATGATATGAACTAGCAATGGACTAACCATCATGCCAGATGTTTTCATGTTGAAATCAATAGCTACTAGATCAACCGGGTGTCATGATGTATATAAAAAGTAAGCATTTAAGGGCAGCATTTCAAATGTCTCCAGCTCTACATTGGAAGAAGGATACTGCAAGTCCCTGATGTACGTCTGTATGGCTTCCAGGCGATGTGGAATACTGGTGGTTGGCTGGTATGTAGGCACAGTAGGTACAGGAATCTGTGGGATTAAAGAGATAGAGCATGCCGTCAACGCAGTGGTGCAGTGAGTGCAGCTGGAGAATATATTCCCATTCGCGCTGACAGCACATCCTCTCTTCAGGGCAACGCTCATGGTCAGAATCCTAATTGCTCACTTGCAAAGGAATGACAAACAAAGGGAGACGTTGAGATGAGGCACAGAGACAGCATTTAGAAGGAAGTGAATCTGTCAGATTGACTACATGCCTAACTTTCTGGCCCTCCCCCAACCCAAGATCACTGTATCTCTGTTTTAACAGATAGCTCGGAATGAGATCCCTAACATTTTTGTGTTTTTGCCATTACATAATTGCTCTTTTATGAAATGTTCAATATATGCAGTTTGTCTAGACTGTACACTCTCTTTAAACGTATACTGAAAACTGAATTACAAAGGAGCCAGGAAGTCTGGCACAGGATACTGGGTCAAAGTCATTTTTTCCAGACTCAGCCATATTTAAAGCGTATTGGGATCAGCAATATTTTAACATGATTTCTTAGCAATCTTGAATGAATATTGCATCCTTGTTGGTTAAATATAAACGTGTTCCTCAGGTTTCAGAATTACTCTGTGTATGTGTGATCAAAATATTTACATCTTAAATATGCAATCTTCTAGTCAGGATTTCAGGCTTTTTAAGACGTGTCTTTTAAAAAGCTTTGATTGATGCCATGATGTTCTACCAAAAGCAGCTATGAGCTCATATTAAACCGGTTACTATCACTCTGCATGGTCAGCAATCTGTCATCCGACTCCCACTCCATCCATGTGATGTACTGTATGTTAATGTGTTAATGGACGATACATTTTCCTGACTGTGTTACTGCAGGAGGGTCTCCATTTGAAAGCAGTGCCTTGCTACAGAGCAAGGTTATACAGCATTATGTTCACGATTTAATACATATACGACATCTTTAATTCAAATCTAAAAGAAATGAAGCATGTTTGTACTTGTAAACGAACAGAAGTTCTGGAACTCACCATGCAGCTTAAGGATCATTAGGCAAGCTATGGAAATTCTCAGCTTGTGGGTTAGGGCGAGAGCAATGTGCAGATGATCATGTGGATATAACTACAGCAACGTGCGACTGATATACAAAGCAATATTCGAAAGATATGCACCGATGTTTTTGCTTATACTTGAAGGAAGTGTGTCATAGTAGACAAAAATAGACTGTAGTTTTTTTTTTTAACATACTCTTTTGTGGGATCATGTGGGATTTTGTGGGATCATGCTACCCAAATATTAAGAACACTAGATAAATTGGGAAACGAACAGAGACTGTTTTGTTTGTCTGTAACTCATTCAGGCCTAAACATCACATGATCTTATTGATGACACAGTTTTTGCATTATATAGTGTTTGAGGATTTGAAATAAATGTTAAAAGCTGAGAACATAAAAGGAAATAAGCAGAGATAACAGAAAAATACATAAAAGAGGTAAAGCTAGAAGGAGCGTAGGCAAAAACGTACAGAAGTATATGCCGCGAGACAACAGGTGAAGGACTATAAGGACGAAGATACAAGATGACAAGGGACAGAAGCAGGATAAGTAAAACATGCCCATATAACTCCACCCAGATAGTAACCCAAGTTCAGGATCGAAACCAGGAAAGAAGAAAGCATGGAGTAACTGCTGTGTTTTTAAGTAATTACGTAGATGTAGTTAGAAAAGAAAGAAACAAAAGTTTTATAGATATATACTGAATGAACATTGAGGTAGAAGGAGAATATGGACCTTGGGCAGGTCAGTGGCTCCCCGGATCCTCTTCTCCACTTCCTCTCCTTCTGGGTGAATCCGGGTCACGTGTTTCCACATCCGCTCCCACGTTTCTTCATTCACTGGCAACCCTCCCCGGTTCACGATGAACGGAATCCCACCATCTCGCATATCTTCCTCTCCATCATCCTCTTGTTCCTCGTCCCTCTCCTCCACGCCCTCCAGACTCTGGGCAGGCCGCAGCATTGGCACCCCGGAGACCTTTGACTTGGACTGGGGCTGACTTAGGCACATTCCAATTCCCGTTTTGTCCATCAGTCTCCTAGGAGACGCGCAGTGATGGACACGCCCACAGCACGTGACTGGCATCTAGGGCTCATAACACCACACCTGGAGTAGTTACCTTCATCCTCATCTACTTAAACCAGACTTAAACTAAGGGCTATATAAAAAGGTCCGCCATGTTTCAAAGGACAAAATAAAAACAACAGCAGCAATAATAACGTCTTTTATTAGTATAATACTCTATTTGGTGAGGTTGATGAGGAAATTCTCTTTTTGCGACAGTCAATACGAAAAAGAAAGCAAGAGAGAGTCAAGTGGTTCACTTCTGGAAATCTTAGCCGTTTTCTCTGCAATTAGCGCTAATGAGAAAGACGAGTCGGTTATTCCGAGGATTTCCGTGAGGATACACGACAGTTAGCCGAGGCTCTGCTGGGGTTTTTTTGTTTGTTTGTTTGTTGGTTTCTTTTCAAAAGACCCACAGATAAAACAACGAAAATAAAGACATCATTAAAAGGCAACGGTGTTATTCTTAAGATAAGAAGTAGAAAGTGTCTGACCGCGAGAACAAAAAGCGACACCAGAGACAACAAATACCGGTATAAATCCGGTATATTCCCGAGGTCGTTCAGTTCAGCTCCAGGCTGCTGAGTAAAAAATTCAGTATCATTTTTCTTTCTCTTTCACTCTCTCTCACACACGTCTCGTCACATAGTCACAGCCATATTCCGTATTTTCCCAGTCCGCTGTTATTACGCCGCGAGTAGGTCCTACTAACCCGTTAACCAGACACTAGCGCTGATCTGACGCCGGGTACAGTGAACGCCGCCTCGACACTCCCAGAACGCGCGCTACTGCGCATGCGCGGTTTAAATAGATTACAACGAGCCGAATCTTAAACGGCTCCCTACTTCCTGTCTAGGTGCACTATCTAGGGTGTGAAATAACGGTCTCTGCACCCTGAATAGTGTATTATTTTTCGAATATGGCTCTATTCGGAGTTCAGCCAAGGCTTGCTTGGGCTTGGCCAGAACCTGCAGCCTTAACTATCTCCTAATTATGCCTGCACTGAACGACTGGATCTAGTAGTGATCAAATCTGTATCAGAGATGATGTATAAAATAAGCATTCATAACAGTCTTTTCAGACACGTACTGTTATTAATAATTAGAAGAATTTACTAATTAGCGAACATCACAGATTTAAAAAATATATATATATAAATTTAAAGAGTAAGAAATGTGTTTTTCAGACTTAATGATTTAAGTGCCACATTTAATTGCTGTTTATGCCTAGATCAACATTTAATGCAAGAACAATTTTATTACCGTTTTATTGTACAAATATTCTACAGGCCGTTAGGATGAAGTTGCTGATAAATGTCAGAGTGTTAATTTTCTCATGAGTGGTCTCAACACAGTATGTCAATATAAATTTCACAAACATGCAACCCTTATTCACATTAGTTTATTTTCACTTACCCAAATAATTAACTATTTTGTTGTACAGGGGGTAAAAAAAAGACAAAAAAGGCATGGAAAAAGCCAAATGTGCAAAACTATTGAATTACAATGCTGTGGTTTATTACAGAATCAAAAAACCAGACTGAAAAGTTAGATCACTTCCGTCATTACTGTACTATAATCTTGGTGCACCGTAATCATCTGGCATTCGTTCAATGTTATACCTGTTGAGTAAAAGAATACAAGAAAAAAGTTACAATTTATTATAAACTGTATATTAAATATATTATTATAATTATTATAATAAAATCCCAATCATTATGTGGGAAAAACAGCACTACAGCATCCTGACAGTTCGCACACACAGAGTATTAAAATGTGTTTATTTGAAAGTGCATATATATTTTTTAAAAGGTTCGCTGGTTATATTCAACAGTTCACTTTCATTTAATACATCTTATTGTACATGTAATATATTCCCAAAACAGTATTTGTAAAATTGTATTTATCATTGTTCAGAATAATTTCTATTACACAGAGCAGAATTCACTAATGAACGATGCACCCTCTACTGACCAACAGCAACATTGGCTTCAAGTGATGCATTTTAGCTTTTTTTTTTTTTTTTTTTTAAATCAGGTGATTCATTTTCAAGGGAAAAAAGGAATAAAACATTGTAAGCATTTGTTTGCTTGATTACCTGTGATTAGAGATGTACATGATTGGGACTCCTGGGATCTTCCGAATTCTCCTTTTCAGGTCTCTGTCCACTGTGGCCACGATGTAACACTTGTGCTAGTGAAGAAGGGGAATAAAGAATATTACATGCAATTCAATTTCCAATTCAAATTCAATTTAGGTAATGTTTTTTAACTCAAGATGTAGATCAACTGACAGATGGCAATGCTGTCTCACCTGAGTTACCCTTTGGACTAAGCAGTCATCAGCATATGTTCCCTTATGTGAGCATGGCAAGCGTTCAAAACGAGGGTCCTTGGCTATTCTACAAAGGAAAGACAAATGATAATGAAAGCCATAGGGCAAAAAAAAAAAAGAAAAGAAAAAAAGAACAGATCCCCAAAACCCTCACAGCTGAACTCAAAATCTAGAAATTCTACAAATCACAGCTTTCTTAAAAGCATTGTGGCAGTTAAACTTAACTACACTTAATCAACTTTTCCACAACAGCTTTTATATAAAAGTTTAAAAATGAGTCAGGTTCTTTAATGGCTACCTTTTCATTCACAATGATCTCAGTTCATGTTCTATATCACACCATGAGAAGTATGGAATAAAACACGATGGGAAAAACAAAGATGGAATGGTGTGATACAGCCAAACGCAAAGCGGAGTTCTTCCATTTAGCAAAACATCCATTACAAGAGCTATTAAACTAAACAAGAGTAACTAAACTAAACTAAAAACGCAGTTTGTCATGTTACTCGAGAAACCAGAACGCAAATTGTCCTCTGTCCTGAAGACTCTCCCCTCGCAAAAACCTTACAGACTGTTACAAAGCGCTGCCACCCGAGATTCCATAAATATTAAACAAAAACTTCTCCTTGCAGAAAACTTCACATCATCGATTACACGTTTTCTTAAATAACAACACATTTAAGAAATCCATTTGATGATTTCTTAGCTTATGCAAAGAATCTGCCATCTGAGTCCCCGTGAATATCGTTATTATAGAAATGATAATAAATTCGAATGAGAGCGTTAATATAAACCTGTGATTCAAATTAAAGATGGTACTGCTGTCAGAGAAAATTAATCAACGCATCTTGACCAATCAGAAGTGAGAATTCATCAGCACTGTAGTATAATAAACATTTCTTTAGGGGTAGTGCTGGCTCAACGGTTAAGGCTCTGGGTTACAGATCAGAAGGTCGGGGGTTCAAGCCCCTGCACCAAGCTGACACAGTTGGGGCCTTGAGCAAGACCATTAATCCTCTCTGATCTAGGGGCGCCGCAGCTTCCTAACAAGCTGGGATATGCAAAGAAAAGAATTTCACTGTGCTGTATATGTATATACACATATGTATATGTGACAAATAAAGGCTTCTTCTTCTACATAAAATTTAATTTATAAACATGAACTACTCAGTATTCAACATAAAAGTACTCAACATAATGTTCTGACATTTGAGAAAGGAATTTCTTTAAAATTTTAAAATATATATAGTATTCTGTATTCTATATATAGTATACATACACAGTGAGCAAGTTCTTGGAAACATCTATCTTGCAGTTACACTTTTCAGGCATTTTATCAGAACCACCTACCATACATGTCCAATTTATAAATATACAATTACTAACTGTAGCTCATCTGTTGCTATGCAGTGATCTCATGACACTACCTTTTCAGCATTGACCTACAAAGACCTTCATTATGGCCGATTTCATCTAATAAAATGTCCAGTAAATGAAGATACAAGGTGTGTGTACGTAACCAAGTTGCCACATACGCACATACTACATATACATTTATAAAATGTGATTGCAATGTTTTGTTATGTGAAAGAATTTAAGAATGTGTGTTGTTTAAGAAATTTGTTAACCTCAAAGCAACTCTGTATTTCATCCCAAGTTTCTCAAGCTCAGCCATGACACAGTCTGTGATGCAAGGAATACCTGAAGAACACAAACCCAACATCAGTGACACAAAACCAGTCAGCTAATGAGACCAAAAAAAAAAAAAAAAAAAAGACCGTGATCACCCACATTTAGCATAGAGGCAGTCCATCATTGACTGAACTACATCAAGTTTGGCCTTTATGGAGAAGTTGATGAAGTTTGTGTCCACGAGAATGTGATAGGGAGGACCGAGCTGAGTGTTGTATTGGAAGAACATACACGATGGATATTTTGGCCTGCGGGGATAAAGAGGGTGTGCAGTTGCACGCAATCATCAGTTTTTCATCAAAGACAAGTTACTATTTAATCTGGACACAAACCATTTAGGAAAATATTTTAAGCAACATCGAAAGAAAGAAACAACAATCAAAAACTCTTACACTTCTTGCTCTTTGATGGCCGCCGGATCTTCTTTCTTCTTTTTCTCTGTTTTTTGTCGATCTTTCTCCTTTCTTGGTATTAGAAAGAAATCATACTGAAATATTAGATCTGGCATGCACGGTATGCTTTAGAGTTGTTTTACTATTCCACACACTACTACACATGATATTTTGCAGGGTGAATGGGCTTTAATTTAATTACTTACATTCTTTGATCCTTTAAACTGATCATCCTTTTCATTGCAGCATATTTCTGCTTCTTCTGTTTCCCCTAATAATAAGAAAATAGCCAAAAACGTTACCACTTCAATCAGTTTCACCTTAACACCAACACAAAACCATGGAGTTGCTAATAGTTCCTTCTTAAAATCACATACTTCTGGAAAAGACCATTAATATTGGCAACCAACCAATAACTATCACAGACTTAATCAAATTCCTGGGCACAAATAGCAGCCCACTTAAGTGGGAACTGAACACCATCATCATCAAGAAAGTCAAACAGTCAAACACTTCCTCAGCAATCATCCAAAGCACGCTGACACCCTCCCTCACTCTCTGGTACAGCAATACCGACTCTCAGGTCAAGAGGAAACTCGCTTTCAGATCGTGCACAAGGCCTCAAAAATAATGAGACAAAAATATAACCTCTCATTACCCTGTACATCAAATACATCCAAAGAGCTTAAAACACCCTCTGACTCCCGATCCCACCCTGCAAACTAGTGTTAATTTCGTTAATGAAAACTATGACAAAAAATGTTCGTCGATGACCTTTTTTCCATGACTAAGACGAGAAGATGACAAGACGACACTGATGTCATTAAACACTAACTGTGACCAGATCAACATGCAATATTGTTGACTAAAAAAGGATAAGACTAAAATGTAGTTTTAAAAGAAGGGGTCGTGATATGGAAGATGAGGATGAATGAATGGTGTCTGTTTTGTGCCACACATAATTCATGAACGTTCCTGTCTTGATACTCAAGAAAGCATATGGTTTGGAGGAGACATGAAATAAGTGTAATTTTATTATATATATATATATGTTGGCGGGGGGGCATTTATATTTATATTATATTTACACTCCTGTCATCAGAAGGTATCTCAGCTATTTAATCAATAATAATCTTGGCTGAAAATGTCTAAAAATGTCAACCAACAGTTTTCGTTGACTAAAACTAGACCGAAATACTTACGGTTTACTTTGACTAAAGGTAAGACTAAAATGTCCAGAGGTTTAATCAACTAAAACTTGACCAAAAAAAAAATCAGGATAAGGTTGATTAAATATGAAAAAACTATCCAGGACGTTTGACACAGGACTAAGACTAAGATTAAATAATTGCTGACAAAATTAACACTACAGCACAAATCATATTTCATCCCTTTCCATTTCCAGGTGGCTTCAGAAACAGTTTCTTTCTCAGAACTGAACCCATGGCTACATTTCAGTGGCTGCTGTAAACCCCTGCTTCTCTCACCTTGGACCTGATCTACTGTTTACACTGACTTTACTCCATTACTCTGTGAAATCGTATCTCATTCTGATGGTATTGATTTATAGTTATTACTGTTTACATCTATTACATTACATCTATTTCGATCACTACTGCAGCTACTGGTTTAAGTCTATCTGCTAAATCCGCACTTACATTCTTAATGCACGTTTCTTACACTTTATTGTTTTGCTGTTTTGTCTACTATTGACACTGTTAACGCAATCCCCGCCAACACTGTTGTGCGACGATAAAAGAATCTTAAATCATTTTACACGCATTCATTTCTCTTGAACCGTTTAGCAAACATAGCTAGCTAGCAATAATTCACTTATTATTCTCAGTGGAAATCCGGCGCCCAAAACTAACATTTCTGAAACATGTTAACGCGTATCGTGATGCGGAACAAATATTGATGTCAGTTTGTTTCCGAATTAACGAATAGTATTTTTAAAAAAAAACGCTTACCATTTCTAGTTTCTGTAGAAATAAAACAGAGTAGAGCAAAAAAACCCTCGTGGCGACAAAACGCGTCGACGTTTGACGTCATCAAAAGGCGACCTCGCTGGCATTGCACTTCTTCCGCTTGTCAACGGGTTACTGCAGAAGGATATCAGCGATAAAAGTAGAGCTGTACTGTTCTGGACTATCAAGTATAAAATCAGCTTTAGAGACAGGGCTTGCTTTTTCGGGTGGTTTCACAGATCTAAACGTCCGGTAAATATTATTTCTTGTGGCATTTTAGGATTCCGCCATTATTTCTAATAAGGCTCGGGTTAGCTAGCTGCCAGGCTATCTTGTCTTAATGGACTTTGGCATTTCTGCCTAATTAACAGCAACCAGCTTCATTTATTCGCGTCGGAGAGGACTTATTTTACAGCCGTTGTTCATGAATTTTTTAAGTTTGCGCGCTTATCAGGGTTTAATGTCGCTGACACTGCAGTATAAGCACTGCTGGAAGAGCAGAAGTGCCACTATGGTTTTGTTTAGCCAGACAAATAACCTGACACACCTGGCTCCTGACACTCATGAGCTCGAGCGCATTGCAATGCTTGCAATACTTTCCTGACTATTTGCAATTGTTTCCAGTAGTATTAATAATAATAATAATAATAATAATAATAATAAGCAAGACAGTAAATGGGTTAAATAAGGCATACTTGAACTTGATTTTCAGGAATGGAAACCAGCTTCATGATTTAACCAGCACTTTATTTTATTTTTTTTTACTTTTTATATTTCTGACAATATACTGCTCTAATACTGGACTAAAATGATTTAGGATTAGATTTGAAAATCACATATTTGATATATTGAATTTATGATACTGTACTACTGTATGCTGCCTGACAACATAGATCACAATTGTGAACTTCGAACTCTACCTGTCTTTAAGCTCGCCGCCATTGTGGTTCTCATGTTTTGCATAACATGGCAATAAAAACTGACACCAGGATCTCATATCGTCTCACCTCGTGCACCGAGTATCAGCCAGTACCCAGAGCTCTGATATTTCCATTAGGTGTAGGAGTTAGGCCATTTGTCAGGAGCAGCATGGATTTTTAGCACACAAGGTCTGCTGTTGTACAAGGGCACAAGATGAATCGATTTGTTAATGAAATGTCAAATGATGCATAATGTGATCTCCAGTTCCAGTGCCTGGCTGTATTTAAGATGTATAGTAACTGTGCACTGGTGTGACGGCAGATAATTATAACTAAGTATTCTCCTCATTGGGATAGCTCATACATAATGAATACATATGCATTACACTGTCCACCCACCCCGTGTGCTTTTTAAATATTTACATTACTTTACAAGATGCCTTGGTTGCTTCTCTATAAGCCACAGGATTGGATTTGCATTTTTTAATAGAAAATTTTCTTTCTTTTTATTTATTTATTTATTTTTAAAACGTGTATACATCAACAGAATGCTCAATTTGGGGTATTTTGTTTCTCCTACAGATATATTCAAGTACAAAAGACGACATGGGAAGAACACTGAGAAGAAAATACATCATCTGAAAGCACCAAGAATACAGATATTACCAGAGAGAGAAAGAAAGGCTCCATCTACATGAAGTCCACTGTTATTCTCTGAGCACACAGAAGTCTGATCAAGGCTGAAGATGGTCTGATGGACCGACGCTTCTTGCTGACATTAATCTTCTGCTCAGTCTCATGGATTTTCTTTTGGGAACTGCGCTGGAAGAAGAGCAAGGAAAGTCAGATTGAAGAATGGCTGCAAGGCCATAGTCTGTCTGAATACAAGCGTCTATTTGAAGGTCAGGAATGTTTAGGGTTTTTTTTTTATGTTATTTGATAGTACGTGTCAGAAATAAAGTTACTAAACTCTACTATTTCCTTTTAGCTGGTGTGACATGGTACAGTACCATTAAGGGTACATCTTTTGTACTTTTAGTATACATCTTTTACCTGAAAGTGCATAGTATAAATTTACCTGATTGGATTTTAAGGATTACCGATGTAGATGTACCTTTGATGGTACACCATATGCGTCTTCCGAAATGAAAGATGCACAATAAATATCCAAAATATTTACTACTATATGGTGGTACCACTCCAGAGACAAAGAAATGTACCGCTTGGTACTTTTTATTTCTGAAAACGGAGGATTGTTTGTTTGTTTGTTTGACCTCAAACCAAAATATAAATTGCACTGGAAGTTCATGTCATCATCTCAAATCATTAGAGCTGTAAAAATATTTTCATTTAAAAAATCCTGACATACAGGTTAGGTGTCATGTATTATGTGAATAGGCAGGAGATTATAATGAAACGAAAACAAAAAAGCTTAAATTCAATATCCAATCACAGATCTTTCTTGAATAGGACTGCAGCTATTACTTTGCCCTCTCTTAGCCTGCATGTAACATGCTCTCTTTATGTGCGGATGTTTGATTGTACAGATGTGCAGTCTCTGGAAGAGTTGAGTCTGAGTTTGCTGACTCGTTTGGAGGAGGTGCTGAAGGAACAGCGGCGCTGGAGGGACATCGCTGAAGCCAACGTCCGTCTGCTCAGAGACTTCGCCTTTCAGGAGTGGCTGTGCTCCCAGAGCCTCGAGCACTACTACCACACGTAAGACTAACCTACACACCATTTATGTTCAGAGTCACGATTCAAGACACGCTGGTCCTATTGGATCACAGTGAGTCTGCCCTAGTCAGGAAAGTTACATGGAAGTGTTGTTTTTTTGGTGCTGTATGTTATTGTTGTTTGCATTTTATTCCACGAGGGGGCAGTAGTGCCTACACAACCCGCTCCAGCTGAATGACATTGAGCTCTGCCAGCTGCAGTGAACAGGAGGTCATTGCAGCAGTGACTGTTCGAGCGTTGTTCCACTCATTCTGTCTCTGCAATGCTGCAGCGAGTGCCGCAACATTCTCACACGCACACCAAAAGCACAAATCAGTCTTTACTTGAGAAATACTTTCACTTTATGGATATTTTAGCGATAAGGTACACAGTAGTAGTAATGCTTAGGCGTTTCTTACTCTGCTTATTATGTTATGTTTGACATTTAGGCTTAATGTTGTGTTTAAATGTGAGTAAATGAGAAATCAAATGGTTTATCGCATTGTAGATGATGTCTCACAAGCTTTTAAACGATTCCAGACATCAAAGTCTGCATTACTTGGTTTGTGCTTTAGTAATCCAAATCTAGCTGGTGTTTCTGTTGTCATTCTCTAAGTATAACCAGTTCTGTTAAACTCTTCAATTATTTCTTTTACCACAGCGTTGCTGAATTCTCGAATCTGATTGGTCAGAAGGTGTTAATGTAGTGTCAGCTGTAATTCTCATCTCAAGTTTTTATTAAGGTGCTTGTTCTAATACATTTCTGTAGTAACTGCTTACACATGTAGGGTGGAAACTCCTCATAAAGAGATTACAAAATGAGTGTAATCCTAGATATGCTGGAGTTTTCTGTGAGAAGATATTTATTTAGTGTTTATGGAAGGAGTCTCCAGTGTCCACACTTTGTAACAGTAATGGGTAAAGCGGTTTGTTTTTCCTGTGTTGGAAAAGGTCGGCAGGAACTGCAACCAAACGCTACCAATAACTGGAGATCAGTCTTTCACTTACTTCTAGGGCTTACTGTTACTCTTTGGATCATTGTCTTGCTGCATAATCCAGTTATGCTTGAGTTTCAACTTATGGACTGAAGACCAGACATTCTCCTTTAGGATTTTCTGGTAGAGAGCAGAATTCACCTTTCCCTCAATTATTTCAAGTTGCCCAGGCCCTGAAGCCACAAAGCATCCCCACACAATCACGCTTCCACCACCATGCTTGACTATACGTATGATGTTCTTTTTGTGGAATTCTGTGTTTGGTTTACGCCAAATGTAATGGACCCTTGTCTTCCAAACAGTTCCACTTTCGACTCATCAGTTCACAGAACATTCTCCCAAAAGGTTTGAGCATCATCAAGGTGTATTTTGGCAAAATTCAGATGTTAATTCGGACCTTAATGTTCTTCTGGGTTAGCAGTGGTTTTCACCTCGCCACTCTTCCATAGATGCCATTTTTGTCCAGTGTCTTTCTGATAGTGGAGTCATGAACAGTGACCTTTATTGATGCAAGAAAGGCCTGTAGGTAATTTGATGTTATCCTTGGGTTATTTGTGTCTTCCTGGATGAGTAGTTGCTGTGCTCTTGGAGGAATTTTGGAGAGTCAGTCACTTCTGTGAAGTTTCACTACTGTGCTGAGGTTTTCCATTTGGAGATGATGGATCTCACTGTGGTTCTTTGGAGTCTCAGAGACTTTGAAATAGCTTTGTAACCCTTCCCAGACTGATGCATTTCATTCGCCTTCTTTGGCATAGTGTATTACTGGGTACGACCTTTTAACCAACTTCATGCTGTTGAAAAGAGTTATATTTAAGTGTTGATTTGATTGAACAGTGTTTGCAGTAATCAGACCTGGTGTAATGATTGCAACTTGTGGGATAGGGTCACTGTGAACGAATCTGAATGAAACTTTTTGGTGAATGGAATCAAAAGATTCGAGTCATTGGGATGATTACCACTGCTAATCGATTGTGTAGAGTGAATTGCAGTGTTGTCTATAGATGTTGAGTCTATAGACGTAGTGGTCAGGGTGCTAGACTGGTTGTCACAGCCTGCTCAAGTCTTTCATGTTTGCACAGTGCACATTTCTGTCGTAAATATTTTACATATGTTGTGACTTGATCCATTTGACTACCATGACCACGTAATGCCGTTCCACACCATTGAGAGTCGTCTGAATGTTTATGGATTACTTTTCCATCGGTTGTGCTGCAAAATCAAGACTAGGATGTACCAAAGATAAACTACACCGAAGTCTGGAAGGGACACAGTGAGTAAACTATGCTGCAGATGGTGGTGTTGCTTCTTAAAGTTCTGCTGATTGCAAAATGGAAGATTTGAAGTGGTATGATATCTATAGTGTATACTGAAAGAAGTAAAATACCCTGGATCATAAACGTGCCTTGAATGTAAGCCAATCAGTGAATACTTAAGTTTTTAAGGTTTTTTTTTTTTATTTTTTTTATGTTGCACTGAGCGTGCTTTCTATGTGCATGTGAAAATGACATTATAATGGTTTATTCTTCCAGTTCATAATGGTTTGGTCTTATGCTGATGTGCTGTTGTGCCTCGGTATCAGTCTCTGGCTGTTAATGTTCAAGAGACACACGGTCTCTCATGACTAAAAGAGGAAGAGGAAGTTTGCGTTTTGTGTCAGGATATGGTATTGGTGCTTTGCTAGCATACAGAGCTGTTGTCATTATATGATGACCTGTTAAAATGGTCCGAAAAAAAAAGAAGGATTATTAACTATCGGTTTTCGGGCTTAGTCACAGTGTATGATGTGATGTCTCACGGTTAAGTTTGTCAAAACACTGATTAAAATGCTTTTCTATCAATTTCCATCTCCCTGTTCAATTTACATAAAACATCCACAAATTTATGAATCTGTAGTAGTAGATGCTGAACCAGTAAAATCTGACATTTAGATGTCGATGTTTAGTGATCATGGTTTCTCTCTGTTCTCTCTCAAACACCGAAATCATGCTAATATGTAATCATATGCAAGTTAAGTGCCATTATGTATACATAATGATAATATACACTCAGTGACCACTTTATTAGAAACATCCGTTCACCTGTTTATTGCATTTAGTCACTCACCCAATCATGTGGCAGCAGAACAATGCAAACGTTCATGTAGATGCAGGTCAAGGGTTTCATTTAATTTTCATATCAAACATGAACAATGAGGGGAAATGTGATCTCTGTGACTTGTGTGACAGTGGCATGTTTGTTTGTGCCAGATGGACTGGTTTGAGTATTTCAATAATGCTGGTCTGCTTGGATTTTCACTTTGCACTCGTTCAGTGTTATACGTGTGTTATTTGAACTAAGCCTTGCCTCACTCTATTCTTCATAGTCTGAAGACCCTGGGATGCACTAATCTGGATGACCTAGCCCAGTTTGACAGCCAGCTTCAGCTTTCTCTGGCAGCCTGGGGCTATTACTACGAGGACTACATCAAGCTGTCCACAGGCGTAAAGGTCCTCCAAGCATCCCGGGGTAGCAGAGACCAGGACTACGAGGTTCAGCTGGTGCACAGCCTTGCCGAGAGGCGCCTGAATGAGAAGTGGTCCATCGGTGAGTTCAGTGGCATCAGGAAGACTTGTGTGGCTTTTGTTAGCCTTTGTTAGTTCCGATGTAAAATTACATGGTTATGTAAGGTCACCACACCCTGACAGCTTGAATGTGTGTGCGTTCGTTCTCTTTAGCTTGGTGGTGTCACTCTCGCTGCTCACACCCATTCACTTCTTTCAAGGGAGTAGCTGTTTTTATTTAAATTGCTGCATGTTGTAATGTATAGCTGCTTCTCAACAGAGTACAAATGAAATCCGTGTTTTTTCCTTTTAGAAAGCAAGGAGAGCCAATAAAGGAAACTCAATATAGTTAACAATTTTAGGTGTAAATGAGGCCAGCGTCAGCTTCTGTTTTTGATTCTGGTTCGTACTCTACCTATTCACTGTGTCAGTGTTCTTTCACTGTAATGCAAGATTACGTTGTCTGCATGTTTTCCTCTTTCAGCTGGAGCGCTGATATTTGGCTGTACTGTTGCACTGTGCTTTCTGATAAGGGACCTCATGTTTTACGTGATTGGTGAGTTTTGCCTTGGAACACCACATGTGTAAGATGTTCTTCTGCAAGTGATATCCTCCTGCAAGGTATTTTCTAGCTGAATTCTTAACACACTATGAATCATTTTAAGCACTTGTTGTCACAATAGGGCTTTTCACATTGCACTTAACCCCGGGTAGAGGAACCTTTCTGCTCTGAAGCGGTACCGCTTTTGCACTGTTAACTCTGCATTGCCGTGCCAAAAGTGTACAGTGTGTAACGATAGAGTTAGAATATACAGCTAGCTGCTTAACAACAGACACGCAATCAAAACTTGAACAGCATGTGCCTCAGATCACGTGCTTTGTACAGTCACAGAAACCCCACGTGTTGTATAAACGGTTTGAGAGAACAATAAAATGAAAAAATAAAAAAGTCAATTGGTGATGGAAAACGTGTCCATCAGGGGTCCTGAAAGCACAGACACACAAGTAAACTCGGGCTAATAGGATGCAGTTGAGTCGTCACGTGTTACCTGCCTCCTCTCTGTCCACAGCTGATGCTCGACCACACCCCCACTGCCCCGCCCCCACAGTCATTTATCCAATCATGATTGTTGAAACCGCAAATATGCAAATAAGTATATTAAACCAGACCAGAGTTTAGGAATGTACAGTGTGAAACATCAGATTATGAATACCCAGGATTAATCTTTAACCTCGGGTAAAGTATGAGCCGTGTGAAGCAAGATAACCCAGGATTCCATTTACCCGGGGTTTCCGATGACCCAGGGTTAACTATTTCAAGTGTGACACACCCTAATATTTATTCTTGAATATTACTCAGTTCCTATTTCACTTAAATTGACTTAACCATGTTTTATTCCTCTTTATGTGCGCTTTGTTCAGGTGGAATAACCGTTTCCATCATCGCATTTGTCTTTACCATCAAGTTCCTATGTGAGCTTGCAGCACGCGTGGTCAGCTTCCTGCAGAATGAGGACCCTGGGCGTCGTGGCGACCGTAGCATTTACGACTACGTGCGGGGGAACTACCTGGACCCGCGCTCCTGCAAGGTCTCCTGGGACTGGAAGGAGCCACAGGAAGTGGGCCAAACCATGAGCTTCCGTGTGCAGGTATCCTCAGCACTGCTACAGGCACATTGTCATTATGTTAAAAGTGATGTCATGAACAATTTCCTTGCAAAGAAACACACATGATTTACACAACATCTAACTGTGCCATGTATTTTTTCATTGTGACACAAATGCTAATTAAACAAACAAGCAATCATTTGTTTGTTGCATAAGTATTCACCCCACATGGGTCAATACCTGGTATGTGGTTACATCTGAAAGTCTTCATGGATCTGTCTCTATTAGCTTTGCACATCTGGATCCTGAACATTTTGGCAAAATGCTCAAGCTCTGACTGATGTTTAATGTTTAAGTCTTGCCACACTGTAAACACTGCCACCTCTCCCACCCTTCACCCATTTTCTCCTTGATTAAAGCTAGTAAGTCTCCTTTGTATATCATATCATATAGTCCACAGATGTCAAAATCATGGCAGGTGTTTTTATTTTGCAAAGAATATATGACATAAAACACAAAACCTAACATGCTAACTAGACCTATAACAAAACCAGTTTAAACTTGGACAATAAAAAAAAAAACCTGGGGTGTTTACACTAGCAAGAACAATGTAGGCCTGCTTTCTTGTTTCTTATTTTCTTATTTTTGATTTTTGTGCATCTGTACGTTTGTAAATAAATCTGAAATCTAGAAAACAAGCAGTATACAGGTCAGAGTTTCCGTTAGCTGATAAATAGCGGTTTTTGACCGTTATAAATTCAAAATTCCTGATAAAATCAAAAATTGTCAGGCGCAATGTCCGGTAAAAATATTTCCACAAAGCAGACGTTAGACAAAGTACGTTCACAATTGCACACAAAATAGGTTCTCTGTCTGTGCAAAATTAGTTTTTTTTATGTTTCTCTCCAGTTTATTTTTTGCTTTTCAGTGGACCCATTCAACCACACACACACACACACACACACACACACACACACGTCTCTGCTGCCACAATCGCGTATACTATGCATAGTCCAAAACAGTGCAAAATAAACATCGAAATTAAATGACCGGATTTTTTTTCTAGTTTGTCCTGTAAACTTTATCATTCCCGGACACGTCGGCCGGCACCAAAATGTCTTCGCGGAAACTCTGATACAGGTGTAGAAGAGTAAAGATAAACAGTTCTAACTGTGTTGCACAGATGTTCATATTGTGAATTAGTGTCCTGCAATAAGCATAAGAATCTCTTTAAGATTACAGTAGTGGTTCTTAGAAGGTAGAAGTATTTTACAGTATGCTAACTTTGTGTTTTTCCTCCTAGCTCTTCTATAAGAATGGCCAGCCGTTTCTCGCTCACGGGCCCGTGGGTTTGAGGGTGAACATCACTCACATAGAGCTGGCTCTGGACATTCCTGTCACCCAGGAGGTCCTTCAGGAGCCCGATTCCAACGTGGTGAAAGTGACCTTCACTGTGCGCAAGGCGGGCCGCTACGAGGTGGCTGTTAAACTGGGGGGGCTCAATGTAGCATACAGCCCCTATTATAAAACATTTCAACCAGGTAACATGAGCGCAGAGATGATGAGAGCACAGCATGCTGTTCTTATCATGTTCTCTAGTTTTGTTTCGATATTACACGTTTCCTTATGTAATAGACCCAACGTTCATTTTTCTCATTTCAGTCAAAGTGTTTGTATGCTTTCTACAGGATTTCTAGGACTTTCATCTTGTTAGTCAGTTGTGTTTATGTACACAATGTGCTAGAGTGCTAAAGCCAGTTGTAAATTCAGCTCTATTTGGAACATCTCATCAGTATTGTTTAAAAACATGTTGGTCATTTTGACTGATGTGCTTGTATTGTTTGTATCTGGTCGCAGATTTGCGCTTGTTTCTTTCTGTCTGTCAATCACTGATTTGTTTTGGGTTTTTTGCTGGAATTAAATGTCACGTCGTGTGTTCGTTACAGGGACGGTGGTGCCATCCAAAACAAAGATTGCGTACCATTTTTCAACTCTGGTGCTGACATACGGTCAACAGCACACACTGCAGATCGAGCCTCGAGACGAGTATGGTAACCCTACCAGTAACTCCATCTCTCTCGTGGACGAGGTCAACTACAGTGTGCATATACACTCAGTAAGAGCTCTTACAGGATGAAATAATAACATCTAGTGATTAATACATGATCGGAACATGCTTTCTGTTATAAGGCATAAAATGCCTGATGTGATTATGTGACACTTGCCTAAAAATATCAACAGAAAAGGCACAGAAACATGCGCATTCTTTTACGCTCCTCAAGAAATACTGATTCTATCCACCCCCTTCCTCTGGTAGATTGGTGTTACATGACCAGTATTTGCAAACTGGAGAATTATAGGCACTTTTATACTATGACTTAAATAATATTATAGGAAACAATTAACTCGTTATCGCGTGTTTTATTTATTATTTTTTTACATTGTATTTGTTTTGTCTCCATTAGTTGGGGACTATAGAAGAGGACAGTTCTGAAGATTACTACAGCATGACAGTTTGTTGTAATAAGCCACAGTGTCAGGTTCTGCTGCGGCTCACTCTGAAGAAAAAGGGCTGCTTCAGGGCGTGCATTACTTACAGGGACCAGCCTCTCAATAATGGAGAGTTTGACATCATTGTGCTTAGTGGTGAGTATCTTCATAGCTTCCATTTACTTCTGGCAAGTAACAGTAATACTTAACTGTGCTTTCACCACTATTCATGTTTGGTGCTTTAGTTCAGTTTGTTTTGACAGATTTGTACCCTCCACCTTCACAGAACCCCAAAAATCTGGGGTCTCGTCTTTGTCCAAGTGAACCATGGTTCAGTTTGTTACTGCTGAGAACAGTTTTACGATGGTTCGCACCGCATTAATGTGAAAATTTAGCTTCATTTGGGCAGTGAAAGTTTGCATTGTATCAGGTGTATGACCACAGATAATATATAATGCACACCACCTCTCCTGCAGCACCTCTGAAATTTAGCAGAATAAATGCCACGGCTGTGTCCGAATATCCCTACTAACCTACTGTACAGTGGGCGAAAAGCATTACGCCAAGGAAGTCGTATGTCCGAATTCTCAGTATTTATAAAACAATAGGCAAGAAGTACCCAGATGACCTGGATTCTGCAGTAAGGATCCAATGGAGGACACTGCGCTATCCCATAAGGCAATGGGGACTGGCACGGTGTCTTCTCTTTTTAATTGTAAGCTGTAGGTATTGAACGTTGTTAAACCATACTTGTGTAATTTGTTAACTTGCTGAAGGTTTAAACAAGGAAAAAAACAGTTGCAATGCAGGTAGTCTAATCTGGCAGGCTGTTTAAGTGTTTGCAGTTATGATGATGTCGTAGGTCACATGGCAATGCCAATATGGCAGATGTAGTTTGTCCGGATTGTATTCATACTACACGCATATACTGATCAGTACATACCGCATCAACGGCCATGCAGTGGGTACTGAATCGAACGCAGTACGTACTCTCACATTACGTACAACAGTTATTTCTAGCACACCTGTAGATCAATGCGTATGTATTAGTTTTCCGTTAAATGGTCTAAATTCACCTCAGCAAACGATATAAAATAGCTCTGTAATTGTTCGTAGTAATGCCAGGGATTATTATTGACCTTAAATGATGGCTGTTGGCATTTTATCTCTAATAAAAATGCACTTGTGTGACCTGCAGAGGAAAGCAGCGATACTTAATGACAGGGAGGTATCCATCAAAGCACACACTGTCAAGTTCCTGACCTTTCGAAAAGGAAGTACATGTACAAGCAATTTAGCACACAGGAAAATTGTTCTAATGTGAACCCAACTGAGCCAAATGAAAGATTTAATGTAAAAGATTTGGCGCAGACTTTAACAAACAAACAAAACAAAGCAACAGTCAAAGTTTTACTCGCTTTGATCTGGACCTACGCTAGTGCACGTAATCTTGCTGAAAACGGTGTGTATGAGCGGATGTCCACAGTCGTGTGCAAGTGAGTGTGTAGTTGAAAGTGCACATGTGAGCAATAGGATTGGGCAATGATGTCATTTTAATAAGACTTAATAAAACAACTTAATTGCAGCAGAACAGCTTATGATGTCAGAGTCCTAGGTGTTTATATTACATTACTATATTTTCCCTGATGGTGAGATGATTACACTCATAAAGATGATAAAATGAATTACATCATGGTGGGTATTATCATTTTAATAAGCCTGTAGATGACTGAAGAACTGACATGCATGGGAGAACCATGGTATTATATTTTAAGATTATTTGTGCCCTAATTGCGGGGCAAAAAAAAAAAGCCACTTTGCAAAACCTGTAATTCAAAAACTTGTATAGTAGAATATATTCATTTCATTTCCAAATATGAAATGGGGGGTTCGATTCCCACCGTGCCCATCGTTCTCCCCGTGCTGCAGGGGTTTCCTCCGGGTACTCCGGTTTCCTCCCCCAGTCCAAAGACATGCATGATAGGCTGATTGGCATGTCCAAAAATGTTCGTAGTGTATGAATGGGTGTGTGAATGTGTGAGTCTGCCCTGCAATGGATTGGCACCCTGTCCAGGGTGTACCCCGCCTTGTCCCCGATGCTCCCTGGGATAGGCACCAGGTTCCCCGTGACCCTGAAGAAGGATAAGCGTATAGAAGATGGAGGGATGGATGGATGACATTTACACTTTAGACAAATTTTGGTAATTATTAAGTAATTATTAAAAAATGATGAAGTGAAGAATGTAGCCAGGAGCAGACGTTCATCTACAAGGACCCATGCCACACCCCTCTTCATCTCCCTCCACTGGCTATCTGTAGCCGCCCATATCAAATTCAAGGCCTTGATGCTCACGTACATGACGTTGTCTGGAACAGCACCCGCCTACCTCAACCCTCTCCTGAAGGCTTACGTTCCCTCACGCAATCTGAGATCGATTAACGACCGATGCTTAGTAGTGCCTACTCAGCGTGGCTCAAGGTCCCTATCCAGAACCTTCAAACTAACTGTCCGTCAGTGGTGGAATGAACTTCCAACCTCAATCCCGACCGCAGAATCTGTCACTATCTTCAAAAAACAGCTAAAGACCCACCTCTTCCGTGAACATGTAACTAACCCCTAAAATGCCAACCCCACATTATCCTTTAAAAAAAAAAACTTACTCTGGCTCTTACACCTCTACTCTGCGCACTTTGCTTTTCTAGAACTCAATTAAAGATCATGTATAGTAGCACTACTTGTATTGTTCTCTGCTTGATATATCGCTTTGCTTGTATTACCTCATTTGTAAGTCGCTTTGGGTAAAAGCGTCTGCTGAATGAATAATTGTAAATGTAAGTTATGGATCAGATATCCCTAATCCTTTGATTGTCTTCTTGGCACAACATGAACTTATGAATGCAATTTAATTTGCATAAAGCTTATGTAAATTTTAATAAGAGATCTGGTGCTTGAAAGTATGTATTTTTAAAAAGCCTGATATACAGTGCATTTGTATTATCACTCTATTATTATGTCTATTATCAAGCCAACGAGAGCGTGAGAGTGAGAGCGAGAGTGTGCATTCTCTCACACCAGCTCACCTCTGTTTCCCTCCCCCTCTTGTTTATCATGACCTCAGAGAACGAGAAGAACTGTGTGGAGAAGAACGTGTCCACTCCAGGAATTAGTATCTATTTTGAGGCATACCTCTATGGTACAGGGAACTATAGCAGCTCTACCTGGCAGTTCCCAGCATCTTCTCTGCTCACCCCACCACGACGGCCATCCATGGGCGATGACGAGGAAGAGCACGACTCTCCAGTGGAGGGCCAACCTGAGAAGGTCAAGAAACCAAAAAAGGTCTATTGTTACATATCACCAAAGGTCAGTGATTTAATATTCAGGTTGGCAGTGTCAGTAATTTTCTTTTCTTTTATTCTCATATGTATTTGTGTTCTATCGCAGCAACTCTCTGTGAAGGAGTTTTATCTGAAGATTATTCCATGGCGCCTTTTCACTTTTCGTGTGTGCCCAGGAACGAAGGTAATGTCCGAGTTGTTCAAGCAGTAAATACACTTTTTTTTTTTTTTTTTTTTTTTTTTTTTTTAAAAAGGAATCTTATCAGTTACACACTTTCCTGTTAGTTCACCTACCATGGGCCTGACCCAGTCCATAAGTATCTGACGTTGGTGGTGGATGATGGGATCCAGCCTCCTGTAGAACTGAGCTGCAAGGACAGGAACATTATGGCAGCTACATTTATTCGCTTCCTGCACAAGAACATTGGTGAGTTTTAAAAATACATGCAGCTGAATCTGCTTAAGTGTGTTGATGAATTGTTTGACTGTTTATATTCTATGGATTTTAGGAGGCTCGGAAACATTTCAGGACAAGGTGAGCTTTTTCCAGCGAGAGCTCAGGCAGATTCACTCCAAGAGACCTCGAGTTAAAACCTGCTTGAAGATCAGCCGCCACTCCATTCTCGACTCTGTGAGTAGCCTGACCTGCTGGAGCTCTTCAGTGCTTACAGTATTCCTTTGAATGAATATATATATATATATATAAACATCATGATCCATGTGTCTTTTTTTTTCTGCAGTCTCTAAAAGCCACCAGAAACTTCTCTGTGTCGGACTGGAGTAAGAACTTTGAGGTGGTGTTCCAGGATGAAGAAGGTCTGTTGTTACATTAAACATCATGATGTTTCTTAAATGTTATAATACTTAAATAGTTAGTGTGTGTGTAGATAACGACTATATGAATTACTTGGTGTTTATTTATTTATTTATTTATTTATTTATTCATTTATTTATTTTTAAGCTCTGGACTGGGGAGGGCCGAGGCGTGAGTGGTTTGAACTCATCTGTAAGAATCTGTTTGACACCAATAACCAGCTCTTCACACGTTTCAGTGACAATAACCAGGGTCTGGTAAGCATCAACTCTTACAGTCGAGGTCGTAAGTTTACATACGCCTTGCAGTATCTACAAAATGTTTAAAAAAAAAAAAAAATGTAATAAAATATTTTTTTAAATTTAAAAGGGGATCTTTCTTTATTTATTTATTTATTTATTTATTACTTTTTTTTTTAATATTGTTTTTTATTTAGTACTGCCCTGAATAAGCTAATTTACCTACAACAGATGTTTAGTTATAGTTCATAAGACACAATAATAACTGACTTTACACAAATGAACCAGTTCAAATGTTTGCATACACTTGATTCGACTGTTTTTATGTTTTGGGATAGTTGTTCATGAGTCCCTTGTCTGTCCTGTGCAGTTAAACTGCCCTCTGTTCTTCAGAAAAATCCTCCAGGTCCTGTGCATTCTTTGCTTTTCCAGCATCTTCTGCATATCTGACAGTTTCTATATGGTTCTGAGATCCATCTTTTCGCATCGAGGACAATTGAGGGACTCGTACACACCTATTACAGAAGGTGCAAACATTCACTGACGCTCAAGAAGGCAACACGATACATTAAGAGCTAGGGGGATGTAAACTTTTGAACTGGCGCTTAATGTAGTGTGTTGCCGCCTTAAGCATCAGTGAATGTTTGCACAGTTTGTAATGGTTGTGTATTAGTTAATATTATTACTATTATATTATTACTAGTATTGGTCTCAGTTGTCCTCAGTGTGAAAATGATTGATCTGAACATCATATAGTCGCTGTTGGAAAGGGGTCAAATCTGCAGAAGATGCTGGAAAAGCAAAGAATAAAAGAGGAAAAAAAAACCTTTTTAAAATCAGTGTGTGCATGTGTTTGGCAGGTGCATCCTAACGCAGAGCGCCCTGCTCACCTGAGGTTGAAGATGTACGAGTTTGCAGGGCGCGTGGTGGGGAAGTGTCTATACGAGTCAGCTTTAGGAGGAGCCTATAAGCAGCTGGTGCGAGCCAGGTTCACTCGCTCATTCCTGGCCCAGATCATTGGCCTGCGCATGAACTACAAGGTGATACCCTGCTCTTATTTTGCAACATACTTGAAATAATACTACATAGTCATCAAATAAGATTGATCAAACTTGATCGAACCCCATCATTCCTTCAGTAACAGCTAATTCACATGGACGGTATGGCAGATGCTACTCAAAAACTAGGATTAATAATAAATAAACATATAATCGTTTATTGTAAAGTTCTCTGTAAGGAAACTTTATTGAAGATTTTTGGAAGGAGTCTCCAGTGTCAGTGCTTTGTAACAGTTAGAGGTGTTCCATTACGTTTTACACCATAGGGAAAAGGATGAAGGGGATTTGCTTTTTATGACTTCTTGGTAACAAAATGAAGGAATGACACTGTATAGCTGTTATAACAAGCAATATCATGAACGAACTTGTCTTGCAGACATTCCACAGGCAAATTGCTGTGGTATAAGAGGAATAAAACACTTTACTTGCGGTTACAGAGTGGTAATGCATCACAACACACTCAGTCACTGCTTATTTTCAGCTTTTAACAGCTTTTAACAGGTGTCCATATCAAATTTAAAAACTCATATAAATGTTTGAGCCTTTTTTTTTTTTTAATAATTTTTATTTATTTAATTTATTTTTTTGTTTGCACACAGCCACTAGTTTCTGTCGTTGTGTTTAGATGATTCATATTAAAGTGCATTGTCCTGCATAAACTCATGTGTATTGTTTCTGAGAGAAGTAAAGCCTGTTTGTTTTATTTTATGCATCTGACTGTTTTTAATTACTGTTTGCTATGGCAGTACTTTGAGACAGACGATCCGGAGTTCTTCAAAACAAAAGTCTGCTTTATCTTAAAAAATGACGTGAGTGAAATGGACCTTGTTTTTGCTGAGGAAAAGTACAGCAAGTCAGGACAACTGGAAAAGGTGAAACACACTCAACCAAATGACTGCGTTATAACATCATCTAGCTTCAAAACACCAGACAAATGTTTTTGCTTAAACCTTATTTGATTCTTGTGATGCGGCAGTCGAAGTCGACCGGGAGGGAAACAGAATTTGTTTGTTGTAAAGTACGTTTTAAAGGGTTATTGCTGGGTTGTGTAGCTATACGGTAGCCGTGTGTATTTTGGAGACGTGTGGTTATTGCACACTGTGTATTTTCTGACACGTACGATGTTTTCTGTCTCTCCAGGTGGTGGAGCTGATAGCAGGTGGTGCTCAAATTGCTGTCACTAATGAGAATAAAATGCATTACCTGAATCTGCTGGCTCAGTATAGACTGGCCAGTCAGGTGAGGGATGAAGTAGAGCACTTCCTCAAAGGTACGAGCTCCTCAAACTGAAACTTCGTTACGTGAACGCGTTCCGATCTAACTGAGGCGTTTTGTCATTCTTAGGTTTGAATGAACTTGTACCTGAGAACCTTTTGGCCATATTTGATGAAAACGAGTTAGAGGTAAGCTATTATTCTGTTCAGCTGTAATTTCTGCTCATGCCATGTGGCACTGGTAGGTTAAGATATCGGCGTACTGCTCAGAAGGTCGTGAATTCAAATCATATCACTGCCAACCTGCCACTGCTAGGCCCTTGAGCAAGGCCCTTAACCCTTAACTGCTCAGTTGTATAAATGAGATAAACGTAAGTCGCTCTGGATAAGGGCGTCTGATAAATGCCATAAATGTGAAATGTAATATTCTTTGTATTTATACATTAAATCTATATTTGGGTTCTTACTCTTTTTGCAGCCAAGGAACCCTATAACTGTAATAGATATTCCAGATCACCTGAATACAGATTTGTTTCATTAACATTCTTTAAATGTGTGTAGTTGTATTTTGTTTACTTATTCAAGCCATGGAGGTTTCTTTTTCTGAACTTTCCAACAACAAAGCACTGAGTTATTGAGGTTAAACCCATTCAATTCAAGTGACTAAAATGCAGTGACTTATGAAACCTCGAGTGCCATAAAACCTCCAATAATGACTTTTATTTACATCAATGGTTTGTTGTGTGTTCTTGTTTTCACAGTTGCTGATGTGTGGTACTGGAGACATCAACGTGCAGGATTTCAAAGCCCATGCTGTTATCGTTGGAGGCTCATGGCACTTCAGAGAGAAGGTGCGTTGCTAAACACGTGTTTGTGCTTTCACGTATACGACGTTGAGCCCGTTTGATTCGAACCCTAGTGCGTTTTCCCCTGTGGTGCGGTCACATCGGAGGGCAGAACAAAACAACTTGCGAGTGGTGGTCTCTCAGTGCTTCCAAACAAATCCTAGTGTGGTCTGACTGCCTTGATTCAGTACATCAAACCTGCTGTGGATTTTGGGTTCTGGGAAACATTTTTTGGTATGCAAGCTGCTAAACTTATATGCAGAATAGTAAAATGAGTGCCAGAGGATAGAACTAGAGAACAGATGTACATTGTATTCTGGATGTCTCGGCGTAAGTGTACAAAAAGCATCATGTTACATTTATATTATTATGCCATTATGTATTTATTATTTAGCATGCTGGCCATACTTGGTTGAGTCCTTTTATTTCTTCACACACTTGTTATTGGTTTCTCTACATTTTCCTGTCACCGTATTCATCAGGAATAAATGAAAGTTGACACTCCACAATAGGTGAGAACGGGTCCAACGACTTTCACAGTGCATGTTCACATTTGATAAAGTTAAAAAAATGATATATTGATGAACGTATTGAAAATGTATTTACAGTTTGCAACATTTCAACAGCCATTTTTTTTACTGACCGCATAATTTGTTTTAATTCCATTTTAAATGCATAGACATTTCCCTTCCGTTTAATTACTAGTAAAGAGGTTCATAATGAGCTGTCTGTGTGTGTCTGTACGCGTGTCTGCAGGTGATGAAATGGTTCTGGGCCGTGGTGTCCTCCTTCACTCAGGAAGAGCTTGCACGTCTCCTCCAGTTCACCACCGGCTCCTCTCAACTCCCTCCCGGTGGCTTCAACACACTCTGCCCCTCCTTCCAGATCATAGCAGCGCCAACACACAGCACGTTGCCAACTGCACACACCTGGTGAGTAAACACACACACACACACACACACACACACACACACACACACACACACACACACACACACACACACACACACACACAAAAAAAAAAAAAACTCAGTCCCAGATAAAACCAGTCCAAGTCAAGTTACACATAAAAAGAATGGTGACTTAAAAGTCTATGACTCAAGTACTGATACACACTCATGCGCGCGCGCATTATTCGAGTCTGGTTAGCATCTTCATTTTAGCTTTATGAAGTATTGAAATGTGAGGTGACTGTGTTTTGCTAGCATTAGAGTTATATAACAGTTTTTGTACTGCACTGCTCTGTCTTTTGCTCAGCTGTCACTCTTTCCACATCTTGATTCTGGAATTAATGCCTGACCTCCATTCAAGGAAGTTATAGGTAGTCTAGTAATAGTTCTTACCAACACCCAGCCAGACCATGTCCTCTGTATGTGTGCTTGGTGCAGCCGGTGGTGTAATTTAAAAATATTAGCACACATCACAGAATTGAGGTGATTAGCAACACTGAGTAATATACTGTATGAACCAGTTTCTTTCATTGTGAACATTAGTAATAATTGGGATCTCGTTTCTTGGTTAGTTTTAACCAGCTGTGCCTCCCTACCTACGACTCCTATGAGGAGCTGCACAAACTGCTGAAGCTGGCCATCAGCGAGGGCAGCGAGGGCTTCGGCATGCTCTGACAACACACTGGCTCTGACTTTTGGATAATCCGAAGGAATTCCTTTTTCTGTGTCTTCTCTCCAACTATTGAGCTGCTGTGTATATGAGCCAATGCACTTTTTTATCCTCCAATAACAGACCTCTTAGCTGAAGCCCACATGGATGTCCAGATCTTTCTCTTTCAAGCAGGACCTTCACATGATCCTGAGTTGCCTTTGGCCTATTCCACTCGATGCTGGAGCTATGTAAATATGTAAATCTTTTTTTTTTTTTTTTGTTACAGTTAAAAAAAGGAAAAATGATTGAATGAATAACACTGTTGCGTTTTATTCTAGATGGTACGTTTTGTTGTTGTTTTTTTTCCGTTTTTTGTGAGTTTGTCCAGTCATTAAAATGTGTAAAGCTACTATCACATTTGGCATTAACAAAGCTGGGAACATTTCATATGAAGTGTAGCAGCCTATAAGAGGTGTGGATCTACTACACACTGACTGCACTTTGGCCTTAACCGATCAGGGAAGGTTGTGTCTTTTTTGTGTGTGTGTGTGTGTGTGTGTATGTGTATGTGTATATATATATATATATATATATATATATATATATATATATATATATATATATATATATATATATATATATATATATATATATATATAAAGTTGTAAATGTCTGCATTTGTTGTGAATTATAAAGTCAAGATGCTTTTTTGTTATGTTTTTTTTTATGTTATTGTTATTTCACACACGTATCACATAGCCTAATGTAACACTGTGCGTGTGTGTGTGTATAAAAGAATCTACATTTCAAAATATGAAGATGATGATGAGGAGGAGGAGCACTGGGTTAAAAGAGCTAATGGTTAATTCCAAATATGTGGGTAACATCTATGCATTTTACTAGTGAGCCTAATTTACAAACCAGTGCCAGAGATTTGTAAGCAGTGTGAGGGATTTGTAAGGTTTTTATTAGGCATATTTGCCGTGACCTAAACGTCATCATTAGACCAGGATAAAAGATGTTCAGTTTTTGGTTTGGTTTTGTTGTTGCTTGATTTTGGTACATATGACCTTAATTTATTTTAACTTATTCCCACTGACCAAAATGTCCTGGAATATTATATTTGTGTTGATGAAATGAGTGTTATATGAAACAAATGAGGCTAAAAGCCAGATGGATACTTTTAAGTATGTTTGTCAAATTGCATCTAACCCTAACAGTTGTTTCCAGTAACCCAAACTGGAAAGATACTATTATTAATGTAATATTCATAATTTAACCAAGTATTGAAACAATTGTATAAAAAGTTAGTATCGAAGAGATTAATGTTTATTGAAAAAGTGCTGGTACTGTTGCAATGTCCAGGAAAATGGCCTCTAAGTGATTATTCTGGAAGGTTCCAGTCAGTACTTGGGTGCAGCTTCTCACATGAGTGGAACTTCTTACGAGTGCTTTATCCATTGCATCTTGAGTTTCATGTTAATGTGGGTGCTCATTTACAAAGCCTACACATTGCTGTCAAAATGTGTCTTAACATGGACTGTCTATTCTAGCATCCTATGTAACTGTGCTTCAAGTCAAAACACAGCTGCTGTTAACTTTGGCGCTAATGTCCGCTTGAATAATTTGTAGAGAATTGTGTCATACAGGAAGCATTTTAACCACGGATTCGAACTTTTAGTCACCCTCCACCCTTTAATACCACGGTGAAGCTTTTCATATGGTCTCGTTTTAGATATCGTGCCCTTCGACCTTGGATAAATGACACGACCGTAGAAACTCCAGGGTGTGGCTGGACTGCTAATGAAATCGCTGCATATGCGTCTGGCTGCGTATGTTGGCCAAGGCTCATCGTGATGACCTCGGTCACCATCTCATAAAAGCGCAGTGACTGAAAAGCATCCTGTGCTTTTTTCATTCATGACGTTCATTCATTCAACAGGGACAAAACGAGATGCACGCGTGACCTTTACCTCTTTTTAGAGTTTTGCTGCATCCTGCTGTTTTCACTTACCTTTAGGAGCAAGGCATTTGAGTTTGCTTCCTGGTGTGAAATGATGCATTATAAATTCCACGTGTATATAATGTAATATAGATGCCAATGGCTTGGGGTTGGGTTATTATGGGTTTTTCTTGTGTGTGTGGAGAGGCCTGGATGCTCTCACCTGCAGTATGAATGTCTTGGGTTTTCAGCACTGTTCCAATGGCTAATTCATTTGTTTCTTTCTTATTTATGTGATAAAATAAAAGAAAGTTTGGACAGTCACCTCTTGATGTCATTTCATGATATTTTTATGGTTTTGTGCGAATATATTTGACACAAACTATCCATGGAGCAAGGCAGGGAACACCCTGGACAGGGTTCCAACCCATCACAGGGCACAATCACAAACCCATTCATACGCTATGGACAATTTGGGGATGCCAATCAGCTTACAATGCATGTCTTTGAACTGGAGAGGAAACCGGAGTACCAGGTGCGAAGCAAACATGATGTGGGAATACGTCATAGACAGATCACCGTACGAGGGGCAATTTTGAGTAACCAGACTGTCGTGTTTTTGAGCGGTGGGAGGAAACCAACAAGGGCATTGGAAAACCACTGTGCCACCCTTACTTCACATAATGTAGTATTTAATGTATTACAGCATAACCTGTTAGCATAGCAGGTGTTGTATGTTACACTCTCTCAGGAGTAACACTTGACTTTCAGATACTCTAAATGACCTCTAGTGTGATGGACTGCCATCCCATCCACAGTGTATTCCTGCACTGTGCCTCAAACATAAAATATGTGAAATAATAAAATACAGAAGCAAAAATTTAGGAGACAATCCCGCAGGACAGTTTCAGCTTCTATGACCCGAAGGCCTGGTTGACTGTAGGGCATGTGTAATGCCTCAGCCATACTCAGGGGGGCAGCTGTAATACACCAAAGCCGGATGTGAAAGACTGAAGCTCCTACTTACAGTGACCTGCAGCTCACAGACCGCTAACTCGTCTCATAACGATAACATTCCCTGATGTTGACAACGCTCCTCTCCCCCACAACTATACCAACAATTCACGTTGTTAACAGTAAAAGTCTGACTCATTCATCAGTTTGGAGCAAACAGTAGATTTCCTATTACTCATTCCCCAAATTAGATTAGCTTGGAAAAGGGCATCTACTGGTTGATAGTTTTAATGTGTTCTCTCAGATTCCCTGGAATGTTTTTTTCACCAGTACAGATCTGAACTGTTTGTATCAGTTACACATTAAGTTAAATTATGACAAGATGGGACAAGCATGTGATTCATCCACATTCTAGTATTAAGTGCGTTGTAGCTGAATAATATGGCTGTGTGTGTGTGTGTGTGTGTGTGTGTGTGTGTGTGTGTGTGTGCGCATGTGTGTGGGGTATTTACTTTTTTTATCTGCAGCTTGTAGCATAGTAGTGGGAAGTAAAAGTAGGAGCACATGAGGGAGCATTATACTCGTTTGCTGAAGGCTGAAGTACTGGGCTGTTTCTCTCTCTCTCTCTCTCTCTCTCTCTCTCTCTCTCTCTCTCTCTCTCTCTCTCTCACTCACACACCCACACATATATATGCAGCCTCTTTTATCTTCATATTTTTTCCTTCTTGCTTGTGTAGGCACTTTCCTGGCTCTTGTTTTCACCTCCTGCCTGAGTGTGTAACTGCTGGAATGTTCACCTGGGCAGGAAATAAGGTATGTGTCTCCTGTCCGCTGTCAGTTATCACCAGGCCTGTGCTCCAGTTCAGTCATGCTGCAAGCATTAGAAACAGTAGTGCTCACAGTCTAATATATCATTCAATTAGGTATCCCATTTCCTGGCTGTTACTATATAAGGTAATGTATCGGTTCACCCTGTAAATTTGTTTTATCCAATATCCAACTACTATCAGCATAAATCATTCCTTCTCATATTCAGTCATTCAGTCATCTTAAATAACTACTAGGTTACAAAGGAATCGCATTGTGGTGTTTCTGGTATGTTAGATGTTTTTTCCCTCTTTTTTTTTCCTATTAGGTCTTAATGGAGGTAAAGTGTTAGATAAACACTAGTAGCTAATATAATATCAATGCATATGACCGGACGGATGGGCGGGAGGGCGGGTTGGAGACATTAATGAATAGTGCACTAGAACAAAAAAAAAAAAGAAGTGTTCTTCACCTATAGGGAAACCAATAGAGGTTTATTGTAGAATCCTATAATAGAGTGCATCCCTATTAAAGAAAGTTCCAAACAAACCCCCTTTAGGAACCCTTCAACTATTCAAAGGACCCTCAAGGAACATTTTATACTCTATATTATTCTAAGCGCCCTAAAGTGGTACTACTTGGAATCATCTGTGAAAGAGAAACCCTCTACATCAGTGGTCACCAACCCTGTTCCTGGAAATCTACCATCCTGAAGACTTTAGCTCCAACCATAATCGTGCCACCTGACCTTAAGAAGCTCTTGATCAGCTAAAACACTTGTGTTAGATTTTGGTTGGAGATGAAACCTGTAGAAAGGTAGATCTCAAGGAAGAGCTTTGGTGACCACTGCTCTATAAAGAACCTATAAGATTCACCCAAAAGGTCAAATAGTTGAAATCATTTTGTTGTGCTTCTTGTTTGAAGACACTAATTAGATTTAAAATTAATTAAAATCATAGTCCAGATTTCATGAAATTATATAGCATGTCAGATCAGTAAGGGGGGGGGGGTGTAACTGGGAGGGAGGCATGTTATCTGGACATTTGTTGTGATTTGTCTAAACACAGTGTTAATGATTTATAATGCAGATGTTATTCTAAATGATAATTGTGCAGTTTAGTTTAGAACCTTATCTTAAAGCTTGTAAAACCTCTTTTAAGCTGTGCCATGTCAACATTCTTTTAAGATTAATAGCTATCACCCTGCATGACCTGATCCTAATAAAATCTTAGTCAAATACGATGAAGATCCTCTAATGATGGACCTGTGATTAAAGAAAATTACTAGGTTTTGCTTACGTCATCAACAACCAAAATCCGGGTTCGTGAAGAAAATTCGGTTGCATGGACACAAACAAGCCCTTAGTATACTAATGGCAATGTTATTCCTAGAGAAAACTTGTTTTAAAGGCGTAAGAAGAGGAATTTGGAGCCAACTGTGGCTGGGTGAAAGAAACCAACATGGAATGTGTATTTTTCCTCTAAACACGTTTAAAAGATAACGACGGAGTTAAAAAAAAAAGGGGCATGAATGATATATAATATCTATAAACATTGTATATACTCAGAAAGTGAGAAAAGCAGTCATATACTGTATAAACAGTGCAACAGTATAACAGATATGAATATGAATATTTATAATATACTGATCTGCTGTGTTTGTATATATGACTGTGTTTCAGAGGGACTTGTTCACTGGTTCACTTGCCTCCATTGTTGTGTAAAGCAGCGCAGGATTAGAGCGAGGCATCTTGAAGATCTTGAAACATTTGGCAGCACAGTCGGTCTAGTCCTTCCTCCTTGGCAGAGTTCTGGCTATTTGTATAATGGCCCCTCTCTCAGTTTCCTCTTAGGAATGTGCAGTGGGCAAAGAGCAAACCTATGAGCTACAAACCACAAAATCCACTGCTGGCGCCCTTTCCAGAGGTACCCGGTTTATTTGTTAGTCCCTCTAAGTTCCTATTTTATGCAATTGCAGGAAAATTCCATGGTTTGCTCTCAGCTGGTCATGCCGTTTGTCTAATCTCGGGCATGTCTGAGTGATTGATACTTTGATGTGACGTTGCCTCAGTGGGACAAAGAAGGCATGGTACAGCCAATTCAGAGATCACGCAACATTACTGATCTTTCGTGCATCACGAACAGACCTGCTGAGGAACACACAGGAACCGAGGTTGAAATGTCAAATGAAATCACACCCCAGTTTAAAAAAAAATATATATATATATATATATATTTGAAATAATCCTTTGATTACCTTTAATTGTACTGATATTTACTGAACTGGATTACACAACCTGGTGTTTGGGTAATGCCATGAGTCAAATCAGTTACACCTGAATCTGTCCAATACAACTTCTCATGCAATGAAGACAAAGTCAGTGCTCATAGCCTTTGTTTCTCTCCAGAAAATAACTATGATAATAGATTAAAGCATGCCTGGTAAGACTTAGCCTCGGGGATCTGTTCATGGCATCTTCACACAAAGACATGCAGCCACATGCATGCCCAGCACTCCTCAAAGCAATGTTATTAATCTGTGTAATTTGTTTCTCGTAGCATGTTTTTGGGCAGCATGTAGAACATGCCTGACCCTTCACCCTGTTGGATACCCGCAAGGTCTGGATTCTCTATCATGTTTCTTGTAAGTAATTAGCAGGCTGATAGACAAATTAATCACCCTGCACCTGATAATCATCTGAGCAACCTGGAGAACAACACTTCCCTAAGTTTAGTTTAATATACACCTCAAATTCTCTTTTTACAAATGATTGTTTCTGTCATGGGCCAGTGACTTCACATGGCGTGCGACCATCCTGTTAGGCTGAATACCAGAGCCTGGCAAACACACGTGGATGGCTCAATGCATGAGAATAAATGTTCTCCCAGTGTGTTAGTATTTGGCCAGAAAGTTTGGCTCTGACAAGGTGATGGATGAACCAAACCAAACAAGCGTGTTATGTCCCTTTGGTTCTTTTCAATTTCGAGTATGATACGACTCTCAGATCCACCAGATGACGTTATACTACTATGACATAGTAGTTGTAAAAGATAAGTCGTCTGGAAATAAGTGTGATTAACACTGATGAATGTTGGAGATAGACAACACACGGCCGAAGACCTGCTTCCTGTAAAACCTTGGCGAATGATCCAGGTCCGGTCCACGTTCCTGCATAGCTTATCCCAATGCATTGCGAGGAAATAAGTAAACTGCCCTTGGTGGTAAATGGGGCGATGAAGGGAGCTGGCAGCTCTGAGTAAAAGGAATGAGGCTGGGGGAATGCTGCTGATTAACGGAGCCTTTGCTCACTCAGAGCTGGAACTCATCAGAAGTTGAGGGACAGTCTGAGTGGACGTTCTTCCAAGAGACCCTGAGAAAGATCCCCTCAGCTTACAGCCGACCCTGGAACTTCATCACAGACTAGGGTCTTGTCTTGGTGCCTGGAGCTGAAATATTCCCTTCTCCATATTTCATTACTGCTGATCTGAAATGACTGAAGTATGTGATCATTGAAAATATGGTTGGCTTAGCAAGAACAGATCACTGGAGTGATAGATGATGCAGAAAGTTTAAAATTTGTTTTTGGCTGATTTTGTGTCTTGCATGTTTTTACCGTTAGGATATCTAATACAAAATGGTTTTTCAGACAGAGTCAGTATCATACCTAGGATATCTTGTTTCTGTTTTAAGAGCTTGCTTCAAACTAGTGTGAAGTACATTAAACAGTCTCTGGGTTTACATCATGTACACGGAACGGGCCAAAAACCTTCCGTGTATGAGGAAACAAAGCTGATCTGATGAAATAGACTTTTTACATCTCATTAAAAAGTAGAAAGAAATGCACATGCTGCAGTATGTAAGTCCTGTTTTGGAAGTTACATAAAGGACAGTGCTTATGTAGCCCAGACTGAGGTCAAGTACACAGCAAATCTTTCATGCTGTTCGGTCCACAGTACAGAATAAAAATGTCATTGTAAATAAATGTTTCCAGAAAAAAAAGCATGCTCCCTTGTTTGGGCCTGTCTGATTTATATATGGGCTTACAAATGACTACACTGATTCATGGCCTTAATGGTTCTGCAGGGACGTGCAACCATCTACGCCTTTTTGTTCATCAGGAAACACTTGCAGTGCTCATGTATTCACCATGCAAACCACTGGCCTCATGATAGCTCAGTTCGGCCCTGAGTCCATTCTCAGCCACAATCAGATCTGGGACTGTAATAAAATGGAACGTCATGAGGATAAAAGTATGTAAAACCATCATGGTGGTACAGGCCCATGTCAAATTGTGCCTTAATTTGCAAACATGTATTCATACAGAAGTTCATTTGAATATTCAAAATCTGCTTGTGTGGGCTAAATAACACTGCCTCCAGGATATTCAGATAAGTGACTTTCAACAATATTCTGAGTTTAAGGATAGAAAACAGAACAAGGTCAAACTGGCATGCAACTATCCTTGTGGGTAAGTATTGGTGCCAAAACCCGGCTGTTCCCCAAGGCCATGAATGAGCCTGGCAGTAGGCTCTCTTCCTTTTTCCAGCTGCAGCTGCTACAGATTTCATACTATAATCCAACTGTCTCAGACTTAACCAGGCTTTTAAATGCTCCATGCATTACACATTGATGCTTATACAAAACCTACAATACATCACACAGGGTCACTGCAAAACAATATAGTTATATGTACAGATCCCCTTTTTTCCTGTGAGGAATCCTGGTGGGAGTGGTCACTTCTAAAAATGACTCCACCCCCATCCACAAAGCATGAGCATTCACTGAATTGCTCCATGAGTATGCAAATAATGTAAATCATATGCTGTGGCCTTCACACTCACCTATACACTCACTGAATACTATATTAGGAACACTATACTAATACTGGTTAGGGCCTCCATTTGCTCTCAAAACAGCCTGAGTTCTTCATGGCATGGATTCCACAAGATTTTGGAGACATTCCTTTGAGATTCTGATCCATGTTGATATGTTGACATTAAGTCACTCAATTCCTGCAGATTTCATGCTGTAAATCTCCCATTCTACCACATCCCTAATCTATTGGATTCAGATCCAGTGACTGGAAAGTCCACTGAAAAATAGTGAACTCATTGCAATGTTCATGAAACTTTTGCTTTGTGACATGGTGCATTATAGTGCTGGATAATGTAGCCATTAAAAGATGGGTAAATTGTGGGTAAACATGAAAGATGCACATGATCAGCAACAACACTCAAATAGGCTGTGCCATTCAAGTGATGATTGATTGGTAGTAATGGGCCCAAAGTGTGCCAAGAAAACATTTCCCACACCATTACACCGCCTCCACTAGCCTGGACTGTTGAAACAAGGCAGGTTGGGTCCATGGATTCATGCTGTGCATGCCAAATTCTGACAATACCATCTATGTGCATCAGCAGAAATTGAGATTCATCAGACCAGGCTACATTTTTCAAGTCTTCAATTGTCCAGTTTTGGTAAGCCTGTGCCCACTGCAGCTTCAGCTTTCTGTTCTTGGTTGACAGAAGTGGAACCCAATGTAGTCTTCTGTTGTTGAAACCCATCCACCTCAAAGTTCGATGTGCTGTGCATTCTGAGATGCTTTTCTGCTCACCACAATTGTATAGAGCGGTTATCTGAATTACTATAGCCTTGCTGTCAGCTCGAGCCAGTCTGGTCATTCTCCATTGACCTCTCTCATCAGCAAAGCGTTTCCATCTGCAGAATTGCTGTTCACTGGATGTTTTTTCTTTAGTGCACTATTCTGAATAAACTCTAGAGACTGATGTACATGAAAGTCGTAGGAGATCAACAGTTATAGAAATACTCAGACCAGTCTGTCTGGCACCAACAATCATGCCACGGTTAGAATCAGAGATCACTTTTTTCCCATTATGATGATTGATGTGAACATTACCCGAAGCTGCTGGCCCGTATCTGGATGATGCTATGCATTGCACTGCTGCCACATGATTGTCTGATTAGATAATTGCATGACTGCGTAGGTGTACAGGTGTTCCTAATAAGGTACTTAGTGAGGGTATACTCAGGGATGTACATTGGTGCTTGAAAGTTTTTGAAAGTTTTGAAAGAATGTTCTATATATCATCATAAATGTGACCTAAAATATCATCAGATTTTCACAGATTTTTATTTAATGAACAGGGATTTTATCAAAGTCTGATGTTCACAACACATGTTTGTGGAAGTGTATCATGGCATGAACAAACTTAGGACCTGATGCCTGGAAAAGCTGATGATGTTTTAGGTCATAATTATGCAGAAATATAGAAAATTCTAAAGGGTTCACAAACTTTCAAGAACCACTATACACAATTCTATACTTGTACAAAATATCCAGTTTAAACTGTAAGTTCTGTTTTTTTTTAATCCACAACAATAAAATAATTTACTGACCCCTTACTAACACACAAAGAAAATTATACCACAAAGAATATCTGCATACTTATTAATAGATGGTGGAATTGTTTTGTACAGATTCAAATTGTACCAATCAGGAGGACTTTAATGAATAACAACAACATTTACCAAAGCTGAACATCTGGCTGCCAAATGCATGGTGGATACCCCGCCGTGGCATGTCCAGGTGGAGGTCATCAGATGATGGCAGTGTGTGGTTAGCACAATGGTGCACACACTGTGCTTTCCTCATGAGGTGCTATAATTGTGGTGAGAGTTTATAGGAAATGTCTAGGAGGTGACATAGCGTAGATGGCATATTTTACTGACTTTACTGCTAACCTTAACCAATACGAGTGCATTCTTTCTCCAAAGCTCACCTAATGAAATTCATGAGTGCTGGCAATGCAGAGAGGGTGCCAATGATGACAGAGATAGTGAACTGGAGCTAAATTACAGACTGAAAAAAATGAAAGCAGTGCAGACGGATCAGCAGCAGTAGGTTAGGTACCACACCTTCTGGAAACTGCTGAGGCCAGGCAACTGATTTTCCATCTGGTTTAAATTCTGGTATCCCACTCCCTACCTCAATGAAAGAATGAAAGTGAATAAGATCAAGCCTTTAATAAAAGAGATACTTTTCCTATAATTCGGTCAATTTTGACAAAAGCGAATGACCTTGTTATGTGAGGTCATCTGGCATGTCTTCGATTTGTTTGGATGCGAATCAACTTCTGAATTGAAATCACTTCTGGATTAAGAGTGATTTAGATAGTCCTGTGTTTTTATAGCAAAAGGTGACCAAAAAAATCTCAAATATGTTTGTGAAGGGGCCAAGCTCACTTATCAGCTTTGTTTTCTCTGAGTTTCATTAAACTGGCTCATGATTTTTTATAATAAAAATTATCTACCTTATAGACATTTTGACCTCATGAACGTGTTTGCTAACATTGTGCGATTCAAGATATACTGTAGTTTCTTAAATTCATTTTCTTAAACTTCCATCTATCGCCTTCTCATCTCTCTTTTCACACCATCACCAAATTGGTAGTGTGAAGGATACACACTTTGTGTTAATGGGAGAGCCATTCTCTCAATGCTGAGAGCCAATCTAAGACTTTTGGAGCCACCGGTTGTTGTTCAGCTCACAGAAGACATCATTTTTTCCTAAATATTACCTACCCAGTGTGATGATGGTAGTTGCATGCGCTCTAATATAAGAACGTAAAAGACAGTCATTATGAAGCTACATAAGAAGACATGGCATGCATTTTGACTCAGGGGTGGAAGTGAAAAAACAAACAACCTTATTTATACATAATGTAGGAACAAAACACACTGGTACCTTGTTAGGGATTTTGCAATGGAACTAATTCTTAAGCATCTGTTTGTTTTTTCAGGAATTCAACTTCAAAGACACCACAGCTTGAGACAGATGTTTTCATTTGCACAAAGCTCAACCTTATTACTCAAAGACACAAAACGACGTCTTCCAGTCATATTTACTTACAAGCAGTTACATCATGCGCTAACCCCATCAAAGCCATATGACATAGCGGTGCTGCTCCACTCCTCCCTCTCTCCCTGGACTTAAATAATTTCCATTCTCTCTCCCTCTCTCTCTCTCTCTCTCTCTCTCTCTCTCTCTCTCTCTCTCTCTCCAAAAGCCAATTAGTGATGACAATTTGGGAAATACACAGAATGCCTGTGGCAGTCATATCACTCCATTGCACGCAACTTACTACTCATATGGCCAAATGATATAGGGGCAAATCTTGAAAATCGACAAGTTCTGTAGTCTATGAACACAGTTGTGATTCGGTGAAGCATTGCATCCTCACTGAGGATTAATTACCATGATATTCATCAGCATAGTAATCTTTCTAGTAACCTAGCGCTCAAAAATGAGAGCATGTAGTTTTTCTTCTGTATTTATTTATTGTTTCCTTCTATAAGTTGTAATATATAATAAATAACATATAATTGATTTCAAGACACTAGTGATACTAAACAGATAGTGTTATGCATATAGAGTACATATGAGAAAGCCTTTTACATCACAGCGCTGCTGAATGCTTGATTCTGATTATTCAGAATGGTGTTGCATACAGGGGGTGAGTCTAGCATCTGTTGGGGCCATAGAGAAAAATTCTCAGGGGGCTCCTCCAACCAGCGTTCATCACTATTATGTTATAAATAACATGACACCAACCAAAAATGTACACCATCTAAACTTTTGTATTTATTTCAAATGTTCACATTAGTACAATTTTCAAACTATAAATACAAAGAACAATAAACACTTAAATAAATAACTAATTAACTCCAGGTCAAAAGACCATTAAAAACTATATTGCCGTTATTCCGCTAGCATTAGCTGAAGTAATCCAAGTGTCTCCCCCATTAGACTAGTTAAAGCTAGACTAAATAACAGTATTCGGTTATTTACTGTTACACTTAAACAAACAGTCGTCATTATCTGATCCATTTATCACCGTCTTGCTTACGTTTTTCCCCATTCTGTTTTTTTCTCTTTCTTTTTTCACTTCCTGACGCAAAAGTCCTCTCCATTTTCCTTCATTGATGTTGTTTCTGAAAATATTACCGCCAAAAAGTCGACGGGAATGTCATATCAGTCCGACTATCATGTCATTGCAAGTTGTCCATTGTTACTGCGGTTGCCACATTTTGAGACACTGCTGTGGAGTAAAGGTTGTCAGATCTCAGGGGCCCCCTAACGGCCTGGGGCCCCAAGCAGTTGTCTGCCTTGCCTGTTCAGAAGCTGCGCCCCTGGTTGCACAGACAGTAAATCAGCTGCAAGATTTATTTTAATGCACTTTTTCTAATACATTATTGTTTTTATAGTAACCTACGCAGGGACTTGTATGGCAAATGTTCCACATAAACAGATTAAAACTCATGTGTAACTGTTGAAATTTGGTGTAGTGTAGTGTAGAGGTTTTATGTCAGAAGGTGTTTAGCATTTATGGAAGGAGTCTCCAGTGTTCGCACTTTGTAAAGCTGTTCTTTTAAGTTTTCCGACATTGGGAAAGTCTTCAGGATGGAGGACGTAGATGCAGCCAACATTAAACATAACTATAAATGGATAAAAACTAAAAAAGTGTTGTGAATGTCTACATCCATTCTTGAACAGGAAAAGGACACTTCAGGACATGCTGTTATAGGAAAATAATGCACTTTTGGGTGGTAACAGTAACTCCACTTCACGTCAGGCTACATCACACCAACACACTGTTTATTACTTCCCCCTGTCCTGTTTTATTCCTTTCTTAATGAATGGTAAATTAGAACTGGCAGAAAAATCTTTAGTCTTCCTGTCCCAGGATACACAGAGTTTATAAGGATTTCAGTGAAAGGAACCTTCTAGAAAATTAAATGTGTATGATGAGACATATTACACAAAGTTCCATAGGAAATGTGTCAGACAATAATTAAACAATATCACATGCGCAAGTATAACTGATATTTCAGACACGATATGGCCAAATGTTCTGTTTATTTTTCTTCCGCATGTGAAAATAGATCCCAAAGAAGCCATAATCACTTTATTGCTTGTTGGAGCAATGAAAAGTATTGTTTACCATGTCCCCTGATGATGTCTCTAACACTACTGTAGTAACAGTTTCAAACTAGGAAGTGGAATTTTACAGACAGGTGGCGTAATATATAGAGTGAAACGTCACAGGGTGGTTATAGGAAATATAGGCACTTTTGGAGCACTGATCTACCAATCAAATTAGTGGCCTGGAATTAAGTGTTGTATAATCTGATTTATACTAATTTTATTAACTACAAACTAATTAAATGTCTACATGATTTTAGTTGGGTAATTATCAGCATGTCAGTTAAAATGACTACAAAAGCAACAGAAAAAAAAAACTATAATAATTTGATAATCTGATAAATGCTCCATAGGATATTCAAATACGAATTCCAACCTAAACAAATTTGCTTCTTTATGGGTTTATTTTACTGTGTTACTTTGTGAGGAATTGCCATGTAGCTTAAGGCAATGTTGTGCGATTGTTAAACATCAGCATGGTGCGGCTGCCACTTGGCTATAAAGCTGAAGGAAGAAGTGAGAAGTGTGGCGCCCCTCTCAGATTTCTAAACAGAATTCCAGATGCAGCTTGCAGTAGTCACTAACTCTGAAGATATATGACTTCAGCTCTAATTGTTTGCAACAAAGACAAAAAAAATAAATAAAAATCACACATTTATCTGTTCATGTGCACACTTTATAAACCAGATGGCGTGAAATAATTTGTTTAATTCATCCACTGAATATGGATGAGCCCCTTTTCTTTTATTTCAAATATTATATATATATATATATATATATATATATATATATATATATATATATATATATATATATATATATATATATATATACACACACACACACACACACACACACACACACACACACAGACACAAAAAAGACTACAATCCTCTGGGAAACTTTCACAAAGACTGAAGCAACATGAACAACCTAGGCTGCAGAAATACTTTTCTGTAGCCTGTATTTTCACCAAAAGCTCCTACAGTTTAACCAGGTGTGCGAAAGTTTTTTTCCATCCCAGAATAAGAGAAAGCACATCAAGACTGAAGTCTGCTACAGACGACTTTCCATCCTTGTTCTGACCATAAACAGACCAAGGAGTTTTGACAGGCGCACTTAAAAAAAATCACTGCCATTTTGTGACATAAATTACTGTCCAGAGTTCACTTTCAGAGGCTACCTACTCATTAAGGACCCTAAACCAGAGGCCTTTAAGTCTGTAGACCAAATTACAGTTCCTGCGGAACTGTGCCGTTCAGCATTATACTGCTGGAGGGAAGCAACATTCCAAAAAGTCCAGTTTCCCTGACTCAGGGTTGGACTTCCATTACACCCGCAATTGAACAGGTCAAAGTGTCTACAGTTTTATGTGTTTATCCCGAAATATATATGTAGAGTTAGATGATAAAATCACAGATGACATTTATACGGTGGCCCTGTTTGCATACTCAAGAGTAGCGCTGTGCAAAGTTGACAGCATATCTGAAATAACATCATATAAATCCCTTTGATAAATTAAGCAATAAAAACACCAGTAGATTTATTTAAGCTCATACTTCCTCTTATTATAAACATACTGACTGTAAGCCCTTAGTTTTTCAGTCTCTCTTTAGCCAATCACCAATAACGTGTGATATTCCTTTCTGTTTTTATTTCATGATGAAGTGTTTCTAAAGTTGCTGTTGTGTTTTTCCTTTTTTCTGTTTTGTTTTCTCATGCGCTTCTGTTGTCTGTTATTGTTTTTATAATTTTGGTTTTAGCCATTATTTTTAGTTTACTGGTATCTGAAGTCTGTGTAAAAATCCCGCCTATTTACAGGCCTGCTGTGGTCAGGTGACGTGGCGTTTTGCACGTCGTGTAACTATAAAATGGCCGCTTGTAAACCATTTCATCAGCTTTCTTAGTCTTCAGTGCATTTATTTTCAAAAGAATATATGTATGTTTGTTTTCTGTTCTTCAACAGGATTAGAGAGTTCAGAAAGTGTGTTACTCCCTGCTCTCGTGTTAATACAGAGGTGGGTGGACACATTGTTTGTGTGAAGGTTATGGGAGCGGAGCGTGCTGCAGCGTGACTCCGCTCCTGGCTCTCTCGTTTCGGAACCTCAGGGCACTGGGCTGGCCGCTGTCGAGGCAGGGTCCTGTATGGATCTGCTGGGGGAATCAGAGACGAGCACTGCTCTTTCTCTCGGTCTTTCTTCCGGATCCGACTCTCCGCTTCCGGGTTTTGGAGCTCACGAATCGACTTCTCCTACCGGTATGGAGAGTCAACCCACTGTCTCCGAGGAGCCAGAGGGGGGAGCCAGTGTATAATTTTTTGGGAGTGGAGCATCGAGCAGCAGCCCTCGAGGGGGGCTGACTGCGCTCATTGTGGAAAAAAACCTCAGGGCTTTGGGCCAGCTGCAGTCGAGGTAGCCAGCCGGCTGGGATCCTGTGGGTCCCATATGGATCTGGAGGAGGAACTGGAAATGAGTGCTGCTCTATCTCTTGCTCTTTCCTCCGGATCCGACTCTCTGGTATCGGATTTTGGAGCAAGAGACTTCTCCATCTGGTATGGAGAGTCAACCCACCCTCTCAGGAGCCAGAGGGGGAGCCAGTGAGAAGGAGAGCACTCTCTCACACTGCAGAAAACTCCCCTTTTACCCAGAAGTGCACCATGAAGTGTCACGCTTCTGGCGAAAGCTGTGTTTATAACCCCGTGACATCAGAGTATTCAGACATTGTGGGGGATAGACAGTATGGCTATTTTACTATGCCAAATGTGGAGGAGGTCCTTGCGAGTTGGTTGGCCAAGCCTATGCGGCAGCTGGTCTTGCTTGTGGGTCTCAGCATACAATGGCAGTGTTGCAGGTCTACCAGGCAGACCTGCTGAATTGTGAGGGAGGCACAGAAGACGAGTGTGGCAGCCTGCCTCCTCCCGCAGTCGCAGCCTACTAGTAGGCCTGATCAATGCCGAAAAGGCAAAAAGAAACAGTCCCGAGGGGCCGTGGAGGGAGGTAGCAGGGGACGAGAGGTTGGTAGGGCAGTTAGCCCCCAGTATTACTGTAAGGTTCCCCTCGTCAATTTCGTCCCAAGTTTTCAGTTGTCTCTGGTCAGCAAGCTGTCACAGTGCAACAAAAACTTCATGCTTTCCCTCCAACCAAATGTGGAAAGTTAACATCACTAAAGACCATCTGGCAGGGTGGAAACTACTGCCAAATGTGTCTCCATGTGTTCTGTCCTCCGTAGAAAAGGGTTCCGGGTCCAGTTCAGAGCTCAACCCCCACCACAGTAGTCAGCACAATGTAGAGCCCAGTGTTAGCCCAGGAAGTAAATCGCTCTTGGACAAAGGGGCCATAGAACATGTACATCTTTCTCTGAGGGAGGGAGGTTTACAGACATTATTTCCTAGTCCACAGAAAAGATGGGGTATGCAGCCAATTTTAGCTTTGCATCATCTCAACTGTACTCTTCAGACATACAGGTTCAGCATGTTGACACTCAAACATATTGTTCCACAAACTCAGTTTGAGGATTGGTTTGTGACGATAGGTCTAAAAAAGATGCATATTCCATTGCCCAGTCACAGGAAGTTCCTGAGGTTCACGTTTGGAGGCTACACATATCAATATCTGTTCTTCCTTTTGCTAGCTTTATCCCCTCACACCTTCAAGAAGTGCACCAGCATGAAGTGCTGGCTCCTTTGCGACCCCAGGGCATCTGTGTGCTAAACTACCTGGATAACTGGTTAATTCTAGTGCGGTCCAGGAAGTTGTGATTCAACATCGAGATGTTGTTCTCACCCACATGAGGAGCTTGGGGCTCAGGTTGAACCTCACGGAATGTTGCTTCTCCAGTCAAGAGAGACTTTTCTAGGGGTTATATGGGATTCTAATGCAATGAGGGCGTGTCTATCCCCAACACGCGTAGGGCAATCCTATCAACATTGAGCAAGATAAAGTTAGGTCTGTGCATCCCATCCAGTCTCTACGGAGACCGTTGGGGCTTATGGCAGCAGCAGCCAATGCCATACCGTTGGGCACATTGCACATGACACCATTCAGTGGTGGCTGAAAGTCAGGGTTTCATCCTTGGACAAGAGTAATCAGTGTCACGCGGTGATGCCTACGTGCTCTGAGAACTTGGAGGTGTCCCTGATCTCTAGCCTTCGGTCACACTCTAGGGGCATCTCTTATTGCAAGACAGTAATGTCAGACGCCTCCCTCATGGTCTCTAGAGCGGCCCTCATCTAGCATGGCATATAAATCGCCTAGAAGTGTGAGCTATACTCCTAGCACTGCAATTCTTATCCTCAGTTGAGAGGTCACCATGACAATACAATACAGTATTTTACAGTATGAGACCAAACAATACAGCGGTGATATCATATATCTACCACCAGGGAGGATTATGTTCGCGCCCCCTGTTCAGGCATGCTCAACTAATTCTTCTCTGGCAGAGGGAAAGTTTTGTCAGTGAGTGCAATGTACATTCCGGGCTGAGGCCTGGGTATCGAAGGTGCTTCGGCCGAGTGGAAGTAGACGTGTTCGTCTCTGAGGAGGCGAACACACTGCCCGTTGTGGTTTACCCTCAGTCCTCCTGCACCAAAGGAAAAAAAAGTCAGAGCTGGACACCATAGTACATACGTGGCTCTAGAGAGAGTTCCCCAAGATCGTGCTACGTCTGCTGCTAGTAGCACCAAATTGGCCAGCTTGAATTTGGTTCTCGGAGATAATATCATTCAACGTTGAGTTCCATTTGAAAGGAAACGTCTGGGTTAACCCTGTTAACTGAGAAGGGAACTAAATGTTGTGTAGCTTTGTCATACTGGAGTATGCCTGTTAATTATGTGTGCGCTTCTGACAAACAGAAGTTGATGACATGGTTTACAGGCCCCGTTTTACAGTCACGCAACGTGTGAAACATCACATCACCTGACCACTGCAGGCCTATAAATAGGTATGATTTTACACACTTCAGATAACGGTTGCGTGCAAGGGCGTGTCCCACAGCGTGAAGCTCACACAACATCTCGTTCCCTTCTTAGGGAACAAGGTTACATGCTTAACCCAGACGTTTTCTGATGAGCTTCTGTTTTTAGTTTTGTGGTTGTGTTTTCTTATTTCTTGTTGCATATCTGATTTGCTTTTGTGTTTTTAGATTTGCTGTCATGTTCTTGCTGTTATGTTTTTAGCTTTGCTGTTGTGTTTGTTCATGTGTTTTGAACTTGCAGGCCACTGTACATTTGTCTGGCATCTATTATTAAACCAAACACATCACTGAAAGACTGCTGACATGCATGTATGAGGCAAATTCGAATCTTTCTCTTCTCAGCATCGTTACCTGCTGTGTTTTCATACCGTGATTGTAATTCATGTTAACATTTCTTTTCCTCACTTCTGTTACTGTGTTTAGCAGTTGGATCATGGAAGACAGAGACAGAGATGACAAGTCATGGTTCGTGTGCTGCTTCCCAGATGGTGTTCATACAGTATGTCATGCATAATGAAAGCACCCTAATGCTCTGTTGATGTAAAAAGTGGCTGACATGCAAAAATGCCACACGGCTGTACAGAAGCACGAGAATCCTGGAATACTTCCGACCTGCTAGTGGCTATGGAGAGACTTTCCGAGGTGAGTGGATGGTCAGATGTAGTCATGCTCTTCATGGTCTACGTTATATGGAGCGCAAGGGCTGAAGGCTGAAGTCTTTCCTGGCAGTGGAGCAGCATGTCTATTCTCAGGATTTTTACAACTGCTTAGTGAAATGAGAGCACTCTCTCCTGAGATGCCAGTGTACACTACAGACTGCCGACCATCACGGTTTGAGGCCTAGACATCCTGGCCTGCCACCAGCTCCCCACCTCACTGAGGAAATGGTTTTAACCACATTGGCTGGGCAAACATGATTTAACCTGATTGTGTAACAGCATCTGTAATCAGCAGAGAAAAATAAATCGAATTTCCGTCTGTATGTATTTGGACAAGATTTCAACTGTTGAATAGTTTTTGCATTATGTTGCTCAAGAACTTTGCCTGTAACTAACAACTAACACAATCCTTCATTGAATAAAAATTATTTCAGTCAAAATGTATATGCTTTCTAAAGCATTTAAACATTTTTATTGACAACATAGTCCTTATTGCCACTAAGCTTGTAAAGTAGCACCACAAAAGGTGCAATCAAAGTTATCCAGAAGTTGCTGTAACATGGCAGACTCTGATATGGGATGAGGATCCATGTGCAGAAGTTTTATGAAAAACACACAGACAAACAGTCCAAAACACAGTCCAAAAACAAGGTCCAAAATCAGGCAGTGATACAATATCAATAGTAAATCAAGGCCAGAGTGCAGTCCAAAGAAAAAATTTTGTTCTTGAAAAAAAAGTCTCTAAAAAATGTTGCAAGAGTCAAAACATATAAAGGCAACTAGAAGAACATGATCCGGAACTTACTCAAACACAAGTGAATTTCAATGTGAGGTTCTCCATGATCAGGTTATACAGTGTAAAACCAGGAAATAATGAGGTAATGAGCTGGCAGAGGTCATACTAGAACTCTGCTGAGAAAGGAAATGTCTCGAGTCCTCATTACAGTTGCTTTTCATCATATTTAGTAGCAGTTCAACAAAACATATCATCACCCATTTGTCTTAGTAAACCAGTGTAATAACCAACAACAAGCAACTGGCATTACAGAGATAGAGCCATGTGTCTTTGAGTCTCAGGTTCATGAGTCAGATGGGTTACCAATGGGTCAATAATGGCTACTGGTTGACGTGTGAGAATAGTATGTTATCAACTCACCCTGTTTCCTAAATGTGCCTCACAAGATATCACTCACACACACCCATGCACACCTAAGGGCAATTTGCAGCTGCCAATCCATCTACCAGCATGTTTTTGGGAAGTGTGAAGAAAGCCAAAAAAAAAATGGTGAGTGTCAATGGTGAGGACAAATCTGCAACTCTGTACAGATGGTAACACAAGCTGAGGATCAATCTCTGGACCATAAAGCTGAGACACGCTGTGAAACATTACTTGCTGTGCCACCATGCCACCCACTCTCAAATTTTCCTAAGAGATATAGGCCTACACATTTTGTACACTTTAGAGTTAGGTGCCACTGAAACCAAATAATGTTTTAATAGATGTTATCCTTGAAATTGCTCGACATGACCACCCAGTTGTCAGTTCCTTTACTTCACTTTCTTTTTATGAACTGCGAGAAAAGGAAAAACATAAGATTTTACTTTCAGCACTATGGGAAAATGTGTAATTAAATGCAAGTAAAATGCAAAGGGAATTAAATAATTACATGTGCAAAACATCCAGCAACCACATCTATTAAAAGACTGCTATAAAATGAAGAACTATCATGTTATGAAAAAGTACAGGCTTAATCATAATCCCTGATGTTTAATCCAGTATTTAACCTCAATCTGTGTGTGGATGAACATTGGCACCAGGCTTTCTATGGAAGAGTGGAGTGTCATCTAAGAGACTGTGTGTCCTTGTTTCAGAGTATATATGATTCCATGTTCAACACTTGAAAATGAACTCAAGTCAGAACTTTTGTCAGTTGTTGTAATCAACATCATAAAGCCACTGCATACTAAATTAATAATGGCTAGCATTTGGCATGTAAGATTCCATACACTTATTACTCCTCAAAGCCTCATGCTTTTAGTATTGCTTTATTACAGGCAGCTGCTATGCCATGACTATTCAGCCTTCTCCTAAATGGTTAGAGAACTAAGCAGTTGGATCACATGCTGTTCCAGTTCTTTAGGCATTTAATGTAATTATAGGCTGCTTGAATTTGACAGAACAGTGATAGGAGGATGTATTGAGTAATACCCAGTGGCATTCTTCAGTGTTTTGCCTGATCACTCACAAAAGATTCTAGCAAGGTTAATCACACCAATCTGAGCACACTTTGAAAATTCCTGTTTCATTAGTGCACTTGTTGGAGGTTGATGATAAATGCTTTTTTTCTAACTAAATGCTTCACTGGAAATAAATGTCCATGCTAAATGAATTGCATCAGACTTTCATCATGAATTTATCGCAGTTCTGCAGCTCTGCTTCCCAGCAAACATACTTATATTTATGCAAAATAAGATTTTGCTTTAATACATACATACTTTGGATAAAATAATTTGCTAAATTATTGGTAATGTATATCAAAACATTATGGCATATCCCTAATGTATCAAAACATTATGGCATATCCCTACAACTGTTTTTTTTTAAAAATTTTTATCAGTACAGATGCCCTAAAAGCAGCTCTAAACATTAGCATGTGCAGCTAGTAGAAATGAACTAAACCTCCCCCATCAATTAAAGAGAAATTAATATACGGTGACTTAGTGGTTAGCACGTTTGCTTTGCACCTCTGGGGTTGGGGGTTCGACTTTCGCCTCTGCCATGTGTGTGCGGAGTTTGCATGTTCTCCTGCGCTTCATGGGTTTCCTCTGGGTACTCTGGTTTCCTCCCCCATTCCAAAGACATGCTCTATAGGCTGACTGACATTTCCAAATGGTCTGTAATGTGTGACTATATGTGTGATTGTGCCTTTTTATGGGTTGGCACCCTGTCTAGGTACAGTATCTCACAAAAGTGAGTAAACCCCTCACATTTTTGTAAATATTTGATTATATTTAATTAAAGATTAGAAGCTAAAGAAGCTGAGGGTGAAGGTGATGGACTGGCCAAGCATGTCTCCAGACCTAAACCCTATTGAGCATCTGTGGGGCATCCTCAAACGTAAGGTGGAGGAGCACAAGGTCTCTAACATCCACCAGCTCCATGATGTCATCATGGAGGAGTGGAAGAGGACTCCAGTGGCAACCTGTGAAGCTCTGGTGAACTCCATGCCCAAGAGGGTTAAGGCAGTGCTGGGAAATAATGGTGGCCACACAAAATATTGATACTTTGGGCCCAATTTGGACATTTTCACTTAGGGGTGTACTCACTTTTGTTGCCAGCAGTTTAGACGTTAATGGCTGTGTGTTGAGTTATTTTGAGGGGACAGCAAATTTACACTGTTACACAAGCTGTACACTCACTACTTTACATTGTAGCAAAGTGTAAATTTCTTCAGTGTTGTCACATGAAAAGATATAATCAAATATTTACAAAAATGTGAGGGGGGTACTCACTTTTGTGAGATACTGTATCTCCCGTCTTGTGCCTCGAGATCCCTGGTATAAGCTCTGACCCTGTGTAGGATAAGTGGTATGTATGGATGGATTACTATTATCTCTGGAATTAAACATGACAATTTGAGTTCTGTGAACAAAGATTAGTCTGTTGTGAGGATAAAGTTGTTGTGTGCATGTTTTTTTGCCTCATGGTTGCATGAAAGCAGACACAACCGTAGCATACAGAATCCGACAGCCTTAGCCAGTTGATTCTCAGTTAACTGTCTAAAATTGCATTATACATTCTTCAAAAGAAACAATTAGAAATGTAAGTGCTCCCCAGGTAGTTAGACCCACCTAGTGTAAACTAGCTAGATATCTAAGAACAGCCACAGAATCTTAGTTTTCAACAAAATTCAGAAACAACACCAAGGCATTCCTCACAATTGAATGCAGGTAAGTAATGTGATTTAAAAAAAGACAAAAACAAACAAACAAACAAAAAAAAAAACAGATAATATAATTTTATGGTCATTAGATCAGATTTTTTCTGGGGAAAAAAACCCCAATAGAAGCCATCACAGAAAGTCTAATGCTTTCCACTACAAATACCACAAACCATCAGCTATAAACCATTATCAAATGGTTTTCATTACGTAGTAGGACATATTAAGGTCCTTAATGATATCCACTTGACATAACATGCTGCCAGTTGAAAGCAACAAATTACCAACAGAGACCCACAGGGACCATTACAGTTTTCATTAAACCAATACAATTTTCATTATAACCCTTAAAACCATTACAAATTCTAGGAGAGTTTCTATTGTTGTTGTTTTTTTCCAGCTGGGAACTAATTCTTGTCTTTTCAGTTACCTAGACTACTTACAACCAGCAAGGTGCTAGCATGCTAATTTAGCTAGTTAGCTACCATTCTTACATAGCTAATAGGAACATTTTATTAGTAAAATTTGGTTCCCAGACAATCTCATATGGAATTATATATATTTGTAAAGTAGACAGTCAACATATTAAACCGATTGTTGTTCTATATGGTATTTCTGTCATCCATTTTAGGATTTTAGCAATGCAGCATGCAATATGCAATAACATATGTTATTCACGCATTGATATTTTTATGAACCTTTACAGCAAAAAATAGCTTAAAAAAATGTCTTTTTAACAAATTGTTGTTGAATTGTACTTTGGTCTTGTTTCTCTATGTAAACATTATTCTAAAAATTGTTATATGACTATTGTTGGGTAAAGAAATTATTTGCTAATAACTTTTTTGTTCAAAACTGGACATTTTGCTCTTAGAATTTTAATTTCTCAAGTATCTGATTACAGTAGACCTTTTGTAGACTCTGCAGAATATAATTAGATTTATTAATTGAACAATCAGTTTATTGCTTAGTTTTAGCGATCTGTTAGATATCTGCCAATAAGGTTCTGAGCTACCTTTGTTTGAACAAGTTATTATTAGTTGGGCCAATTTTAGTTTTATTATTTATTATTTAGTTTTAACACACCAGAGCAGCTTACAAAGCAAGATTTTGTGACTAACGGAGTGTATCAGTAAAAAGTTGAGTAAACTTAGAAGTGCTATTGTAATCAGATATTTATGTTTTTTTTATTATTATTTATAAGACAATCTATTTTTTACAGTATAAAAACCTTGTGGTTGTGTGACATTGTTTATTTCGTCCTGCAGAATCGTTATCCAGATATATAGTTTAATGCTTTCTGGCTGGAAAAAAAAATAAAAATTCAACAACAACAAAAAACTCCACCATATATTCCACATATTGTTCGTATCTGTATTCATATTCATTTAGGGCATTTATCTTTTCAATCTAATAATGTATTTGTATTCAGTTACATCCCTACATGTACAACGATAAATAAGCAGCAAGGGATATATATTTGTGGAACTTCATAGCATATTTATTTAGGCACAGTTACACTTACAAAGTGTGACAATATGTAGGGTAACCAGGCATTCACCTCTCTAAAATACTGACACAATGCTCATTCCTATCCAAAAAAACATTCGCTCTGTAGTGTCAACAGCTGCAGTAAGATCGAGCAGTCTGAGCAGAGAGAAACATTCACAGTCAGAAGACATAAGTTAGTCATTAATTATATAGAAAAGGGCTGTTTCTGTGTAGTGATGGGGCCAAAATCATAGACATAGACATTCCTCATACACATACTGTAATTTCCATACAGGAGGGAACACAGATGGACAAACACAGCTTTTTCTATAATTTTAGCAATATGTGAAGGTTTGAAATTGGTCTATAGTAAGTGAGATTGGATCAATAGGTTTCTTACCAAGTGGCTTGACATTTAAAGTGTTTAGTTCTTTTATTTTGCTGTTGGTCTTTTTTTGCCAAGACCAGTAGCTAAAAAATAGGAAAATAACACTTCACTTCTTTAATGCTACAATCGGAGACTTCACTGTATGTGATTACTACTGCATTGTATTGGAACATGTGGAGCTATGGCTGCTCAGTTCCCGGTCAGTCTAGACACTGTGATAGATACTTGGGATTATTCTAGGTACCTACTGTAAGTCTGCCAAAGTATATGAATTGTGCAGTCTTTCCATGCATGTTGATTTCTTTCATCTCCATTCTGCTTTCCAGGTAGCTCACTTGAGAGAGTAGATGTCATCATGGTGGATTTTTTTTCTTTTCCTACACAGAGCTGTAACAATATTCTGTGTGGTAGGAAAAAAGTAGTGCCTATGTATTTAGCTGGCTCAACCAATTCTATATGACCTAATGGTGGAATGAAATATAAATTTAGGAGAGAAAAAACGAATTAAAAAATGATGTGATTGTTGTCCAATTGCTACTATAATATCGGATAAGATGAATAAATGTCAGATGAATAAAGGTAGCACTGTGATATACAGTATGTAACTAGTTGGGGTTTCCTTTTCAGTTTACTGAATGTGAACTGTCTGCTGTAAAAAGCTGTACTTGGCATACAATAGGTATATTGTTACAGTTGCTTTCTTACAGTAAACGAATTTATGAACAGAAAATTGACTTAATGGGGAGGTATAAACCTAATCACAGTGTCCTGGGGTTAAACCATCACTGCTAGCCTATTCAACCCTGTAGGGAAGCTCGTTCTTTAATATTCACTTAATTGACAATACAGAAAGGCACATGACACTGAGAGCACAGTTAATTGAGCATGTGACCTTTAACAGGAAATAATGTACCACAGGCTGGATCAGCTAATCAAGACAATCTGTGTTAAATATTGTTGATGCCTGAGAGTGTGGGTGATTTACTATATAACCTGTATAAATTAAAGTTTGCTGCTCTCTGCTCTTAACAGGGTAACGACTGTTTCCAGATGTACTATGGTGGTTAAATGGGAGCCATTATCTTAGTATCTGCATGAGGTAGTAAGAAAATCTGGCAGTCTATCTGTAATATCATTTGTAACAACATTAACTTTCTAATAATATACCCATATTTTAGTTTGCTTCATTATAATTCCTTCCACCATTAGGTCATATAGAATAATTAATTTGAGAGTACAGTAGATGGACCTCCCAGCTTCCTCGTAAAATGTTGTTCCAACCATTTCCTGTATGCCTTATTCTACGCAGGGTCATGGGGATCCTGGAGCCTATCCCAGAGGACTCTGGGCACAAGGCAGGGGACACCCTGGACGAGGTGCCAACCTATCGCAGGGCACAATCACACAACACATTCACACACTACAGACAATTTAGAAATGCTTACAAAGCATGTCTTTGGATTTGGGGAGGAAACTGGAGTACTAGGAGGAAAACCCCCAAAGCACAGAGAGAACATGCAAACTCTGCACACATTGCAGAGGCGAAAAATGAACCCCCAATGGATACATCATATTACACTATGTACCTTTATAAAATATTCAATATTCATGTCCATGTTTAACACCACTACTGCACTAAAGTAACGCTTTAATTTAAGGTAGTAAACTATTTCTAAGCAAGCAATTTGTAGTTTACTGTAAGATTGTAAGTCTTTGTTGATATATTACCAAACATTAGTCAATACAGTCATTTGAAAACCACCATCTGAAAACTCCAGTCATAGGGTCTCAGTACCTTGCGAAGATTGAAATTTTCCTTTGCTCCCAGTTACACCTGATCTCATCCAGTTTATAAATGGTTCTTCAACTCAGTGTCAAGATATTGAGGAGTGTTACATGCTTTTTATGTCCACTTATTATTAATTCATTTATGAATAAATTATCCTCATTAGCTATGCAAATATTTATTATAAAGTTTTGAAACCAATACCTAAATATTAATACATTACATACAAATTATATTTTAAACCTCATACAATCAATTATGAATAACTCATTAGATCATTAAATAATCACTCACTCACTTTTTAGTAACTGCCGAAATATGTTTCTTCTGGAACATCACAGAAAGTCTAATGCTTTCCACTATAAATACCACAAACCATCAACTGTAACCCATTAAAACCATTACCAAATGGTTTCCATTATGTAGTAGGACATTAGGATGTTCAGGAAGCCTGTGCCTTTGGAATAGGATGTATAGGATGAATAGGATTAACAAGCACATATCAAATGATATACTACATAAAAGTAACCCCAGTTTGGTTAGGAAGTAACTGTCTGTCTGTGACAATTGAGTGCAGTTTGGCCGAGAATATCTGACTAACACTAAGGGACACTGACAGAAGAGGAAATATTGACTCTTCTTTATATTCATTGGAATTTCATCTACTTTTATAGCACAGCCATTTATCTTTGTCCAAAAAGATTTGTTTCATTATTAAAACATGACTAGACAAGCCTAGTTTATCCAACCTACATATACAGTCTGTGGGGAACCTTTCTACCTTCCTATCCTTAAATGGTACTAGACACTAAGGAAGGAAAAATAAGATTGATATTTGCCTTCAGTCTGGGTAAACCACAGCTCAGATTTATTTTTGAATATAATGCTGGCTTAAATAAGTAGGAGAGAACAAATCACCTCAGAACAGTGTTTCTAGCCAGCTAGCTGTAAATGTTTATCCCAAAACAAAGCTAGGTCATTTTAGAGAAATTCAGAGTTTTTGGATGACATCTATCTGTATTTCTAGCTATCTAGTGTATAATTAAGTGATTTGTGTGGAATCAGTGGTTCCTTTTGTGGTGAGCATTGTTGCTGTGTTTAGTATAATTGAAATGAAAAGTATATAACATATTACTCTACTTTTTACTTTAGCTGGTAAAGATAATGCGAGATCAATAAGTTTTTATTTTTAGAATCCACATCAGCTTATATGCCTTTAATAAGTGTTTTAAGGTAGATTATTTAGATTTTTTGTGGAATCAAGAACAACAGCACCAATGATTGCAAGAAAAATACATAGAATGGTATGAAGAAGCAAGGCTGGGACTGATTTCTTTCTAGCCCATACTGTAGATTCATGCAGTGACAGTCATGTCACACAGAGTGAAAATTATTTACTTTATCATGCTTCCCCCCCAAAAAAACTGCCTTTAGAGGAGCAAACACAAGATTGTAGACTAAGCACACATCATCCATTCAAAATACAAATGAAAAATGACACAAAAAACAAACTGTATATTTGTTTTTTGTTTTTTTTCTTTTCTTTTCTTTTTTTTTTTTTTTAAATTATCATAGATTAGACTAGAAAACATCTATTTAAAAAAAAAAAAGCCAGTTCTGGAACAAGATTCTTTGGACAGATGAAACCAAGATTAACTTGTACCAGAATGATGTGAAGAGAAAGATGTGGAGAAGGAAAGGAAGGGCTCATGATCCAAAGCATACCACATTATTTGTCAAATATGGTGGAGGAAGTGTTATGGCATGGGCATTTATGGCTGCCAATAGAACTGGGTCACTGGTGTTTATTGATGACGTGATTGTTGATAGAAGTAGCAGGATGAATTCTGAAGTAAACAGAGCTATAGGTTTTGCTCAAATTCAGTCAAATGCTGCAAAACCGACAGGACTTCACAGTACAGAAGGTTAATGACCCAAACCATACCACAAAAGCAACCCAAGAACTTCTTAAGGCAAAGAAATGAAATGTTATTAAATGGCCAAGCCTCAGCCGAATTGATTATACTTTTCAAAGGCCTGGCAAAGCATCTCAAGAGAGGAATTTTTTGGTGATGTCCATGGGTTCCAGACTTCAGGCAGTCATTGACTGCAAAGGATTTGCATCCTGTATTAAAAATAATCCTTATGTTTGTCCAATTACTCTTGAGCCTGTGAAAATGGAGGGATGACAAAATGGCTATAATTCCTACATGGTTATTGCAATGTTTTTGTTAAACCCCTTAAATTAAAGATAAATCTATAGTTCAATTACATCTTGATTGCTTCATTTCAAATCCATTGTGACGGTGTACAGAGGCAAAATTATGAACATTGTGTTGTCTGTACATAATGGAGGCAGCACTTATGTCATCGTTTACAAAAGACTCTCATTTACAGTAATTGTATTCCCATGAGGTAGATTCTGTCAGTTGTTCACCAATTTGGATACTTTGACTGATTAAGATCTCCTGGTCATTGGGAGTTTTAAAATCGATGGAGTATAATAACAGAAAAAAATATTGATGATTGATTATTTAGCATGAATTTGAGGTTATCTGAATTGCAATTACTGTAAGGAAAGGCCACAAGTTCCACACAACATACTTTTCTAAACTATAATTTGTTCTGGTTTTTGTTTTTGGTCTGTGAGGCAGTACCACAGCAGAACTGTGTGTTTGTTCAAAAATGACCTTAAACAATAGTCATGGGCCCACATAAATATACAGGTCTGCCTTGTTCTCTTAAGTCTGACACATAAGTGCACTGAAAAAAATGTGGAATTTTATATCCCTCAGCTAAACAACAAGACTAATTATGTAGCAACCAGGGATGAATTGAAATGTAAATGTAAATGAATCCATGCCTAGAGAAGACATGAGCTTGAAATGAGTTTGAGATTCTGCGCTTATGACTCCTTCCTGTTGTTTGCAAGGGTCAGAAATTAAATTAGGTGAGTAAAAATCAGCTCTCTTAGGCACTGATGACCGTTTAGTGAAAGAGTAATGTAATAGTTTCACAGGCTTTGTTAGAATTTTAGCAAACAGGACATTTGCACACTCATTTTCACTGTTTACTCCTAATACAAGATTCACTCTGACCCTGATTATGATTAATATGCATTTGGGTTCTCTGGCTTATATACTGACTTTTCATCAGCCTCTCAAAACTTAGTCACAGTTCTGTGTCATATGCACCTCTATTAACAAGGTTCAAATTGCAAATATCTATTTCTATCCTCTCAGGCAGTAATGTGGAAAATGTGGGACCTTGATTTTCCATGCTGTGTTGGTGGAGCCACTGTGGAGCAGAGCCGATTGCCCGGCATGGCCACAGTTCATCTGTTTCAGGAGGAGGAGTGCTGAAGCATGGGTGGTAAGTGGAAGCAGAAGGGCAGATAGGCCAAGGACAGGCAGCTGGGGGAAACGCACAGACGGAAGAACTGTCATGAGGGTCCCACAGAGTGAATGAGAGCCTACCGTGAAGAATAGGATGTTTCTATCTCATAGAAACTTAATAACTTTATTATACAATACTGTCAGTTTTAGGGAGTTATATGCTGTGTGTTTTGATCCTGAGAACAAGCTACTGACCAGGCAGTTACTAAGGATGAATGAATGAACACTGCACATTCAGTGTAATAAAAGTGGTCTTTGTTTGCCCTGTGAGCTTTATATCTGATCGCTCACTCACACCCACATTAAAGTAAACACATGACTTTTCTGTTGTGTCCCATGGGATTCCAAGCCTGATTCACACCTCTAGTTTCAGTAACATGCCATGTGACCCTTTCTGACAAGCTTTCCAAAACAAATTAAATGGTGCACCTCCTATTCCAATCTGTATTTGCATCTATTTAGAACACACAATCTGTTCGGTCCGAATGATGTATTAGGTTACGTCCTCATTATTCAGCATAATTGAATACCTCAGATACCCATTACACTCTTTGCAGATACCTAATACACGCCCTGATTTCCATGCTCCATCTTTAATGCAAATTAAGAAGCATGCCTCATAGCCTCATTATTCACCCTGCACCAATTTGAGTAAACACTGTTTAAAACCAAAGCAATGAATTGCAAAGCCTCTCATGTTAGCAATATGAGTGCTTACTGGAAACTCATGGCAGCCTTCCCCTTATTGGCAGTCTGCATTCTTTGCCCTTTGATGCTGGCCAAGTAGCAAGGCCTGACATCATGCACTGCATTTTCCACAAAGAGTACTTCCTAATCATAGTGGCTGGGAAGTCAGTGCATGGACAAACTTTGGGTGGCGACTTAGGAAATAGCGATAAAGTTACATGAATGAGGTTTCTGTCTAGAAGCCAGATGCAAACACAAGGTTACTGAGCAGTACTGACTTGGTAAACGTATAACTGTGTTGCAGTGATCAAGAATTCTGTGTTAGCAGCTATAAACTTGATTAAAGTGGTTTTCTACTGGATATCAAAAGGCTTAAATGAGGAAAATGTATGGAAAATGAGAAAGATGAGGATTGCATGGAGCACAATTAAATCCTAGGCACCTTATCATTGTGATTTATGCTAATGTGAGGCAGCTGTGCAGATCATGCTCCAAGTCATTAGATGCTTACTACTGATTGTTTATGTGAAAGAGAAATTGGCATGCTGTCATACATTGTCTATTTACATAAAGTACATTAAAACTAACTGTTTGGGTGTTTGTTAAACATTTGAGGTCATTATTTGTATATTAAATGTCAGGAATGACAGAGAAGGAGTCATGGAGCAACAGGGAGCGCTGTTGATGCCGAGGCCTAAGAATTCCAGAGCAGTTCCTTCTCAGCAGGTTTCCCCTGGAGGGCTCCATCTCAGCAAACAAGGCACTTTAATTCCCTTGTGATCTACTTTCGCCCTGTTCAATAACAAACACCTCTTTTCCGTCCTCCAAACAGACATGCCAACAACAGCAAACTTAAGCAGGAGAACCATGTGATACAATAATACAGCAATATTCAATATTCATCTCAAGAATGTACTATTTATAAAGGCGAAGGACCATAAGAGATACATAAAAGCTATCAGGCTTCGACTAAACAATCTCTAACTGTGTGGAGCAGCTGGGAGCAGCAAGTCCAAGGAGAAAAAAGTTAATATAATAAACACATACACTGATAGAAACCTCCAATGTCTAAACTGTGGACTTCCATCTCCACATGATTCAATGTGTATATGCACACGAGTCTGAGCATGTCCTACCTCATTAATGTCCTAAAACAAGACAAATAAAGGTCAGTGGAATCAGTGCTCCAGTTTGATCTCAAAAGCTCTTTTGTCTAGATGTGTATCCATGCCAAATATGTTAAACTGGTCATGTTTAAGTTAAAAAGCACACATGCTTGAAACACTGGTATTGTATGTACAGCCAAAATAGACTTTTTTAAAAAAGCAGAAAAGCAAACATGTATCACTGTCAAAACACAAGACCCACCATGATGAAATTTTCACATTCAAAATGAAAGATCTACACATTACTGTTACATAACGCGGATGAAGCTATCATATCGTAATGGTGAATCATGGAAAGACTGTTTTATTGCCAAAGAATAAACATCAGATACCACGAGTCCCTAGAGGCTGTGGAATGTTTCATTTATTTGACCTCTATCAGTTTGTTGAAAAGCTAATTTTTCTGGTTAATAGTCAACATTTCCTAGCAGATCTCTTTTCACTAGGTAGCCATATCTTTCCTTTTTAATAATTAGCGTCTTGGTAAATAAATTTAGCTTATGCCGCTGATGAAAACTCTGCTGAAACTCCTGCTGAAAACAAGCTAGATCAAACAGAATTTTGAGTCTGACACTCTTGTGGTAGACCATGTTTACAAGTTATTTTCAAGCTTCCTTATTACTTGTCTAAACTGACCAATAAATGTTGGAAAACATGGTCTACCACAGGGGTGTCAAACTAACACTCTGCCTGGGCATTATTAACATTTTTGTGTGCACTTGATGGGCCATAATAGAGGCTGTTCATTTTTTAAAAAACACATGATCATATTAGGGGCCACTGTGACTTACTGGTTAGCCTGTTTGGCTCGCATCTCTGCGGTTGGGGGTTTGTATCCCTCCTCCACCCTGTGTATGCGTGGAGTTTGCATGTTCTCCTGGTGCTTTGGGGTTTCCTCCCGGTACTCTGGTTTCCTCCCCAAGTCCAAAGACATGTGCTGTAGGCTGATTGGCATTTCCAAATTGTCTGTAGTGTGTGTGATTGGGCCTTGCGATGGGTTGGCACCCCGTCCAAGGTGTCTCACGCCTTGTGCCCTGAGTTCCCTGGGATAGGCTTCAGGCAACCCTGCAACCCTGTGTAGGATAAGCGGTATGGAAAATGTATGGAGGAATGGATGGATATTATCATATTATTTTTTTATCAATCAACACGAATAATTTAGACTCTAAAAATATTATAGGATGTCTCTAGGAAAACGACTGGCTAACAGAAACTATTTAACTATATGTACTATTAGGCCTTGATGATAACATTTATTATGTACAATCTGTTTACCAAATACCAATATCATCACATTAAGAAAGAGACTTATGGAGACGTCATCTTAGATTATCTCTTCTAAGAACATGTCTTTAGTCTCCCATATCCCTTGTTTTTCAGGATTCAGTCACTGAATTACACTAAAGGCCAATACCTGACATATTTCGGAATCTTTTTTAGTCACAGGTCTGACTTTCATCATGTGCAGCAGATTTTAACCAGAGTTTCAGCCCTGTGAGATGCAAGCCATGATTGTTGTACAGTTGTGTGGGTACTCACTGTGCTACAGGTCTGCTGTTAACTGTAGATAATGTGAAAATGTTGAGTAGTACTACAGGCCATTTCAGCATTATTATGTTTTGCAATTACACGCAAGCTGAAAGAAATGAGGCAGCGTGCCGTGTTTGCCCTGCAGGCCTCGAGTTTGACACCTGAGGGCTACCAGCTTGACCAGTTAGCCTGTGTTTTGGCAGCTGGTAACTCATCAGGGGCTAAATAAGATTTTGATATTTTTCAGAAGCCAAAATGTGTATACCCTTTAACATAATCAAATCAATCATGTGGAGAAAGTAATGGAGGATAATCCAAATTATACCATACTGCAGACATTTTTCATCACGTTCCTAATGATTGATGAATAGAAATGTTAGATCCATTCGCTAACCACAAACAAATCACATCCTTAAATGAATAAAGCAATCATTCAGCTGGACTCTAATGCAATCCATGAGCACTGCCAATGCTGAATGATAAGTACAAGTAAGGAAAGTGTTATTACTTCAGTGTTAAAACTCCAGTGTTATTGGACAACACTGTTCATTCAGTCATCTTGCATATATTATTTAAATTTTGCTTCTTAATATCTACAGACAGAACATTTCCACATAAATCACACACAGGCACAAGTCCCATGTTAGCAATGCGTGAAGTAAACACATGCAGTATTTCATGCTAAAGTGGGGATGAAGACTGTGATAATGTGAAAGTGTAATCGATTACATCTTCGCGAAAGGTTTCCGCTCTCATCTGCTGACAACACTAACTTATAATGAGCCAACTCTCACAGGGTTAGTGTTAGTTTAGTCTCTAAAGTCTGCAGTCTACATCAGTTCAGTGCAGGTCTGCTTTATGTACAGCTGCTCTTTAATGCACAGTGAGTACACTAGGAATTTTTCCTAATATCCTCCAACAGCCATATCCAGAGAGAGAAAATATTAATAGAATACAAAAAAAACATCCTCTGCTACCCAAGAGTGATTTTGAGTGATGGGTCTGAAGTCCCATTTCCTCTTAGCTAATATGTTTTATATTCCTTCCTCTTTAGTCCCAGGTTTTAACTGCTGTCCCAGCCGAAACAATGTCCGTATTATGCATGCTTTTGGGCCCAGGAAAGGAAACACAGCTAAGGACATAGATTCAAAAAAAGGCAAAAGGTAAGAGACTTTATACTTTTTGGTCCACTGATTTGACTCAAGAAGGAAAAAAACGCAAAGGGTTTGATTCAATAGAACACTTAAGATTCTGTGGCCATTGCTTTAGTCTGTACCGCTGATACTTCATCTCAATGAAGGGCCTACATTCACAGTGCAATGATCCTGTTTGGGTTTCTAATGGGTATACATGAAGTTTGACCCCTCAGTCCACTCTCTTGTGGGGGCTGGGCATTCAATCATTGTACCACTGACGAAATGAATGCAAATGAGTCCCTCCTGGGAAATTTAGTGTTGGCCGGGCTATCCATTGATATTTGTACCCCAATTAAATCTGACTACAAAGTGACTGAAAAAGAGAATGTAGTGACTGAAGGCTGAACAATGCTGTCCATTTGCATGAATGTTGTTTAAATCGTTGGAAGGAAATCAGAAGCAGGTCCTTTAACACATACACACACACACACACACACACAAAAATGAGCTGAGAAACAAATTCATAGTATCCATGGCAATGAATCCACATGTTGCCTACTTTGCAAAATATGGTAATGTATGTAAAATATCAATTTACATATATAAGAAAAAATGCAAATGTTATTCAAGGGCTTAAATCAAGAACTCAAGTACTTTTAATCAAGGGAGGGAGAAATGTGTGTGTGTGTGTGTGTGTGTGTGTGTGTGTGTTGGGGGGGGGGGGTGGAGTATAGGGAAAATACGTAATGATGGTGTGGTGTGATGCAGACCAACAAATAGCACAGTTACTGTTACCATCCTGAAGTTGATTATTTTCTAATAACATCATATGTAGTGTTTTATTCCTCTCATACCATAGCAATTTACCTACCATTACACATCAGACTTTTAATCAGTTTTATTTACATTTAATGTGTTGAACAGCCAAGAGACAAGTTGATTTCTGTTGTTACTTACATTATAGTAGTCATTCCCTCACCAGCCTCATTTTTTTCCTCTCTAGAAGTTAATAAGACAAAACAAACAAACAAACAAAAACCCCAACTTGTAATGAAATTGGAAAGCACAAAGACTCACATGGCAGAAAACATACTGACACTGGAGACTCCTTCCATTAATGTTAAATAAACATTTCCTTACAGAAAGATTCTTATCTTTGCTAAGTAACACGATGTTTGCTAATCTGTTTATTATTAGAATCATATATAGCGCTTACCATACAAGTCCCTGTGAATTAGCTGATACTATAGAAATTAACATATTAGAATGAGGGCATTAATATAAATCTGATTTCACTATAGTCAGTATAGCTGTTATAGAAAATTAATCAACACCCACTGACCAATCAGAATAGAGTATTCAACATTGCTGTTTTTTGTTTGTTTGTTTGTGTCACAATGGAGATACAACTGCAGATTAGATTTAATGAAACAGCAAACAAAGCACAAAACAGTAACTATAGACCTGGTGGCAAAACTCTAAGGCAAATAATAACCATAAACACAAAGACCATAAACACAAAAGACCACAGCAAATGACAAATACAAGACAGTACACACTGTGGCTATATATACACATAGTGCTCATTAACAAGAATGAGATTCAGCAGCAGGTGATCATGTGACACTGATGCCATGTGGTGCAGCGGCTGCTGGGAACTGTAGTCTGGAGCTCCTTCCAGCATATCCATGACAGTTTGTTTGTTTATTTTTTACATACAACACATTTATGGAGTAAATAAAATACATTTTGACACCTCCAACTTAATGACAATACTTTACTTGATTGATTCAGAGTGTAAAAAGCATAAACTAACCAGGTATATTATACAACAGGTCGGGCCCTGATCTCTAATAAAAAAGTGATGGTTTGTTAGGACGGGGTCAGATTCCGAACAATAATCTGTCTTTAAATGATACCAAAATTAAGTGACCAAAATTACAGTGGGTTACTGACCTCAGAAATCAATGGGGAAGACCCACATTCACAGATACATCAAAGGGGATGCTGTGGAGAAGGTCAGCTGCTTTACATTCCTGGATGTCCCCAATCATTGAAGAGCTCTAGTGGAAACCAGAAGGCTTGCCAGAAGGCTTTCTCTTTTTTTTCAACTGACTGCAAGCTATAACCTAAATGCCACTTTAACCAACACTTAGACTTACTGATTACAGTAAGAGGTAGGATGGTGGTACAGCAGGTATGTTGGTGTCTCACAGCTACAATGTTTGGGGTTTTGATCTTAAGCTCCAGTTAAAGTCTCACATCTTCTCCTAGTGTCTGTCTTTTCCCACCTCCCAAAAACCTGTGGATAGGTGTGTGCACACACAGGGTGCCCTACCGGCAACTCCCCATGGGATTTGACCTCATAAAGGATAACGTGTATAAAGATAAATGAACAATTCCTGTGATATACTGATATCCTTATGACTAGAAATGAACTAATATTCCATATAAAATGTATTTTTTTAAATTTGCTTGATATCAAAACATCCCTTCTGAATTGTGGCTCCTCTCAAGTTTTCTGCTTCCTCAGCTTCTGAATAGTTTTTTTTTTTTCAGTCTGTGAAGCAGCTTAAAACAATGTCTATTGTAATAAATTATATAAATATAAAACTCTATTTCAAGGAAGGAAGAGAAACCATGAACGTCTCATCAGTTTCAACAAGTGGACTTTGTCTATCCTTACAGGATGTAGGGCATTGTGGGAATGCAGCTGTTCAGCACAAGACCACAAGAACACTGCAGAGGGTGGAACTGAGGGCTCAGAACATCAATTTGAGATTTTATATACACAAGGCCTCAATATACTTATGGATCATTTGGATAGGTACTGCTTCTGGCTTTCTTTTGGGTTCTATGTACATCCTTTTCTGAAAGGGAAACTCTCTGTTATAGGGGTGACATAGCAAAGCCAGAGGGTCACTTTTCAGTCACTTTCAGAGCAGTTCATTAACTCAAAATCAGTTCAGCAAAATATTACTGTACACATATTAATAATATTCCATCCATCCATTTTCTGTAGCGCTTATCCTATACAGGGTCACGTGGAGCATGGGACTCAGGGGCACAACGCAGGGGACACCCTGTATGGGGTGCTAACCCATTGCAGGCACAGTCGCGCACACATGCACACACTATGGACAATTTAGAGATGCCAATCAGCCTACAACACATGTCTTTGGACTGGGGAGGAAACCAAAGTACCTGGACAAAACTCCTGAAGCACGAGGAGAACATGCAAACTCCCAACCCTTCAGGTGTGATGCAATTTCTGGCCGCAAAAATGTTTGAGAAACTCTACTCTACGTGCCAAAGCAAAGCTTCTAAGTGCCACTTTTTTTTCTGACTGTATTTATACACTTTCTCCATTCTTCTTTAAGTGAGTACCACAAGATTCAGAGTTTTCTAAATCGACACTTTATACTGTATACAATGCCATCAACATTCAGCAGTCATTTAGTTCTTTATTTTAAAAATATACTGGTATTGGTGTTGCATATTGGTCTAATACTGTGCTCATTTACTACCATTACATTTAATAACAACATCTAATACCGCACAATACTATGTGACATATTTATGTCACAATTAATTATGTAAATCAAATGTAAATCTAAACTGTGCTCTGTGAAAAATAAGTTAATAAGCTCTGTTAAAAATAAGTGCCATGTGTCATAAAGTGTCGGCACACAAATGTATTCGCAAGTATGGAGGAATAAATTCGAGTACGCAGGGAAACTGTTACAAGTAAAAGAGAGCAGTTGAGTTGCAAGCACTGAGACACATGCACACCCCATTGCTCATGAGTTAAGGTGCTAGTCAAAACCACAGCATTTTTAATGACCACGCTCTCTGATATTGCTTTGCAAGCTCAGTTCGACTACCCTCAAGCTCTCTATTAAAGATACTGTATAAATGCCATAATATCTTTTACAGAAAGACAATAGAGAGCATCCTGACCAGCTGTCTCACCGTTTGGTATGGGAACTGCACAGTTTCTGAACATAAGACTCTACAGTGGATTGTGAGAACAGCTAAAAACATCAGTGAGGTCTCTTTATGAACTATCGACACCTTGTACAACAACCTCCGCCAGCAAACAAAACCACCAGCATTGCAGACCCTCTCATGGACTTTTCACCCTCCTGCCATCTGGCAGAAGGTAATGGAGCATCCTTTCCATCACCACCAGTTGTCTGCAACAGTTTCTTCCCTGAGGCAGTCAGTTTACTCAACTCCTTGCAGCCTTCCAACACTCACCTGAGCTAGTTCAACACCTATTCCAGTATGCCTCAATACCACTGCACACCTGCACTTTACAATGCTGTATTAGACACTTTCTATTTATGAGAGTCTTACTGCTTCTACATTGCTGCCAATATTACTGCTACATGTATTACTGCTACACGACTCATTAGTTTACAGCTCATTGTTGTAATAGCTTTCCCATGGAACTGTGGTTCTTTGGAGTCCCAGAGCCTTTGAAATAGCTTTGTAACCCTTCCCAGACTGATGTTCAATCACCTTCTTCCTCATAATTTCTGGAATTTCTTTTCATTTTGGCATAGTGTGTTACTGGTTAAGACCTTTTAACCAACTTCATGCTGTTGAGAAAGTTCTATTTAAGTGTTGATTTGATTGAACAGCGTTTACAGTAATCAGATCTGGTTGCGTGTAGTCCAATTTGAATGCCATTATGAATGCAGTTTCATAGATTTGGGGAATTAGTAACTATGGGGGCAAATACATTTTCACACACACCCAGTTGGTATTGGATAACTTTTTTTGCTTCAATAAATAACATTATCATTTAAAAACTGTATTTTGTGTTTACTCAGTTTGCCATTGTTTTATCTTAGATTATTATTTTTTAAATTTCTGAAACAATTTAGAACAAGATATACACAAAAACAGAAGACATCAGGATACTCAGCATTATATAAGTATTTTTCAAATAATTTTTCAGAGCACTATATGTCTGAATTCTGTCTCATGATTATTGCTGTACAGTCTGTGGGAAATGAACATACAAGTTAAGAATTTCATTCTGTGCTGCACACAAATCTTGGCTTGAAAAAAAAAAGATATCTTGGGAATTATGTTTCGTCCTCTCTTAGTCTTCCTGTTGCTTATCAGCTTAAATGCTTTTGATTTTGTTGTCTGTGTGAATGTGCAGGAGTGGTCTTGCTGTCAGGCGAGGGTTTTCTAAGGACTCTTTGTGCATACAGTGTAGTGTCAGCCAAAAGGATTCTCCTGATACTCATTTTGGGTTGTTGCAGATGCTGCAATTTGTGTGAAACTGGACCAGATTAAAGCTTTGCTGCTGTAAATTATCATACTGCTGCTAGAAAATATCTTCCACAGACGTCTGCTGGTAGACAGAAGTACAGACATGTCCCTCAGCTCAATGAACAAACAACAATAAGCCATAACATACATACTACTGGAATTGATGTGGCTGCAAAGACAACAGAGAATACTGTTAGGAATGTATGTTAATCTACCATCAACACACTTCCTAGTCTTCACCAAATTTGACAGTGTGTTATGGTATATTGTATGGCTCTAATTACCCCCTCACAATACAGATGACTCGTATGATGGCTGTGTCTAACCTTGCCTAATTCTGTTTCCCATGAGAGGGGAGGTCCTTTAATCAGTGTGAGCATGTCTTATTTCTGTCTGTGTGTGGGGAGTATGGGAAGCATAGAGAAGATCAGGTACGAGTGTATGCAGAAGAGGAAGGGAAATGTCAACCTGGTGTGGTATGTATGGCAGGTCCCTCACATGCTATTAGCTTGTTTGATAGGCTTGTGCATTAAAATGAGGTTAAATCTTTACACTGAATAAACAGAGATGCATTTTTAACCTTTCATTTTGTGAAAGACAAATTGTCTATTTAAGCCATGTGACTTACTTGTATTGGGCTGAGGGGGGTTAAGATGGATATAGCTAACCAGTTATGTGCTTTTAACAAAGTGGTGCAATGTGGGGGGACATGGTGTCTTAGTGGTTAGCATGTTTGCCTCGCACCTCCGAGGTGGGGGACTCAATTCCCGCCTCTGCTCTGAGTGCACAGAGCTTGCATGTTCTCCCAGTGCTTCAGGGGTTCTCTTTGGATACTCCAGTTTCCTTCTTCTGTGGCTCAGGTGGTAGAGCGGGTTGTCCACTAATCGTAGGGTTGGCGGTTCGATTCCCGGCCCACGTGACTCCACATGCCGAAGTGTCTTTGGGCAAGACACTGAACCCCAAGTTGATCCCAATGGCAAGTTAGTGCCTTGCATGGCAGCTCTGCTACCACTGGTGTGTGAGTGTGTGTGCGAATGGGTGAATGAAGCACAGTGTAAAGAATTTTGGATAAAAGCACTATATAAGTGCAGACCATTTACCGTTTACTAAGATGTGTGTTGTAGGCTGACTGGCATCTTTAAATTATCCACAGTGTGTGTGCGATTGTGACCTGTGATGGGTTGGCACCCAGTCCAGGGTGTCCCCACCTTGTGCCGTGAGTCCCCTGGCATAGGCTCCAGGCTCCCTGCGACCCTGTGCAGGATAAGCAGTGCAGAAAATGGATGGATGGAGTTGGTGCAATGTACTATAAAAACCAATAGCATCTCCTGTAAACCTTTTACCTCTGCATGGGTTGCTTCTTGATCACTAGAATGTAACACGGGTCTACTCTCTGAATACTCATAGATTTACATATATCAGACATCTCATTTGAATGAAAACACAGTTGAGAAGAGTGTGTTAGCCCTGGTCACTCATGTCATTTCCAGAGATTCTGCACTTCTGAACTGAAGACATGCCGACTCTATGAACATACCTTTTTTTCATTTTGTCTCCATTAGTGGTTTGGAACTGATGAACTGCCTGCAGTTCTGCTGGTTACTATAATAAATACCCTTCTTAGCCCATGTGGATCTGAACTGTTAGTCCTGTCAAACATCTGATCAGCCTCCACTTTCCCTGAAGGTACAAAGATCTATTTCACTTCTAGTGATTATTAGCGGCTGGGACAATCTGCAGTTCAATGCAAAGGCATTTCTGTTGTGTGTTTGGAGAGAGTTTAATGGAATTGGACCCGATTTTTCTGAACAGTGCTGGAGAAACATGCGATGAGAAGTACAAATGTCTCCTTGCGGCTAGAGAGGGATTGGGTTGCCAATTCTCTTTGGATCATTTAAACACTTGAGGGAAAGTGGGAAAGTTTCTTCCAACGGAAGAAAACTGATGATATGGTAAAGAGGGATGAGGAAAGATGGATGCGATCTATTATATATTGCATGCTTTCCCAGAATTATATTATGCTAAGCAAGAATGTGTTGTAATTTCATGATCACATGCTACATTAACGAGCAGCTGATTTATTGTGTTTTGCCTTCGGTGTGTCAAGATAGTTGTTTCAGTGAGCAAATTGCTGTAGAAGGTGTGCATGTGTTAGATAGGAGTTTTTATGGGTTTGTAATAAATAGCTTCCTCTTCTATCATCTTGCTTGCTCATGTCTGATAGCGAAACATCTGCAGTGCCATCTCCAAGTTTTTTTTGACCAATATGTATAGGATGAGTGGCATTTGCAGAATATCTCATTTGTTCATTGGTGCAAAATTAATGGCCACTTATTATATCTCGTACATGTGCAACATTTTAAGGTGATCAGAGAGGGGTAGTGAATCCTAAAATGTAGAGTTTTAACAGTACAGGAACAGTCAGGTACAGTTGAGTGCAAAACATTGCATTCCCCATGATTTCTGTGGATGTTTTTTTGCCAGAAAAATGCCAAACGTGCAAAGAGTTTAATCTCCAAATAAAGAAAACAAATTCCAAGAGAGATGTCATGTTGGCACAGCAGGTAGTGCTGATGAATAACAACTCTCCAGGGTTTGATCGTGAGCATGTGTTATTGTCTGAGTGGAATTTTGCATGTTCTCCCTGTGCCCATGTGAGTTTTCTTTTCTCCCACCTAGACTAATTGGTGACTCTAAATTATGTGTGAATGAGTATGTGAACTTGTGTACATGATGTCTTGCCATAGACTGGCATCCCAAGCTCCTGATTCACACAATCCTAACTCAGAAAAACTGCTTAATGAAAATCATTGATTGAATGAATGGATGAAATTCCAAGAGGATAAAAAAAAACAAAAGAAATGTGTGTGTAAGTGTGTCTAAGGAACCCTTAAAACACCCTGGAGTGTAGGAACATCTGGAAGGTCTTAATGAAATGAGGGTTCTTTTGAAACTATTCACTTTAAAACAATTTCAAGGGTTCCACCTCTGAGAGAACTCCCTAAAGAATCCCTAAAAATCGTTCAGTTAACATAACACTACATTATACTATACAGTAAGTATTAAGGATCACTTCCACACTCGGAAATAATAGGTTCCATATCTAGCACACCAATAGGATTTTCAGTTTGCTTTATTTATTTATTTGCTCCTAAGGGTGTGCAAACTTTTGCACTCAACTATGCACGTCAATGCATCATGGTTATAAATGCACTTAATATGCATGGATTGGCAGAGTTGAGCATGCAGAGGAGGAGTTCCCCCAGCCTCCTAAAACCCTCCCGATGACTCGGAGCTGAGAAGGAGCAGGAGTGGGAGCAGAGCGCCATTCAAGCTCCGCACCACAGCACGGGAGCAGCAGCGGCGCCTCCGCCACGCATATCAGCACCATGAGGCGTGAACGGGCGCGTGCACAGAGACATCCCACTTCACTGAGCGCACATCAGCGTCACATGCACGCGTAGTGGATGACAAGCACGCTGCGTTTTATTTCTCTCCCTTCAACACGTTATTATTATTATTAGGCTATTATTATTATTTTAAATCTTTGTTCAGACTATGGCGCGCGGTATTTAGAAGTAGTCTACGTTACTGAAGTTTTGCGAAGTTTTTTTTTAAATATTTTTTTTATTTTTTGTCGATGCGCGTGATTTCCCTTCACTTTAAGCGCCGAACTTCAAACTCTGGACAGCGACTGCGATATTTTCGCGTCATTTCTGGAGTTTTCAATTTTCTTATATATTAAATCGAAGGTATAAAATATGGACCGCGTGTGGATTTTGCTCGTGATGTCGCTCGGCATCTCGCTCGCGCACACGCGTGACGGCTGGAGGGCTCGTGCAGGTGGCCGCGAGCGGAGAGACGCAGCCGCCGCCTCCGTGCACGCCGTGTTCGAGCAGCTGCGAGCGAGGAGCTTGAACGGAGCTCCTTCGGGTCCCATCAGGTCTCACGCACTCGACTCGGAGGAAAATCCGCCGTCAGACACCGACACCGAGCCGGCGGCTCATGAGCCGTTACAGGAGGCAGACACCGGAGAAGCCCGGGAGAAAGCCGGTAGAATTCCGAGACAAACTGGCAGGAGCGTCGCTTCTCACAGAGCGCGGAGCATCAGTAAAGCCGACACACCTGAGCGCGCGGACAGCAAACCTGATCATCCAAAACGCCTGGTCGGGTAAGATTCAGTCCTAGAACGCATTTGTACACGCACCAGGGTTCTGTAGTTTCTCTAACAGTATTCGTTTGCGTCCAGAACAGTGAAAGTTGCACTGCACTCTTAGATCATACAGCATAGTATTTACCATTCAGAAATGCTTGCATGCAGAACCCTTTTAGAAAGCTAGACCCATTTCCCATCCAAAGAACCCTTGAAGAACACTATTCAAAGAGCAGTGTTTGTGAAATGCTTGCATGCAGAACCCTTTTAGAAAGCTAGACCCATTTCCCATCCAAAGAACCCTTGAAGAACACTTTATTCAAAGAGCAGTGTTTGCGAAATGCTTGCATGCAGAACCCCTTTAGAAAGCTAGGATCATTGCCCTTCCAAAGAACCCTTGAAGAACACTTTATTCAAAGAGCGGTGTTTGCGAAATGCTTGCATGCAGAACCCCTTTAGAAAGCTAGAATCACTGCGCATCCAAAGAACCCTTGTAGAACCTTTGGATAATCTCATTGAATCATTTCTGTTTCAAGGTTCCTGGAGGCACTTTCAAGGGTTCCACCTCTGAAACAACGTCTAAAACTCTTCTAGTTAATTTAACACTACATGCTTATAAAGTATTACATTTCACCTAGCAAGTTAACTTTTTCTGTTTTTTTTTTTAAGAGACAACACTTAAAGATTCTGTGTAGGACCCTACAATAGAGGATTTCCCTTTCAGAAAAGGTTCCAAGGTAAACCCCGTTAGAAAGGTAGAAAACATTTCCCATCTAAACACCTCTTGAGGAGACCTTATTCCAAGAGTGCAGGAACCTTTGGAGGAGCTTATTGAAATTATGGTTCTTTTAGAATCTATTCATGTTTCAAGTTTCCTGGAGGCATGCTCAGGAATTCCACCACTGTGACAACCCCTAAAAATCTTCCAGGTCAATTCAACTCTAGCTTTTTCTATGTATTTCTATTTTCCTTTTCAGAAAAGGTTCCAAGTAGAACTCCTTAAGAAAACTAGAAGCACTGACCATCCTAAGAACCCTTGAAGAACCATTTTTGCAAGAGTGAATACTCTGAGTTAAATGAACACTGTTGGTGTTCATCCAAACGCTGTAGGTGCAAATCCAATGGTGTAAGAGTGAATTCAAGACAATTCAGCACTTAGTTTAGTGTTCAATTAAACACTCAAGGGTTAATTCAATTCTCTAGGTGTTACCTCAGTCATGTGGTCTTTGCTGTTTAAATACATGAATACTTTCATCTATAAATGGCTATAAACGCTGAGAATGAATGGCATGAATGGGATTCCCATCACAAGATTAGCTATAGCTACATAAATACTTAAACCTATCAATGCTGATAAATGTCTATAAATCCCTCTCACGTTAAATCCCTATTGTTCGATTCAAAAGCAAAGCCTTATTGTCAGCTTATTACAGTGCTCACAGTGTTCAACTTGATTTATATAAACACTGTAAGCGTTAATTCAACACTGGGGATTATGCTGTGCATAGACGAGGAACGACAAGAATGTGATTCTCACCACAGCAGTAGTTCAGAATGGTTCTGAAGGGAGACTGATATAGTATAAAATTCCCAAATACAAGAACTTCCCTCCCCTTAATGGATTTCCTGGGCTTTTCAGTAACACACAGGTGCTAGAAAATGTGTACCTAAAACTAATCTCTTGTTACTCACTTTAGGCTATTTGCCGTCTGCACATGACATTAAATGCTAAGTGGACATTGGGTGATGTATGAGCAATCTGATAAGCCATCTGATGAAGTGAGCAGTGGTGAAGGAATGTCTACACTGGGCCATGACTCATTTTAGGTAGACGTTAGAGGGGTAAACTTGGTGGACCTGAGGAATGTATGAGTGGGTTCTGTTTGTGCTGTTCACTTGAGATCTTCCTCCTGTTGGGATTTGCTCTATAAAAGACTTTTCATGGTAATTGCTGACAAATGAGTGTATTCATATTATTATCATTATTATTATTATTATTATGGAGGCTAATTTCCTCTTTCAGGACTCAAGCTGTTCTTGGCCCAAATGAGAGCATGCATACTCATTCTAGCCTGTTCCTGTTTGGAACTGTTATGTGTTAATCATTATTAAATCTGGTAGTAAGTGTAAAAAAGCATTTTTGTTTGATACAAACATGATGGCTGCTACTGGTATTTGATGTTAACCTCCTGGTATTTCTTTCACATGTGCCTATTATTTAGGGAGAAATCTGACTCATGTTGAAGCCATTGTGCCTGGCTATAGAGTATTCCTGGTGAAGTGTGTGTACATGTGCATATAGATAGGTGTGTGTTTGTATGCATATGTGTGTGTGTGTGTGTGTGTGTGTGTGTGTTACAGTAGATGCACACCTTCTACAGCCGTCCTACATGTGGTTTTACCTTAGACCTGGCAGCTTGTGATCAGAAACACCTGTTTCTCTGACGACCATCCTCAATGTTGAAAAGAATGTTTTTATGTTATATATATATATATTTTAAACAAAACAGACCTGTCGTTAGATTGCAAAGAAGTTCCATCTCCATTTTTCCTCTTTTAGTAAAGCCTCAGATTTTAACTCCATGTGATTTGTTGCACAAATAAAGCATTGTACAGGGAGAAGTGACAGAAATATGTGTATATAAGAATTATGGTGTTCTTTATAAATACAGCTTTTGTTGCCAAAGTCACATTCTCTGCGTGCCATATCAGGACTTGGCATGAACGCTTAAGGGCATCATATATTTTATATGGCTAATTTCTATGAGCCCATTTAATAAAAAATAGAGCTTATTAGTGTAATTGGGCCTCTGATGTATGTTTGTAAGTTGCGGTTAGAAAATAAACTTGTTCTACCCTTTCACATTTCTAAAAGTTGATATTGCTGATATTACAGTGTCATAAGTAAGGAATAAAACACAACAGGGTGGCTGTTATAGGAAAATAATAAATGATGGGGTGGTGTGATTTGACACAACGTGTAAGTTCCTGTTACCACCGCGAAATTGATTATTTTCTAATATGATATAAGTGTTTTATTTCACTTATATCACAGCAGTTTTCCAAAGATTTTTTTTTAAAAGGACATGAAACATTCTTTAAACTTGAAACTTTCTTTAAAGTTAGTTTCTGCTATCACTTACATTATACACCGAAAACAACTGGCAGGTGACATGAATAACATTGATTATCTCAGTACAATGGCACCTTTCAAGAGGTGGGATATATTAGGCAGCAAGTGAACAGTCAGTTCTCAAAGTTGATGTGTTGGAAGCAGGAAAAATTGGCAAGTGTAAGGATCTGAGCGACTTTGACAGGGGCCAAGTTGTGATGGCTAGACGACTGGGTCAGAGTATCTCCAAAACGGCAGGTCTTGTGGAGTGTTTCTGGTATGCAGTGGTTAATACCTACCAAAAGTGGTCCAATTAAGGACAACCACTGAAGCGGTGACAGGGTCATGGGCACCCAAGGCTCATTTATGCGCATGGTGAGTGAATGATCTGGTCCGAGTGAGTGATCTGGTCCGATCCCACAGAAGAACAGCTGTAGCACAAATTACTGAAAAGTTAATGCTGGCTATGATAAAGAGGTGTCGGAACCTACAGTACATCACAACTTGCTGTGTATGGCGCTGCAGACCGGTCAGAGTGCCCACGCTTACCCCTGTCCACCGCCGAAAATGCCTACTATGGTCACGTGAGCATCAGAACCTGGAGCAATGGAAAAAGGTAGCCTAGTCTGATGAGTCTTGTTTTCTTTTACATCATGTGGATGTCTGGGTGCATGTATACCACTTACCTGGGGAAGAGATGGCACCAGGATGCATTATTGGAAGAAGTCAAGCAGTGTGATGCTCTCGGTAATGTACTGGTTAATGTACTCCTACCTAAATATTGTTGCAGATCAAGTACACTCCTACATGGTTCTATTCAATTCAATTCAATTCAATTTTATTTGTGTAGCACTTTTTACAATGGTCATTGTCTCAAAGCAGCTTTACAGAAACATATAAACACAGGATACAGATTTTGTGTGTGAATTTATCCCTATTGAGCAAGCCAGTGGCGCTGGTGGTGACAGTGGCAAGGAAAAACTCCCTAAGATGTTAAGAGGAAGAAACCTTGAGAGGAACCAGACACAGAAGGGAACCCATCCTCATCTGGGTAACAACGGATAGTGTAAAAGTAAAGGAAAGTTCATTATGGTTCTGCAGCTAAAGTCTTGGTGCCAGATACCACAGCACAACTTTCTAGAGTCTGTGAATGGTTAGGGTGATGGTGATGGGTGTGGTCAATGGATGTGGTGTCTCTCACACAGCTTGAAGGAATCCATATGACTTTTGTGTGACATCATGTTGATGTTGTAGCATAACTATGCAGCACACTTTACTTCCCAATGCCTTTGGTTTCTCATTTCCGGTATCATGTTCATTGGAGCTTTGTGTTTGGTGTCAGTTAACCACTGATTCCGTCATCCAGCTCATCACTCTGCGTGATGAAAATACCTCATACGCTGATGTGATCTTTGCCTCTATATATTTACTGTCATGTCTCAGTTTTCATCCGCACAAAAGACAAGATGGCTTTACAATTTTTTAAAAGCCTACCATTGATGCTTTATCCAGGGAACAGATTTAGTCTGTTTCTCAAAATAACACTAAACTTCTATTCAAGGATTTCCCCCCCTGAGTATTAAAGTTTCCTTTGTGTAATTGCAAGCTTGAATTTCAGCCTGTGGTATGAAAAAAATAAAGAGGACATAATGAAACCAGTGTCATACATTATTGCTTACATGTTTTTTTTTTTACCTTTTGCCTTTTCTTGTTCAATAATCTATCATTTCATTATTAATCTCCAGTAACTAGTGTGAGCATGTTTTGATGACACATTTACTGTAAAGCTTTTCACTGTTCTCTGACTCATTCTTGTTGGTATGATACATGTTATTGCTCAATAGGTCATGATGTCATTTCAGTCTATCTAAACCACATACACCATTACCTATAGGTCAAATGTGTATAATAAACTTCCATATCATCATCGCAAAACATGCAGTGAGTAGAGAGAGAGGCAGCTTTTTAAAGCTTTTGGAGCCTTTATTGAGGTTAATCAAAGAATCATACTTAGGGGCCATAGCAATGGACAGAAAACTTGTGAAAAATGCCAAACAAGAATAATTCATAATCAATGTCAAAAGAGTCAAGAGTTGACAGGAGTCGATAAAACAGAACGAAGACATAATAGACGAAGATGCAGAAAACATACTAAAGAAAAATATAAGACACAATGATACATTGATACAACAGGGTATACATAGACAAACTAACGAAAGAGTAACACAGATCAGGTGAACACAATCAGGTAACAAACCAATGACAGTACCAGGACAAAAAACTAAACAAAACATGAGTGCATTGCATTGATTGCCATGGGAATGGTGAGGCAAAGAGGGACATAATGACATACAGTGAGTGTCAAGATTTCCCCTCATGCTAGCACTGTAGCACGCAGCACGCTCTGAAACCCAAAGCGCTAGCACACACTTCCGGGTTTTCAGTGACATTGACTTTGTTTTCTTTTGACGCGTGTGTTTTGTTATGGTTTATGTCCTGTCTCCACCCCTGTATTGCCATTGGTTGTTTCCCGTATGTGTCATCATTGTTCTCAGCTGTTGTGTTTCGCCCCTGATTATGTTTAGTATTTAAACCCCTCTTGTCTCATTGTTTGTCACGAAGTATTACGAGTGTTTTCTAATACCAAACCTTTGTTCCTCGTTTCTGTGCTATAGATGTGATCCTGTTCTCGTCCTAGTTATTTGATTCTTGTGTAGCCTAGTTTATGCCCATTTGCTGATCGCCTGACCTTTTGCCTGTTTTGACCACGATATTGATCCACATTTTGCATTTGTCTGCCTGTCTTCTCATGAAACTGCCTTACCTGCACTTGCATCCGTCCTAACCTCCATTACATGATTTATGTGACAGCGAGGTCCAAAAATCTCAGGAGACCATTAGTGAAAATGCTACTGTTTTGCATTTTCTTCTAATTTAATACGGCAATTTTCATGACAAGTTATATTACTGACAACAACTTGAGTGAAAAGTAGAATCTTTGAAATATTTACATGAAATAAACATATTTAGTATTTGGTATGTCTCCTTTTGCACTCAAGCTGGCATGGACTCCACAAGTTTGTGCCAAATCTGATGATCCATTTTAGATCAAATCGTGTCAGAGTGTTGTCTGAACACATGCTTCAATAGAAGAGACTAGGCATGAGGAAAATCTGACCTTTTCTTCAAAGCAGGTAACATGGTCAATATCACTCATATGCTTAGATTTAAACAGAGATCTAGAAATGGTGCGGAATCTTAAGTATTAAATATTCCAGATATTAAAAATTTACTTCCTTTGCTTTAAATATTTAAAAATTCCAGAACTTTGTTTATTCCCAATTAAAAAAAAAAACCCCACAGATTTTCAATGTGGTCTCAGACTTGTGGACCCCACTGTAAGTCCAGACAATTTCAAATCAATACCAACACAATTATAACATTCCAGCGAAACTTCACAGTCTCTGTCTACAAGTCTACAAGCCCTGGGTGATTTTCATACCCAGTGGTCGTTATCTTCTGCCAAAATTTCAGATACTCTCAGTATTTATTTTCACACAGATCCCAGTGTATAACACAGAGTCTGCTAGTGTGGAACCACAGCACTGGCTAGAGTTACACAACCAGCTTGAACATGTTACTGAATCACACACAATTTAAGTGTAATTATTGGACATATTTCTGTAGGGGCTCCTGCCACATTAGAGCAAGATAAAACCATATTGGCTTGCTTAATGAAAATCTCTGGAACATGAAAGAGTTTGCATGGGCCTTGAATTAGCATTACAGCTATGGCAAGAGCACTGAGTGCTTTATTCTGTCTGAAGTGAAGCATGCTCCTATATGGTGCTAATAGAGATGGTGTTTTTGTTCCTGCAGGCCACATGTGTGTGGGGGTCAGCAGTGCTGTTCAGGATGGGCTGTTGCACCTGGAACAAACCGCTGCATCAAACGTAAGTCAAACACATTTTTTCATGGTCTGCCCTGTAGCACCAGTCGAAAGAGCACATGACAACATGAGAGATAGACACACTTCTTCATGGTCTGCACTGGAAACACAAACCAACATAGCACAAGCCAACATAGCCTGCGTGTTTCAGTGTATCTCTCTGACATTTGCGGAATCGTTGCAGGATATACTTACTGAAAACAATCATACATTTAGAAATGACTATAAATACATAGCTGGGCAGATAAAGCAGCAAGGCATGGAGAAAATTCACCTGGAAGAAAAGGTCATGACATGAGATCAGAAAGATACATATTTGCTCCTGGCAGTGGTTATTTTTGTTTTGGATTGTCTTTATCTAGGTGAACTTTGACATGTGAATTCACAAGCTTTGGTCCTGTGAGCCAATACAAAACAAGAAGGCAGGAATGTATTCTCATTGGTTGGTTGAAAAAATATATCAATAAAATGAGGCACCACTATTAAGTAGTGGTCACACTGGACTTTTTGCCTCACTATTGTGAAAAAAAATCTTGTTTATTTAGATATGCTAGGGTTTATTTTCTCTTCCTTGGATTTTCTTGTTAGCAATCGTGGCACCTCTGAATACACATGGATGTTAAATTATTCATGTTACTCATAAACGTTATGAGGTGACCACACGTCAGTTCATGAAAACCCACATATCTGCCTGACGTCCTGTGAATTCCACCCTGTATCTCAGTACCATATGTACCTCAGGTTTAAGAGCACAATTCAGCAGAACAACCAGCAGTCCTTTCTGCGCAATTCAGCAGAACAACCAGCAGTCCTTTCTGCATGATGATAGATCATTACGTCTACACATATAGGCATGATAGTGTTTTGAAATACCACACAATTGCATATGTGATCCTGTAAACCATGGTGTTGCCAGACTGCAGAGTGGTGCGCATACAAACATCCTGCCGGTTTACGGTATCAAACAAGTATTTTTTTTTCTACTGCCATATTGTTCGTCTTAGGGCATGAATTACCAGCCCTCAGCATCTGGTTCACACAGTTCTCCTGACGGAGGCGCTTAATTATGGGTGTAGCTCTACTTTTATTTGGCCACAGCAATACTGGTTACCTAAATTGCCACATAATTAAAAACAAAAAAGCAGATAATACATTAGTAGAAGTGAATAGTATGTTAGTAGGGAATGCAGTTGCAACATTCAAAATTGCAACTCTCTGTTTGTTATTGTGTTCTTTTTGTTTGTGGCTGAAAAAGTGCACATTCCAAGAAGATGATCCATTAACTATTTCAAGAACTTCAGAACATCTGCTTCAGGATCATTCCTGAATTATTGTGTTAGATACTTAACAATACTTGCTTATGAATACTGTGCATTATAAAAAAGCATGAGCTGCCAAATCTGTAGACGATAGTTATATAGTAGTTACATATTTACTGTTCAAAATATCTGAAATTCTGGGAGTGGCATTGCAAAAAGGCCTTATTTGAGCCATTAGATTTATCGATTATCACCTTTTTATTTTCCTCTAGATCTGAGCACCAAAATGAAAGGTTTCAGAAAAATCTTGCCAGGGTTATCTTTACATTTTACAAGTGTAGACATTTCTTTTCTGAAACATGGAACTCATAAAAGGAAAGCCTCAGTTATGACCGCCCTGTGTGCAGGGTTGGTGTTGGAGAGAAGATTTCTTTCATTTTGCTGTGACTTAACTTTTGGTTTTTACACTCATACGCACATGCAGTACACTACATTACATTATTAATTTGATGCTAAATTCATTTAAAGCATGCAGTGTGTCAATCAAAACTGTAAATCCTATATTAATAATGCATAATACACGAGTTATATAGCATCCATAATACCCTAGAGTTTCTAATAGGTAATTAGTAGTTATGGTTACATGTGTAACATTTCATAAAGCTTGTATACAGTAGATACCAGGATACATAAAGCATATCTGTTCACAATGTCGTTATACGTACAGTATATGTTATAATGTCTGGTATAGTATATGTTATAATGCAGCATAACATTATAGAACATTGCAACATTAATGTCTATATAGTCTAGCAAGTGCGACAAAAGTTCCAATTTATATGCACTATAATACAGGCTCTGGTATAGTACCTGTTATAATGCAGCATAATGTTGTAGTGCTTTGCAACAATAATGTCTAGAATATCTGGATGCACAGATGGTATAATGGTTTATGCATCCTAACATTATAAAGTAATATGCTTAAGTGTTATGCATGTAGTCATAACTGCATAAAAGTATTCGTACAAGCTTATGGTCGGGATTATAGTGTCTTATCATTAGTATACCGCACACTGTAATTGGATTTATAATGCATTATGAATACAGGATTCCTAACAAGTGTTACAGATAGTTCCGGTTATTATGCAATGATACACAAGATATATGTAGTACAGAGGCTGTGTCTGTGATGTTCTAATACACAGATGTTATAATGCATTATGTACTGTATCTTTGCATGCATTATGTGTAGGATTTTATGGTTGATATGAAACATTGTAATTGCATTTATAATGTATTATGAATACAGGATTCATAATAAGTGTTACCGTTCAATTGTTGGAGTTATTATGTACTACAGAACAGGCTTAGCATCTGTTATAATGCAGCATAACATTTATAATGCATTATAATCCAGGTGTTGTCGTTAAAGGGTCTGTATTTCTGCTCATTCACAACTTTCAGTGTAGATGCACACAAAATGTCTATATACAACACAAAAGCTTTTAAGAAGCATATAAAGAATCTGACTCAGAGAGAATGTAGCATGTCTTCTCAAAATTTGTTTGTACAAATGCACTGACTATCAAGGTTGGCTTTCAAGATCATTCTTCTCGCAACATGTGGCCTCTTTTTAGTACCTGGCTTTGACCCAGGTGGGAGCATAACTCACCATGACTTACTAAATCAGTAAAAGCAATTGCCACTGTGCCTGGCCTCAAACATGTCGGAGACCTTAACTCAGAGAGACACGCACACACCACAGATTGGCAGCGAGGACAACTATGGGGGAATTCGATTTGGAAGTAAAGCTACTAGAGAAAACATTCACAGTGGGGGACGCATACTTTGCGTGTTACACACTTATGTGTAGCTCCAAATTTGTACTGATGTATGCTATAGATGTATGCCCAATCAAGCATTTCATATGTTTATACTCACACACTACAGGCCTTGGGGGAGAGAAAACACATTCACAGTGGGGGAAAGCAAAAGAACAGACTGACATGTGTGCCATTTTTAAAAACATTTAATACAACCTGCCTCCCAGAATCCTCTATTCCTCTATGATGGAATTTGACGATTTTGTTGCAAGCTTTTCTCATTAGGGAGGAACTTATAACTAGGGCTATGATTGAGTAACAGTGTCATACCTCCGTAATTCCTGTTGTGACTAAGATTAACCACGCACGCACACACACACACACACACACACACACACACACACACACACACATACACACAGAGGTATGTAATAGTTTTACAGCAGAAAGAATCTACATGCAGATGTGATGGGGCTCAGTTGTGGTTGGGATCACTGAAAGTCTTTCAGAGATCATGTTCAAGAACCGAAGCATGACAGGCACAATCATTCAGGAGAACATAATACATCCCTCGATTCAGTGTTGGATTAGTCCCAGACGAACGCAGGTGTGAGAATAATCATAATTACCCCACTTTTCCTTTCCCCCACACCCCTCATCGTGTTCAGAGAACATTCCCTCAACTAGTTTTTCTTTCAGAGAGGATTGCGTCCACTAAGTAACAGCGATCAATTCCTTTTCGGTTTACATTCTACAATAAACTGAACGCTTCAATACCATTACATACAAGAACCTCCTGATTTGTTTTATTTGTTTGTTTACTAGAAGTCCAGTTTTTAATCCGATCTGGTATTTATATTGAACGTCTCTCTCACATCTCTTGTGAAGCACTTCCTAATAGTTGTTTCTTTCCAATTAAAACCAGACCATACTCTTGGCTTCACTTGCACTCAATAAACTGTTTATCTTCATGCTTAATTATCAGCAACACTGAACACTGCGATCCATAGAGTGAAGCTGCAAGATTTCCTTGTTCTGCTGTACGCTTTGAGATTGGCGTCTGTGTGTCTCAGTAGTGTGTGATGACACACAGTTGGATAATGGCAAAACATTTTGCCTTTAGCAGCTTCCCAACCCTGATAATAGATTACAGTGCAATGATCAGTACCTTCTGCTGCCCTGCATTGTCCCATATGCATACCAGGAAGATTTGCACTTCCTAAAAAACAGTTTATGTGTCAGTTCTTGTGTCAATGGCTATTTCTCACCTGAATACAGTAGATTTGCACAGTGCTGAACTGCTGAACTGATCTGAACTGCTGCTGTAATCTTAAACACTGGCCTGTGCTCATTGCAAGACTTATATTCACAACTGAAGATTCTTTCAATGCTCTTTTTACTGTTTGCCTTTACTCTTGAATTATAATGAATTATAATCCATTAAGTCACCCTGAAGAGGATGGGTTGCCTTTTGTGTCTGGTTGCTCTCAAGGTTTCTTCTTCATTTCATACCACAGTCATCTTTGGCTTTTTCAGATCAACATTTGGATTTCTATGAAGCTGCTTTGTGACAATGTCTATTATTCAAAATGCTATACAAATAAAATTGAAATGAATCGTTTTCAGTGCTGATGTGATGTGCTGATGGGGCCTTGATAGGATTTCTCAAAATGGTTAACTTCACTGATATGCTTTGAATGTTTTTACTGGACGAAATCTGTAGTAAAATGATATGTCTAATTTCTAACTAAACTAATCAGTTTGATTATTTGCACATTAGACTGACGATGAGACGAGGCAGAGACAGAACCAAAAGCCAAAGTAAAAGCACATACAGTATAATGAATGTAATGTTTGTCACGGTGCTGAGAAGGGAAGTTGTGATATTGTCTCATACACTGCATGCATGCAGTTTTGGGATGGCATCCAGAATTAGGGCTGGGCAATATGATGATATGATATTTATATTGATATGGATATTGAGATATATTATGTCACGTCTTTTTTTATAGCATTTACATAAAAAAAAATACAATCCTTGTTTGGAGGCAGCAGATTTGATGTAAAAATTTTGAACTGAACCTAAAATTGTAAAATGTCAAGAAATGTGATTATTTTAATATTTTTGAGAACATGAAATGAAAGTTTTCAAACTCAGTATTATTTTATTTATGTAAAAAGTGTTTTGCTGATAGTTTGTTAGTGGCCATTTATATGGTGAAGCATTTTGAATCATAGAAATGTCTTCAAGCATTGTGAAATGATTTTTTTTTGTCATATTTCACACCTCTATCCTGAATGATATTTGATTAAGGTTTATTTGCATAGTGATTTTAACAATAGACATTGTCTCAAAGTAGCTACAAAGCTGCAGTTTATATAGTTGACAGCCAGTGCATATTTATGTGGTATCAGTGGGGGCAGCAGTCCAATGCTTTAGGCTCTGAATTAGTGAGTTTAAACTTGCCTGAAACTGCCAGCATGCAACTGTGGGCCCTTATCCATCATCTACCTGATGGCTTGGATTGTAGCCCGTCTCATCCTGTCTAAGTCACTTGAATAAAACATGTGTCCTAAATGAAAAATGCAAATGTAAGCCATAATTTATATCGTATTTAGCAAGTGCACCCAACAAATTATTTGGATTAATAATACGCTGTCACTCAGTTCAGTTAAAAGTTGATTGCTACTCTTTCTTTTTCTAGAATACAGCACACAGGTGACTGTAAAGTCTTTATTATGCCTGTTTCAATATTCTTTATAATCACAGAATCTTAGAAGCAGCTCACAATGTTGTTCTTCATTTTAAACCTTGTCTTGTATCCTTGGATTTTCCACTCACTTTTTCCCATGGCTGGCTCCAGGGAAAATTCTTCAAATGGTGAATTTCGGACATTTTCTATTACAGTACTTTCCCAAGTACTCCCATGGGGTAGTATTATTATCCCAAATTTCCCCTTTGGGATCAAAAAGGCTATCTGTCTATCTATCTATCTATCTATCTATCTATCTATCTCTTTATCTATCTATCTAATCTATCTATCTATCTATATCTCCTGTCTCTCTATCTATTTATCTAATCTGTCTATCCTGTCTATCTATCTATCTATGTATCTATCTATCTATCTATCTATCTAATCTGTCTATCTATCTATCTAACTTTAGAGATATTAGAGAGGATGAGGGGTTGAGATATGCAGGGGTTGATATATAACACTTACAGAGTTACATGGTGTAACATTTTCCAAAATATTGGTTTGCGAGATCCGTACTGAATGAAAAACCTTTGCTAAGCATGTTCTGTATGTTTCGGCATGAAATTCGGTGAAGAAAATCAAATGAAATATTCTGATCCCCAGCACCATGAAATTCCTCAATGAAACAGAATTAAGCTCTCAGTTGGGACCTGTCAAAGTTAGTAAGGTAGGGGTGTTGGGATCATGACCCCTGACTGTGTGTGTATGTATGAGAGAGAGAGAGAGAGAGAGAGAGAGAGAGAGAGCAGAATAGTACAAATTTAACAGCTTCTTTCAGCTTCATCACCATGTGTTTAGCAGCTGGTTGTGTGTCAACGTTAGCACTTGGACATCAGGGCCATTAGCAGTATTGTTGGCTGTTATGGTTAACAGATTTAAGAAGATTTACCAAGTGGAATCCAGAAACCTGGTCTGAATGCTTTAAAAATGCTGAATATTAGATGTGGTAAAAATCTAGTGTGGCACCGTTCTAACTGCGTTGTGGAACACACTTCCTGTGACCCGTGGAAAGTAATTAAAACAGGTCGGCCTCTGCTGTAAGGTTATTGAGTTGCCGGTGAGGTAATTTGCTACACCAACAGTCATGGAGGCCTTTCAGTTCTTTACTAGGCCTGGGTGGCTTAAGACCAGGGTTACGCAGTTCACAGTGCAGGGGCATAACTCTTCCTGACAGAGGAAGAGTTTTATGGGCCATCAGACACAGCCTGAAATTAATACACACCATAGCCAGGGTTCATTGTTACCCTCACCAGGGCAGATTTCAGTTAGCAGTACAACCAACATTGCCTCCAAAGTGTAGTTGGTATTACATATGATTGATTGATCATGGTTACAGTCATTTTGAGTTTAATACAATATGAAACTAAATTATTACAGATTCATTTCTCATTAACTATGTAGTGGTTTTACTTTCATTCAGAAGTCCTATCTGCAAAGTATACTTTATGTAAAATTATAGAAACACGAACCCTACATACAGTGAAGCACATGTTGAAATTTCAGGCATTTGATTATTACATTTACGTGATGACTAAACCTGATATTAGCTTGTTTTATGTAATTCTATGTGCAATTGTGGAAAAGCTTAAAAATGAATGTACAGCTCTGGTCATCAATATTTAACTCAGGGACTGAGTAGTAGTATCTTCCCAATGTGCACACACTAATAAATCGCACACACAGTACTGCCTCGCTGCCATATGGAGATCATTCTTACTGCTTGCTGCTCCCCTGAGATTGGCTGCTTCAGAGTTTTGGGTGTAACACAACAAAGAAGAACTTCTCCTTCAAAGCATTTTATCACATGGTATGTTAGTTCTCAGTTAGATGAAATTAGAGGTGAAGGGTTGTACTGGTGACCCAATTCAATCATAGCCATTGTACTGACACAGGTTGTTGTAAGATTATATCCCCAATAAGCTTTCAGGGAAGTATGAAGATAGAATGGAAAATACAGTATTAGATTTACGCCTACATTATATCATAAATGGTAGGCTGATAATTAAAAGTAAAAATTACTGTGGTGTATTTTTAGTAGTGTCTGATATGTTATATAGTCTCTTGCCTTCTACAATTCATCATTCATTTCCTTCTTTCTGAATACTTTTGTATTATTTATTTCCATTTCCAATCCATAATGTAGCTTTTTTGTTTAGATTTCATGACTAATGCTTCTCGCCCTTCTAGATTATAAATTAGCTCTCATTCTTGATACGTATTTCCTAAGGAAGGCTCTGACTTTCTCCGTTTCTGCAGCACTTGGCCTCCTAATGGTTCCTGGCACACCCAAGTCCCTTGTTGAAAGTGATTATTTTATATGATGTCTGTTCTTGTAAAAGAAAAGTCAGGGTCAGTGCTGAAGAATGATTTCTGGGCTGCTTACTGGATCTATAGACAGGTAACAAATTAAAGGGAAAAAAACCCAACAACATTTAGTGAGGTGTTGAATCACTAGAACAGTATCAGTATGCCTTGACATAGATTCCCCAAGTCTCTGGGATGGTAGAGGAGGGATGAACACCATTCATGTCAGTCCAAAATATCCCATAAGTGTTCAATTGGATTGGTATCTGATGAATTTGAAGGCCATAGCACAGGATATATATTGATCAGCCATAACATGCAAAACATCTGCCTAATATTGTTTAGGTCCCCCATGTGCCACCAAAACAGCTCTCACACATCGACACACGGACTCCACAAGACCTCTGATAGTTGCTGTGGTATCTGGCACCAAGACGTTAACAGCAGATCATTTAAATCCTGTAAATTGAATGATGGGTCCTCTATAGATCAGACTTGTTTGTCCAGCACATCCCACAGATGCTTGATCAGATTGACATCTGGGGAATTTGGGGGCCAAGTCAAGACCTTGAACTTTTTATCATGTTCCTCAAACTATTCCTGAACAATTTTTGCACTGTGGCAGGGAGCATTATCCTGCTTTGCTCCCCATGCACATCAGTGAGCCTTAGGTACCCATGAGCCTGTTACTGGTTCGCCGGTTGTCCTTCCTTGGACCACTTTTGGTAGGTACTAACCACTGCATACCAGGAACACCTCACAAGACCTGCCATTTTGGAGATGTTCTGACCCAGTCGTCTTACCATCACAATTTGGCCCTTGTCAAAGTCGCTCAGATCCTTACACTTGCCAATTTTTCCTGCTTCCAACATGTCAGCTTTGAGAATTGACTGTTCATTTGCTGCCTAATATATCCCACCCCTTGACAGGTGCCACTGTAACGATATAATCAATGTTATTCACTTCACCTGTCAGTGGTTTTAATGTCATGGCTGATCAGTGTTCATCACTTTCATAATCATGAAATCATTTAGTGAACACTCGTGCCCTGTGGATGAGGGGCATGGTCATCGTGGAAGAGACTACTTCCATCAGGATAGAAATATTTCAGCATAGGATAAACGGGAACAGTCAGGTAAACTTTTAAATGATTTGCTGTGATGCTTCTCTCAAGTGGACCCGAAACATGCCAAGAAAATAAATGCCTGCTCCGGTTTCTCCTTTAAGGTGTCACATGACAGTACTTTCTGTATTCACTGTAGAAATATGTTTAGGGTGTATGTTACAGTGCTCTCTACTAATATTGGCACCCTTGGTACTGTAAATATGAGTAAAGAAGGTTGTGAAAAATTGTCTTTCTTGTTTAATCTTTTTATCTTTTGTTAAAAAAAAAAGTCACCAAAATACTCTGCTTTCATGGATATCAAACAATTGCAAACACAACACAGGTTTATCAAAAAAAACTTTGTTAAATATATGTGTGGCACAATTATTGGCACCCCTATGAAATCATATGAGAAAAATATATTCGAAGTATATTCCCATTGATATTTTAAATTTTTTAACACTCCTGGGTGACCAGGAACAGGAAATTGTTCAACCATGATTTCCTGCTTCACAGGGGTATAAATATGAGGTAACACATAGGCCAAATTCCCTTAGTCATTCATCACAATGGGTAAGACAAAGAAATATAGCTGTAATGTGCAGTTGTTGAGCTTCACAAAATGGGAAGTGGCTATAAGAAAATATCACAAGCATTGAAAATGTCCATTTCCATCATCAGGGCAATAATTAAGACGTTCCAGTCAACTGGAAATGTTATGAATCAACCTGGATTTGGACGTGTGTCTATATCGTCTCAACGCACTGTGAAGAGGATGGTTTGAGTGGCCAAAAAATCTCCAAGGATCACAGCTGGAGAATTGCAGAAGTTAGTTGTGTCTTGGGATCAGAAAGTCTCCAAAACTACAATCCGAAGTCACCTACATCACCACAAGTGGAAGGGAAGGGTTTCAAGAAAAAAGCCTCTACTCTCATCCAAAAACAAACTCAAGCGTCTTCAGTTTGCCAGACACAACTGGAACTTCAAATGGGATCGGGTTCTATGGTCAGATGAAACCAAAATAGAGCTTTTTGGCAATAAACACCAGAGGTGGTTTTGGCGCACACAGAGAGGTAGCCATATGGAAAAGTACCCCATGCCCACGGTTAATATTGTGTTGGCTCTTTAATCTTTTGGGGCTGTTTTTCTTTTTGATCATAGAATTTTTATTGGAAATTTGCATTTTACACATTATCACACCACACCCAACAGCCCCAACAAAACAACCACAGCCAAAACCAAATGAAAGGGGGCTGTTTTTCTGCCAGAGGACCTGGACATTTTGTTAGGATACATGGCATCATGGACTCTATCAAATATCAACAGATATTAAATGAAAACCTGACTGCCTCTGCCAGAAAGCTTCAAATGGGCCGTGATTGGATCTTCCAGCAGGCCAAAATCAAAATTCCTGCCATGGTCATCCCCTGACTTGAAACCCATAGAAAACCTGTGAGGTGAACTGAAGAGGAGCATCCACCAGCGTGGACCTTGAAATGTGAAGGATCTGGAGAGATTCTGTATGGAGGAATGGTCCCAGATTCCTTGCTACGTATTCTCCAACCTCATCAGGCATTATAGGAGAAGACTCAGAGCTGTTATCTTGGCAAAGGGAGGTAGCACAAAGCATTGACTAAAAGGGTGCCAGTAATTGTGCCACACATATATTTAACAGAGATATTTTATTTGATAAACCTGCATTGTGTTTGCAATTGTTTGAGATCCATGAGAGTAGAGTATTTTTGTGATTTTTTTTTAACAAAATATCAAAAGGTTAAACAATAAAGACAAATTTTCACAGCCTTTTTTGCTCATATTTACTAAGGGTGCCATTATTAGTGGAGAGCACTGTATATCTATTTCAGTAATAATATCTATTCTATTTTACCTATTCTTCTGGGTATTCTGGATAGCTGTTTTATTAACTTGGAGGGAAATTTTGTTCAAATTAATACATTTTTCCTGTGTAATCCTTGATAAAAAGCTGTAAATGTAGGTCAATTACCGTGTTAATGACAGCTTAGTGGAAGTAGCGGCATAAAATGGCAGACATTTTGTGGAAGGGGTTTTGTGCTATGATACACTGTTTATCCTGACTGGAATCATAGTCCATAGTGAGTACTTCCTGTAATAGCCATTTAGCTCAAGTACTGAATTTCCAGGGTTTTGCAATCTGAAGTAAGCAGATATGAAACATCTGTGGCCATCACAAAGCACACAACTCTTTCCATTTATTAACTGACCTATTATGTGGTAAATGAGAAGAAATTAAGTATATCATTCTTACTCTTTGGACCACTGCATCTCTTCTCCTCTCCACCCATGACTGGATGTCCTGCCTCTAAAATAGTTATTACGACAGTGGCTATGATGAGAATGTTTCCCATTTTATTTTTTTCCTTTACAAATGTTTGTTTTTATTATACCCCACTGTGTCAAGGAGAGCTCGTTTTTACCAAATGGAAGGAATGCAGAGCAATTAGTTTTAATGATGTGCAGGACAAGTCAGCATGACAGCAATTATTGCAACATTGTTGGGCCAAGCTGCGTGTGGAAGCAGTGACAGTGCAGGAAACACTAACACACCCAGTACACTACAATCTGAGCAGTTTGTTCATGGTGTCAGAGTCCAGCTGCTTCCATCTTTAGTCATATGATTTAAGGTAGTGACTACTTTAGGGAAATGGAGGCATTAATTAAACCCATGCCTCTGTGCCTCTATTGGATACCAAGTCTGCTTTCACTGAAGAAGCGTTGTTTGGTTTTTATATGATTTTTGACTGATGCGCTCATAAAATGGCTCAAGAACTGACATAATAAAAGTATGATGAGAATGCAGGCCTGGATGTTTCAATTCAAAGATGAAATCCACATAGTAAGATGATGAGACAGCATAACACAACATTAATTTTTTTTTACTAAAGTAAAAATAATCAAGGTCATCAAATGGGATAAGATTTTTGGACATACGTCTTCATGTCTTCATATATGCATGGTTGTCACACTAAAAAAAAAAAAGTTTTTGGTGTCAGTGGGAGACCATAGAAAAGAGCGTGTCATGAAGTATCTGTATACTGAAGGAAAAGTGAAAAATCTCTTTTCCCATGGGATATAATGGAATCTTTTGGAACGTGTTGTCCATTCGAATATGATATATATTACATGGGGTTATTTCTACTGGTCTATTTATATAAGGTAAAAGTTGGAGTAATCTTTCCATGTGCATGAATGCACAGTCTGTAAAAAAAATTACTGATATGATGGATTTGGACGGGACTGAAATCCCAGCGATACTCCAGTAATAATTACATTATCCCACATACTCATGGAAAACTTGTCCAATACAAAGACGGTTTAAAATTACAGAAAAAATGTAAATTCGATGTAAAGGATATCAGAATATGAAAAGGCTTCTCGGATTCAACCCAAATTTCTTTATGTCATAGTTGGAGTAGCTGGACAGCTTGCCAAATAGAGTATGTTTTACTATATCAGTGTTGATGCTTGTTGGTCTTCAAATATTTATTTATAGCAATAAAAGTGTAAATGCTGCATGCACTGTGCCTACCGCGTAAAATGAAATGTCAGATAGACATCTCGTAACATGATGTAATAAAGTAAAATGAACACTCAAAGTTTGTAACAGTGATACCACAATAAATTACAACAATTTGGGAAAGTGATTATTATTTTATGATGGTTATTCTTATAATACTAAATGCTGAATTATTATTTCTGGGCTGTTTACTGGATCTACAGACTGAAAAAAAAAAACATAAAGTGTGTTCAGAAGTTTGGCCTATACAAGCCACGAGAACAGTTTCACCTTCATCATGCACCTTGGCATAGATTCTACACATCCCTGGAAGTGAACTGGAGGGATGAACATCATTTTCATGAAAGGCATTCCCTCAATTGGTGTTTATTGATGGATGTGAAGAGCAGTGTCTAACATGTGAGCCCAAAATTTCCCTTAGGTGTCCAATCGGGTTGAGATATAAGGTTCTGTTTTTCTTCCTCCCAAAAATATATGAGGGGGCACAGTGGTTTAGCGGGTAACATATTTACCTCACACCTCTGGAGTGGGAGATCAAATCCCACCTTTACCCTGTGCGTGCGGAGCTTGCATGTTCTCCTTGTGCTTCGGGGTTTCCTCGGGGTACTCTGGTTTCCTCCCCCAGTCCAAAGAAATGCAGGTTGATTGGCATTTCCAAACTGTCCGTATTGTGTCAATGTGTGTGCGATTATGCCCTGTGATGGGTTGGCACCCTGTCCAGGGTGTCCTCTGCCTTGTGCCCCGAGTTCCCTGGGATAGGCTCCAGGCTCCCCCGTGACCCTGTATAGGATAAGTGGTATGGAAAATGGATGGAAGGATAGAAAAAATATGTGAGATTAAAATATTACTTTAAAATATCACTGAAATATAAAGTGGAAAAGTTGCGTCTGATTTGGTCATATTGAGGGTTGATATTTTGTATCTTAAAACCACAGGGGGAGAGCAGGCCGACAGAATCTGGGATGAGCCATCTCTGTCTTGCTGTTCATACCAGGCCAACTCTGGACTGAGGTTCAAGGCCTGCATGACAATAACAGGAAAGCCAGCAGGCCATGCAGTCACTCTCCCAGAAGAGCTAGAGGAAGCTTTTGGGCTTGTAATCTGTCAGTGTCTCCCAGCATCTGTGTCAATAGCATTCCTGTGCTGTTGACAGAGCGTCGCTGTTTGCTTTAGTCCCCAGAGAGCAGTGGCCTGATTTACTGTTTGAGGACAATGTAATAAATTCTGGGTTGCCATCCAGCACACACAGGTGCTTCACAAGCCAGAGAGCCTTGTTTGGTTTGCATGGCATGCTACAAGCCCCTCTGGACCACGTTAATGTAGCCAGGCGGCCGGCTCGAAGTCTGCGCGGATTGTTTTTCGGCCAGCCGTGACCACAGGGTTACCTCACGCTGCTTGTATTTGCAGGCAATTGATAAATAATGTTTGTGCATAAATCACTTGGACCTCTGGTGGGGGGGGGACGTTCGCGTTTATTTAGCAAACACAGACCTTCATGAAAACATACTATATATATAAGTGTGATGCAGAATAAAATATTTATTGATGAAATTGAAGAAGTGCCTTGGGATGTAGACATGCTCACTGTAAAGTGTTTGCATTATAATTTTTGCTGCATTGCACAGATTCTTTTAAACTGCTGTTTGGCTCTTGCTCTGGCAATGAATACATCAGCACACTTTAAAACTTAAACAGCTTTACAGTGCAAATCGCAAGAATATGCTCCTTTCATTAAATCTGTGATAATAAGATTTGAGGAGAAATACGACAACATAAAAGACTTTGTCAGTTTGTCCTGTTGTGTATTTATGCTGAAATAAGCAGAAAGTGGTGTTGAATAACATGTAAGGAATCAAACACAGTGGGATGTGCTGTTATAGGAAAATAATCAACAATGAAGTGGTGTGATGTGGTACAACGTAAAGAAGAGTTACTGTAACCATTCCAAGGTTGATAACAGCATGCCTCGAAGAGTTTTATTCCTTTTATACCACTGTAATTTGCCAAGAATGATCATTTTAATCAATTAAAGTAAGACGTACTTTTTATCAATTTATAGTTAGGATTAATGTTGTGGAATGTCCATGAAACAAATTAGTTCCAGTTATCACTTATATACTTACGTACTATACTCGTACTGTATACTTACGTTGTAACAGCTATAAAGGTTGTAACAGGTTGTTCCCTAACCAGGCTTTTTTATCTCAGAAAAAAAAACAGACATACATACAAACAAACAAACAAACAAAAACCTCACACCATGTTATAGTACTGAGAAACGGCAAAGTCCTCCATCTTGTAGATTTTACTGTGTAGGAAAATTTTAAGCTACAGCTTTACTTCAACGTGTTACAAAGCATTGACATTAGAGACTACCCCCCAAAAAATAATTCACTACATCAATGATTGCATAAATTTGTTAATCTATTCATTTGGGGCATTGTCATACACGTCCTTGTGTAATTTGCTTCTAGAGAAGTGATTAAGCTTTAGAGAGAATGTATTAATATTATTCTGTAATTTGCCTTGCAGCTAGCACTACTGTCAGAGCTGCTGTTGTGGAAAATGAATTAACACCTTCGATTCGAGAATTCAGTGCTATAACTGAGAATAACTATGCAATATTTAATAACTACCTGTCCTTTTCTAATCAGCTTTTTCAGGTATATCATAAAATGTAGATCATGGCATTTTTATGTTTAATTCCTAGTCATCAAAGGATGGTTTTGTTTTTTTTTTTTAAAAAAGTGCTGGGTTGATTTTATTTCATAAATGGGTTAATGGTTATTTTTATCCTTTGAAAATGTCAAATTTATCATATTATAAACAAATGTGTCAACATGGTATCTCCTTTATTTATACACAAGAAGGTTTTCAGAAATGTGTTGCTAGAGCTGCTAAAGTGGTGGTTATATAGACTTTGAAGTAAATGACTCAAATATGTCATATATCTAAGACAAAACGTCAGATTTTGATCAAAGGAGGCATTTAAAACATCCAAAAAACGGAGTAACCAACTTACGATCCGGTGGGCATTACAGACAAGTAAGCCAAAGCTAACGAAGATAGCGGTGCATTTAGTGTCATGTAAACTGGACTGTTTTATTGCATTTTCTGTTGTACAGTAATGGTTTTATGGATAAATATATTGATACAAACCTTGTTTCTCCAAATAAATCAAACAGTCTGTCCATGTTTAAACAGCTACCTCCACCTGAGGAGAATTCAAATAGTCTGCGCTGAGTTGATTTGACCCAAGGAGCTGGGCTGATACGACGGAGTGGGGGAGGGGTGCATTGATTCAACTGTCAGTGAAAATGACCCAGTCACTAACCCAGCAGTTGGGTTACACAAAACTATCCAAAAATCACCCAAGACTGAGAAAATAAGCCAATTAAATGACCCAAAAGGCTCAACCCAGCATTTTTTTTTACAGTGTAAATATGTATATAAATTTTGATGACTGATCTGATTACATTTTTCATCTTTCATCTTTATAGCGGACTGCCAGCCACCATGTCAAAACCGCGGCTCGTGTAGTCGCCCACACACCTGTGTGTGCCGCTCGGGTTATCAGGGACCACGCTGTGAAGAACTGGCGCCTGAGCAGGTTTATATCCACACTGGCACATCCAGAGTACTGATGCCCATCCAGCCTGGAAAGGACACCACTCGGCATCAGTCTGCCCGCAGGAGACCCACTGAGAGACAAGCAAGTGAAAGCATTCCCAAAACCCAAACACCGAAGCCGCCAACTGGCAGAGTGGGCCATTCATCTGGGTAAGTCTCTCATCACCACACAACCACATGGTTGCAAAATCACAGACTACATGAGAGCTGCAAGGGGAAAAGAAATTCTGATAAACAGTTCTTTGGCATGTTCTTTTGTTATTTTTTTAGTGAAAAGAATAATTTTCTTCTTATTTAGGGTGGCATACTTTTGTAGCAGGTGATATTGGTGCTTAAAGATTATTCTGGTTACTGTCTGGCCTATAAGAGAATTTTTTGATGGATTATGAAAGATTGTGTTTTGCATATTTATCTAAATAAATATTCAATTTCAGACATTTCTATTAAAGGTGCAAAATGCAGTTCAGTGTCATAGCAAATTGGTCAATTTTGTACCCTCAATGCCTTTCACTAAGCCTTCAAGTAAAATCTGGATCTACAATTGCATATGGAAATCAGTCCTACTGAAGGGCAGGTGTTATGTATTTGCAGAAACCTGATTCCACTATTTCACTATTTTCAGTCTTAATAATGAGAATGTTTATCAAAAATATGTCTCACTATATAAAAATTATTTAGATACTATTCAAAATGATGACCTATTATCACCACAGCAAAGCTGGTTTCATATTAGATATTAGCCACATCTCTGCTGCTAATATTTACAGAGCCTTTTATAGATTACCTACCTAACACAATGCACATGCATGACTCTTATTTTTTGCATTTACATGATTTTGAACATGTTTTTAAATTAAGTATCTAACTATCAGCTTTTGACAGATCAAGTGTTCTGCTATCAGTGCTATAAATGTGTTTTGATCCACCAGCAAGCTTTGTTTAATAATTGACCAACCTTTTATTAAAACCACACCCCTTTGATATGCAGAGCAGCTGAAATGATTTTTCTTGCAAAGATATACAATATACATATAGATAAACAGCATATACATTTTCATAACCAGACATGACAGAAAATAAACTTTGTGAAAGTCTTTGTATAGTAAAGTGACATTGCTATTATAAGAAACATGAAGGAAAAAAAAAACCCTCCAGCTTTTTGGCTATGTAATTTCTTCTGTGTGTTTTTGGATACACCAGTAGCTGATTATTATTGCAGGTGTTTTAGCTTATAGCTTTATAAATATATCAGAGCAGACAATGAGAGCTCAGATTTAATGTGTTTTGATAGGACAATAGTGTAAGACATAGAGGAACAATTGACCCCCTGCTCAACCTTAATGAATATGTTACTCATATTCATGTTGTTCTCTCAGGGGGGCTTGGGGGATTCATAGTTGGGGAATCACAAAGCAAAACACATAAAACCAAGGAAAAACAAAATAGCTTCAATATGCCAGAGAGGAAAGATTTGGTAACATTGCCGTTTGCAGCAAAAAATAGTCCCATCATTTGGAATGAATAATGACTTTTGTTTTCATGTAACACTGTCTTTGCTTTGTGAGTCATTGGGCTTCATTAACATAGACTACCAATACACACAGACTGGAGCTGCACTGGCTCACAACTTAATACATTGTGATATTTCTTAATACATTGTGATATTTTGAGAGCGGTCCCTAAAAATATGTGCCAGCAGTACAGTTTTGAACACTGATGCAAGGACTGTGCAGCTCTTGATGAGAGTGTTATTACGGCTTGAACCCTGTTTTACATTCAGTGCTGAAAGAAGCCACTTGTTCAGTTCAGTTTAAATATATCACTGTACGTCAGCTATATACAAATGAGGCTTTAGCTTGTCATGATGTTTTCTACTTTGGAATTGATCCCAATGCTTTTCTAATCCTCTAAGTGCATATTAAGTTGTATTTCTGCATAAATGCTGACGTCGGAGCTCATGTTTATCCAACTTGTCTTCTTGTAATATCTCGGCAAAGCTCTGTAATATATTTTTATTTCACTTGAAACTTCTATTACTATTAGCTACTTTACCCCAGCTCTTTAGTGGTGCACGCATGCATACCACTGGCACACAATCCACTTTGTAAATGTGTACTTCAGCCAGATGTTTGTGCACTCAAATCAAATCAAATCTGTGTTTTGTAATTAATTCAAGGCTTCTGTCTAAAGTGAACAGTTGCCATGCATGTGTTTGCTTTGACATGTTGTCAGCGGACATTTTTGTTCTCTGAATCACGAGCCTTTATGTTTGTACTACACGACAGCCAGATACAAGATCTGAATCCTAAATTCTGGGGAGATGAATGTTCAGAGTGGCTTGGCCTTGCCTGAATAACTCATTTGAAAATTAGTACTGTTAATCTACTTAAGACACTAAACAGCTAAGAAAACTAGTAAGTTATTTTATTAATCATGTGTAATAGCTGTAAATGCATATTTATTTCTGTGGGCGAAATGTAGACTGCTGTCACCTATATCAAATGCTAGAATCAGATCAACCCTTAAATAAAGGAAAATCACATATTTGCATGCGTACCTTTTGTACATTTTGAGGATTACAATCGATATCCAATAGAGGGCAGTAAAAATGTTTAGCAATTTTATGGCAACTATTCTAGGACAAACGCTTTAGCAGGATGGTGAACAGTTAAAAACTGTTGTTTTCTTCATTCTGTTGGGTTCTTGTTCAAACTTTCGAACAGTCATGAGCTGTCACTCTAATCAAGAATATCTAGTAGATTAGTCAATTAGTAAAGATTAGCAAGATTAATAGATATTACCAAGTATACTGTACCTCTGGTCTAAGATGAGAAGCTACAGCTTAGAAGTAGAAGTAGAAGTCAACCTGCTTAGAAGCAGTAGAACCTGCTGTCCCCATACATCAGTAAGTCTGGCTCTTTATCTCCGAGATCAGACCCTCTTTCAACTCTCACCAGTAGCACAGGAGAAATGCAAGGCCGGTGCCATAGAGAAAAGTGCCAAGGCCAGATTAACAAGTGCAGACACTGTCTCCATGAAGATTAGAATGTCCTGCTGTTTTCACCCCATCATCTCTGCATCCTCTTCCTCAGCCCTGTCTGATAAGGTGGCACCTCAGACAATAAGCTCAGAACTCAGTCAACCTGCTGAAATCTTTTCAGACAAGAACATTCCAGATTGTCAGGGTTAAACCTTTTGCCTTTTGCCACAGAGCGGAGAGCATGTGCTATGTTGGCATGTCCTTTGAACCCTAAAGTGTGTGGTATGTCCGCTGTCTGGTATGCAACAACACCTTCTCTCTGTCATAACCTGTGCTTCTTGATGCCCTGCTATGCAAGGCAATGCCAAAAAAGATGCTGGATAGGTCTCAAGAGGTGTCTTGGCTAAAGGTCAATGGAGGCTGACATAGTGAAGGGCTTAAGGGTTTTTCTGGCTGTGCTGTCTCTAGCTGCCTGGGTTTAGACGCCCAATCCACACTTCACGCTGTTGCCAGCTGGCCTCCTGCTGAAATGAAATCACTATTTGTGTATTGTCAGCAGGGCTGCTTAAGGTGAAAGTGCCTCTGTATTTTTAAAGGAAGCTATTTGTCATCAATGAACATCGGTTCAGCTACATTACACAACTGCAATAGGCATTCAGGCTTTCTTCAGATGGCAGCACACTGTTCATATAGAGAAGCTAAGACGCTAGAGGAGATTATACTATAATTTTGCTTCAGAAAAAGGGTTCATTAGATTTTTTTGTAGGAATGAGGAACTTAAGGAACATCAGGATTTGGGTTTGAGCTTGATTCTGGGTGACATGTTGAGATTGATTTGACTCTCATCTGGAAACACCTTTTTAATTTCTAGTCTACATTACAATTTTGTCAGTATGACTTGCTTCTTATAGTCCATTACTTTTTTAAGACAGAGCTTCCCAAACTTTTGCCTCCAGGGACCACTTTATCTGAAAAAATATAGTTCACTGAACCCCCTTGAACATAATCCAACTTTTTACATATTAGGCTAGTTATGTACAGTTGGTTTGGAGAGTATTCAGACCACTTCAGTTTTTGCATACTTTATTGTGTTATACTGCAGATTATTGGGGTATTTTCCGAACCCACTGTAAAAATTTACAATAATATTTTCGCTGTTTATTAAAGACATCAAGTTTTTTATTCCTGGAATTTCCACATTAGGTCCAAGTTGACATTTTTTATAGGTCTACTTGTTTTTGAGTTATTGAGGTTAGGATTAAACCAATTTAATTCAAGCAACCAGTCAAACAAGCTAATAATGTAATAAATATAAGAGGTAAATGATAACTATAAGTTTGATAACAGGGGGTTGAGACTTCTGATAGCATCAATTCTGTCTTTCTCTCCTAGGTTTTGCTACAGCTTTCTGCCAATAATTTTCCATTTCACAAAAGTCAGAAAATAAGAGGCTCTTCTCACCTTCATAACTGGACTCACTGTAAATTCTACTTTCCCTGCTTTTAGGCTCATGTTCATCATGCTTTCTGAATATAATCTGATTATATAATCATGTATAATCTGTATATGAATTAGGGCCATTTGCAAATGCATTATACATACAAGCAAACAAGTAAACATCATCAGCATTGAAATGTCAGTATCATTCGTTTACTTGAACTGATGCATTTAGGCCTTTCTCTTCTGTCCCTTGTCCACATTGCTCCAGTAGTCAGGAACAGCTGGTGAGGTGATAAGTTGTGGCAGACGGGCTGAGCATTGAGCCTTGTTTGGCCTCCCATCCTGTTCTCCATGACATCAGGGCTCCACAGGAAGATGACTAGTGTGAGCTCGGTTCGCGTGTGCAGTACACACTTTCGGCCTCCCAGAGGTGATCTGTTTTACTGGCCAACTCTTAGATAATGCTAGATGGAGATTGGTAACTGGCTTTGGGAGCTGTTTTGGAGGAAGCTCTGCCTTTCTAATCTGAGGTGAGTTAGTGTTTGGAACATCTTGAAAACAGCCCAAATCTTCCTACTAAAATTTAAGTTACAGCCTGGAGCTCTGTGCGCCACTTGCGCCTCGTTTCTGAAATGGACCAAGTGGAATCCATAATAGTGCTCAAGACCACTACTGGAACTTGTACTGTACTGCATTAACAGTCCATAATATTTGGAGTGGTAGATATACTTTTAAAAACTGTCTTTTGGAAAATGTCCCTAAACACCAAGAATAGTCATACACATTAAAATATAGGTGTTAACACATTTGTAAGTTAGAACACTTTTATTTTGCGGTCTATTCTGAATACACAGTGGGTGGCTCTCAGATGTAGGCTATTTACATTTTAACTTTTGGTGGTTTTAGCACTCATCTAAACCCTACTGGGTGACAAACTGGGTAAAGGCATGATTTCCCTTGCACTTGCTCTTAGTCACATCCTGCTCACTTGTTGCTGTATGACTAAAACCAGCACTTAGTAACCAAAGGTTTACTCAGACACCAGAAACTCTCCTCAGGGGAAATTTGAGGTTTCTGTGGGAGTTTTAAAAGTATTAACTGAGACCAATTTTTCTTTTTTATGTAACCTCAACTCTAAATATAGTTCTACAGAACTGCTGCCAGTGAAGGCCGTTGGTATTTATTGTAGAAGCAGAAGTGTTGATATGAAACGATATACACCTACTGCTAAATAGGCTGGTATCAGTATTGGTAGGAAATATTACGACTTATACAAAAAACATCCATAAGAAGCAAGAGAATTTTTAGATTTTGGTACTACTACTGTGCTACTGCTGTAAATGGTAGAACTAAAAAACAACAGGACTTTTGGGAAGACACTAAAAACACTACTCAAGCTCTGTGTCAGTGTCTTGGAAAAATTCTTAACCCACTTAACATTCTCTACTCTTGTGTAAGATGTAGTCTGTAAACATGGTTTCATCACAGTGATCTCAGACCTGCAGCATTTTGTGTACACTTTTGCACAGTAGGCCTCTGGTAAAGCTATCCTTTACTACTAGCTAGCAATCTGCTTTTCCAATCTAGCCAGACTTACACACTTCATCCCCCAAGCCAGACAGGAAGCCGGTCACCAGGGCTTTAAGAATCTTTAATGATAGACTTCACATATACAATATCTTCCATTCCCTTTGGAGACTACCATACTCTTTATGTTAACTCTTATTTTTGTGGCCTGGGAAAACCCGTCACATGGTAAACTGTTTGACATTTTTTACAATATTGTGTGTGTGTGTGTGTATATTATATATATATATATATATATATATATATATATATATATATATATATATATATATATATATATATATATATATATAAAACTACAGGCTTTCCTGAAAAAAAGTTAAATGATTAGGCTTATGTCAATTTCACTGCAGCTATCAATAAAGTGCATCTATCTATCTATCTATAACAAGTTGATCAGAGTGTGTCAGTCACTGTGTGAGTAAATCATACAGTACATACGATATATAATTCTTATATATTGTTCTATAAAGTTCAGAAGTGTGACGTGACAGTAGTCAGTGATGGAGTGCTTCCCGCTGCCGGTGGGTGTGCTGGTGATGCAGGGTGGACCTCTGACCTTTGGCTTTCCTGTTGGGCAGTATGACTGTGCAGTGTGGAGGGTGTGAGGGGTTAAGTCATTCTGGAGCCAAGGGGACATCCTTTTCATTGATTTAGGACAGTCATTCTGCAGGGTATCTTTGCAAACACTGGATTATGTAACATCAACATAACAAAGAATGCAGACTCAGCATTCCACATGAACCCATGACCTACTATGCCACATGCATTATTGCATGTTTAGAACATTATAACTGCTATATTTTATTTACCCCTATTTATTTATGTATTTTGTTTTTTTTACCAATACATAAGCTAATCAATTATAGCGGACTGCTTCAAATGCTTTAAAGAATATTCACCAAAATGACTATTTATTGCATAAAGCTTGATAAGAAAATTTTCGACATTCAATCCTTAACCTAATCGTATTATTTAAGCAATTTAGACTGATTCCACTGCTGGAATGAATCAGAGAGAAAACCATTTGTGACATGCAGTTCATGAGAGTTTCAAAACATGTGGTAACACTTTCCCCAAAGATTTCTTTTAATTTTGTACTCGTGAAATTGCCTGCAGGCTATAAACTACTATCACGCTAATATATTTATTATGGTTTCCTTATAATTAATTGCTGCTCAACTATACCAACTGTGTTTAGGAGTTATAGAATGAACAGATCTCAGTTGTGTAGAGATTATTACGTTGTGTGTAGAACCTAAATCTTTGTTGGCATCGTGCATTTCATCTGTGACTGTGTCTGTATAATTTGGCAAATTACTTATGCATGTGTATGTAGCCAGATACATTGCACGATCTTTTAAATTCTGCACACTCCAGTCTCCAGTCCCTTTGGATTAATGAATTTCACCACTGAATCACAGTCTTTCTCTTTATCTCTCTCTCTTACTCTCTCACTCTCTATCTCTCACTCTCTATCTCTCTTTCTCTCTTGCTCTCTCTCTCTTTCTCGCTTCTTCTTTCTCTCTTTCCTCCCTCCTTTAGGAGTGACTGGTCTCTGGCTGTCCTCTCCACCCTCCATTCTCACTCCTCACTTCAAGTGCTAAAGGGAAAATTGATGCACTAGAGCAATTGACATGTTATATGGGCCTCTAGTGGCAAACATGAGTTTCAGCTATTTCACAGTTTTAAAAGATCTCAGCCAGAAAACATTTACTTAGGAAACAGCAACTACAAGTATGAAAATGTGCTAACTTACTGAAATATAGCGGTGTCAATAAAGAAATGTAGTCCAGATTGGAATTGGAAAGGTTCCATGCAATTGTTTTGTTTTGATTTTGAGCAAAAGGTTAGACTTTCTTCTGATATAAAGTAGTATAGTGTCTAACTGTATAATCACAACCTAAATTACAGCTAAAATCTTTCCAATACTCCTGCTCAAAAGTGACCTCATTTTATACAACGTTCCATGTGCTTAGGTTATAGCATCTAATGATGATCCTTGAAATGAAAAGATAGAAACCATGAAGTGATGGAAAAAGTTATATTTAAGTGAAAAATAGGGGTGTTCTGTCAAGCGCTGGTTGGATTGATATTCGAGTGAAAGTTAAAATGTGTCCACCTGTTATAAAATAATGAGTTCTTGCCAACATACGTCCTTGTTCAGAAGAAGGATGGCAGTCTCCATCCAAGTCTAGATTTGAGGGGGCTGAACTCTTTACTAAAGACTCTTCCTTTCCATATATTAAGGTTATCAGCTGTAATTCCTGCAATGAATGGTTCATATGGGCCTTCTTGATACCCAAGTTCATCTTACCATCACCAAGGACTTACAAGGTTTGTCTCATGAGGCACTGCCATGGTTTCCCAATTACCTTCATAGTCATATTGACCACCCAGTATAGTAAATGAATCGCTTGATCTAGTAAAGTTGAAGGTGAGCCTGCAGAGCATTCCTTGTTGTGCCTACTATGCACCCTAAGGGACCGTTTAGACCGGGTGGCAACCATATGATCCTCAGACTAACTATATATCTCTCATGGAGGAAATATACAAGAGGCTCCTTTGTCTAAGCATCGGCTGGCCAACTGGTTGCTGGACGTCATCACAATCGCCAGTAGGCAGGCTGGACACCCAGCCCATATAGCCACGTCACTTTACGAGGTGCCTTTCTTCCTCATGGGTATTATTTATCGGCTTTCTGCGCTGCTGGTACATGGGCATCACTGTGCACTTTCTCCCGTTTCTACAAGGTTAACTGCACTTCTCCCAGTGGCATGACTTTGGCGGTCTTCTATGAACACCTTTGCAGTTAATTCCTAAGGTACTCTTTGTCGGTTCCTCATAACAATGAGGAACCTCATAACAATGTGGCACACATCCTCCAGATGATTCTCATCACCGTAGAATGGTGGTTACTTATGTAATTGTGATATATATACACACACACACACACATATATATATATATATATATAACTGGAGCAAACACTGACCTGGCAAGAACATGTCAAGAAAGTTCCAGGGAAAGATGGCTGTATGACAGTTGTGTTTATAGCAAACACTGCATCATGCATCACTTTTATGACTTTGCTGGAAGGTTTCTGCATGTGTGCCCGTGCACACAAGAATATAAACAGGTGATACTTACTGCTCTTAGTGGTTATCTGGGGTTCACAGAAGCTTTGTTATATACTGAGAACTAGCATTTCCAGTTGTTTAAATGAGAGAGTTGCACTTTTTATGTGAAACTAAAGATATTGGGCTAACTAGTGAGTGCCAGTTTGTCAGTCTGGACAGTTTCCTTCTAACAAACTGTCACTGTATAGAAAAAAATCTAATATTTTGTCTAGTTCTTGGATTTGGCGTTTCATTTTTTGACATTTTTTGGTGGTTCCATTATTTAAAAAAAAAAAATATATATATATATATATATATATATATATTTCCCCCCCCAGAATTTCTCCCTAATTTAGTCTTGGCCAATTCCCACCCACCAGTCAGGTCTCCGCTACTAACAGTTACTAACCAGGGATAGTGAAGACTATCATGTGCTTCCTCTGAGACACATACAGCCAGTCAAATACATCTTTTAGGACTGCTGCTAATTCTGCATCACGGGGTAGAGTAACATACTCGGAGGAAACTGCTATCCCCCCCTTCTGCATGAGCAGAGCATGCCCACGATTGGCTAGTGTCACTGTGATTGACAAGGGAGGCAGAGTATACCTTCCATCTCACCCAGAGAACATGGCCAGTTTTGCTTTCTCAATCTCTGGACGATATAGCAACCGTATGTCTGTTGCACCGCTCGGCAGCCCTGCTTTTCCACCATCTTTGTTGATGTTGTACAAAGTGCCAATTTGGAGACATTTTTGAGTCTTTTGACTGGCATGTTGTACTGCTCTCAAAGTGTCTTATATAGAAGTAAACCTCGGTCATATTTTATTGGCTCTGGTAGGTGGAACGCGGTGAATTTAAGTGTTTTCTGACTGGGGAAACTTAGTACGTAACATTAGTATTGTAGTACTTAAGTTTATATTTGTAATTAGTAACTTCAAGGTTCTAAACAAAAGGTATTTATTTTGGTAAAATCCTCAAATCCTCTAAAATGATACAATTTAGTCATGATATACAACTTCTTCCCACCTCTGGGAATATGGATTGGCTGGGTCTTGTTAATTAAGACATCTGTCTTGTGGCAGCTTAATCTTTTCTTAAATAAAGCAAAATGTGCCATGATCAGCAGTATCTTCTCCAGAACCACAGTGATTAGAGATGCTATGATACACAACAGTGCAGTCATTGGGATCTAATTGTTCACTGATGTTTGGCCCTGTGCATTATGGATAATAGAGGAGACCATAAGCCAAGGCTTTATCTTAAATGCCAGGTGCAGGCCTGTGTTGCAAGCACATTAAATGAAAACAGAATGCTATTTCTGGACCTTTCACATTTACCATTTCACATTATTATTTATTGATGTTCCGTGTCATTACTTATAAAATATATGATGAATCTGTCTGATTCATGACCAAAATAATTTTATTTTGCTTGGTAGGATGACATGATGGAGTTCTATATTTGAAGAACTAGGTATATATTTGTCAAGTTGCGTAATATATATTTGTCAGTTAAATCAAGACATTTTGAAGCATTGTAAAGGACAACTACTGTCTTGGTCAGTTTCTACTATGTACTAGCACATGAACATTGTCACAATCTCGTCGGAAGATGGCGCTGCGGTGACGATGTGCACATGGACGATAGGACTTTGTTTACAATGGACATGTGCACTTGTTTTGGTTTTTGTCCTGTCCCCTCCCTGTTCAGTTATTGGTGGAGGCGTGAGGGTGTGTTTCCAAGTGTTACCAGCTGTCAGCAATTAAGGTAATTGCGACTGGTTATTTAAACCCCTCGACTGAAAGCTGCAATGGTGCCACGTGGTAAAGTTTCCATGTCTTGGCTAGTTTCTTGTTCCGTGTTTCATGCCATAGGTAAATGAAAGTATCATGTCCTAGTTAAACGTGAGTTTCATGACATAGTTAAACGCGAGTTTGATGTCATTGTAAAACGAGAGTTTCATGACATAGTTAAACACGAGTGTCATGTCATTGTTAAACGATAGTTTCAGGCCGTAGTTAAACGAGAGTTTCGTGTCATAGTCCTCTTCTAAGTTTCGTGTTTCCTGCCTCATTTCTTGGTAATAGATACATGTTTAAGTTAGTTAAAGGTGGCAGTGTTTCCACGCCCTGTTTAAGTTCATGTTTCTTGATTCAGCTCTAGTTTTATGTTTAGACCTTGGTTCCTGCCTCATAGTACCTTGACTTTAGTGAATAATAAAGACTTTACTCCTGCGCTTACTTCCTGTCCAAGTCTTGTTACGTAACAAACATGAGTTATCATGCTGCAGTTTGCTGGTTCTCTTAAAATGGCAGAGGAACTTCAGCCAACAAAATGAAAAATGCTAATAAAAAATTCAAGCTAGCTTTCTATGCTGGATGCCTACTCCCATAAAAAAAGGAAAGGCCAAGCAGCTAGAGAAGGTCATAATGAGTAGAGTCAAAGCAATTCATCATTGAGAAGCCACATGCTTGTGGAACAGGATGGCAGAGCGACGTCCTTAACGGAACAGGATGGCAGAGCGATTTCCTCAGAGAAGCCTGGCATAGTGAGGTCCGAGGCAGAGTAGGGAAGCAAAGCAGAGCTCTTGGCCACAACGGGAGGTGGAAACACACCAACTCAGCTGAACAGGGAGGCTGAGTGGTGTCCTCAGCTGGATAGGGATGCTGAGTGTTGTTCTCCGTTGACTCTGCAGGCTGAACTTGGTTGCCCTTGTCAGCAGACTCAGGTGGGAGCAGAACTTGGTTGCCCTTGTCAGCAGACTCTGGTGTCAGCAGAACTTGGCTGGCCAGGTCAGCAGACTCTGGCTTGAGCAGAACTTGTTGGCCGTGTGAGTTGTCTCAGGTGTGAACAGAATGTTGTTGGTCATGGCATCAACCTCAGACAGGAACAGGGTTTGCTAGGCCGTTTCGTCGAACCCGGACAGGAACTTGGCATAGGAGGTCGTCTTGTCGACCCCGGACAGGAACTTGGTGTAGGAGGTCGGCTCATCAACCCCAGGCAGGAACTTGGCGTAGGAGGTCGTCTCGTGGATCTTGGACAGGAACATGGCTTGTGAGGTTGCCTCGTCGACTTCAGACAGGAACATGGCTTGGGAGGTTGCCTCGTTGACTTCAGACAGGAACTTGGCGTGCTCTTTGAGGTTCAGGTTGTGGGGCGGTCTGCAGAGAGAGGAGATATACCCAGACTGGCTTGAATGCGGAGCGATGGCTACTGCACAGCCAGCAGGAGTAACGAAGCTCAAAGCGGAACCTGAGGGGGAAGCGATGTTCCCCATGAAGCTAGAGGGGGAGCGACGCTCTCTGCGAGGTCCGAGGGTGGAGCGAAGTTCTCCGCGAGGCCAGAGGGAGGAGCAAGTTTCTCTGCAAGGTCAGAGTGAGGAGCAATGCTCTCCGCAAAGCATGGGGGGGGCGATGTCCTTCGTGGAGCAGGAAGGGGGAGCAACATATGGCGCAAAGAAAGAAAAGGAGCGACGTCTTCAGCGGAGCATGGAGACAGAGTGACGTCCTCAGCCAAGCAGGAAGGCAGAACTTCTGGCGTAGTGATGTCCGAGGTGGAGCAGGAAAGAAATGTGGAGCTCTTGGCTGCAGCGGGAGGCGGAGCAACATCTTCAGCTGAACAGGGATGCTGAGCGGCGGTCTCCATTGACTTGGCAGGCTGGACTAGATCCACAGTGGGAGAGGGAGGGTGGGAGATGGTTCCAGCCTGGTTGGAAGGCTCCTCTTTGATAAACCCCCTGATGGCGTACATCATAGTGAATTAGGGACAATCTCCCCTCCTTCTCCGACCTCGGTTTTTCTCTTTTATAAAGGGCCCCTTGGACTCTGAAAAATTCTGCTGCATCCATGTTACGGTGAAGTATTCTGTCACGTAATGGAGGTTAGAATGGATGCAAGTGCAGATAAGAGCTTTATTAGACGAGAGATAAGCAAACAAATCCAATCGTGAAACACAGGCGTGGTCAGAATAGGCAATGGGTCAGGCGATCTGCAAACTGGCATAAACAAGGCTAAACTAGAATCAAGTAATGAGGATGAGAATAGGATCAAAACTATGGTACAGAAACAAGGAACAAAGGCTTGGTATTTGGGAAAGTCACGTAATACTTAGACACACGAAGGGTTTAAATAACAAACATAATCGGGGGGAAACTCAAAACAGCTGAGAACAATGATGACCCATATGGGAAACAACCAATGACAATACAGGGGTGGAGACAGGACATAAACCATAACAAAACACACGTGTCAAAAGTAAACAAAGTCAATGTCACTGAAAAACCTGGAAGCACGGGCTCGCACTTCGAGCTTGCGCTTCGGGTTTCAGAGCTCTCTGCATGCTCCAGCGCTTTGCGCGAGGGGAAATCGTGACACACACAGATCGCCAAGAAGCAATTATGCAACCAAATGAGTTTTACTTATGGTCACCTGTAATGAGGGTATTGTGAATTGAAAGGCTTTGGTTCCTATGTATATGATTCACATATTATAGATGGAACTACACTTAAATTAAATCTGACATCCTGCACTATAACATTAAATCTAAAGTGTTGGTGTACAGAGCCAAATTGAGAATTGTGTCACTGTCCAATTAAATACAGCCTGTTCTAAATATGCTGGCACACAGAAAAGGCTAAACAGTGTTTTGTTTTACACCACAACCTCGCAGACCTGCACATAAGAGTGACCACAAGAGGGTAAAGTCTTCCAAAGGGTTGCAATTTATGTTCATGCTTTGAAGTGACAGAAACGTCTGGCTTATTTTAGTTTTACTTCACTGAGGACAAAGCTCATACCAGCTTTCCAAGTGTTGTCAAGAGAGATGTGGCAAAACAGATTTTATTACACACTCAATGACATATATTCAAGGGGAAAATATTGCCGTTTATATATTCCAGAGTCATGGTAAATGTTAGGTGCAAGGGCCCTATTGAAAAGAGTGAGACAGCGACCTTGGAACTGAGACATAATGCCTGGGAAAAGTCGATCCATTAGGCCAGAGTGGTTTACCGCTATGAGGGTAGCTGGGCGTTATTTCTGTGAGTAATAGTGGATCATAATGTGAAAACGGCATGGCTACCGCACCCCTACTGCCTCCCGCGTAGCTCCATTTCCCACAGATTTCCAAAAATAAGTAAACATTAGCTAGTCTTACTTACTAACACACTGCTGGGCGTGTATTGTGTAGTCCAGTGTAGTCCATGGGCATTCAACTAAAATTTGTAACAGTGCAGTTAAATAAAATGTCCTTGCGTACAATGGAGCAGCTAACAAGACTGAATGGCGGCAACAGTTAGCTTTTAATGCACCATGGAATTTAATGCATGGAGAATAAAAGCATATTTTTCTGTCTATTCATCTTTTAAACACTCATCTTTTCATCTTTAAACACTTTGTTTTTAGTTTGCTAATCAGAGCAGAGAGGTAAATAAAACAAAAAAATTATTTATTTAATTCTGCAAGAACTAAACTCTCTCCTTTCTGAAGCAATGTCTCGAGCCCTGTAGCTAATCTCCGGTCTAATGAGCTGTCTTCAATTAAGTTATTTATATAAATTCATATGATTGTACAAGCCACAACACAGGAACTGCTGGAGAAGCTGAACTGGTTCATGTTTAGAGTCACTGAACTACAGCCAGTTTTTTTTTTTTATATGTTTATCAGCACTTCTACAGTATTTTCTTTCAAGTACTTGGTTCAATACATGGAAATACTTTATTGAGTCTGCATCTAGACGTTGACACGTCACTTGACAACTCCTGGTGAAGTCATAATCACAGTGTTGTAATCTCAGAGTGGTATCTGTTGTAAATATCCTCTTCTGTGATAGAACTCTTGCTTCCTGACAGCTATGTATTGCGGCGGGCAAATTTGCTTTCCTTCAAACCCAGATGTTTGTGTCACATGGCAATGTGATTACATTACTGGGTCATGAATTTATTTATAGAAAACTACAATTATGATCTTGTGGCATATGCAGCTGTAAATCGAGCTGTCATTGTACTGACTAATTCAATCGGATACAAGTTCATGCTTTGGTTGACTTTGCCTTCAGTGAAGACACAACTAATATTTAAAGCCACTAAAAGTCATTCCAGCAAATCATTTTATGATTGCTGGAAGTGGTTAAAAAGGCAGTGTGGATTTAAACACTGGTTAATGTGGAAACATCCTTTTGGTGCAAATCATACATGTCCCCGGCAATTTTTCTAGGATCTACCCAATGGCTGTGAAACTGTACGAATATTTGAGACTGGAATATACACTATATTGCCAAAAGTTTATGGACCTGATCCTCACACCCATACTGGATGTGGGTCTTCCCCAAACTGTGGCCACAAAGTTGGAAGCACACAATCGTATAGGATGTCTTTGTATGCTGTAGAATTACAGTTTCCCTTCGCTGGAACTAAGGGGCCTAAACCTGTTCCAGAATTACAATGTTCCTGTGCACAAAGTGAACTCCATGAAGACATAGTTTGCCAAGGATGGTGTGGAAAAACTCAAGTTTCCTACACCTCAAACCCACTGAACACCCTTGGGATGAACTGGAACCCTGACTGCACCCCAGACTTCCTCACCCAACATCAGTGCCTAACCTCATTAATGCTCTAGTGACTGAATGGACACAAGTCCCCACAGCCTCACTCCAAAATCTAGTGGAAAGCCCTCCCTGAAGAGTGGAGGTTATTATAACGGCAAAGGGGGAATAAATCTGGAATGGGATTTTTAAAATGCACAGGTATGATGGTCAAGACTCCAAAAACTTTTGGCCATATAGTGTATTGGATGCATTTGTTTGCTTGGCTATCTGGCTATATGAGACACTATTAGTCAAATTTCAACTTGATGCCAATTTTGATCGCTCTGAAAACAAACCAAAGCATCTCATCTCAGTGTACACAGATACCCAGACCAGGCAGGATATCAGACTCTTTATAAACGTTGATGATAGCTTAGTATAGACAGTTTTGTCACTGTCTAATACAGGAGGGGTAGAGGAATTTTTAAAACATTTATGGAATTATGTTTTCAGTGTTCTGTTTTCAGGGTATTTTACACTGGCATGGAGAATGATTGAAAGTGCATATTTGAATCACTGGGCAATAATCTATCTAGCACAGGGATGTGTTGGGGGGGTGGGGTGGGTGCTACACAATTATATTATGTAAAAAGCATTTGAATTGAAATTAACATCAGAGCATGCACAAAACAGTAGCAAATGAAATCACAAGAAAGTGGGAGAATTTTCCTATTTATTTGTCCGACTCGAGTCTGCAGTGAGATAATTAGTCTCGTTGTCATGTCGCAATCGTGATGCGTCTCATTTCAACAATCAGACAGGTATGCTGAAACAGCTAGCTCTTCTACTAACCGTTTCGTAATATTTGTAGCATTTTATATGCTTATCACCAGTTATTTTCATATTGATTGAGAGGGAATGTGTTGGTAAGTACTAGCTACTCAAGTTCGTTACATTTCCAGACATGCAAGTAACCATGTAATAGTATGTTATATAGTCAGTTAAAGCACGATGCCAAACAGAAAGAGAGGGCAAAAAATTTAAGAAAAACTGAATGAGGCAGTAAAAGGGACTTATCAACATGGGTGAAAAAAGGTGAACTAATATGAGACAGGTAGTTGCGAAAAAAAGGCATCGTTGAATAGATGGTACCCAACAGAAAGTTAAGGCTTTGAGACTAAAAAGCCAGTTCAGCAAACAGTGCTGCAGTATTATTGAAATCAAAGTGCTGCTGTCAAATATAAATTTAATTGTGAAATTTAGTTTTACTCAATTTACAATAAGTGACATACAGTGGGTGTGTCACTATATTTGTGGATGGTAATTTTAGTTTTAATTTTAGTAATCGTAGTTTTTAAAAAAATTCATAATGTTTAAACATTCTTTGGATTCATCTCTCCACTAAAAGTTGCCATTTTGTTGTAATTATTTATATAAATGTTAAAAAATAAAATACCATTAGCTTATATTAGCAGTGTCATTCTCGTAATCATTAGTGTGACCTTATATTCATATTCATTATTGTGATGTGTACCAGGGTGATAAAAATATGTAGTTAAATTAACAATAGTGAAGTATTTAAAGTAGTAAATTATCTAGTTCTTTGGTGACAGAGCCCCCCCTTTTTTTTTTTTTTTTTTTTACATTTGAGCCCCTAATGATCTCTCTGCATGTCCCTGATCTAGCAGATGTCCATAAACCAGGCCTTTTATGTCTACAGATTCCACATGACCTTTGAAAGTACACTTGACTGCCTGTTGATTATTTTATAATAACAGCACATCCCAGCTTTTTATTCCTCTTATACCATAGCAGTTTTACCCATGCTGACCATTTTGCACATTGAACAGCACATTGTACTCACCAAGCTCTGTTTTCTCACTTTTGAGGTTATCTATCCATCCATCCATCTTCTATACCGCTTAATCCTTTTCAGGGTCATGGGGAAACCTGGAGCCTATGCCAGGAAGCATTGGGCACAAGGCAGGGTACACCGTGGACAGGGTGCCAATCCATTGTCTGGCACACACTCACATGCACATTCACACACCCATTCATACACTACGGACACTTTGGACATGTCAATCAGCCTACCACACATGTCTTTGGACTGGGGGAGGAAACCGGAGTACCCGGAGGAAACCCCCGCAGCACAGGGAGAACATGCAAACTCTGCACACACAGTGCCACGGTGGGAATCGAACCCCCGACCCTGGAGGTGTGAGGCGAACGTACTAACCACTAAGCTACCAAGTGCCCACTTTTGAAGTTAATAAGAAAAAAAAAAAAAGCACTTTATCATGTTATTGAAAAAACACAAAGCCCCACAGCCTAGAAACTCCTATGTTTCAGATAACTTAAAGTTACAGCTTTAACTCTGACTGTTTGAAAGCACTGACACTGGAGACTCCTTCCATAAAAGCTAAATAAACGCTTCCTCATATGAAACTTTGTCATATCAACCATTACACACCGATGTTTAATTTGTTTATGTGGAGTGTCAACCATATAAGTCACCATGTAAGTTGTTAATATAGAAACCATAACACATTAAAATGAGTGCATTAATATTATAAACCTGTGCTTTGTCTTGTAATCAGTGCAACTATCAGAGCTGTGCTGCAATAGAAAATTAATCAACAAGCCTCCTGACAAGCCAGAATTAAAAATTCAACAGAGCTGTGGTATAAATAAATTGATCTGTGGCCATGATCATATCATCTGTTGGCTTCCAAATGTAATATGAGTCAACATTCAACATGTTTTACTGACTATCGTGTTATTTGTTCATGTTATTTGGGGCAGTGGTGGTTTAGCGGTTATTGATCAGAAGGTCGGGGGTTCAAGCCCCAGCACTGCCAAGCTGCCACTGTTGGGCCTTTGAGCAAGGCCCTTAACCCGCTCTGCTCCCGGAGTGCTGTGTCATGGCTGACCCTGGGCTCTGACCCCAGCTTCCTGACATGCTGGGGTATGCAAAGAAGAGAATTTCACTGTGCATATGTACATGTGACCAATAAAGACTCATTATATTGTAGGCAAAAGCATCACTGCTAACCTCAAATAGACCTTGGAACACATTCACATTTTAAAATCGTACCAAGATATACAGCTGAAGAGCTTAAAACAGTAAAACATTGTTCTGAATTAGTAATGGACCTGAACTGTTTTATGAAAAGTATATTGTATATTTCCATAAGAAAATCACACCCAGCGATTTGATTTTTGAGCCCAAAGACATTTAAAATTCCTCAGTTGGAACAATTCTGTAAATCTTAAAGCTCCTTTCATATTCACAATGTCTCTCCTGTTTCAGCTGCAAAGCTCAATAACAATTATGCCCTTTTCCAGTGGGCTGTTGTACCAAATTAGCCTGATGATCTACATGTTCGGATTCTCGCACCGAAATTAGGTATGCTGTGGTTAAAGGAATTTTTTTTCGAGAACTTGTGCAAACTTGGATTTCCACTTGACCTCCACCAGACGCCCCTTACCAGCTCTTTGCCAACCAGCGTTTTGATTGATGCTTTGATTGATGCTAATAATGCCAAGCTCTTATACAAAAAATTCCATTTGGATGAATCACCAGTTGGCTCATAAACATGAACATTAGTCATATTGTGTAAATACAGTTAAATTGTTTTTTGTTTCTGTTTCCCCCTTTTTTGAAAGTTTATTTCTTGACATAATAAAGTAAATAAATATACTCAGAACACTGGTGAATTGTTAACCTAATAACCTGGGATATTTGCTATTGCTGTCCCCTTTTTCTCAGTTTATTTCCAGTCCATTGCTAAATATAGGGCTTGGAATCATGCCATTTAACTGCTGCTTTGTTGCTGTCCATTTGCTCACAGTACTCTGAATCCCAGACCAGGCAGCTGATGCCTGAGGGTCCTGCCTGATGTCAGAGAGATTTGTTTAGACAGTCAGTGCAGAGCCAACTGACTATTTCCAACCCTCAAACACAGACTTCATATCAGAAAATTTCTGCGTTAACTGATAGATGATAAATGCTTGGACGTTGGATGTGGGTTCTGTACTTCCAAACAACTCAGGATGACAAATGGGTTTTGCCAAGCTGAAATGGTTTCTCTGACCTTACCTCTTCATGTTCAGACACTGCTGCAAACTTAACTGCATTCTTGGTACAACACAGCACAATGAGGCATTACAGAACAAAATGAAATTTGGTGGTCAAGATGTTTAGAAATGAGTAATTGATAATGCTATAAGTTAGACAGAGGACTTTATTCAGGAGTGTTTTCAAATGGTTAGAATGTTGTAATGTTGTCTTTAAGATAAGGGATGCTCAAAGTTGTGTTATCATTTTGAAGTGCTTTTGTGTTTTTCCTGATAATTTAAGCAATTCCTTTAAACATTTAAGGAGACAAACTGTTGCTGTTCACAGTTTTTGTTATGTAGCAAAAACAGTCACAACTTATGCCCGATTGCTCTTTTGAATTGTCATAGTTTTATAAACTAGGTCAAGTGTGTTTAGCAGTCTGTGTTCCAAGTCCTCCTCTTCCATGTTATCATTTGTGGTACATAGGGACCTACAGGACTGCTGTTTCCAATAGCCACCTAAATGCAAACAATAATCAATTCAGGACTGCAGGGATGGATGGTGAACAGTTTACCCACCTACCAAAGCCCAGTGGGTGGCACACCCACAAAGCCCACATACTGAATGTCCTTGCAAAACTTGGCTTCTGTCACTCAGCTCTTTCTGCATCCAATTTTATGGAAAATATTCATGGAATCTCTTCTTCTCCTTAAAAACATCTAGTTTTCATTGAATTTAAGGTTTATTGCCCTATGTTTACTTGATCTGTTGACTAAATGACAACAGTGGAAAGAACACGTTTATTTTCCTCTCTAAGAAAGATGCAATGCTAATGACTGAATGTGGAGAGAATTCTATGAGAAAATGTCAGAGCCAGAAGAACTGCCTTGAGTAGTAATACAGTATGCTGAGCCAAAAATAAGAAGAGCGTTTTCTTTCTGGGAAGTAAAACACAATTGCTAGGATGCTGTATATCTAACCGAGTATAATATGTTCACATTCAAATACTTTGCAGCACCTTACATACATATACGATGGATATGATGTGATTTGTTGAAATGTTTAAGGAAATGAATCGAATTTCTCCTCTTCATGGTTGGGAGGTGACAAGACTTCTGAGTATTGCAGTAGGTGTGGACCACCACATAGGCCGAATGCAGTCGAACCTGAAGACTCGAGAGGGGAACTAATCATTTTTGTTTCCTGTACAGAACCTGTGGGGATGTTGCAGTGCATGCGCAGTCAAAAATAAACAAATCACTCTGAGACAACCCGTTGTTCCCGAGTCATAAAGATTCGCTCAAAATGAACAAATCGGTCATAAACGACACATCACTATTATTTTAGTGGAGCCACTCTACCTACAGGCATATTTTTCAGAGGTGGGTGGAAACCCCCATGGGGGAGACACAGGGAGGACATGCAAATGGTAGGGTATATACTGTATATCTTGCGAAAATAATTTAGAGTAGTGGAGATGTGTTTATGGTTATGTTATGCTTGTGCAGAGATTGATCTTATATAAAAAGGTGCTACTAAGTATGTTATGGTTTTTTCTTTCTAGGAGGACTGGCTGATGTATCAGGTATGAAAGCTAAAGATCAGAAGGTTGGGAGTTTAAATCCCACAACCACCAAGCTACCATTTTATGTAACACCATGGTCATGGAGGAACGTGGTTTTGCTTCACTGAGTATTGTACTAGCTGTATATGGCTGAAATGACAATAAAGCCCCTTGACTTGACAATTGTTGGGTCCTTTAGCAAGGTTCCTTAAATGCTCAATTGTATCCCGTTTCTATTCTAAGCTGTATTTGATGAATGCAACAGTCAAACGAATGGATGCAAATCTATATAATACTGACTTGTGAACTGTTCTAATCAGATGAATTCCCCACACTGTCACCAGGTGACTGAACACTAATTAATTGGTGTGGTGTCCTCAGTTGCATGGCTGAGGTTTGATTTCTCACTGAGGTAAAGTAGAACCAGACCTCACTGGTTTCATTGGAAGTCTCACGACTCAGCGCGAACCGTCAACTCACTCAAGATCTTACACTGCCGTGGTTTTCCCGGAGTGGTATCGCTGTAACCAGTCTGCTGGTGTGTGGAGAATTTGAAAACAGTGGGAAACATTGTGTCAGTAAAGACATAAATTTCAGTTAGTCTGTAATAAAGCTGGGTTATTTGACATGAAAATATTTTTATATGGTTCTGTTATATTTCTCAACAGTGGGAATGGAGTATATGACTAAACCACCTATCCTGACCAAGTTGACCAGACACAGCTCATACTTACCTTTTGAACGTTATGTGCCATCGTTTGAGGTGAATGAGACTAGAAGCTCAGGAAGGTCGGATGTTGTCACACCAACATTCTTTGGAGGTCTTCTGTACAGGGGAGTAGACAAACCTTTAACAATGGGGTTGCCAGGTTAGACCTAATGACAGTATTGGGGTGGCAATCTATCATGGGGCAAAATACTAATTCATAGCCATAGAAAACATAACATGACTGGCTGCATCTGTGTATGGGTTGTTGGTCATCTAACAGATTACAAAAATAGTCATAACTAACATAAGATTGGGCTAACATCTAATGAAGTATGCAAGCATTAGAAATTCAAGATTAGTTAGTGGTAGCTAATAAACTGAAGAAATCCAGTGTTATTGTGAGGAGACAAATGCAGGCAGTTTATTGTGGAAAATACAAAGAAAACAAGAACTGCTAACATGAACTATGAATGCAAAGCAAGAAACATACAGACTATAGGCAATAACATGGCACACAAAATTACAAACAGGGGAAAAAAGCTTGACAGTAAGACAGTGGGATTTCAGACACAGCCTATGACAGTGCCTACTGCTCAGTATGTACTGGTCAGAATAAACAGTAAGCATGAATACAATCCAGACGTACCACACGGTGCAGATTCCAACAGCTCTTCTCCACCAGTCCCATTGCATTATGGGATAGCACAGTATCCACTGGTTCCATAGTGCAGAATCGAGGTGGAAGCAGTAGGTCATCCAGACATTTCTCTCCTACTATTTTATTACTACTGAGAATTCAGCCATACTACTCCTTTGGCATAGTGCTTTTTACATACTGTGTAGTAGGGATATGTGGCCACAGTCATACTTATATAGTGACACCAATTAGATGAAATTGGAAACAAGTGTAAGTGATCAGGGACTGTGTGGCAAGATCATGTGACATGCAGTGGCTGTTGGGTAGTGTAGTTCTTTGCCATTCAGTGCTATTATAATAGTTATGCCTCCAGATATTGAATGTAGTTAAAATAAAATAAAATAAAATACATTTGACCTACATTTGCTCATCTGTTTGGTGTGGTCCATGGGCTCAGGGTATAGTTAAGTTTCTAAGCTTAAACTTATTGCTAAGTTTCTGTCTTAGCTAGCTATAATTGTTTGTGCCTGCACTTGTTAATAGTCCTTGCCATTTGAAAAATGATTAAATGAACTTACTAGGCAGGGGGATTGTTCGGGAAAGTCTCATACTTAATGTCCTTCTCAGACTTGACCAGATAAAGTTAGTGAACAAAGCCACAAAGTTCCAGACCAAAGAAAATGCAGTCATCAATTGTGTCCACATCTGTTGAAGCTTTTGGGCTTTGTCTCATTTAAATTTAATGACATAATGAACAACAATTTGAAACAATATACTTGTAAATCACGCTAACACGCTTTACAAAGCTCTTATGTAATTAGATTTGTCTATTTGGATTACAAAGAACATGATCTTACGTGGTTCTTATCATGCCTCAAGGGATTGATGATGTCTAGACTATAGTGATTCTCTTTAATAATGACCTACAGCTTCTGGTCTAATTTGAATCAGTTAAAATGTGTTATATAATCCCCTGTTCTTTAGTTACACAATACAATCTGTCTATGAGTCAACAATGAAACAAACGATCATCTTTTTTTAAGTAATTCACTGGACATCGCCTTTTTTTTAAACAAATTTTTAACATCTCACTCAACCATCATCCTCATTTCATGACCACACACATAGTGTATATGCTTTCATGGTCATATCTAATTAGGTGAATGGTAATACATGAGGCTTTAAAAGGAGCTTTCCTGCTCTCCAGCAGGTTTCGTGCATTTAATCCTGGCTACAGGGTTTGCAAATTTGTTCACCCAAAGCGTAAGTGCAGTGAGCCTTGAACTAATGATAATGACATCAAACAAAGAAAATGAGGCCTCTTCGTCCAAATATAGCGAAGGGCAGCAGTGACTTCATTCAGTGAGGAAATGAACTGAGATTGCAAGGCGAGACATCTGGTCTGAGGCGTGCACGTGTGCCAGCGTGAGAGTCAGCCAGGTGTCTCTCACGAAGACGGGTGGGGAAAAGGTCATTACAACACACTCACAATGTTTTTCAGTATAGCCTTGCTGTAGGAACAGTACTGATGCATTTACCAGCTGAGAAATGGATCAATTGCTGGATCCAGTGCTTTATTTTGTTATAGTATTATATTTTTGCATTGTTGGGGTTTAACTTTCTTCAAGTGGCCTGGGTTTCTCAACATACAGTATATAGATGTGCTGATACTTGCCCCAGGTTATAATTTCTATGACAAAATTGAAGAAAAATGTGCATTGGTCTCAGAAAAACTATTGGATGTCTCTGTAGCTGAATTCTGGCAAACCGCCAAAAAAAGAAAGAAAAGCGAACGAATCAGAAATCGGTTTAAAAATTTGCTTTTAACATACTTTGACACCTTAACTTTAAGCAACAAAATGAAAAATATTTCACCAAATTGACATGGAAATGTGTTATTTACTGTGTAACCTTACCTCAGATATCATCCTGCAAAGATCCTGTTGGGTAAGGAGCCAGGAGCAAGTGGTGGTAAAAGCAGTCAGCTTGCCTAAAAGTGATCTAAAACTTTACTAGCCAAGTGTGATTTCAGTGTTGAATGTCAGGCTTTGATCAAATTTTTGGACATTTACATGCTGTAGTGAAAGAAACATAAGCCTAATCAGTTCAGATTGTAATCAGACACTGGCTGTCAGAATGTCCCGTGATGAACCGACACAGCAATCGGATTGCGGTCTTTAAATGCAATTGTCTCCATTTTCACTTTTGGGGGTAACCAGACCTTAAAATTCAGGTTGTGATATGTGCAAATGAGAAACATATTTGAGTTCGGTGATTTTCAGAGCTGTGTGTAGTCATAAATGTCCAAATTTTTACCATGTGAAGGGTTTTCCCCAGCCCTGTGTATGTTCAGGAATTATGCAACATATTTCTTTTAGCTTGTCACCAGACAGATAATGATAGAGTACCTTACTACTGTGTCTAATGTCCCAGAAATGTAGGCATATACAAGTCTCAGGTAAATCCCACAGGTTTTTTTTTTTTGCCTACAGACTGTATGCAGAGTTTTGGGTTAAACACACGCAGTCAGAAGAGGGTTCTTATAGTCTGCAGATCAGCTCTCCAGATAAACAATTAGTTGTACGTGGCATTTCTTGTATAATACATGCTTATCTCATACCTGTCAGGTTAGAATGGCACCAGTGTCTTGAGATTTTAATCCAGTTTTCCACTGAGTAGGTGCAACATTCCTAGTATATTCAGAGTGTATTATTGTGGTTCACTTGCTTTAACTGATGTCCAGTGATTTTGCAGAATGGTCTAAGTGTCCCAGAGTTCCATCATGCTTGTCTCGACAAAGTCACACACAGATTTGGCCCTGTACATCCTGGTACATGGAGGCTCAATGTTGTGTTCTGCTTGGACATCACACACAAAAGGCAACCACAAAATCTTTCCAACAGTCTGATCATCCAGTTTAAGTTATTTTCATCCAGGTGATTATATCTAGTAGTACACAATACAGTAATTTCAATACATCAGTACTAAATCATGGTCTGTGGTTTGTTCGCTTGTCTGAGGCCGTATTATTTTCACTATTATTTTACCCGGTCGTTTACTTTGCACACTTACTCACAATGAAACGTCCTGGAAATTATTACGAGAAATTTGTTGCAGTTGATGAGCAGGGCTGTTTGCAGCTAATTTTTGATAATCGTGCAGCTATTAAATGTAAAACATTTTGATTGCAGTTATTAGCTAATTGCAGAACACAAACACAATAACATGAGAGCATCCTGTTTTTCAAATTAGTCAAAATTATGTTAAAATGATACCATCAGCCTGGTAGGGTCTGTTACCAAAATATTTGACGTAATATAGATGAGGTGCATTTTTCCATGTTCTTGCTCTCTCGCATGCTGTGCTGAAGTAGTCGCATTATCCTCTCTCATTTATTCTTTCATTTGCTGGGAATATGGAAGGCTGATAAAGGCTGAGTATGGATTAGCGAATGACGTTATGCATTTTAGAACTGTGGGTTTCATGTACCAAGTTTGGTGAATCATTATGTGAAAAGATGTCTGGAGGCAAAGAATCTATTCAGTGACTTGAGACATTTTGTTCTGTTTTTTTTTTTTTTTTTTTTTGGCTTTGCACTAGTACACTAAAAAGTGTGGAAAATGGCAATTTAGCCATAACCAACCTGAGGATTTTCATTTTGACTTTATAATTCAATGAATTCAAAGCTGAATCACTCGTGTATGTTTTTTTTTTTCAGGACCCAGGTTAGACGAGGTTCTCCTGAGGTCACTCTGCAACAGACTGGTTCAGGACAGTCTCATGTCTCCAGGACTGTCAAGCGTTATCCTTCATCTACAGCACCCATAACCTCAAATGCTCTGCCTATTGCAAACGGACACAACCATGGACACACGCACACTCAGCATGTCACCTACTCTAATGGCCAGCCACATACCTCCAGCAACACAGTGACTCCAACAGGTTAAAACACACACACACACACACACACACACAGTGTCTCCAGCAGGTTATAATCTACTTATTCTATCAGATAACACTTTACTGAAGGGCAGTGAGAACTACATAAGCCTGTCATGACAACTGATATAAACCTACCTACAAGAATATTCCAACAGGTGTCAGCCATCATAAAGGCTGATTTATGAAACAGCATCAATGTTATGTCATTATGCAAGTCTGTCTCTTGACATCGAGTGAAGTAAGTATATAGCCATTTTTGTTTTTGTTATATAATATGCTTTTTGTACACACACACACACACACACACACACACACACATATGGCATTAACTCCACAAGACCTCTGAAAGTGTGCTGTGGTATCCAAGACATTTTAAGTCCTGTAAGCTGTGAGTTGGGACCTCCATGGTTCAGACTTGTTTGTCCAGAACATCCCACAGATACTCGATCGGATTGAGATCTGGGGAATTTGGAGGCCAAGTCAACATTTGAACTTTTGTCATGTTCCTCAACCATTCCCGAACAATTTCTGCAGTGTGGCAGGGTGCATTATCCTGCTGAAAGAAGCCACTGCCATTAGGGAATACCGTTATCATGAAGGTGTGTACTTGGTTTGCAACAATGTTTAGGTAGGTGGTATGTGACATAGTAATATTCACATGAAAGCCAGGACCCAAGATTTCCCAACAGAACATTGCCCAGAGCATCACACTACCTCCTCCGGCTTGCCTTCTCCCCATAGTGCATCCTGGTGCCATCTCTTCCCCAGGTAAATGACGCACACACACATGGCCTCCACATGATGTAAAAGAAAACGTGATTCATCAGACCAGGCCACCTTCTGCCAATGTTCCATGGTCCAGTTCTGATATTCACGTGACCATTGTAGGTGCTTAAAGTGGTGGACAGGAGTCACCATGGGCACTCTGAGTGGTCTGTGGCCACACAGCCCCATACACAGCAAGCTGTGATGCACTGTGTGTTCTGACCTCTTTTTATAATAGCCAACATTAACCTTTTCAGCAATTAGTGCTACAGTAGCTCTTCTGTGGAATAAGACCACATGGGCTAGCCTTCACTCACCACACACCTCAGTGAGCCTTGGGCACCCATAGCATTGTCTCCGGTTCACTGGTTGTCCTTCCTTGGACCACTTTTGGTAGGTACTAACCACTGCATCCCAGGAACACCCCACAAGACCTGCTGTTTTACACATCCTCAGAGGAACCACGAATGGAACAATGTACCAGGACATATTACCTTTGTTAATGGTTATGAATACATACTTTATTCATATTTATAAGTACAAAGACAAAAGACATTATGTGTGTAAAGTTGAAGTGGATATATGTACTGGAAGTATATTAAATAACAAAAACAAATGTGTCTGAATACTTATTTCCCTTCATTGGAAATGTTATATCTATTTTAACATTATAGTTGACCAAAGCAGCCTTTATGCCTGGAATATGTGTTTAAAAATGTTTATGTAAGTTTATGTCAGTTGTCATGAAGGGCTTATGTAGGTGTAGCCTTCGGAACACTGCCTTTCAGTAAAATGTTAGCGTCTGTCACACAAACACATAGGCACACACGCACACACATAGGCGCGCACACACACACACACACATGGAAGCCTTCTCCATGGAGCTGATTTGTGTTTAGATACACTGGAAACTCTTGTTAATTGAGACTGTTAATATGTCCACATGGAAATTTGTGCCCAAATAAGCACATACAAACATAAACAGAGACATGAAAACACTCGTTTATCACTGTCATCTTAACATAGTTGCAAACAAACACATGTCATGCACGCTCTTCATTTAAATCAAGTGTTACACTAGGGGGAAAAGTTCCGCTCCTTGATTTTCGTCACACAAATACACACAAGGTGTGTTTGATGTCTTACTCCTAGTGCCTTAGGGCCATTTTTTTTTCTTCCCAACTTAGCACACGTGCGCTACACAAACCCCATAAACACTTTGAACCATTGCTTTGTACTTCAAAGCTTTTCCTTTGTCATCTACATCATAGCTAGGAAAGTTTTAAAGCAGCGTGTTCAATTAAAAGAAATAAAATCCTAATCAAATTAGTTCCAGAAAAAAAAAATGAATAAAGAATGACATGGGCATATGGACAGCATCTAACAACACCCTCAAATTATACTACAATGGCAATGTTTAACAAGTTCAATCCTCACAAACATTCCAAGAGATCCCTGCTTTCAAACGTCTGTTTTTCCATCATTTACAAGGCAACGGGAGTTGAACAGGTTCCCACCATTACACAAGACTTCCCTTCCAACTGCAAACGGACACACACACAGACATACACGTGCGCACGCTCGCACACGCCTTATCCTCGTGATGCTCTCTCTCTCACTCTATCTTGCTCTGGAGAGCTTTTGCAGTGACACATCCTTCCAGCTATCCAGACTCGTGTACACACACACTCGCACCCACACACACACTGACACGCATATGCACTTACACTGTTATAAACCTCCTGTTCTATCAGTATCCAGACAGGGAGAGTGTGACTTGTGAAGATGCAGCACTTCTTGTTTGTGTCTGTTCTGTGCTTTCAGCTCTTGCTTTCTCGTTGCCATTCTTCTCCGTTACCATTTTTAGGAGCAAACCTTACAGCTAATGTGGACCGTATCAAGATCGTCTTTACACCCATGGTGTGTAGGAGGATTTGCCATGGGGGGCAATGCTACAATAGCTGTGAGCGTGGAGATAAGACCACGGTGTACAGCGAGAACCAGGGCCCGCCGGCCAAGACCAACGGCTTCAGACTCTGTAAGTTTCTCATAGTCTCACAGCTTGTGCGTTTCTGAATTGCTTCTGAATTTCTCACAAGAGCATGTTTTGTCCTTGACAAAAAAAAAAAATCTTCCTCTTCTTTGAGATGCACTGAAATGAAACATTTTGTAGAGATTCCTTTCAGCATGCTATTAAAAAGTGAAAGAAAGGGAGAAAATCGGCTCTGTGATTGTGCACTGAGACCTAAGAGGTGTTTAGAGATGGGGAAACCACACACTCGTCCCACGCTCCCTCCTCTCTACCCCCTGCTTGCATGCGGTTTACACCTCGCTTTGAACCTCACCTTAACCATTTCATATCCTCAACAAAAGAAAAAGAAAGACAGGGGGCGGGAAAGAGAAGGAGAAAGGGCGCAAGATTTAACAGAGATTACATTAAAGCCACTTTTATCCACCTGCTTTAGCCCCGAGCCAGCATGGAGGGCCTGAGGAGCGGCAACAATGCTGAGCTGCCTCTCCTAACAGCTCAATCCGCTTTACAGGGAAATCTCACACTCTCCCACTGGATCTGTGTGTGGTTAATGAAGCACATTTCATACACCAGAGCTCAGTTAACACCAATGGACCGTTTAATGCCCAGCCAAGTCCTTTTTATCACTGGTGAGAACATACTTGTAGTATAGAGCCGTGACTCAATGCGGCTTGTAGCTGTTTCTTCTCTTTTTTCAATACCATGACATTGGACTGATTCAAAGAAGATGCAGATAATTTTTATGAATTTATTTGTAACTGTATATGTAGAACTACAGTCCACTCCGAAACTATTGGAAAGGTAATGCCAATTAAATTGGTTTTTGCTACAGAATGAAGACATTTGGATTTGAGATCAAAAGATGAACATGAGAAGAGGGTTTAGAATTTCAGCTTTTATTTCATGGTATTTATATGTAGCTGTGTTAAATGACATATAACATAACGCATTTTTTATCAGACCACAATTTGTAGGCGAGCAAAAATATTGTACCGCGTGACTGACCGGTGTTTCTTGTTGCCCAGGTGTGTCCTGTTAGATTCATTGTATAAACAATAAATAGCTCTGAACATCTACTTTTGATTTTAGACTTCAGTTTCTCATTTGAAGACTGCATTTGTTGTTAAAAGGATAAGCCACTATGAAGATCAGAGAGCTGTATATGGGAGAAAAGCAAGCCGTTTTGAAGCTGATAAAAGAGGGAAAATCAATCAGAGGTATTGCACAAACATTGGGCATAGCCAATACAACAATTTGGAATGTCGTGAAAAAGAAAGAAAAAACAGTGGTGTACTGAGCAACAGACAGCGAATAGGTCGGCCAAGGAAAACAACAACAGCTGATGACAGAAATATTGTGAGAGCTGTGAAGAAAAACCCCAAAACAACAGTGACATCAGCAAGAACCTCCACAGGGCAGGGGTTAAGGTACCACAATCGTTCAAAGAAGACTTTGAGAGCAGAAATATAGAGGCCATACCACAAGATGCAAAGCACTCATTAGCAGTAAGAATTTGAAAGCCAGATTGGAATTTGCAAAGAAATACCGAGATGAAAATCAGAGAGCTCAGAAAGGTTCCCAAAAGGTTCTGGAACCAAGATTTATCTCTACCAAAGTGATGGAAAGGACAAAGTGTGGAGGAAGAAAGGATCTGCTCATGACCCAAAACATACACGCTCATCTGTGAAACATGGTGGAGGTAATGTCATGGCTTGGGCTTGTATGGGTGCTTCTGGAACAGGCTCAGTAATCTTTATTGATGAGATAACTCATGATGGTAGTAGCAGAATGAATTCAGAAGTTTACAGGAACATTTTGTCAGCCAGTTTACAGAGAAATGATTTCAAATTAATCAGGAGGAACCATTGAGAACTAAAGGGGCAGTTTAGTACTCTTTTCTGAGAGTGTAGTGTAGGAAAGGTTTATAATTAAGGGTCTGGACCCATGTCCTGGGTGTTAGAGCCTTTCTGGTGTGGAAACACTTTCTTGAAGGGTTCTGTGTAGAACCTTTAAGGGTTCCCTCTGAGGGAGAACTGAAATTTGATCTTAGTTACACATAGCCTGTGTCCAAATGATTTTGGAAATGTGATTCATTTGCTTGAATTAGCAATCCATAAACAAATCATTTTCCAGATTTATGCTAATCTTAAAGGAAAAATCCACCCTGAATGACTTATAATTAACATCAGTTGTTCAGTGGTATCCAAAATGAAACTTCTTTCATTGACATCTTGGTCTATTTTTTCACTTTGGTTAATGGGTTCCTTTATTACCTACAATGCCGTGTGTCTACCTGCTGATAGTGGTGCCAGTGGGAAATAGCTACAAATAGAGAACGATGCAGCAGCTCTTTAATCCTTTAGCCTGTCCAGCTCTCTGACCTCCTTATCTGTACACTCTACTCAAACAGATAAGGTTCCAAAGCTTCAAATTTCATGATACTACCATTGTCAACACCATCGTTCTTGTAGATCTCTTTTTAGATCTCTGACTAGCTGAGTCAAGTCTCCGCCATAAGTCAGTGAGACTGTGCCATATAGATGCATTCAGTTCTGGAAATATGAGTGCAACATTTGCTGTCTCCTTTACTTCTACATTGGATTTCTCGTTAATATTAAATTAAATGTCCCTTGAAAATGGTGAGTGAGTGAGTGCTCTTTTGTTTTTGATAGGCTAACAGCGAAATCTGACTGTTATTACTTATAATATTAAGTATCATTGTAGCTGCACTAGCATTGTCCTCCTGTGACATTTGCATGGCAGACACCATCTAACTTCATATGGGAATAACGAAAATACAGAACCAAACCAAATTAGCAATAGAATCTCTATTCACATCACAGATATTTCAATATAAACACATTTAATGCGCGTCAGTGTGAAGGGCTCCTTTAATAGTAGCTGTTTGGAACATGTCGGGCTGCTTTAAACACTTTCACAGCTTGGAAGTATTGAACGTTGGAAAGTACATTCCTGGCACCTGCCAACATCTGAGAGATGACCTGAGTTATATTTTTATCCTTGTTCTAATATTGAGCTTCCTCAGATACAGCATTTGATGTTGCTGGTGTAATACATGTACTATTAGGAATGTAAGGTGGCATCTCCTGTTGGTATGTGGAGAATTTCAGGCACTCATTCCTGCATAGGTGGTGAGTCAACTGTCACATGTCCTGATGTTTAATATTTAGACCAGTGAAATCTGGAAACTGTGTAATGTCACACCCACATGCACATATAAATAAAAGACACAAATAATTGTGCTTGATGAATATGGAATCGTCAACAATAAACAAGGATTGGACTTTACAATGCTAACTGCATGATGAGACCTGGCTATGAAACACAGAAATATCAGATATAAATAGACAATCTAATTAAGTGCTAAAAGCAAACAGGTGAGCACAATAGGTAACAGACCAATGACAGGACAGTGGCACAGGACCAAAACCCAAACAAATGCACAAAGCAAAACAAACAATAGCATGGACAACGAATGACAACTGTGAGTTGAGAGAGGGAATTTGTAACAGTGGTCTCTTCCAGGATTGCCATACCCCCATTCACAAGGTTCACTGCCATATTGCCATACCCCCATTCACCCTCAGGGAGAGTTCACTGAATGGTGTGATGAGGATGAAAATGATGTTAATCACATGCTATGGCCTTCACAGTCACCAGATCTCAACACAGTTGAACAGTTATGGGAGATGTTGGCGAGACACTGCTGTCCACCACTATAATCAAACAACAGTTGAGAGAATATCTTTTGGAAGTATGACATTCATTTCTCCAGTACAGTTCTGGAGACTTGTAGAATCTATGCCGAATATTTTTACTCAGACACTAAGACACTATGTTGTTTTTCCTTTAATTTGTCTCCTGGTCTTTCACAGACAGGTTGTTTCAATTCTTTGCCTTTTTTCTCTTTCTATTTTGCCACACTACAACTATTATCTCAAAAATATGTTTAAACAGTATTGATCAAATGAGGAGAACATATGCGTTTTTGCGGTCAGAACTATTTTCACTGTTTTTTGTTGACTACAAAGGCCCTTCCTTTTATTGCTTCTTTGAAGTCTGACTGCAAGTGGGTTCAGTTTACTGGGCTTGGATTCCCCGGTCACAGGTATATAGGGCACAGGCACTGCTGACAGAAGAAAAAAGAGAATTAAAGAAGCTCTGTGAAACCACAGCTGTTCATCTGTATCGTTCCATTCTTGCTCTCCATGACTGCAAAAATGAGTCTGGTTTGTGATGGTTTTGTCTGTTCAAAAGAAGATCTGGCATGTAGCTTGAAATATTTTGGTGTTTATACACTACTAGTGGTTATGTAATTTGCTTATTAAACAAAATTAATAGCAATTAAAATATCAGTGACTTCACATCACAGAACATGTGGTTATTGGTCTGTAAGTTCAGTCATGACACTGTTTGGATATTAAAATACAGGAAGTTTTTACTGGTTCTTAGGAAAGCCTAAAGGGAGCAGAGGTCAAGCCAGTACCGTCTTCCCACTAATATGAGGACCACCTTAATGTGTTTTTCCTGAGGGTAAATTTTAGAGTGCATAAATCCCCATTCAAATGAATGTTCAAGACCAAGAGGTCATGAACAGTTCAGGAGCTTTGCTGCCCAAAGAAAAGCTCATTATATTCCTCTGTTTGCAAGTATTTAAAAAGCTTTTCTGACGAAATAAATTTTGCCCTATTTGTAGGTTGAGATTTCCAAAGTATCCTCACACTCATTTCTTATCTTCTAGTTTTCTGTCAGATTCCGTGCTTGAATGGAGGACGGTGTATTGGGCAAAATGAATGCTGGTGCCCATCAAACGCCACAGGAAAATTCTGTCACCTTCCAACTCCGACTCCCAGCAAACCCTCACAGGGCCGACAACCCAACAGCAACAGAGTGCAGAACGGCTCATCTCACACTGTCTACACCCTGCCCCTGTCTAACCAGCAAGGTAAAGGCAGAACAATCATGGTCCCAATGTGGCTGTGCCTTTTACATACTGTTACATCTTAATACATTTCGTAAGAGAATTAAAGAGGAAGGAATGCAGCATCTGCTAACATCCTGCTGTTCATGCTTTTAGACAAATTTGTAAGTTTACACAGTTTGTGTTCCCATGTATGACATAATTTTTTATTACTTGGATTTAGGTTTACAGAAATCAGAAATTGTTGAAAAAGTCAAATATTAATGGTTATATCTGGATCTCGTTTTGTGCACATGTTTTATGTGGCTCATATTGTTCGCAGAGTGTTCCTTGTTCAGCAAACTCATTACGAATATGGAAACCAGAATGCGTCTCACCAACGCCATGTCCATGTCTATGCTAACAAAGAACACCTGTCACTTTCAATTCCAAAAAATTAAAATATTCTTCCCCTAGAAAAAAAAAAAAATATATATATATATATATATATATATATATATATATATATATATATATATATATATATATATCACTCTTACCTGCTTTCTTTTCTTTGTCCAGCATTAAGTAGATGCAGAAGCTCTCGTGTGGCCTTCAATCCTCTGCATTCCGTTCTCATTTGCTTATTGACCTTTATGCTGTGTTTTAATAAGTCTAATTCAGTGGCAGGGATCACATCTGGCCACTGTTACATCACTGTACAAGCATCTCAGGCTTTGTGTAGCAACTGAATCAGAACCATTAAAGAGCTTCTTCTGTACTGTGTAATACAAGAAGTTGAGTGTACACTTGAATAAGTGATTTCTGAAAAGTATGGGCATGTCAGATTTCCCTCAGGCACTAGATGGTCAAGGGAGGCATATTACCTACTGCTTACTGGTCCAAGCAGTCATTTATGTTTTTACTTGATTCAGTATTTCTATAATATAATAATGGTGTATAGCAATATGAGTCAATAACTGTGTGTGGAATTATCATTGCATCAGTATGTTACATTGTTTTTCATTAATAGATGAGTCGTGTTATGTTCATAAACTTCCTATATAGTCATAATGTTATGACTGTTTCTCTGTTTTTGTAGCCTCCCTTTTACCCTCGCTGGTGAATGTGCATGTCCAGCACCCACCAGAAGCTCAATTTCAGATCCACCAGGTTGCACGGGTCAAACCGGGCCAAACAGTTGAAACAGGACACTCAGTACAACAGCGCTCTCAGCCTGGCAATAATCATATCAATGCCAATGGGAATGGCAATGGGCAGAACAGCGTGCGCAGCACTGGGCACAACAATGGACAGAACCACCACAGGCTACATATTAACCTAAATGGACATGTGGGGAGGTGTTTCCAGGAAACAGTTGATGGAAAGGTATGTCAAGTATACAAATTAAGACTGGACTGACTGAAAGTACGCAAAGTACAGATGCATTTAAGTTGTGGTACTCATGACTTGTCATGGTCTCAGGATAATTATCATGTACTGTTTCAGCACGAATGAACGTTAGTGTGTCAGTATTTTGATACAACACAGTCTTTATAATTGCATAAGGTAACAATTTCCTTCAAGGTTCTCAATTGGCTTGAGTTACTTGGCCTCAGCTCAATTCTCATTGAACCCTACTGAATATTTTCCCTGTCTCTGAGTTCACCTCCTCTTGTCTCAGTTATAATTTGGACTCAGTATAGATGGTCCTGATTACAACACTCAGACATGTCTCAGTACAGTACTTGTATTCCATAAGAGCCACAGGTGTTTGGATGGTTACGCAGAGTCTGTTTATAAGGCATTTCCGAAACTCATGGTCATAATCCAAAGCAGATATCAGAGCATGGGAGGTCAGCTTAGACTGTTCTGTAATCCAAATGAAGAAACAATGGTAAGCTAAGTCAATACATGATAAATTAAACATATGACAAACACAAGAAGCAGTAATATACACAGAGCAGGAAAACATCTCAGCATATAAAGGGAAACAAAGATACAGATGCTACAATTAGATACAGGTGAATCTAAAGATGAGGGGCATAGCCCAGGCAAGGCCAAAGGAGTCTAGATTAGCCAGTCCACCTAGTGGCATGTTTTTGAGAGTTGGGAGGAAACTGGAATGCCTGGATGAAACCCACATGGTCATGGGGAGATTATGAAAACCTCTGCACAGACAGTAACCTGAGCTCAGCTTGGAACCAGAGACAGTGGAGCTGTGAGGCGGCAACACTACCCGCTGTGCCTCTGCAAATTATTGAATTATTTTAAATGCTATTTGGGCAAGATATTGCAGTCCTCATTTACTGAAATTCATATTAACTCGATTTATTGCACAGCATTTTGACTGTTTTTCTTGAGATGCTCTATATAAATCAAGCTGACCTGACTTGACTCACAAACCTAGCCAGTAAACAAAAATGAGAACAAGTTAAGAATAATTTTGTCCAAATTTAATGTGAAGCACGTATGGAGCTTGTGCACACATAGTAAGCTTTAGTGTTTTAATATAAACTGTATTAATGAATGTAAAACACTAATAAAAAAAACTTCAAATGTACTATAATATATAATATAGCATACTATATTTTCATAGGGGTAATTTTGCCAATTCCTCTAATCATCAAAAACTCCATCACATGCCCAAATCTCTTTCTTCTAATGTTTTATTGCTCTGAATCACAACCAAGGACTTAGTGAAAGTTCATTCAGACATTGCAATGACACCAATTTATTTTCTAAAACAGAAACATACAGTAGCTAGTATATGTTGCTGTCAGACAGGAAGGAAGCTCTGCTTCTGATTTACTCTGCAATTGGAATTTATGCACCCTGTGAAGTTTAGCACTCTCAGATTCCAGTCACATTAGCAGAGGTGTAATCATTTGGGGCCAAAAGGCTAGACACTGTTCGGCAGAGGATCCAACTGGAATGTGGTAAAGAGACAAGCTATAACAAACATGATCCTTCAATGCAATATTATACAGCACATAAGGTTATATATTTTTCATTTGCTATGGTCTCAGTTTCCAAACCAAGCATTTTTGTGTGCAAGCCTTAAACTCTATTAGATAAATGGAGCATGAGTAGTCTGAATTGTAAGCTTATAAAAGATTTGGCTGAAGAACAGTACATTCCGTATTTGTCTCTTAATTGTCTCTGTCTGACCTATTAGTAGTCTTGACAAGAACAGAACATACTGAATGCAAAATGACTCAGCAGTTTTTCAATTTAGGATAAATTCATATTCAGGCATGTTTACTGGGACTAGAGACATGGTGCCAATGCCCTAGTAGTATAGCTGACATAACAGTGACCTGGCTTCCAAAGTCCCATAAATCTGAAATAAATTCAGATCCTAATCTCACAGTTAGCTCAGATCCATGAGCAATGTGCCAGGGGAGGAGAGAGAGTGGAAAAAAAGAGACTGCTTTTGTCCTCTCTAACCGGACTCAGCTGCTCCTCATCTTTTTTGTTTTAAATGTGACGAGGCACATGTGTAAGCCTTTTTAAGCACAGCACACATTTCGCATTTAGGTATCAGAAGGAAGGAAGGATGCTGAAAGAAAAGGAGATTTGTGATGATACTGGCTGGGTTTTCTGCAACTCCTCTGATGCTAGAACAGGCCTGGGTTTCATAATATACTTCAACTGCCTGTTCCAAAACCTTTTGTCACATTCATTCCCTTGAAAAGACCCTTGTGTTTGTTACGAAACATGAGTCGCTGGAATTTGTGCTATTGTATGTTTGTGTGATTATGTTGCAGTGTGGGAAGCCTCTGCCAGGTCTTACCAATCAGGAAGACTGCTGCGGCAGTGTGGGAGCGTCATGGGGTCTACACAAATGCACCGAGTGTCCCAGCAAACCGGGTGAGATACTCATACACTAAGGGCTAACACAAACTGTATGTCTGTCAGATGTCTCTATGGCTGAATTCTAGCCAGCTGCCAAAAAGAGAATCAAATTGATTTTTGTTTTTTTGATATATTTTGACACCTCTACTTAAAAATGTCACTACTATACATTTCACTAAGATGACATGGAAATGTTATTTACTTTTTAATCTTGTCTAGGCTTTCATCCTGCAAAGATCATGTTGATAAGGAGCCAGTTTAAATAAACACGGTGGTAAAAAACAATCAGTCTGCCCAAGATGCTAGCTAAAGCTGATTTAACATTGTGCAATTTCAGCTGTCTTTTAAGATTATCACACTATATGAGACGATCCCAATAAAATCTGGGCCAAATTCTATAACAGAGTGTGTAATAATGTGTTCTCCATGTCAGATTATATGATGAAGATTCATTAGCAATGGAGTTTAGAGAAAATTACTTTTCTTAAAAAGAAACATATTTCATTTCTTGATGGTCTGTAGTTTTCTGAACTATATATTGTAAAAAAGTAAAAAAAAAAAAAAAAAAATTTAAATCACCTTTTGAAGGATGTTTACAAGCCACCATAAATATATACCAAAATCCTCTTCTTCTGAGTTCACATTACTGAAGGTAGAGTGTGCATGTCGTATGTTTACTACCCCTTTCCCTTTCAAACAAGTTTGTGTTTTAGAAACTCAACAAGGCAACAAATCTAACCAGGCATTTCTTTGGATGAAGGCACCTTGGCAAAACCCACTGCTGTGAGATTGTTGAGCTTTGCTCAAGACAAGCAAGTGCCAACTCTTTCTCCAATCTGTAGTCCTTTTGAAAAGCCACAGTTTACACTCAGCCTGGTTTAGTTTGTGTATACAGAATGGAAGTTGACTGTTGGAAGAATTGCAGTGCTTCATGCTGTGTGGTACTAAATGGACAATGTGTGAGGCATGCTGTGCATGTTCTGTGCCTTAGTAGTTATACTTTTAGGTATTTGTTATACCTATTTATCTATATTACCTATAGATGTCCAGATAATGATAGGAATAAATGATCATTTACAACATTTTTGTGAAAAAAATGCTTCACAAAAAATAACAATAAAAATGTAAAAATACTTAAAAGAATTAAGATTAGGGGTGGGTTTAAGCATAGACACAACACATTTAGCTGTAATGATAAACTGGTTAGTGGAAATGCCTCAAAGAGATATGTAATACAAGACACTGGTCCCAATGTACTAATAAAGAAGGTGATTTGTATGTAATATGAGAGAATGCAGGTAGTGGCAATATTACAGGCCATCACATTATTCACTCCCCATATCCTTCACTTTTTCCCTTCAGGAAGAGGGAACATGCACTTGCACTTGTACATACTGACTACCAGACATACTGTAAGACCGTCATATTTGTTTCCTTATTAAGCATAGTCAGTAATCCGATGCAGACATCAGCTCACTGGTGGTGAGTCTTTAGATCATTGACAGATATTTACTCTCTTTTTTTCTGCCTGCCAGAAGTTCTTCATCTCCTAACTTTCCAGATGTGTCTCCACTCTCTGCTCTTTGAAGTTTAGATTTGCAGAAGTGTCCATCCATTCTCTCATTTTCAGTTTGTTTGGGAAGAACTCTGAACATCTGGTTTGGGAACGCTAGGAATGACATCACTGACTGTTGTGTTGTTGAATGTGTGCAGTGATTAGGAACAGTAAATGTCTGATAAGCGTTCACAAAGTCTATGGAATATACAGTATACAGTGGAGGGAAATAAGTATTGAACACAACAATTTTTTCAGTAAATGTATTTCCAAAAAGGTTATTCACATGATTTTTTTTTTTTACCAGACATCAGTATTAACTCAAGAAATCTGCCAATATAAAGAATTGGCAACATTAAAGTCCATAAATAAAGTTATGTGTAATAAAGTGGAATGACACAGGTAAAAAGTATTGAACATGCTAAGAAAAAGCAGTTCTCCAAGGCAAGGTAAGGCAAGGAACCAGCTTAAATCCGTAAGTAGTTAGAAAGTAATTATACCTCCTATCTATGCAAATTAACATCAGCTGGGTTAGTAAATTGATGGTCTATTAAAAGGCTTTTCGTTACCAAGGTGTCACACAAGAAACATCTCATGATAGGTAAAAGCAAAGAGCTCTCCAAAGACCTTCACAACCTTTTGGTTTCAAAACATATTGATGGATTCAGATACAGATGTATTTCAAAACATCTGAATCATCCAGTGAGCACCATTGGGGCCATTATCCGCAAGTGGAAGCAACATCACTCCATCATCAACCAGCCATGAGCAGGAGCTCCTGGCAAGATTTATGACCAGGGAGTCAGAAGAATAGTCAGAAGAGTACCCCAAGAGCCAAGGACCACTCGGAAAGAGCTCCAGAAACACTTGGAGGAAACAGGTACCATCATCACAGAGAAAACAGTAGGCAATGCACTCCACCGCCATGGCCTCTATGCATGTTCACCCCACAAGACTCCATTACTAAAGAAAAGACATGTTGAAGCTCATTTAAAGTTTGCTACAACAAATTTGGACAAGCCTATGAAATAATGGGAGAACGTAGTCTGGCCAGATGAGAGCAAAATTGAACTTTTTGGCTGTCATGTTTGGAGAAGAAATGGTGTTGCACATCGCCCTAAAAACACTCTACCAAACACTTCACCAAACAGTGAAGTTTGGAGGTGGAAGCATCATGGTGTGGGGCTGTTTTTCATCGCATGGTACTGGCAGACTTCATATAATTGAAGGAATGATGAATGGAGACCTTTACCAGGAGATTCTTGAGAAGAATCTGCTGCCATCCACCAGGTTGATGATGATGAGACGTGGGTGGACCTTCCAGCATGACAGCTATCCAAAGCATACAGCAAAGGAAACTCTCAACTGGTTTCAGAGAAAAAAATCAAGGTGTTAGAATGGCCCAGTCAATCACCTGACTTGAATCCAATTGAACAATATTAAAGACAATATGTTTAGAAGAATGGGCCAAAATCACACCTGAACACTGCGGCAGATTAATTTCTTCATACAGGAAGCTTCTTGAAGCTATCGTTACTAACAAAGGCTTCTCCACTAAGTATTAAATAAATTTCAGTTAGCATGTTCAGTACTTTCTTCCTGGGTCATTCCTCTTTATTACACATAACTTCATTTATGGACATTAATGTTTGGATTTCTTTATATGTGTGGATTTCTTGAGTTAATACCAAAGTCTGGTGAAAATTTCATGTGAATAGCCTCACTGGAAATATATTTACTGAAAAAAAATGTTGTCAGTACTTATTTCCCCACTGTACATTGCATTGTTTAGAAATAAAAATATAGTAAGTTGTAAGATCAGGAGTTAAATAAAGTGAGCTTAGGTTAATGTAAATGGAAAGCAGAACTGAGCTCTAGTATTATAATTTAATTGAAATGCAAATCATAGTATGGTATAATGCTGAAATAAATAATGATGATACAATGCAGATTCTAAAACCACCAAATTTAGTTAGATAGAAACAGACATATCAAAAACATATATTGCATAATTAATTCAGCAGTGCTGTTCCCACATTGGTGGTAATCATAAAAGAAATACGTCTCTTCCAATATATAAATCCCAGTTGAACACCTAAATAAGATATATTTTTAATTTGGTTAACATTGTTAATAGAAGGCCAAAGGTTAATAAAGGTGGTTTAGCTCTTACGATTTCCTTGTAACAAAAATACTCCCATTCTACAATAGTGCCAAGCCACCATGTTTTTGGCATGTGTTTTATTTTGAAAATGTTATCTTTATTTATCTCTGAGTAGAAGAGGCATTTTGGAGAGTGAAGAAGCGGTTATTAGGCACACGGTTTGTGGAGCAAGTGATGACAGTCAAGAGAGCTTGTCAGGAGGCTACGTCCTTGACAGTAGTTATGCATTACCATCTCAGATGTTGCGAATTCCGGGCTGTAATGAACACCAGGCAGAAATATCAAGAGAGATAAAGAGAGGGAGAAAGTGTGATAGAGAGAGACAAAGAGATCACATTCATGCCTTGGACCTGAGCCTCTGTTTTTTCTTGGATTCAAGCATCAGCTCCAGACTGAGGGACTTATCACTGCTCTTTATCTTCTCAGGTTTAGATGAGACTAAACGTATGCTCCTGTTTTGAATCTTAACATTCTTATCAAGGGATCACATTCTGGATTTTGTTGAAAGGTTAGCTGTTTCTAAGTTTTGAAATAAGGTCTTTAAGCTTGAGTGAGGCAAGAATATTTTGTCTTGGAGACAGTAAAAATAGACAGTGGATAGAGAAAAAGGAATAACATTAATATCCATGGGGATTGCGTCATTGTGCATTGCTGTGATTCCAACTGATTTAAGGAAGCCATTGAGGAGATTGATTGGCATGTCAGAGCGTTCCAGGTTAAATCTAATTGAATTGCTGGAGGGCTGTTTGTGTGTGTGCGCCAGCGGCTTAGCCAGTGTGACACAGTTTCACAGGCCAGATCACTGGTGCTACAGTCGACTTGATTTGGTCTCTCATGTCCACAGTACAGGGCCATGAAAGGTGACTGAGATACTGAGGTCAGTAAAAACTGGAAGCTTCCAGGTTCACAGATAAACTGTGAAAGACAAGGATTTTATTAGAGGAGACAAAACTGTTCTCAGCAGTTTGAACTTGTTTCCAAAAAGTACAAGTTTTCCAAAATAAACTGATATAATACACTAAAAAAGACTTCCATAGAAACTGTGAGCAAACTACTCCTAGTCCAGGCTTTTCATAAAATTGTTTTTAATTCTTTGGACTCTAAGGACATGTGTATATTACTTTGGAATGAACTTGTTTTCTTTGTTTTCAGTCATTACCAATATCTTTTCCACTGGACAGTGCCTAAGTAACCAATCATTTACTCTATATAATATGAGAGGAGCTATAAATAGTGTAAACCAATAGTGTAGACTAGTGATCAAAGTCTCTCTTAGTTGTCTTGAGTTATGAGGGTACGGATGGTTCTGTGTTTGGATTATGAATCATACCACTCCAATTTCCACTGTCTTGAAAAGTGCCATTAGAATTTGAAATTGATAGTGTTTTCAGTCTCATTTGTAGGGACATCTCTATGTATAGTATGTCCCCATGAAACACTCACCCTACAGTATGTGACTATGAAGGCCCATTTGTCTGTGTGCATCTGACACGGTGCTTTTTGGGTCATCACTTGGCCTTTTTTTTTTGCCAGTCAGCATAGACAGAGATCATGACCATCCCAAGGTCACAAATAAATAACACTTTCTACAGGACCCCATAAGCTATCACTGAAACAGTATGGGGCGAGAAGTGCCAGTCTGAATCCTGGTTCCTTCCTTCCAATCTAAACACTCTGCTATTTCTTAAGCTAAAATACATGTGTGCTGTTATTTATTCATTTAATCTATTTATAACAAGATTAGCACAGTTCACCGTAAATGAGTGGCAAAAAATAGCCATGATTTAGAGGCAGTATTCATCTGAATGGCTGAATGATTGTAGTTTACTGATCATTATTTACAGTATGATCAACCTATTTTCTTAAGAATGATGTGTCTCGGCTAGTAAAGATTGCTTTTAAATGCTTCTGAACGTAACTCTCTGCCATAATAATTCAAATCTAATGACTAAATCTTGAGCATTCATTTGTTTATCATCAGTCAATGCTTTATTCTGGTTAGAGTTGGGGTGGATCCAGAGCCTATCCCAGGAACACCGAGTGTGAGGCAAGAATACGCCCTAGATGGGATGCCAGACTATTGCAGGGAATCAAACACACCCTTTCACTCACTTATCTGCAGTAATTTGGAGTTGCCAATCCAACTACCAGCATGTTTTTGCGAGGTGGGAACAACCTGATCTTGGATGTTTTGCTGCATACTGAAAGAGGAAAGATGACATTGGATTATATATTGATGTGAATGCAGTACCAGTCAGTGAATACCATCAAGCCATCCCAAACCACATGATTCTATCACACTGAGGACAAACTGGCTGAGTGCAAGTTGAAAGCGTTCAGGTTCACGTAATTCTCCTTTGCTCTGAACCATTCACCCCACAGTGGAAAAGAGGCTGTAGCAATCAGCTTAATGTACTATTAATCAACGACAAAGTCGCATGCTGAAGCATGATCAAACATGACACACTTGTTAATGACCATTATCAAAATCAGGAACTTGGCCCCTGAATCAAAATGTAAAAATAATTGTACAGATGATTTATTCTTGGCATATTCTTGCACATCATCTGCTTAATACAGTAAAACCCAGAGATTAGAATGATTGACAAAATTGAAGAGAAGTATTTTGCTACATGTCACTTTCATTTGGCTGTATTATTAGACAAGGAAATCAGTTCTATTACAGGGATTTAGTTTTTTATTGTGGCTCATCATAATTAACAGTTAAGGCTATTTTTCATTTGCAAGGGACTGTGACAGCATAGTAAAGACAATAAATCACACATAATGTTGAAATGTGTTTCTAATGAGATCATAATTGTTGCGTGCGCCTTGTTACTTTGTAGTTTGTGCCTTAAAAAGAGTCTCATTGAACATGCAGGTTTTTCAGATGTTGGACTAATTGAAATAAATGAAGGCTCATGTGTAGGGGGATACTGTGGCTTAGTGGTTAGCATGTTTGCCTCACACCTCCGGGATTGGGGTTCAATTCCCACCTCCGCCCTATGTGCTTGGAGTTTGCATGTTCTCCCTGTGCATCGAGGGGTTCCTCTGGGTTCTCTGGTTTCCTTCCTAGTCCAAAGACATGCATTGTAGGTTGACTGGCATTTCCAAATTGTCTGTAGTGTGTGTGTGTGTGAATTTAACATCCGGGGTGTCCCCTGCCTCATGCCCCAAGTCCCCTGGCATAGGCTGTAGGCTCAGTGCTGTAGGATAAGCAGTACAGAAAATGGATGGATGGAAGGTTGATGTGGAGCTTAACTTTTGAATGCTGCTGAGGAGAGTAACACAGAACATTGAAAACTAGAAAAAAACATCTCTCTTCTACCTATTTATGCATTATGCAATGATGCATTTATGCATCATTAAGGATGGAAACAGCAACGCTGTCGTGTTGAATTTGCCACAAACAGACACTAGAGCACGAGAAATTGTCTTTGTCGGCCCAGCAAGTTGAAATGCCATTTGTTTAAACACAGAGTTGAAGTATTATACTACAACTATTAAAAAGCAAACACATCAGATGGGTTTAACATATTAATGTTCCAGAAACTTTGTTTTCATTCATTAGTGAGCCAATTTAAAAGCAGTGTCTAATTTCCTAACGTGTATTCACTTAATCTAAGCTGTTTATGGCTAAAGCTTTAGTTTTTAGTGGAAAAAGTAAATGTTTCCTCTGAAAAAGTGACTTCCTCTAATCAGGCTTACTCAGTGGAAAAAAACAGGGTGACTGCATGAGCTATGAGATTAAATGGCGACAGCTTTGTCATTTGCCTGATTAAAGAGCTTTGAGTTTCTCCTAGTTTTGGCACATACAGTACTGTGCAAAGCTTCTAAATATAAAAAATGCACTATAATAAGAGGTAAAGAGTAAAAAATGAAGTTAAATCAATATTTGGTCTCACCACTCTTTGGTTTTAAACATCAGGGACTCGCCAGACAGCCTCGATTATGTTTTTTATCTAAAAAGTGGTCTATTACATAAGGAATAAAATAAAGTAGGGTGTGCTGTATTGGAAAATAAGGGTGGTGTGATGGAGCACCTTATTTTTGATTATTCCAATAACGGCACATCCTGAAGTGTTTTCTTCCTCTTATTTACATTTATGGAATTTGGCAGACACCCTTATCCAGAGTGACTTACTTTTATCTCATTTATACAACTGAGCAGCAACTACTATCAGAGCTACTGTTACAGAAAATAAACAACATCTTTTGACCAGAATTGAGCATTCAACAGCACTGTATTATTATTGGTAAATGGTAAATCTTCACTTATATATCGCTTTTATCCAAAGCACTTTACATTGTGTCTCATTCACCCATTCACACACAAACACTCACACACCAATGGTAGCAGAGCTGCCATGCAAGGTGCTAACTTGCCATCGTGAGCAACTTGGGCTTCCGTGTCTTGCCCAAGGACACTTCGGTATGTGGAGTCATGTGGGCCGGGAATCGAACCACCAACCCTACGATTAGTGGACAACCCGCTCTACCACCTGAACCACAGCCACCCCATTATTAATACTAACATGGAAGTCTTCATTTTTTCAACCACCCTCCTGTTCACCCGTGTTCCAGGGCTCTCAGGTCAGCCTGCATGAACACAGATTTAGAACACCTACTGTAAGGAACATGGCTGTCTGTCCTCCTACTCACATTCTACTCCCTTCTGATGCTTTTTGTTTGGCTGTTTGGCTTTGAGTAAAGAACACCAGGTCCTGCAGGGAAGCTCTCATTGCACCTGTGACGTTATTCCTGAAGTAATGTTGCACTCTCCACTCTACAGGGTGATCCTCCTTGTGATAGCTCTAAATCATCAATCATTGCTTTTTATCAATGAACTCTGATATGCTTGAGCCAGTTTGACTCCCTTTCTTGGCCTGTTTCACTAAAAGAGCCATTCATTTATCTCCTAAAATCTTGCTTCCTGTGTGGTACTTCCATAATAGCACCACTTCACTATGCAGCTATACAAACCATACATGCGCATGTAAATGTGCTGTAAAAACAGCAGAAATGTATTTTGTGGTGAATAGTACTGCTGTAATTAAGAAGCTTTGCTATAAATAGACAAAACGTAATGTGTGTAAATAACAGCAGTGACAGAAAGTCACATACAAACATTCTACAAAAGCATGCGTCTAAGGATATTTATATCTGTCTCTGTTTAGTGCCCCAAATATCTGTATATATGTATTTGTATTCGGATTTTAACCTCCAAATATAAATACATCTGTATCTTTATTCAGATTTCACCCCATTTTCTCCTCAATTTGGTCCTGCCAGTTCCAACTCACTAGCTAGCTCTCCCCTATCACATGACAACTACCAACTAGGGAGGGTGGGGCAAACATGTGCTTCTGCCAAGACATGTGAAGCTAACCTCCACATCCACAGGGCAGCATAACACACTTGGAAGATAGCGCTATCTGCTCCATTATACGTACATGAGCTCACAGATGTCCATGATATTCGGAAGTTTTTTTCTTAAATAAATAGCAACCCTCTAACTACAGTATGCTCTGAATTCTGGCTCAGCTCCTCAACTCCAGCTGCATCACTCGAGTTCATAATTGGTCGAACTACAGATGAGCAATGGACTGTTTTTGATCATTTTTGCTTGTACCTGCCAGAGATATTTTTTATAATTGAAACCACCATGACCCTAACCAGACAGTTATAAAAGTCAAAATGATGTAAATGCATCACATGTTAATGAATGTGGTTGTTGTTTGTCCCTGGAGCCTCATATCTGACCACTTGCTCACATCCGTGTGAAAGTAAAAAGCTCTCACTCACGCAGTTTTTCTTGTGTCCTGCAGAATCTCTTTCCTGATGCTAACATTACTGGCAAACTTTCTTCAAAAGAAAAACTGAATAGTGCATGTATTAGTTTAGAACACATTATCTGTTCATTTTGAATAACGTGTTCATATTCGGTTACCTGTGTCACTCTGAATGCTCCTTACATAGCACATTAAATCTAGGATCCATCTGGGAACCGTCTTGAGCTGAACATTCATGTTTCATGTTGTAAAGAGCAAGGTTTAGTACACAACTGTGTGCAGACACACTCATTTTGTATGTAATTATAATCACTGTTTTAAAATGTGTGGAGCGAAGAGGTGTTTGTCAACAGGCTTGATCCATACATACACACATAGTGATCATTTGTTTCCTCTCAAAAGACATAAAAGTGAAACACTTCTGAGTTCTCAGATAATCTTTTCAGATCCTCAACTCTCTCATCTCCTCATTAAATACAACCTTCTCATTCCTTAACTCCTTTTTCTGCCATTTATCTCCTAGTGCTTCCAGCTCACTTTCTCTGTTTGTGAAACCATTTTTGAACTGCTTTGGCCCAATCCAGCACTTATAGGGGATCAGAGACTCCTCTGACACTAAAACTCCCCAATACCAGGGAGCAGGATCAGATTACTGGTGAAACAGGGGTTTAGCAGCTATTATTCACATAATCGGCTATGATTCCCGACCGCTATGCTACCTGATACACTCTGCCCTATATCTGAACTGGAATATGAGCAGCAAAGTAAAGAGAACTTACAAGTTCAGCTAAGGGTCCCATTAAACTAAACGACAACTTGATCGACTTTTAGTTTTCTGATTAAATACATTAATCGATGATAAACCACTTTGCAAAACTTTAGCATCAGTATGAGACCCATTTTAAACCTGTGGTCTATTTGAACTCAGTTCAATCTACTGTGATTAACTTCAGTTGAATCTTATTGTAAGACATTCCTAACAATTTTTCATTCTAGCTGTTGTTTTAGACTTACCTTGACCATAACTGCTTCCTCTGCAACGTCCTTCAGTTTATGCACAAAAGGTCAGCATACTCCCAGAAGGACAGATCGTTGGCAGTATAGCTTGAGTTGGAGTGAACAGTTGTCACTTGGGAGGAAAATGAAACAAATAGAGAAGCTTCCTCTATTATCACTAGCTGGAAGAGGGATTGGGTTCCTCCTCTTACCCACTGCTGATGACATACAAACATGGGGTGGTGGACTTTATCAAATGACTGGTTTTATACTCTAGTGTTTGTACTGTAGTCTCTAGTGTCCAGTCCTGTAATGGGTCATGTGAATGTGTGGTTTGTTTTTACACGCAAAGCACCACTTGAACCTAGATTATTCTTCATTCACTCACTTATATTGGAACTAATATGCATTTTATGATTATAACTACAGTACAATATTACTGACATTTATCAGTGTAACCGTTGGGCCAACAGTCTCAATCCCTGGGAAAAGGTCTTACCAGACCTTGCTTCTAGCCCTGATTTTTTCCAACCAGTAAAATTCTAAACAAAGGTCAAAATACGCCAGGTGTTGAAACACTCAGATGCAAAATTCTTTAATTTTTGAATCATTCTCGGTGTGTGGAATTGACTCCTAACGATCGGGGTTTACTCTTAATTTTGTCTGGAATCAGGGAGTCAATTCTTTTTCAATTGACTGCCAGCATCTTTAATGTGAACTGGAAGCAAGATGGTGACCTGATGCATGTTAAGAAAAATAAACAATATAGTGTTTGTCATTGCTACTGGGTTACAGTATAGTTATAGTACTGTATATAAGTACAAACAGTTAATAGTATTAATAAATAGTAATAAATACATTAATTAATACATAGTAGTTAATAGTAATAATAAAAACTATACAAGTTAATTGATTCAAATTGCTTTGGTACTGATTAAGTCAATTTCTTATCCACATAAATGCATTATTAACAGAAAATACAGAGCGTAAACAAGCTTGGCTTTATGGCATGAGTTGTTTTCTGAAATGAGAAAATGTTTGTCTTGTAGACTAACCAATAATTTTTTTTTATTTTTTATTTTTTTATTTTTTTATTTGGTCATTAATTGCTGCAGCATTAGTGTTTTTTTTTATTGACTGTATTGTGTATATGTAGTCTTCATTAAGTGAAGGAATATGTGGACATCTTATTCTGTCCTTTTAACCTGCGGCATTAATTAAGGAACTCTCATCTGGACTTGGACAGTCAAGGTCAAGAATTGGTCACGGTGCTGATCTTATTTCTCCATTGAGTATAAAAATCAGTCAAGGTGCTGATCTTTTTCTCCACAAAGTAGTGTGGGAATACAGATTCGTGTAACTTTATAATTAGCTTGAAAAGTTTTTTAATCCCCTGAAGAGCAATTTAATATTGAGTGGAAACCTACTTGCTGTCTTTTCAATTATTATGATATTTAATGAGCTGTTTCCTTCTTGAATCTAGCACATTTGAAATGTTTGAAAATGTAGGATTAATGGTCCAGTTCCTATCAAGTCCACTCTTTTGATTACAATTGCTTCTGTTTGTTTACTTGATGGTTGTTACATCCAACTATTTGAGCCTCATTGCTTTTACCAGGGAAGTAATCTAGCATGCTTCCTTTTTCTCTGTGGAATTGTGGTTTTGTTGGTTTTTGGAACTTATTATGTTACATACTGAATATGCATTTTAAACAGATGACTTCAATCTAACTAGAATGTATTTTGTGCTGTAAGTTTTCCCAGTGTGGATTTTAGCCCCTTTTTTTAACCCGGGGCTTGACACATGGTATGATGTACTGTATCTGGTTGTACTTTTCTGGATGGCGGCGTAAAACTATAAATGGAAATGATGGAGATCAGTAACATATCTCTTACAACTCACTTGGCCAACCGATAGACCTCCTAGTTTTTCGTCCAAGATGTGAACATCTGCAATTTTCAGTTCAGTTTCTTATATTCTTTCCTCTTCCTTTCTTTACAGCTTATGCAGTGATTGCAAATGGCCTAGTGGAATGTCCTAGAGGCTATAAAAGAATGAATTCAACTCATTGTCAAGGTAAGTAATGCGATGTTCAGTAGCGTCTGACCTGCTCTTTTTTTTCTGACGTTTGCGTATGACTTTGCAATTTCATGCGTCCATGTGGACCTTTAAGAATTCTAATGAAGGCCTCATATTTTCAAGGACTGACTGGAACGAGGTTTTTATTCCAAGCTTTGGGGTTACATTGCGCCATAAACGTTCCTGTGCATCCTTGTGCGTTCATAAATATCCCATCAGGCCTTTATAAAAGAATTGTGAATTGTGAGAAAAAAATACCAGTGGGAACAAAATGACTGGTTCAGAGGGGTTGAGCTGAGGTTAGCACACACCATCATCCATCTACTGCAAGTGAAAATAAATGTGATCTCCAACAAAACTAGTACACACACATGGCCCGTAGACTCCTTGTGTAAGCTACTCGTCTTACCAAGAGTTTATACTGAAATGAATAGGAAAACAAATGTTCATAACTCTGACTCTGAACAGGAGAGATTTCATATGACATAATGAGGAATTCATATATTTTTTGAATTGATCATTGTAGTAATCAGTTCTTTTTTTTTATTGCGAGTACTATGCCATAATGAGTATGAGGTAATCTCCTAGTTTTAGTTCACATAAAACTTATTTGGAATGAGTGGTTGAGGCTAATGTGGTTTAATAGCTAGAGCATTTTTATATATATATATATATATATATATATATATATATATATATATATATATATATATATATATATATATATATATATAATGTTTATAAGTACAAGTTTAAAATCTGGTTTTAGTTATTCATAGACATGTTAATGTAACAAAACAAGAAATTATTTCATGAATGCAAAATTCCTTTCACATTTATTGGCACCTATATCATTTATTCATATAATATAACGTCATGGTATAATTGTAACAAAGCTCTTTACTTTAGAATTAACTACATTCTTATGCCTAATAATTCATGAATAACAGTCTCTAACTGTACAGTATAACAAGGATGGAGGCACTAGTAAATGGGTCTTGAACATTCTCTTTCAAAACATTTCAAATATCTTTACATTCTTAGGTTTGTGTGCATGGTGGACTGCCCTCTTCAATTCAGACCACAGGTTCAAATCCAGAAAATGAGTTGGCTTTTGCAAAACACTGAGTTTCTGCTCCTTGAACTATTTTTGTATTGATTTGGATGTGTGCTTAGTTCAAGCTAAAACATTATGGTACTTAACAGAATTCATGACACCATCAATCTTCACAAGATGCCTCGCACAACTAGGTAATAGATTTTATTTAAATATTTCTTTGAGTATCAATAGTTTTGCCACAAATGTCTTTGAAAGAAAATGCTTGCTCACGCGCTCATTTTCAGCGACCGCATATTTTAGTCAGGGTCACGTTGTACCCAGCGTGAGGAAAAAATACACCTTGGATGGGATGCTAGTCCATTACAGGGCAAAGAAAATGCTATTACTTGAAATTAAGTTCTTATATGAACAATTGTTTTCTTAGCGTGAAAATAAACTTATTTTTATTGAGGGTGCCAATAATTCTTGGTGATTTTGGTCAATCATTCTAATACTGTTTCCATTTCCACCGAAGGACCCAGATTTAAACTTGCACAAAGTGTTGCGGAGTCAGACACATGCCATCTGAACTGGTGTCAAAAACGGCCCGAGTCATTTATCCTGCTTTGATTCAGTTCCCTTCACTCTGATCACTTCAAGATGTTCCTGGTTCCAGCTTTTGCATTTTCAGGATGCTCCAAAACTAAGCTGACAGTTATTCACAATGTTTTCTGGCTGGCTTCAAAGTCTCGTTCCTGCACATCTCCCTTTTCCAAAAAAAAAAAACGAGGGATAATTTCGCCCCGTCAGATGAACTGCCAACGCACAGAGAGCTGTTAGTTGTGGGTTTCTGTCATTGTCAGGTTGATGACATTTCAGCCAAGCTGTGTATGTGTATGCCAAACACACATAATCACCGACACACACACACACACACACAAAGATATTCTCTTACCACATTGCATTCGAATGTCACATCAATCTTGGACATGTGTCATATCCTGCAGTTCATATTATGGCAGTGATTCACTGTAGCTGCTGCCTGTTCCACTCATACAGGGTCGGTGATGCACAGATTAGAGTCACTTCAAAAGCTTGCCAGCTCTTCAGACCTCTCAAACCCCTTGCTTCATCTCCCCATCAATGGCAGCTGGATTTCCCATCAGTCCCTCTATCTCCTTCCTGCCTCATGGAAAATGGCAGAGAGTTATCACTGCTGAGAAGAACAGCTTCCAGCTCTGTTAAATAGTTGTCATGGCTCAGGAGAATATGGCATGTGAGCTATTTAGCACCATGCCTTTCTTCACAGAAGCAGACCACATCATTAAAGAGTTGCGAAATAATAACACACTAATACCCTGGATGTGAGCCTGATGTTGTTTCCTTCTTAGTAACACGCCAGTGTTCTGAACGTGAAAGTGATATTTTGTTCTTTCTAACGCTCATATCTGTTAAATTCACAGCACTGGTGTTAATGAAGGTGAGATTGGACTGCTTTCCCTCTATCCCTTTTGTACAAAGCAAAAACTTATCTGACTCAGTTTACTGAAAGTGAACAATACAAACACTGGTGATTTGAAAATAATAGATAATGTAATAAAATAGAATAAGATAATCAAATAAAACAGAATAAAATTAATTGCCCTCTTGAAAAAGATAGACAGTTATGTAGGGAATAAAATATTACAGGGTGTGCTGTTATAGGACAATAATCAATTATGGGATGAAGTGATGAGTCCTGGCACAAAGTGGAGTTACTCTTACCAACCAGAAGCTGATTATTTTCCTATAACAACATGTCCCACAGGGTTTTTATTCTTTTTGTCTCGCACCTCCAGGGTTGGGGGTTCGATTCCTGCCTCATCCCTGTGTGCACATGAGTTTGCATGTTCTCCCTGTGCTTCCTGGGTTTCCTCCGGGTATTCTGGTTTCCTCTCCCAGTCCAAAGACATGAATTGTAGGCTGATTGGCATTTCCAAATTGTCCATAGTATGTGAATGGGTGTATGAGTGTGTGTGCGATTGTACCTTGCGATGGATTGACACCCAGTCCAGGGTGTCCCCCGCCTTGTGCCCCAAGTTCCCTGGAATAGGCTCCAGCCCTCCAAAGCGATCCTGCATAGAATAAGCGGTACAGAAAATGGATGGATGGATGTTACAGAGAAACCACAAAGTGCTCCATCCTGAAGACTCTCCTGTGGCGGAAAATGTGTTGACCGTTCCAAATCGCAGACACTGGAGACTCCTTCCTTCAATATTAAATAAACAATATCTCCTTACAAAGACATACAACGGTCCTAACAATCACTTATAGAAATTATAATGTATTAGAATGAGTGCATTAATATAAACCTGTGATTTGAATTATAGCCAGAACTACTTATTCAGACTACTTAACTTCAGACCAATCAGATAATTAAAGCTTACATGATTAAACAGTATATATTATCAGGCTAAAGGACGTTTGTTCAGTTCAGTACAAATAAAAATCTGTGAACAGGCAGAGGTGTAAGACTACATTCATCCATGTGTACACAGAATAAAGAACAAATAAAGTTTTCATCCTTTACTTCAGTTTCATAGATTTTTTTGTGTTTTTATTGGAACTGAATAAACATCAGTTCAAGGCAGTGTGTTTATATATGAGCGCCAGGTTATGGTCACCTATTGCATGTTGTTCACAAATAAATGTGAGCGTGTGCGTGTGAGAGAGAGCTCATACCACCTCCTCATCTGTATCATATTCCTTACTCTACTCCAGTGCGCTCTCATGGCTTTGATCAAAACTGTCTTGCCAGTGTAGAGCTTGGACACCTATCAAGGCGTAATGATAACAAAGAAATCGTTCTCAAATACGCTTCTCAGAAACATTCTCATGTATCGTTCATCATTCAGATTTCCTAAACCAAATTGTCAATGTGATGGCGTGGGGGGAAAAAAAATTAAATGGTGAGGGATGTGTTTAATTTTATTCTTCTGGTTGTTATAATATCAGGTATCAGATATAATAGTGGAAAATATTCCAATCCTGAGCTGTTTCATTCTTATGTTCTGTTCATATACTGTCAGATATCAACGAGTGTCTGTTTCCTGGGGTGTGTAAACATGCTGAGTGTCTGAACACTAAGGGCAGCTACAGGTGCACATGTAAGCCTGGATACATGCTGGATGCTGCACGCAGTCAGTGTGTCTGTGAGTTACACCAAACACACATACACAACTATACACACTCAGTATACAACACAACACACTAAATAACAGCTTATGAGCAGGTCTGGAAAAGTATGAAATTTTAAAGGCATTCATTCCCAGAGCTGGAAAAATGAGGAATATCAATAAAACATTTTGGAAAAATTATGGATATCCTGTTGTCAAAGGAAGACCCAGAACACTAAATTCTCCATCTTTTTTTTTTTTTTTATAGACATTTCCTTGTTTTACATCTCCTTTTATTTATTTAGCAGATGATTTTATCCAAAGCAATTCACGATTAAGAGAGGATCCAAATCAAGCAGTTGAGATTTAAGGGCCTTTCTCAAAGGCTCAACAGTAGTTACTTGACATGGCTGGGATTTCAACTCACAACCTCCAGTCCAGATCTTCCAAAAAACAACCAGTGTGATTACCCATATCGCATCACATCATATACTTAGTGTTCTTTAAAAATTGGAGAGAAGGTTTAGAAAATAAGCTTTCAATCAGACCTTCTGCATGGTGACATTAGATTCTGAAAGATGTTGCATTTACTCATAGATCCCATTCACCCTTGGTCATAAAAATTGGAGTGTAAAAACACAAACAAAGCATTTGTAACAGATTTAAGTCTAATCACTCAAACCACTTCAGGAGGTCTGAGATGCAGTTTAGGTGAAGCACATGCTTCATGAATACTAATTTCACTGCTCTTTAAAAATAGCTAGTTTAACAACGACATAAAAAATAATGCAATTAAAAATGAAGAACAGCACTGGAAGTTGGTGTTGGTGAATTTATAAAGCTGATTTGCATATTCACAAGCATTGCAGTCAGTCTGGCCAATCAAAAGGTGTGTTTGGTTACAAATAAAAATGAATGTGGTTAAAATCTTATGAGAACACAATCCAGATACAAGATGCATGGCATGGCCATGTGTAAACAGGGTCTTATGCATTACTTGTCAGTTGTGTATTGTGTACTATGTTTCTCCCATGTTACATTTACATTTACATGTATTAACCTACATGCTTACAACTGAGGCAGAATACAATCCAAATCTATGTTAATGTGCTTGTGATGTTTACAGCTGATAAAGCAGTTTCTGTGGAGCAAGCTTCATGCTATCGCTCCATTTCACCGGGTTCATGTAGCCATCCACTGGCCCAGAAAATCACCAAGCAAATCTGCTGTTGCAGCCGTGTGGGAAAGGCCTGGGGCTCGGCCTGTGAGAGGTGCCCATTACCTGACACAGGTACGTCACTTTCATGACTTCCAGAAATGTTTACCATGACAATTTTTTTGTAGACTAAACAAAAAATATGCAAATGTCTTCAGCTCGTAGTAAATACAGTGCTGTAACATAAACACCATTAATACCATTCTCACTGAGTTTCGCACAGAAAGGGAATCTATTCTCTAGTGTGAAACATCTGATGTTAAACATCCTAAATAATCATCCCTGTTTCCTGCTTCTGATTCTATCTTCAAAGTCAAAGGAAGAACTATGTGCGTCGTGTGTGTGCTAATGAAGTGATTTATGGACTGCATAACAGATATGTTATCTTGGGAGTGCAGGAGAATGAACTATGGATAGTATTAATATAAAGGAAAGTCTGTGCTATCTCATAGATTTACACTCAGTCCGTTTTGTTAGACCTCCCTTCTTCACGTTCCATCTGTTCCATAGAGGCAGTGTGAATCAAAATAACACGGAGGAATGAATAATAATAAAAATGCATATTTTTAGCTAGTTTGACTGCTTTAAAAGCGCTATTGGAGGGGAGGAGAGAATTTTGACTTGATGAAAGGATTAAACCTGCATGAAATCTACAGTGTACCACTGTGTATGTGGTACCAGCGGCTGTCTTTTATCTGAAATCATATTTTTCTAATTCATACTGTGTGTGCCTGTGTCTTACCTTCATGAGCCAAATGCGATTTCTAAAATTTCTCTTCACAGTTCATATAACATGTACGATGTGACTGAACATAATGCATGATGTGTCTGGCTTAGGCTGCAGTCACGCAAATATTCTTTTCCGTTTACTTTAATTGATGATAGTTGTTCAGATGGACTTAGTGTTATAAGTCAAACCAGCATCAAGTTACAGAACAACGTCACATCAATGTTAGTCTAGAGTAGGGGTCATCAACTTGCACACCATAGTCCAAATTCGGGCCCAGTAATGTATGTCAGGGGATCCAAATACTGGAAACATACTGTAGCAGAATCGAATCAGGATATACAAAAAAACTCCCTGTAGTTTATTGACTTTAGTTTTCTAAATGTGAACCAGCTTGGTTTCTGTAGCAGATCATCTGTGGCAGCTTATCCAATCACATGCATTTTTGTAAGGGTGTACTCACACTAGGCGACCTGTTTGAATCCCAAAGTTCGTTTGACTAGTGTGATCGTTCCGTACTGTGCACGGGAGTCAGTTGGACTTAGGCATGATACACATCTAGTGTGATTGCTAACCGTGGTCGAGCATGGAAATTTTCAATCAATTCAAGAATATTTGGATTTATAACAGGTATGGTTCTCACATTATTGATGAACGATAATTGCAGTCGGCGAGTAAAGCTACAAATTCCTTCCTCAACGTCAGCTGACTCAATAAAAATCTTCTGATACGTGCGGCATGATTAAGTGAAAATTGGTTTGCTGCAAAAGTGATAAATCTATTAGGCATGGGAGAGGGCCGTGTGTCACCACGCCCCAAACGACTCCAAAGAAGCCACAAAATAAGTAACGTTACATATTGGACTCCATTGTGCTGTGCTAGAGTGCTTTTCTTCCTATGATGTAATCGTGCTTAGGCCTGGAATTATAAGTGCAGTGTGAATGCAGGCCAATGGGGGAGAGGCCAGAGGGGGACAGTCGTGCTTGGGACAGGGCAAGGCAACCGGGCCTAGTGTGAGTATGCCCTCTTGGGAAAAGGAAAGAGTTTTCGCAGCCTTTTTTAATTTTTCATTTACCATCTCTGGTCTGATTAGTGAAGTGATGACAAATTAGAATGTTTAAAGACAGAGAAGTGTGTTTAGTTTCTCTGCTCAAAACAGATCTTATCTGTTTAGCGTCTGTGGTGCTAGTCACAATTGGTAACATGAAGCACCATTATGTAAACACCAATCACTTTAAATTGTTTATTAATAGCCATAAACTAATCATGAATGGATAAGGTAACTAAAGGTTATCCAGTCATGTTAGTTGTTTAATCCAACCTTTGTAAGGAAATTATTTTATCTATTAGTTCTGTTATCCATAAAAACCTTTCTAATGATCTTTTTTGGTATTTAAATTTTATTTTATTTTTTAAATATTACATAAGCAGTCAGTTATGTAGCATCCAGGACAAAGAAAGGCAATGAATGTGCTATGCTACAAAATGCATTTAAATTAGGCTACTAGTTTGTTTATGTTTTGATATTTTGCAAAATAGGGCCCACTAAATTCATTAGAAAATGTCACAGGCAGTACATTTTTTTATATATATATATATATTTTTAATATTTATATGTTACATAATTGATGGCTATTATCTAGGTTGTGTATTGTATTTAAGAATATTGCATAATGGTGTGACAAGGCACAAATCTTACATGTATAATTCATTTTCACAGATCACTTTAAGGAGATCTGTCCAGCAGGCCATGGCTACACCTACTCTCGCTCAGACGTCCAGATCACACTCCGTGAGCTGGAGGAAGAGGAGCTCACAGAAGTCGACACTTTCTTTTCTCAGAACCCCACATACCCTGAGCCTCCTCGGACCCTGCCACAGACACCTTATCACGAACCACTACCACCCGTATACCCCGAGAGCCCGTATCACAAGCCCTCAGTGCCATCTTACCCTCAGACACCTGCTAGGTCTCAGCCACCCAGGACTGGTTACATACCTCTTCACCCTCCTCCAGTCTCCCTACCTGAAGGTGAGTATAAAGACTATATGTACAGTGGACTGTATCACCTTCCTATGAGGTACACATTTATTAATATTCTAGATGTTGGTGTATGGTTAACTTGAGAAGAGAGAGAGAAAGATTTTGTGGATGCAGTAAGCCTGCTTTCAAAATTAGCTCTTCAATATCGCCATATCAAAACTGAACATAAATCTGTGTTTGAGTATGTCTCATGCATCCAACATCATTTCCTTTTGGTTTTGGGAATAGTCTTACTCTAGGGAAGTTAAACATCTGAGCGATTTCTCTGAAACTTCCTTCTCATTTACAGTTAATGAGATAATTCACTGGCATTACTCAGGCCACTATAAACATTTACAAATTGTGTCTTTATTAGTGGCCATTTCCTCAGTCCACTCCTGTATTTGCACGTTTTCAACTCCTCCCTTCCGTGGAAAGCTGAAGGGAATTGATGCAATCTAAATGCTAGATAAACTCATTTTTATTGGAAATCAATATTGTAAAATGCGTTCCTGATGGAGCAATATACCTGCTGAGCTCACTGTGCTAATAATAAAAGAGGCATTGTTGTTGATTAATCTTCATACTTCCTCACCTCTTCTTCCTCTCCTCTAGATGGTGAAACAGTGAATGAGGTAAGAACTTATTTACAGAAATAACTGTACAATATACAAAAATGACTCATAGTTATTATTATTAACAGAATTACTCTGTTTTATCTCAACAGCCAATTAATACACCTCCTTCATACCCAGGTATTATTTTCCTTCTTACAGTTTCTTCATTGTGGAAAGGATTCTGGATAATTAAACTACACATGAACAGGAAACATTGCTTTAACCTAATGTCCACACTTTTCTTCTGCGTAACTCAGCAATCTTAGCGCCATGTAAAACAAAGTTTAGTCAGCTCTTGGGGAGCTGAAGTCCGACTTTATTTTTCTATAAATTGTTCTTATAAAACCAAGGCAACCAATAATTGGATCCTGCTGCCAGTGTAAATATGCAGAAATCTAATGTACATCATGCAAAGCTCTTTGGCCCTCTCAAAGATTTCATAATGTTTTCTTGTTGGTTTTAGTTGATGGAAAGACATTTTGTTTTTAATGTCAGTGTTGCTTCTGTAGACGAATTACATGAGCGTCCACTTGAGATTAATATAGTGATGGCCTGTACATTGTAAATCATGTGTAATGTACTGTATAATTGATTTCCGTAATTGTTTGTGTGTTGGTTTTGGCTGTTTCTTGCTGTAGATGTAGTGGAGGTCACCTCTAACTCTCCTACGTATCTGATGCCAGACTCAGAGAATCGTGACACAGCACCGATTAACGTCGCCACGCAGGTCACAGGTCAGTGGCTACAGACACACCGTGGAATTTCATCATCCTATCAAACCATCACAACTAACACTCACTTGCATTGGTCAATTCCATCTATTTCTTCGGAGCAGTGGACGCATTGGATCCACAGAATATAAATCAATAGGGTGAACAGATATTGTGTACTAAATGGACACAAATAGGAATGCTTGCCAGAAAGATTCACAGGGAATCAGGATGCATCGATCGGGACTTGGATCCTACAGGATGCAACAAAAAGTTCCAAAGTACCAGCGGGAGGTTTTTACGTTCATGTGGGTGAAAGCAGTTAGTTATGTAGCATCCAGGACAAAGAAAGGCAATGAATGTGCTATGCTACAAAATGCATTTAAATTAGGCTACTAGTTTGTTTATGTTTTGATATTTTGAGTAATAGAGCCCACTAAATTCATTAGAAAATGTCACAAGTAGTACAGACAAAATGATGTGAGCAGAATTTAAAAAGCAGTCCTGCTCTTATATCTAGTTGATACCAATTATTCATTAATTATACCAACTTGATTGATGTAGCTGAGGTTCAGGAACTTTCAGGGCCAGAATTCACAGACCATGACATGGCAGTACTGGCATTTCTACCTACTGTATAGGTTTTTTTCAGTGGTTTCCATTGTTTCTTCAACATAGTTGCAGTGTTAATGAATGAATAAATGAATGATTCAGGCTTAAGGAATGCTTACGTTGGGTTTAAATACGAATACAGTATTTAGGGCATTAAACAGATACAGATGCAAGCATTGTGTTAGAACTCTTTAAAGCAGAAAGAACTTTATTTTCCAAGTAAGAGTTCACTTAAACAGCATTTGATCAGCGCCATAAATACCAAAAATATGCAGTAGATTAAAGAAGCAGGAAAAAGGATCAATTAGATGAATATATAAAGACAACTATGTGAATCTAAATTTGTAAATATATAGATTATAGTAAACATTGTGTCGTGTCTAGAATTAGACCGATATTGTATCACACAGACTTAATAGAATGGTTGCACTTAGCTGTGATGATACAGTTCAGTATGTCAGCAGTATCCCTGCTGGTGTTTATGGAGTTTTATTAAGGAAATTCAAGTGAGGAAACTCTATGTCTCTATGTCTAACAGTTTTTGCTTTTATAGTCCAGTATATAGAGGTGAAGCAGTGACAATATTATATGCTTTTTTCTTCTTGTGTAAATGTTGGTGATGGAGGCCAGATCACAGCCTGTGATCTCTGCAGATCAAATGACACATTTTTTCATGTCATTGTTACTCATTTGTTAGCAAGAATTCAGACCAGCTCCTCTTAAACCTGGTTGATCTTCTAGAGCTTTTTAAATGTTAAAAAAATGTGTTTGGTGTTTTCACTCTCCCTTAAATTTTGTTAATATTAAAAGGTATTTCTTGACTTTCAAGAACTTAAGCTAGCCATAAATAATCTGCAGCCAACTCATCAGCTCAGTAAGTTTGCTTGCGGTAGTGGCTTGGTTTGAGTTTGTTCCACAGGTCCAGTTTCCTAAGAACAAAGTAAGCATTGTGTAGGTTGTTTTCCCCATTTAAGCTAGCCAAGCTCCATCTATTGAACCCTGCTCAGTGGGTGATGAGGCAAACAGTCAAAGCAAATGTGCTGTTTGGAATCAGTATAACACAATTAGAGTAAAGAATAAACTCCAGATTGGGCAATCAATATCAGATTGGATGCTGAATTGCTGAACTTTGAGAAAATGCTCTTCCAAGTCTGTGTTTAGAAAAAGAATGGTAGAAAAAGGGAAGTCAAAAGTCAAAAGCCTTGCATTAAAGTCTTATCACTGCAGATGGGTCCTGTCAGACCACTGGGAGAAGCCCTCTGGCCTGGCACGAATTATATGCTAAATGAGTAAAGGAACAGCCCTCACTTTTATAGAAGCAGATGGCCACCTTTTAGAGTGCTACACCACCGTAAAAACGTGATCCTGTACCTAAGCCTGCACTGTAAAACCTGCTTCTGTGTCCATACTGAGCAACATTTTCCAGAGCTGTGTATGTGTCTGCTGAGTTAGAGACTGCTAGTATAAGGTGTGACATTTCTAACTACAACAGAAATGCCAGTGTCTTTTCACTTTCAGTGGTAGATTTTTATTTCTCCAATTTTGAGCTCCTCAAATGGTATGACTCGTGACAGGATTTACTGAGATCCAAAATAACAAGTGTATTCATATTCGTTGAACACAAAGTGGTGTGAGCAATCTGTGTTTGTGAGTTGGATGTACAACCCCAATTCCAAAAAAGTTGGGACACGGTATAAAATGTAAATAAAAACAGAATGCAATGATTTGCAAATCTCATAAACCCATATGTTATTCACAATAGAACATAGAAAACATAGCAAATGTTTAAGCTGGGGAAATGTCAAATTTTAAGGAAAAAATAAGGTAATTTTGAATTTGATGGCCGCAACACAACTTAAAAAGTTGAGACGTGGGAGACAAAAGGCTGGAAAAGTAAGTGTTACTAAAAAGAAACAGCTGGAGGAACATTTTGCAACTAATTAGGTTAATTGGCAACAGGTCAGTAACATGATTGGGTGTAAAAAGAGTATCTCAGAGAGGCAGAGTCTCTCAGAAGTAAAGATGGGATCGAGTCTGGATGGAAGCATATGTTGCTCTAAAACCTGTATATACCTTTCAGCATTGATGGTGCCTTTTCTAGATGTGCAAGCTGTCCATTCCATAGACACTAATGCACCCCCATACCATCAGAGATGCAGGCTTTTGAACTGAGTGCTGATAAAAACCGGATGGTCCCCCTCCTCTTTAGTCCTCTTTAGTTTAGAGGATGCGCCGTCCATGGTTTCTAAAAAGAGTTGCAAATTTTGATTAGTCTGACCACAGAACAGTTTTCCACTTTGCCTCAGTTCATTTTAAATGAGCTTTGGCCCAGAGAAGATGGTGGCGTTTCTGGACCATGTTCACATATGGCTTCTTCATTGCATGATAGAGCTTCATCCAGTATTTGTGTATGGCACGGTGAACTGTGTTCACAGACAATGAGTTCTGCAGGTGTCTCTGTGGTGTTCTGATTTTCGCCCTTGTCCCTTGCGCACAGAGACTTCTCCAGATTCTCAGAATCATTTGATGATATTATGTACTGTAGATGATGAGACATTAATAGTTTTCCCAATTTTTACGTTGATGAATATTACCCTGAAATTGTTCCACAAATTGTAGGCGCAGTTTTTCGCAGATTGGCGAACCTCTGCCCATCTTTACTAAGATACTCTTTTTACATCTAATCATGTGACTGACCTTTTGTCAATTAACCTCCAGCTGTTTCTTTTTAGTAACACTTACTTTTCCAGCCTTTTGTTGCCCCGTCCCAACTTTTTTGAGATGTGTTGCAGCCATCAAATTCAAAATTACTTTATTTTTTTCTTAAAATTGTACATTTACTCAGTTTAAACATTTGATATGTTTTCTGTGTTCTATTGTGAATAACATATGGGTTTATGAGATTTGCAAATCATTGCATTCTGTTTTTATTTCCATTTCACACGGTGTCCCAACTTTTTTGGAATCGGGGTTTGGAACATTCAGTGAAATATCTGCATTTGACATTTCGCAGATATTTCATTTCTTGTATTTAAACATGTAGCCAAGCCAGTTATTCATTGTCCTGTTCAATCTCTTCTTACAGACATCGACAAGTGTTCGCTGACTCCGACAATCTGTGGTCCAGGCCAGTGTGTGTCAGTGCAGACTGGCTACACCTGTCATTGTGACCCAGGCTACACCCTCAATGCTCTGCAGACCACCTGCATTGGTAAGACCGTTAATGACCAACAGATGAGAGTTGGATTCCATTCCTATTAGATGAAAAATCATTTCATATGAGTCCTTACCATGGAGTGTTTCTCAATGTTACACTAGGTGTAGTTATATATTAGACATACTCTCAGCCTCAGATGCTCCACCAATAGGATACAAAGTGCCTGGTATCTTTGTATACTTTTCTGGCCACACACTTCACAATATTTAAGACTGTAATCTCATTGGCTCTCCACATGTCTTTCTATATGCAATTCAGTGTACTGGAACAAGTTATAGTGACTAGACTGAAAAGAGTTCATGAAATCTCATTTTTATAAGTTAATAAACAGTTGGAAGCAGGAAATGACACAAAACGGTCAATGATTAGTCACCTGCCAGGTCAGTCACATTGCTGTTTCTGTAAAAATAGGTGCTTCTTGGCTACATTTATTGACAAAATGTATCAGACACATTTGCAATTTTGTAGCTGTCTGTTTGGGAGACTAAATTAGATGTGACTCCTTAAAGCAACAATTCTAATATTTTGGATGAGTAAATTGTGCTAATTTGCTTGACGCGTATTATGAGAAGGCTTGACTGTCATGCCCATTTCGATATTGTGAAGCAAAACAAAAAGAAAAAACAAACAAACAAATAAACAATAAAAGGGTATACAGTATGAATTACGGTAAAACTTTCAGCTACTACAATTTCTTACGGAAGTTCAAAAGCTGGATTAAATAATCCGCAGCTTTATTACTATAATTCCCATAGCTGCTCCACAAGAAAAAAAATTGTCAATGTGTTGCCTCGTAATATGAAAAGCCTTTAGAATGGAAATTAAGGGTGCTTTCCTGATGTAGCCTTTCCTCTATGACCAGAATTTTCATGCCATAATGCACCACTAGCAAACGTCTCAGAACTCCTGAGCAAAAGGAAATAATATGATTTTGGTTGAGGTGTCATGTGATATCAAACAGTGGAGTAGGAGACAACTGGATCACAGCCAGACTGCTGTCAAATGTAACTCCATACACATCTTAGTGTCCAATTTAAGCCTCAATTTGGATGATCTTTCCAGATCAGCCTCAGAGAGAGCTTAACTTTCACGTTTACTTGAGCTGTGTCATACATATGCGGTTCAGTATGGTGGACAGTGAGGCCATTGTTTACATAGTGCTACTGTAGAAATACAATCTCTACCCATCTCAGCATGAGGTGCCGCATATATGATGATATATGACATGATATAATGATATATAACATATGATATGATCTTGTATCTAATGTAATGTTTGTCTTATTCAGATGTGAATGAATGTTTGAATGACCCATGCAGAGGAAAGGGCCACTGTGTGAACACTTTTGGTTCCTACACCTGCCAGTGTTTCCCGGGCTACAGCCTGCTCATGACACAAAACAGAAAACTGTGTCAAGGTGAGCCAGCTGTGTTTCTAGGTAGTGAAGTTCTTGGAAATATGAAATGCAAAAGCATTTCAGTTTATCATTAACTAGTATAGATTATTCTGTAACTATAGTGAAACTAATGTGACGTGGGAAAGTAAGTCTGAACCCGCCACTGGGTGTTGGGAGTTTAAGGGGTTAAGTTTTTCTCTCTGTTCCTCTCTTTTTCTCATTACACAGACATAAATGAGTGTGCCATGCCTAACAAATGTCCCAATGGCCAATGCATCAACACTGAGGGATCCTTTAGGTGTGAATGCAGAAGTGGCTTCACCAAGAACCAGAGAGGAGAGTGTGAAGGTATAATGATGATCATTATAATTCACTAATATTTGTGCTTTTTTAGTTAGTTAATTTGTTAATGTTGCTAATATCCGATTGAAACTGGGGCTGTCACGATTGGCCTCTTAAATATTTCACTTTGCTGTAAAATGAAAACGATACAGGGAGAACCTATGTAGGTTTTAGATTGTAAATGGGCATAGTCTTTTAAGCACTTGCAAAATTCTCATGAACCTTCACAGGGCACTATGCACACATATTCACACATCCTTTCAAACCTAGGGGCAGTTTAAAGCTGCTTTATACTTGCTGTTAACTATGTGTACGTGTATGCAAGATGGCCACTGCGTGTATCCTGCCATCATTTGATGCATCACTTGTGCACATCCTCAGAAATTAACATGTCTGTATGGTAATACAGTTAAGGGGGGAAAACCTTGTCTGTATGGTGCAAAATCATCATAAATAGTGGAGGCAGTATACCACCATGTGACACTGGGTCTCCAACTGAATAAACACAATGACGCCGTGTCTCAAATCACATGCTTATCTATTATCAAGATCATAATTGTGCTTGAATTGTGGATTTTCTAGATTAGAGAATATTTTTGATTGTACTGTGAGGGTTTTTTGATTTGGGATACAACTCATGACAACAGTCAGGACAACAGCAGAAAGTTTTAAAGAGAAATGGAGCTTACCAGTGTGTTTAACATTGCTGTGCATGACATTGCTAAACATTACACTTCGACTTGGAAACCAGATGGACAAAGGTGTTTTGGCTCTGACGTGCCATCTAGTGGACTCCACTTTTAATCCACCAGATGTACATAATATATGCAATTGAGTATGTGAACAATGCAGCTCACGTAGCTGCTGCGCATGCTCATGTACGTGTGGTGAAAGTGTACTTTAAGTATAGTTAAGCATACTGTATGTGTGCCTTTAGAGTCACCAGTCCACCTACTAGCATGTTTTTGGGAGGTGAGGGGAAACCAGAGAACCTGCAAAACTTCACACAGACAGTAACCCAAACTCTGGTTCGACCCGTCTATCTACAGACATGATTTTCCAATATTTATAAAGGCTTTATTGAAAAACCTACTACCATTGTAGCGTATTAGCTGCAAGCATAGCAAACTATTCAAAAGTATGTCATCAGTAAGAGGTGTAACATGTTTATATTTTTAATTGAGCAAGTTTGCTTTTCAGATTTCAGGGAACTATAATTTAATAAAGGTAACACAAAATGCTTCTTTGACACTTTGATAACATTATTGCTATTTTGGATTTGCAAAGTTCAAAGCAGTTCATGGATCTTATGAGGGCAAGTGAACATATTAATTTGTTCAGGGCTTAAATGTTCTTGGCGTTTGGATATGATGTTCTCCACTACAGAAATTGCACTCTTAAGGAATGGGGGTAGGCATGCTGCAAAGGAAAGATTTGGCAAAGCACAGCAAATATTGAGAACCAGCATGCAATGGATTTCTACCACACCAGGGGAATTCTCTTTCATGGCAATGGGCTTGTTCCCAAAAAATGCAAGTAGCTAATTTTGTATAACTTGGTTGTCCTGTTGATCCTGCTGCTTGTGCTGGATTTGTGTTGGAATGTGACCCAAGTAAACTGTTAGGAAGGAATGAAGCTCTCTTTGCTGGGGGTTAGTCCTATAGTAAAATCGCTAAATCTAGGATTTAGAACTCAAGCAGCACTGGCTTGGAATGACTGCAATGGAACTGAGTCAAAATTTTTACTCTGCATTGTCTTCTCACCAGTGGATGAAGTGCAGAGAAGGCACATGCTGTACTTGATACAGGCATTTCTCTGGTACACACAAAGGTTCAGACCCCGTGAGGTGACAAGGATGTCTGTGGCTGGTCGTAGGGCGGGTTGTCCACTAATCATAGGGTTAGTGGTTCAATTCATGGCCCACATGCCTCCACATGCCAAAGTGTCCTTGGGCAAGACTCTGAACCCCCATGCTCCCGATGACAGGCTAGCGCCTCACATGTATGTGTGAATGGGCAAATGAGAAACAGTGTAAAGCACTTTGTAGAACCGCTAAGGTTAAAAGACGCTATATAAGTGCAGACCATTTACCATTTTTTAATAAGGCTTGGCCACAAATTAATATATAGAGGCCACATAGTACTTGACCCGTGGCAAAGATTGCATTTTAAAATGAGTCAGCCACAGACAACTTGATTAAATTAAAACATTGTGGCCACAGGATCCTAAGCATGGAGATGATAATATTAAACTTTAGTTTTAGAGTGACACATACCAACATTCTGGATACCATTAGCCTGCATCAACTTAAACAAATTCTCAAAGTGAATACATTTCCCCCAAAAATTATTAACTTGGGGCCATGTATTAAGAATGACATTCCATAACATATTAAACTGTGGGCTCAAGTTAAACTTTTTGTGGCCATGACTTTGGTATCTCATGGACACAACATAATAATTTGTGGCCACATGATGCTTTGTTTTTGGCTTCAAAATATTATCTCTTGGCTTCAATATATTAATTCCTTGCCACGCCTTAACCACCATGTCACCACAGCAGCTCTGTACAAGGGAGTAAATAGTTTGGTATCTAGTTTTCGAGTGATAAACCACAACATTATTAACTATGTCTGCTTTTTGTAGAAGTACATACACTATAGAACAAATTATGGTACAGTTATAAGACTTGTAAGATAGGATTGTATGCCCGTGGTCTAATTCTGTCTCAACAACTCATTGCATTGAGTTTTATCCTGTAGTCACACTTGCCTGGAATGTGTATATTGGTTCATTAGAGGAGATTTTTTTTAAGTTATGATTTAAAAGATAAGTGCAGCCTGCATGGGGAAGATGTACAGCCAAGTGTAGGGATCCATAGCCAATATCTAAAAGCCAAATAATTGTAGTCAAAAGACATTCCATTAATTAGTTTGGACAGTACATTTATCCAGATGTTGACTTACCTTGTAGCATCCAGTGCATCAAGCAAACCTTCATTTATATTCAGTAAGCACTTAATCCTGATCAGGGTCACAGTGGATCCAGAGCCTGGAACCGAGATGCGAATACACCCTGGATGGGATGCCAGATCACACACATTCCTACCCATAGGTAATTTAGAGTATCCAATCTACCAACCAACATGTTTTGAGACACGATAAAGATATTCACGTCCCGAAAACAGTTTATGCTTAAGGTTCACGCTTGCTTCAATGAATAATCTCACCTGTATACTATACGTAGATTTAAGAACTGCTGCTGTGATCATAAGCACTGTGCTGTGCTGATCCCAGGACACTTATTCACTACATGCTCATACTGAACACACCTAGTACTGTTTTTCTTTACTTTTCTTCACTTCTATACTGTAATTATTTATTATCCCACTATCCAGTGACACTCAGAAGAGGACGAGTGCCTTTTTCAGGCTGGTTCCTATCAATGTTTTTTTTTTTCTCATGTTGTCTCAGGGAGGTTTTCCTTGCCACTGTTCCCTCTGGCTTGTTCATTATGCATCTCAATCTACATCTGGATTTCAGTGATTCCTATTGTTAAAGGCTCTATGCACATTGAAAATTTCCTTCAGATTTAAAGTGACATGCTCCCAAATAACTGACACTTTGTCTTGTCTCGTTTTTGCCCCATCCATGGTTTGTCACCTTTAATCAAAACCTCTTGTGAATTATTTATTTGAACCAGGGGATCGTGGCAGCCCTAGTTGAAATTATGGGATGTTAAAATGTTATTGAAATTTGTATGTAAATTGTGATCTACTATTTAAGGAATAATGTTCATCTTGCCAGACCTTTAAATTGAGCAATATGATACAAGTCTGAATTGTATTTGCTGCCTGGGATTCCCCAGTAATCTAACAACAAAACAATGATTGTATTTTCTCTCAAGCCTAAGCCAAAGGAAAAATAAGGTATTTGGTGGATTATAAGTAGTTTACATTTTTAGTGTGTTTGTATTATGTGTGTGAGTAAGTGATATTTGTGGTTGAATTTTTTTTTATGATGCATGTGTATCTTTGTATTATGTATTTATGTTTGATGGTTTCTGTTTGTTTCTTTGTTATCATTCTCTATAACAGCTGATTAGCTCACCTAATCTAATCAAGTTGTGTGAATGCGTTTGTTGAAATTAAACACCCCCCCCCGCCCTTCTCCCTCTGCACTACAGATGTGGATGAGTGCAGGAGCCCCGGTGTCTGCCCCAGTGGTAAATGTGTGAACACACACGGCTCATTCAAGTGCCAAGCATGTGGCCCTGGATTCAGGCCTGACGCTGGGAGATGTCTGGGTAAGAGGCTCCATCTGGGTTTTCCGTATTTCATTTTATGATTGTGTAATAATAATATTATTCCCTCAATCTGGCATGGGCTGGAAGCGTAGACTTGGTTTTGGCAGTGTTCCGCATGACTTAAGGGGCATGGCGACAGTGTCTGCCCCCTTTAAAGTGTTGACAGTCTATTTATTTCAGAATTGCCATGAAGTGATTGATTTCATGTGCTAACTTCAATGCTAAATTATTTTATCTCAAAACAGTTGAGGAATCAACACTGACTATTTAATTAAACGTAATTAAACTCAGTAACCCTTTGAAATCTGTGCCATTTCTACACACGACCTTATATCAACTTGTTAGATATAATGGATGTTAAATTAAAGAAAGCATATAGCAACTTGTGGCAGTTAAACCTCATTATGTGGGTGTTTTTATAGCGTTTGAATGTTGGGCGTCTTCTGACAGAGGCACGTCCAGCTCTTTTGCTCAGCTTTCATCCCTCTTTTTTTCCCCCAGTGCCTCACATATTTTTATCTAATCTCTATCCACTCTCTTGCCACTAAGTTCAACCCAGAGAGTTCCACCCACACTCTTTAAACACTTTGTCTTATTATTATGGATCTATTGCTGCTGTAAAAGATTGTTTACAATACTTCAGTTTGGGAGAGTCAAAATATTTCTGTCTTGGCCATAGCCTTAAACAAACAGAATATTATTTTTGGACAGTTCTGGATGCTGCAGCAAATCCCAGTGGGGAAAGGCTCATTTTCAGAAGTTTGAGGATGGGAGGACAGAGCTAGACCACTGCGGCAAGAGGTCATCAGACAGCAGATTACTCCCTGCACATTATCTCTGTTTGGCGTAGCTCATGATATAGCTTTAAAAATGACATAGTATTTTTATGGCATTTCAATGAAAGATTGGACACTGGAGAGAATATTAGTAATACTACAAATATGAGGAAATAACAAGGATTTTAATGATAGTAGTCAAAGCAAGTGTACGTGAGTGTGGTTTCAGAAACAAGGTACTAAACCATACCATTTATTATTACTGCACTGGTGCAGTTTGGCCTACACCTTTTACTTTAACTTGGCAAAGTGACTACAGTGTACCTTTAGAAGTACAATCCTTGGGTTAAGATTTAATTATGTACCCTAAATGAGTTGTAAAGGTTTACTACATTCACTTTTTCAGGTTAAATATACAGTGGTGCTTTTAATAGAAATAGAATTTTCTATATTTCTACATAAATTTGGCCTAAAACATCATCAGATGTCCTAAAAGTAGATGAAGAGAACCCAATTAAACAAATGAGACAAAAATATTATACTTGGTTATTTATTTATTGAGGAAAATTATTCAATATTACATATCTATGAGTGGCAAAAGTTTGTGAACCTTTGCTTTCAGTATCTGGTATGACTCCTTGTGCAGCAATAACTGCAAATAAACAATTCTGGTAACTGTTTATCAGTCCTGCACATCGGCTTGGAGGAATTTTAGCCCATTCCTCAGTATAGAACAGCTTCAACTCTGGGATGATGGTGGTTTTCCTCACATGAACTGCTTCAGGTCTTTCCACAGCATTGCTATTGCATTAAGGTCAGGACTTTGATTTGGCAATTCCAAAACATTAACTTTATTCTTCTTTAACCATTTTTGATAGAAGACTTATGTGCTTAGGGTCGTTGTCTTGCTGCATGACCCACTTTCTCCTGAGTTTCAGTTCATGAACAGATGTCCTGATATTTTCCTTTAGACTTCGCTGATGTAATTCAGAATTCATTGTTCCATCAATGATGGCAAGTCATCCTGGCCCAGATGCAGCAAAACAGATCCAAATCATGATACTATCACCACCATGTGTCACAGATAGGATCTTATGCTAGAATGCAGTGTTGTCTTTTCTACTAACATAATGCTTCTCATTTAAACCAAAAAGTTCTATTTTGGTCTCATCCGTCCACAAAACATTTTTCCAATAGTCTTCTAGGTTGTCCAGTGATCTTTAGCAAACTGCAGACAGGCAGCAGTGTTCATTTTGGAGAGCAGTGGTTTTCTCCTTGCAACCCTGCCATGCACATCATTGTTGTTCAGTGTTCTCCCGATGGTGGACTCATGAACATGAGCATGAGAGGCCTTTAGTTGCTTGGAAGTTACCTTGGGTTCCTTTGTGAATTTGCAGACTATTACAGATCTTGCTCTTGGAGTGATCTTTTTTGGTCGACCACTCCTGGGGAAAAAAAAAAACTGAATAATCAGTTCCACTGTTTAAAAAAAGAGATGGAGCATTGTTAATTAACCTGTTACTCATTGGGTTCTAAGTAAACAGAACACATCTGAGAGATCTCATTGATGCTACAGTCTACAGGGTGTCCCAAAAGTTTCCATACATAGGGGACTATGTTTGCCAATCACCATGTTCGTGGACATCCATTCCTCGGTTGGTCTGCAACATTTCCAGTGTTTTGAATTTATTAATAAGTTTGGCAACAGTGTCGTGTGTGATGTGCTTGCCATGTTTCCTGTTAAAGTCCATCGTTACCTTGCGACAGCTTCCCGATCCATTACATTTACGTTTATGGTATTTGGATGACACCCTTATCCAGAGCAGCTTACATTTATCTCATTCATACATCTGAGCAGTTGAGGGTTAAGGGCCTTGCTCAAGGTCCCTACGGTGGCAGCTTGGCAGTGCTGGGGTTTGAACTCACAACCTTCTTAACCACTGAGCTACCATTGTGTTAGAAGCCTGTGTTAGAAGCCATGAGAATGATTTCAGCATGTTCTTCTTTTGTCAAAGGCTTTCTTAAAGGCTATCTGAAAAAAATATAATATATAAACTAAGTATGAACAATGTTGGAAGATATTTTGCTAAAAAGTCTTCATTTCCTCTATGTATGGAGACTTTTGGGTTACTTAAGAGTGAGGCCCTAACATCAGTTCTTACTGATAACTGTAGCAGACCTGTTCTCCCAGAGTCCTTAACACACACTGTATGATCTCATCACTACATAGAGAACTGCACTGGACTTCAGGAGCAGGGCAAAGATTCAGTGCTTTTTCCAAAATAAATACATACATCAATCTCTATGAACCTTCATCATGCACATTCAGCAAACATTTGGCAGCGGATATTTCACAGGATGCATCACTTCATTAAATTTGATTACTGTGGTCCTGTGATATGAAGACACCCTAATTCCTTACCTAACTTCCATATGGTCTCTCACTACATACAAGCATGGTCTGTTGTAACACAAAGTAATTTTTTTTTATTGGTTGCCATGACAACAGCTCATAGATGCCACAGTATAAACTATGGCCTATAATTATATCACTCTTATTCGACTTTTTGTCGAATTAGTTTCCTTTGGTTATTTAAAGTTTTGTAGCCATGCACATTTTTTTTTTTTTTATTAAAATGAAGTTCAGTGATGCCTTTTTCTAAAACAAGCTCGTATTTCCAAGCTCGTATTATGTTTGCAATCAGGGTTTTTCCTTGAAGGATGAAGGATGTGGGTTCAAACAGTCACTGGTGTATTTGGTAAATGGCTTATTAGAGGGAAAATTCAGGGTTGAGTTAGAAGCAGGTTGTACAGGGTTCACCTCAGCTCCTGGGCCTGATTGGCCCTCCATGGTACCAAAATAAGGGTTTTTTTAATAAAAAAAAATTAAAAATTAAAAACTGCATACAGAGAGTATGTAAATAATGTCCCTTTCTCCAGCCATTTCCTCGGTCAATTGCCTGTAGCGCAGAAGTTAGTGGCCAGTTGGCGGGATAGTGGATAAGACTATTTGCTGGTGTGATAGGGAAAACAGCACAGCTTTCTTTCAAACCCTTATCGGTGAAGATTCAGAGAAATACCTGGAGATTGCAGAAACAAAGCTGCAGGGGACGCTGACAGAAATCTGGCAGATGCAGTGGCAGTGAACACAAAGCCCTGCTTGTGTCTTTTCACCTCAGAGGTCCTCTGTGTCTGCTCTCTCTCCCATCCTGCTTGAAACCATCAGCTGTCTGGAAAGATGAGGGATGAGGGATGTTGGACAAATAAACAAATACAATACACAGGAGGTGGACTTGACCAGCAGTAAACATGTAAGGAATAAAACACAACAGGGTGTGCCCCTGTTGTAGGCTGCTTGGCATCTCTAAACTGTCTGTAGAGTGCGATTGTGCACTGTGATGGGTTGGCACCCATCCATCCATCCAGGGTGTCCCCTGCCTTGTGCCCCGAGTACCCTGGGATAGGCTCCAGGCTCCCTGCAACCCTGTGTAGGAAGAGCGGTACCGAAAATGGATCGAAACAACATACTTTTTTCCATTTAAAAACATTCTAAAACAGCTAAAAACATTCATTACCTCACCAGCCTCTGTTTTTTTTTTTTTGTGCTCAAAAAGGCAGCTTGTCGAGAAAACCAGAAGTGTAATTTGTCATGAAGACTTACCTGTGTCTGAAAACTTAGTTACAGCTGATCCTTCCAAAATGTTAAATAAATGTCTCCTCATAGAAAACTTCACTATATCAACAATTAGACTTTTATAAAATCTGTTTATGTGGAGTGTTCACCACACAAGTCTCTCTGTATTACTATAGAAGCAGTAATTACTATAGAAGCAATAATATAATAGAATGAATGCATTATTATAAAACTGATGTGAACTGATGTGAGTTGTTTCTTTTACAGAAAGCATTTCTTCCTGTGACATAAGTGATAAAAGAGTTTATTAGAATCTTATTTCTAAATGTTTTATTATATATATATATATATATATATATATATATATATATATATACACACACACACACATACATATATATGTATATGTATATATTACCTTTGCACCATTTTCCATTTCCTCTATAAACATGTATATTTTGTCTCTAACTAATTAATTTTTGTGCTTATTTTCTCAGACATTAATGAGTGTCAGATGGCAGCTGTATGTACTAATGGTCAGTGTGTGAACACAGAGGGCTCCTTCTCTTGTACATGCAACCATGGATACCAAACAACTCCTGGCAATAAAAGCTGCCAAGGTACATACAATATATCAAACACATATTGGCATGCATACTTACACACGGTTAGTGTTCAGGTTCATCAACCATACTGTCTCTGTTCCAGATGTGGACGAGTGTCTGCTCCCAGATGTCTGCCCTCACGGCACATGTGTTAATCTTCCGGGCTCACACAGGTGCAGCTGTAACACGGGTTACCAAAGCAGCCATAATGGCAAGGCTTGTGTGGGTATGTACCTTACACTGCATTAATAGTCTGTTTTTTACTCAAACTGGCTGAACCAAGAGATATTGATTGTTGCAGGCAACAGGTTCATTCTGAATTAGTGACCATTGGCTTTAAGTCAGAATACTTGTAAGTACCAGATCTAACATTACAATATGGTGAATGAAAAGCAATGTGTGCCTCACAGATGTTGATGAATGTGCCGAGCCCAGCCTGTGCATGCGAGGTGTGTGTGTTAACACTCTGGGCTCCTTCACCTGTACCCAGTGTGAGGTTGGATACACTCTCTCTGATGACAGACAGAGGTGTGCTGGTGAGTCACGCTCTAGTCACTTAACATTTAAACCTACATATGTACTCGGATGAGCAAAGTGGAGCTGGTGATTCTCGATTGCATTGCATTTTATCACATTGTATTTATAGTGTTACACTTCACTTCACTTCACTGACAGCAGAGCAGCTGTCTAATCTATTCTAAGCAGTCTAATTGAATTTTCACCTGTTTGTTAGTTTGGATGCATACGTTGTATATGTCTAGCAATAAAACGAGTTTCATGTCACTGTTTTGTAGTATGTTATCAGCCTTTTGTAGCAAGAATAGCTAGGTTGTGTTAGGCCTTTTCTAGCTTAAAATGAGCATGTATTGTGTTGTGTATAATATTATCTTCCATTATTAAAGATATCACATGTTTATTATATAATCTGATATATACCAGTCTAATAATATAATATGTTGTGGTGTGTTATGCTATATTGCTGTCATTCAGCAGGTTATGCTATAGTTGGTAATTAAAAATTGTGTTCCATATGGCTCTTTTTTACTTTGAGCACTTGCTCCTTTAAGGTTCTCTGCATGGCCATATTGTGATGTGAAGTAATGTGATGACAAGATATATTTTATACCATGCTTTGTCTAAATACTCAATTCTGATTGGCTGCCAGGTGTGCGTTAAAATCCTGTAATGCACAGGTAGTTCCAGTCAGTTTAAACACTGTTCTAAATTAATGTGCTGCCTACAAACAACCGTAACCATAGTAACATATAGTTACGGTTGCATAGAGTAGTTAAACTCAGCTTCATTATTAGTAGAGATGTGGCACAGATTCAGGTAATTCACACACACATGCGTTACACGATTTTAATGCTCCTCTGTGGTTCTTTGCCTCCAGGTTGTGCATTAAAATCGCGTAATGCACACCTAGCCATGGATTATCTCTTACTTATATCTGTGTTTTGTAGGAATTCATTCCTTTTGTTGTTTGTTGTTTTAATCTTTTATATGTTAAGCACCTTTACTTTTTGGATTAAAAATAACAATTGCCAACTATATTATTATTTCTCACAGATATAGATGAGTGTCGCTCCTTGTCTACGTGCCCGAATGGCATCTGTTTGAACTCGGAGGGTTCGTACTCCTGCATAACATGCCCCACTGGTTTCACTGTCTCATCAGATGGAGAGCTGTGTGAAGGTGTGTGATATATTTTACTGTGCACGATATGCAGTATTCATTATTGAATATTGCATGATATGTATGCAGTATTCAAAAAATCGTATAGGGTTTCAAGCTGGAATCCTGTTTTATAGAGAAAAAAGGATTTTATAGAGAATATAGGATTCTACATCTAACATTTGTGTTCACCTAAATTACTTTCATGTTTTCGATTTTATACTGTGTGTACTCCATTCTGCTGTATTTTATATAATATTTATATTGTCTTGCTCGTACCGTACAGCTTTCTGAACATTGTTTGCATTGTTGCTGCTGTAGTTTTGATGATTATGTTGTCTATTCAGTTTAATTAAATTGAGTATTACATTGAAAGACTGTCAAATATGATGGGCATTTTTGACAAGCTTTCAAAGTTGTTTTTAATTAAGGTTGCCTTGATGAATTATTATGCATACTCTTGTGTTCTCAGCTTTCTTATTAATAACCTTTAGCAATGAGCATACATCTCCAACTGCATGTTCTCAGGGAATATGCACATGTGAAAAAGGAAAAAGAGGGAAAAGGATTAAAAAAAAAAAAAAAGACTGTGTTTGGAGTTACACTCACATTTAAGCATTTTATCATAACCAAATAAGTACATCTGGAGGAGGTTTTATCCCAATGGCTTCTCACCAAACACCTGTCCACTCAAAATCCTATCATTGCCTTGTGGTATACAGTATTTCAGCTAAACTGGTATATTATGATGACCACTCCAGTGAAGAAGCACAGCTTAGAGGCAATTGTTCTTTCTGCATAACATACACATAAACATTTACCCCCTGCTGCACAGGCTGCTGGGAAACCAACCAAGAAGTAAACCCAGAACTGTGCAGCATCAATAAGCATCAATATGTTCTTGACAAATCATACATTACTGTACTATACTATCTTTATATATAATAAAAGCATGGGTAGTCTGTACTCCACCAAGAATATGCCGACACCCAAATAAACCACCAAAAGGCAGATTTATGACAGCTAAATGTGAGTTTAACACATGAACTCACTGAAGCTTTTTTTATCATGCTTTATTGCTGGACCTAAGTGTGGACAATACAGCATTTGTCAGAGCTGTGCTATATTCAGGAATCACATCACTGTTCAGTTTTTGGAGGCTGTTCTGTTTGGCAGGGTCCAGGGGATTTATGTACCAAAAAAGTTAATAGAAAATGAAAACGATGGCGAATTCTGACTGAGAAACCATATATCCAGCTCAAATGAGATTACAGCTGAACTAAAAACAATATGATCCTGAAAATCGCTCTCAGAAAAATACAGTCTCAGGAAAAAAATAGTATTAAAACTGTACTTTTCCCTGCTGCTGGGGTGGTACCCTCAAAGGTACTTCTTTTGTACCCTCAATGTGTATCTTTCATTTGGAAACATGGATATAGTGAAGCCTTAAAAATAATTTAAAGTATATTTTTAAAAAAACTGTAATTAGATTTTAGGGGAAATCTTTAAGGGTACACTACATGCACCTTTCCAGGTAAAAGATATACACTAAATATACAAAAGGTACATTTGAAAGGCCCAAAAACATGGAAAGGTAAAGGTAGTACCCTTTTTTTCCCCCTAAGTGTACTGTATTTAATATACCAGATAACATACATACACACTAACTTCAGAATATCTTTGAATTATTCTGTAGAATTAGTCTTTGACTACATATTAAATTGCAGAATAGCATCTATCCAGATGTGTACTGAAATGTGCCTTTCAGCTGAAAGCGTTTTGTTTTTTTCCGTAAACACTTTTGGCTTTGCTTGCCTTTTGCCGAAAGATTTAGAACAATATTCCATTAAATTCAATCTCTGTTTACACAGTTGCACACAACGAATAATCTTCATCATATAATGGTCATTTTATAATGATTATAAATTGTGTGTGTTATGTTACAAATATAATTATTTAAGCTACATTATGCAACTCTATGAACATGGACTGATTTGCCAGGCCAGATACTGCATGCTTATTTTCTTACTATAAACCATTAGATGGTTAGGCAGATTGGCTGCAGATATCCATCATAGTTTGATTAATCATACCATTCAGCATGGTTGAGCAGCTTGCACATTTATATCAATAAATCCATTTGTCATGTCTGTAGATTAACACATCTGGCTCTTCAAACCAATGCACAACCTGTGTTCATAGACAAGACACAGTGTTGCAAGTAGAGGAAGAAAGACGGATAGAATACAGACAGACAGGGCATATTTTTATTGTTTATGGGGACCAAATGCCCTGACAAGGTTCAGAAAATCGGACAGTTTTTTGACGTCAAGTTATTTGGTTGGTTCACATGAATACTGCAGCTCTAAAAGGTTGTCTTTTGGTTACCGAGGTTACGGTTAGGGTTAGGTATAGTTTTAGGCATAGCATTAATTAACTGCATTAATAATTATATCAGTGGAAGGTCCTCAGAAGAATAGACGTGTGTGTGTGTGTGTGTATGTGAGTATGTGAGTGACTGAATCGTATGATCAGTGCCAGGGAAAAGAATTTCCAGCTCTAATATAGCACCAGTCTTCCAAGCGTTTGTTGATAGAGCCATTATAAAGTGCCTGTAATAGCTTGCCATTTTGGATTGAGCTCTCCGCCCTACATACCTTATCTCTCGCCTCCTCCTCATCAGCTGCTCTGTCAGTGCAGTTTAATAATGCTGGAGCTCTATGTGCAGACTAAAAGACTTGAGCTAATTCGCTGTGGTATGCAGTCTGTTCTGTTGGGTTATCGGCACATCAGCAGGCCTGCGTCTGAAAGTGAATGGCTTGGAAACAGCTTGTGTTTTGATTGGAAAGCGAAGAGGTATTGATGGTATCTAAATAAATCCTTGAATCCTTGAAGTGAATCCAGCAGAAAGCAGAGAATGAGGACCACCAAAGTTTCATTTTTGAGTTTATCACCAATTTGAGGACTTTTTTTTTCTCTCCTCCTCTCTAATAGTTTTGTTGGCTTTATGTTTCAGATATTGATGAATGCCAGTCTCCTAACATTTGCCCCCTGGCTGCTTGTACAAACTCTGAGGGTTCGTATTCCTGCATGGCCTGTGAATCCGGCTACAAGGTCTCCTCAGACCAGCGCACATGTGAAGGTAGTGTGTGTATGTGTGTTCATATTAAAAACCACCAGAGATCTTTTAGAGTAGAATGTTTAATTCCTAAACATATAGTCAAAGCCGATTTCCCTGGACTTAAAATAAGCTTTTAAGACACGTCTTAATTGCATAATTGAGCCCAAAACTTTGTCAGGCATACTGTTTCAGTGATATTTTAACCTCACACCACTGCACATTTCCAGTTTATTCACGAGAGCTCTGCTGTTATAGAATCAGCTCCAGAATTCATGAAAATTATGCGGCATTTATAAAAAAAATGAGGGAAAATAATTACAGAAGATTACCAAATTAATATAACATACAATGAGCCACATTTTCAATGTAAACATGTAGTTTTCTTAAGTGGTGCATTTTATTTCTGCAAAATACTAGTCTCAAAATTATTATCACCCCTACAATTCATATTTAATGAAGTCTTAAAGAGAATAACAGCACTGACACTCATCCTGTAATGTCTGATATGGTATGAGATCCTCATAGAGGGATCTTTGGTGTTGATTTGGATATGCATTTGGGCATTATATTGTTTAAAATCACTTCACACCTTCCTGGACTACTATCTGCAAAGTGTCAGAGATTCAGCATCATGTATTACAGTAAGTGTGGGGGATTTTTCTTGAAGGCCAAACATGCCATGATGAAACATTTTCTTCGCAGCAGATAAGGGTCTGGACTACTGATGAGAAGGTTGAGGGTTCAAATCCTGGCACTGCCTAATTTCTCATTCTAGGGTCCTTTAGCAAGGTCCTTAACTCTAACTGTTCAACTGTATTCTGTCTTCATTGCTAAAAGTATCCAAATGAATGTATAAGCCAAATGAATAAATGTAAATACACGCTTTGAATTTTAAGTGATATTCGCAGGAAGGGCTTCTTCAGGAGTGATGAATGAATTGTATATGCGTGCAGCCCCATATTTGTTCCATAGGTTAATACAGCTGCTCAAAGGCAACAGAGAATCATTTAAAAGAAACAGAACTTTTTAAGAATGAAAATGTGCTTGTATTATAATTTGCACTTGTATTTTTGAAGGGTGCCGATAATTCTCAAGTTGGCTGTGTGATAAATTAAGTCCATTCGTCATGTGATATCTTGCAGATATCGATGAATGTGAGGATTTGGCGGCCTGTCTGAATGGACAGTGTACAAACACAGCTGGCTCCTACCACTGTGGCTGCACTCCAGGCTTTGAGCTACTAAACTCTGTCTGCAAAGGTGCTCCATCAACAATACATACACCATTTCAGTTCAACCATATGTGATTTTGTGTGTCTGTGAGTTTATGGGTCTTAGTGTGTCTCTGTTTGCCTGCACATAGATCAATTTGCATTGGATTCATGATGCATGAATGATTCCTTGGTTCTCCTATTGGTTATAGTGGTACAAAGTGTTTGGTGGTTTTGTCAAACAAATGTGAGCAAGTATTTGTCTGTTGATATCTGTGGAATGGGAGATTGTCTAAATGTGGAGGGCTCCTTCTACTATATCTGTCAACCACGTTATAATTAAGGCCAGGATGGAGTTAGCTATCAAGACACATGCACACACACATTGCTCATTAAACTTCTACAGGCCTTATGAATTTGCAATGGTGAAGTTATTGTCAAGGGTTTTGGTTTTTTTACTTTCTGGCCCCTTTCATTCTACTTTCTGGAAAGTGCATTTGACATTTAGCTGTATTAGATTAAATGTTCAGTTACATCACATGACATGCTTAACGTGGACAATACAGGCATGACAAAAAGCATGTTAAATGCACTCAGTGCTTTCATGACCAAGTTGTAACACTGCAAAAGTATGCAAAGGAATTACCATTTGCTCCACCTGACCCCGTTTCATGCAACAAACGTGTTGAGTACAACAGATCCAGTTGAGTGTGCATGGTGCAAGCCAAAGTAATGAGTGCTTGCAGAGAGATTGGGGTGAAGTTAAGGCCAGAATGCTCACTGAATGCTGCCGAGTTTGTATGTAGACCGCACCCTACTTACTGAAACAACCGTACCGTGGAGACACGCCAAACATAAGTACGATGCTGAAATGGACCAACAAACTTCACAATAGTCTTTTTCATTTCTGAAATCACTGCATAATAGAGATAAGCAATGACATGGATAGAAATGTAGAGGGAAGGACGAAAAATTGTCTAGAGGATGATGATGGATGAGAACGAAGAGAATGCTGTTTGATGAGAGAAGAAATATCTAAGCCACTTATTATTCATAATGGACCATAGCAAGATGTCAATAACCTGTAGAAAGTGTGTATGGAGTGCCTTACCTAGTACACCTAGCACCTGTATATGAATAGTATAACGTTCAAGGTGTGAGAGACCAATATGCAGCAAGAATAATAATCATATTGAAATAAAACAAGGTTCATCAACTGGTTAAACCCAGTAAATCAAACAGAGCATTCAAATCAGATCAGCAATTATATGATATGTTTTAGAGGATTTTTTTTGTGCAATTGCAATTTCGCCAATTTCGCCAACAAAAAAGCAGAAAATAAAAACCTTAGCGAATTGCTTGGCAAATTTAGAAAAAACCTGCAGCAAAATCAAGAATTTTTTTGCCACAACAATAAAAAAAACAACTCCGTAAAACCCTGTATGGACTGATTTATTGTCTGCTTCAAGTTAAAAAGAGGTGTCTCATCTGTGGCACTAGTCAAAAGTGGTTGTCACCAATTAACCTGAAGCTCCAGCGCAAAAGAAAAAAAAAAAACCCTTCAAACTGATGTCTCTTATTGTTTCTTATCTTAATCATTGTAAGCAAGGAATTTTATGGACCTGGACCTTCACCTTAATTGAATACCCATGACATAAAATGTAAATGTAGACATTTATGCTAATACACAAAGCAGAACTCTTTGCATTTAGTATGATGGCTTCCACATCAAAGAAGCTCTTGCCTTCTATTTATGCATGCCAAAATGCTCCCAACCCATTTCTGACACATAGCAAGCTGCATCAAATATTCTCAGTCTTGTGCAATGGCATTTAACCTACACAGAGGTATACACACCCTTCTGGCATGTAGCCATTGAAAATATTAGCCTCAAATTATGCTATAAATCAGGCTAAGCCCTTTTTCCTCCATCAGCGTGTGTGTCTGTCTGCATGCAGGCAGTGATCATCAGCATGGGATTTAAAGGATAGTTATGTATGTGCCTATCTGTGCCTGCCAATACATGTGCATGTATGCATCTGTGCATATATATACTCTGAAACATTCTTCCATCCCAAGTCAGGTGTCCCAGGAGTTTTTTTTTTTTACTAGACTAATAACACTATTCCTCAGAGTGTAAATGAATCTTTGTGTAATCTCTGCTAGACAAGTGTATTTCCATGAACTGTAGGTGACACAATATTGGACCTCAGCTATATACAAGATGCATAATCATTCTGCGGATACTATAAATGCTATAAATCTGCTAGACATATATGTTTAGTATGGTATTTTTATACTTGTTTGGTCTCCATATATTATACAAGCGGCACGCAAACAGTCCTTAATTAAAATGTTCTCATTTGTTCTCATTATTGACTCTTGGAGAAAGAATCGGTATGTAATGTGTTCCATAGTTGGCGTCACTAATAAGTCCCTTCTATGTTATGTAGTAATGCAGCAATTATCCTTCAATCCTTGTTTAATCATGCATGTGGACATCATTATTAATTTTATACTAGTTGAGTTTAGGAATTTTCCCAGCTTTCCTTGAATGTTTCGTCAATGCAGTAAATTGGCAATTGTTTCAGTGGCATTACTGGCAGATGTGGCTGTAATTTATTTATTTTTTTATTCCGTTTTCCGTCCATTACTACATAATTTCAAACCTAATTCAATCATTTAGATTGTAAAATAGGTCTAAATTATGTAATTATATGATTCTTGTTTTATAGAGTTAATCTGTTATTACAGCTGTAAAGAAGTTTTATACTTTAAGGTAGCATTCCTATTTATGATTAACTTATTTACTTTTGGCTCCTGATTTCACCCAATTGTCAAGACATTGTGAATTGGAATCTCAACCATGCCACAACCGTCTATGCCCAGTGTTCCAAATAGCATCACTGGCTCAGCTTTCTGGGATAGTATTATTCTCTTTCTTGTCAGTCAAAATGACAAACACTAGAGTTAAAGCATGTATATAGCATAAGGCAGTTAGTACTCTCTTCATATCTTACCTTATCATATATTATTTCTTTTTCATATCTTATTATCCTATCACAGTGCAGTAGTTTGAAAAGATGAAGCTGCTGACATCTAGCTGCCATGTGACATGGGAGAGCTAGCTAAAAGTTTGAAATTAGGTTGGGTGGCTGTGGCTCAGGTGGTAGCAGGTTGTCCACTAATCGTAGGGTTGGCGGTTCGATTCCCGTCCCACATGACTCCACATGCCGAAGTGTCCTTGGGCAAGACACTGAACCCCAAGTTGCCCCAAGTTGCCCGATGGCAAGTTAGCGCCTTGCTCTGCAACCACTGGTGTATGAGTGTGTGTGTGAAAGGGTGAATGAGACAGGAGATTAAAAAAGTGCTATATAAGTGCAAAAGAAAAAAAGAGAAATTACCATCTAATTTGTGGAGGAAAATGGATAGGGTAGTAAATAGTGGGAGTTTGGTAATCATGTTAAGAGAAACTTGAATATTAAAATAGTTTGGCAAACAAGTACATCCTGATCATGATTAGTACTTAAACATTATTGAGATACAAGTATTTTGCCAATCAATTTATCACGGTTCAAAATCTTTCAAAACAAATCAAAACCATATATTATTGTTTCCAGCACTTCATCTATCAATCCTTATGCTGGCACTAATACTACTCTGACTTAAATAATCATATTCTAAGCCTCAAGTGTATCAAACTGCATCAAGTGCACTTGCTTCTCTTACAAAAGAGATGGATGTTGGGAAAAAATATCTCACAGGATGAATATCTTTGTGAACAGGCAGCTCTTTGTCATTTGAAACGACTTTCTGATGGTCGCCTAGAGTCCAATAGTGCACTCGAGATTAACTGTAGGGGTAGACACACACAGTGAAATATGAGTCCACTTGTTCCGTACAGCTCTGTGTGAGGATGGGACTTAGCCAGAACCTTGTGTTCTTTCTGTTAGGGCTGTGGGGTATGTGGTCTGTAGACTCTCCAAATTCAGCAACCTCACGGCATTACTCATCATCCACGCTGGTTACATGGTTAGTGGTTCAACAATGTGGCACTGATCTCTCCCAGAATAGTTAGGGAACATGATGAACATGTATGTTTTCTTGTCATATGACATCGCTGTGTAGCTTTCTAATGTGATTTATGGATTATGGAATATGTGAAATTGTGTAAGGTTACAAATCAGTAATGCATTGAGGCATTTATTCCACATTAGTCAAAGAATTACAAGCTTCATTGAACTGCATATGGCCCAATCACTCAACATTTTTACACTAAATGTCCTCTGCTGTGTGTGAGGTTGAGCCTGAATGCCTGAATTTAAGCACGTAAGATTTTCCAAGTGTTTTGAAAACTTGGCCTTTTTTCCCCATGTGATTTGACTTCAAGGGTTTGATTCTCCCTCTCAGTGTATCTTAGTGGTTTTGAGACATTTCCTCAACTTTGAACCAAGTGTACTGTGGCTTTTGCCTGGTTTCTCCTAAAGTGTTACTTTTAACGAAGGCCAAGTTCTTGTCTCATATTATGACGTACTAATATTATGAAATATTAAGCCATTTATTACTGCACATCTATTCCACATTAGTTAAAATTTCATCGAAATGTTCCTATCCCCAGCACTGAACATTTACTCTAAAGATGCTTGCTTTGTGCGCAGGATCAGCCTGAGTGCTTGCATATACGCACATAACAGTGTCACTAGTGTTTCTAAACCCTGGCTTTATTTCCATGTAATTTGACTCCAAAGGTTTGATTCTCTCTCAGTGTATATTAGCGGTTTTCAGACATTTCCTCAACTTTGAACCAACTGTATCATGGCTTTTGACTTGTTTCTCCCAACACGTTGCTTTCAATTAAGGCCAAAACTCATTTTCTGATTCATATAGGCAGCACCAGAGAATAAGTTGAACTATGACCTTACCAAAAAAAAAGAACTAATACACTGAGAACTTCAATGTTTGTACCAAAGCCTGTACATTTGCTGTATTATGATGGGAGTCAAGACAGCTGGAACCTGATTAATGATCATGCCTTTTTCCGGATGTGTTCCTCCCAGACACATACCACTTCTTTGGTGGGATTTTGTAACTGCTCATTAGTCATTTCTGACAGTGCATATTATGAAGTCTGAGCATTAAAACCTCCATCTAAGCATCAGTATTTGATTCTGGATTGCTCTCCAGCACTACTGGGTATTTGTGGTTGTCAGAGAGGTCATAATTGGCAGACAGCTCTCACCTTGGCCAGCCTGTGAAAGCCACATTAAATAACAGCTCAGGCATTTACCCATAGGCCACCTTGTGTTCTGAGCTGTGAAGGCCAAACCCAGCTCTCCAGCACAGACCTCTAGACAAAGCTCACTTGTTTCCACTTCATCTTGGAAATGCCTGCAAGGTGCTGCCATCATCCTAATAAAGCAATGGATGAGCGGCTTCCAGACGTCCTAATTACTCACTGAACTTTTTCCTCCACTCACAAAAAAATCATCACCTATGTATAATGACCAGGCTGCATAATTTGATTGTTTCTTTAAGAATTTGGAAGAGTGGAGATGTTGGAGATGGAGATTATCTTTGGCTGTGTTTGACAATAGTTCAGAGCTCTGAAGACATCAGTGTGTATTTATGTGTAGTGATCAGTAAAATAAAAGATTCATTTTATTGTATCTCCAAACCACATTTTGTCTTATAAAGCCATGTCTAATTCTTAGGAGACTCTAAGGAGGAAGCCGTCTTACATCATGTAAAAGAACGGTTTATACGTTCATCACGTGAACTTCCCTGTGCAGTGGGAGTGCACACACCTATCAGATCAGCCCTGTTTCATTGCCTCCTTAATAAATTTGGTAATGGAAAAACAACCTTCTAAACTTCTCGGTCACCAAATTTCATGGCGTCATTACACAAAATTTTGCTTGCACTGAATGAGTCCTTGTTCTCTTGCTATATGGGTTCCTCAAGTCTGTGAGTAACCAGTTATTTTGGCACTTATTTCAGTCCTGATATGATATCTGATAGTTTGACTCTATTCTCAAGGAGGGGAAGTCCTGGTTTTGTCATCTCTGAAAGGAAAAAAGTGGCTAAAATAAATATGATGTAGCAAGTGAACTCTAGTGTTACCTTCTCCTGGGGTTTCACAGCTGGTCGGACCACTACCAGTGCTGTTCAAAAGCCCACTTAAGCCTTTAACACAAAAGGAAATGTATTACAGAGAGAATTTGTTTCCTCAGTTATGGGCTAGAGTTACTCTCAACCCACGCTGAGGATTAGGACAGACTGTGGGTTTATTATGACACTGTGGTGTGAATCACTGGGTGTTTGAGTGAGTTTTTCACAGTGGATCTGAACATGCATGTGCACATTCAGATAAAATAACAAGAACCACGGTATCATGTTCACTCTTTATTGCAGCCTTATTAAGCCTGGAGTAGTTTTGGCTATGGTGGAGTATTCCCTGACCACTTTGGTGTCTGATTGTTTTCCAGCTGTTTGGCTCCTGTCCCTTCAGTCCAACCGCAGGCTAGTGCTGCTTAGTGGGAGTCTGTCTCTCGTGACTGTCTCGGACTGCCTGTGCTTTTTAGGAAATGTTTGCTCCAATCCTTCACCTAGATCTAGTTTTTATTCTGATCAAAAATATCTAAGGTTTAAGAATCTCTTCCAGTCCTGCTTTTTTCCACAAGTAAATAATAATAATCAGATGATCTTCTTACTCTCTTATGTCCTGTCATGACTCAGCAAAATTATTATTTAGGAACAATTCCATCCATCCATTTTCTGTACCGCTTATCCTACACAGAGTTGCAGGGGAGCCTGGAGCCTATCCCAGGGGTCTCGGGCACAAGGTGGGGGACACACTAGATGGGGTGCCAACCAATTGCAAGGCACAATCGCACACACATTTACACACCCATTCATAGACAATGGACAATTTAGAGATGCCAATCCTACAATTGCATGTCTTTGGACTGGGGGAGGAAACCGGAGTACCCGGAGAAAACCCACGAAGCACAGGGAGATCGCATGCTCCACGCACACAGGGTGGAGGCGGGAATCGAACCCCCAACCCCGGAAGTGTGAAGCGAATGTGCTAACCACAGCATGGCTATTATGTATGATTGTATTAATCACATTATACAACTGCTTAATCTGTTTGCCAGCTTTGTGGTGCTTTTTGGTCTGTTGTAAGGCAAACGTCTTCCAATCCTCTGTCATGAGTGAAATAGTGATGGGTGAAATAGGGTCAGTGTTATCGTAATTTTTCAAAGTAAAGGCCTTGGAGATAACGTCTTTGAGGGTTTTGCAAAGACAAAACCACCTTTCAGGCTTGCATACTCTCTCTACGGTTTCGTATTAGCCGTAGTGTACGAGTGTCCTCCAGTATTGCACGTGGCACTATTAAAATTTCATGACAAATGCCACGACTACCAGAAGAACATGGCTTGCAGGGCACACTTTGTATTTAATGACCAGTCACAGGGTTGGTCACATGGTGTGTTCATCACAGGAGTTCACTCAGCTTCAGAAGTGAAGCTTGTGTACAGCTCCCATTTGCTCTGCAATCACGTCATGTTTTTCATAGAAGCCAGCTCAACATCATCTCCACACTAACAAAACAAGCCTGTAATGGTTGATATGACCAGCTCTGATTTAGATGACTTATTAAATATTTTTAAAACGTTTTTTTTTTTTTTTTTTGTAAAAACAGTTTTCAGGAAAAGCTAAAGGATTTACACTGTTGCATAACAGTTACATAATCTGACCCCCTGGCTCTGTTGCGTGATCATGACTCCTGAATGTTTGTGCTCCAGGGTGAAGTTTTCCAGACTCACACTGAACTGCTGCACCCGCTGAACATCCAAAACCAAAACAAGAGCAACGCAGTTCATCTAATTTATGACTCATGGATTTCTCCTACTTATTCAGTCTTCGAATTAGTCGAATTAACAATTGTGCAACATCATAAACTGCTGACATACTGGTTAACCTATAGCATGTTTAACCATAATTGAAATTATGATAGTGATTTTTGGTTTTACAATTTTACTACCCATGCAAGCTTTTAAATATTTATATAATACAGTGCACTCCACTAATATTATAAATAATAATATTCCTTGGTCTTATCCAATGTTATGAATGACTAAGGGAATTTGGCCTATGTGTTTATACCCATATTTATACCCCTGTGAAACAGGAAGTCATGGTTGAACAATTTCCTGTTCCTAGTCACCCAGGTGTACTAAAAAAAAAAGTTAAATATCAATGGGAATATACTTAAAATATATATTTTTTTCTCATATGAATTCATGTGGGTGCCAATACTGTTGCACATCTGTATTTAACAAAAATATTTTTTTGGATTTGTTGTTTGCACTTGTTTTATATCTATTTTTTTCCTAGTATTTTTGTGAAATTTTTTTAACATAATATTAAAAAGTTCAATAATAAAGACAAATTTTCATAGCCTTCTTTGCTCATATTTACCAAGGGTGCCAATATTAGTGGAGGGCACTGTATGTCTATGCAGAATTATTTCTGTATTTAACAGAGAATCAGAGGAATTTACATGCAGATGATTAGGCTATACACAGAAGAGTGTGTATTTATCAATTTTGTTACAGAAAGTGTTGGAATGTGAAAATCTGAGGATAATTAAAAAGCAAAACCATCCAAGACAAGAAAATAAGATTCTGGGTATGAATCATATATGTATTTATATCAGTTATTGTCAGTTTAGAGGTTCAATTGTGTGTAACTAGTGTGCTTATATGGGCCTCTGTCAAAAAAAAAAACAACCTTTCACTTCCCAGATTTTGAATCTTGTTTGTGTCTAATTTTCCTGTTTAGATATTGATGAGTGTGAGGATGAGATGATCTGTGGCAAGCATGGCTTCTGTGAGAACACAAATGGCTCCTATTACTGTCATTGTGACCAAGGATATGTCAACACACCTGAGGGCCAAGGTTGCATTGGTATGGAAGTAGAAAATATTTTATTAACCCATATCTATGACTCCATTATAAAGGGGGTTGACTATTTGAACTATGAATCTCTGTTTGTGTGTGTGTGTGTGTGTGTGTGTGTGTGTACAGATGCAGATGAATGTGAAATAAGTCGTGAGTTGTGTGGTGAGGCTCATTGTGAGAATGTGGAGGGAAGCTTCCTGTGCCTCTGCCCCACTGATGATGAGGAATTCGACCCCATTACTACGCAGTGCAAACCCCGCCACATGATCTTACCAGGTACAGAAAGAAAAAAAAAAAAAACATATATGCATGCATACAAACCATTTCCACAACAGGTGCAAACAATTTGTAATTTTAATATTCCTATAACTCCCAGTTAGACGCAGAACAAGTTGTGCACGTGCGTCCAGGGTTCTTTCACTTGATTTCATATTCCATATTGTGCATGCAGCAGAAACACAGCCTAAAGCCAAGTTTCAGTCATGTTAATTCTGCTTCACGGTGAGCTTTTGGCACTTCATATGTGGAGACATTTTTCAACAACTAACAGCCCTGAGCAAAAGCGGATTACTGACTAGAAATGCAATTTAGAAAAGGCCTTAGAGTAACTTTATCTTGTGGTGTGGAATTGGCCTATCAAATAGATAACAATAGAGAATGCAATTTAGAAGCTCAAAATGTTCGAAATCTCTTGATATTTCAATCTATCGATTAAAAAAAAAAGATACAGATCATTGGCTCTGTCAGAGATTTAGATTACATCTGTTGTGCAAATATGGCCAGATGCCATAGAGCTGTGATCAGGTCACTAAGGCTGTGTTGGAAATATCCAGTAAACATTACAGCATTGAGTGAGCAATGATTCCAGTTTCCTGTGACACAGTTGAGCTCATCAAACCTAGAGAGCAACTTCATTTTTATATTTCAGGCATTTTAGTTGAAACCCAAGTTTAATACATGGAATAAGAGTATACAGTCTGTTTGCAAAGTGTCCCTCTCTCCTCTGGCCTTCTGACTGGTGTGCTTTATGTTTTCAATGTGGGAATCATATCAGACTCTGCAGGACATGACCTCCCTGCCCCTCCCCATGGTGCCTCTGATGACGAACAGAGGAAGGATTGCTACTACAACCTACACGACGCCAACTTCTGTGAAAATGTGCTGTCCAGTAATGTCACCAAGCAGGAATGCTGCTGCACTGTAGGAGCAGGCTGGGGAGATAACTGCAACATGCACCCATGCCCACAAAACGGACAAGGTAGGGTATCAAAAGATGAGTTTGGGTGCGTGTGACACCTAGACCCCCCAATCCCTTTAAATATTCCTGATCTGTACATGTGAATGTGTCTTATGGAAGCTATTTTGAATGTGTATATCTTCAGTGGAGTATGCTGAGTTGTGTCCTCATGGTCCTGGCATTCTCCCCATCATCACCTCAGTCCAAGGCTTCAATCATCTCCTGAGTAGAGGTACTTTTGCATCTGCAGTTCTTTATATTGAACTTACAGAAAAAAGGTGCTTTGCATGCTTAAGTGTTATCAGTATCAAAATCAATCTCAGGCATGACCAAGACAAGTCTTTTAATGTTGTAGAAAAGACTAGAGTGCAAGAGATGTTCGCGAAATCAAGGCACATTTTCTGGCTATCTACAATATTTGTCATCATTCCAACTCTGTGTCCTTCTAGCCATTCAAGATTTAAGATCTTCCCTGTTTGAATTATATTTTAAGGTTATTTCAGGCATACAAGAAGGACTAGATTGTTGGCGGCAAATGCATCCTCATTGATGCAGTTGGACATCAAGTTCTATTTGTTTTGGTTCCAGTGGAAAACTCTAAATATTGTTCAAATCCAGACTGTATTATAGACAAAGACAACAACACTGCTGCACAGATCAGACTGCAATGAAGAAGCTAAAGGAAAGGAAAGCTTATAATTTAAAGATAAAATTTGTTTGAGACTCATGGTCATGACCAAGACAAAACTGAGACACAGTAGACTCAAGACCAGGCCTGGGCATGATCAGGATATGCTGACTGATAGGAATTACAATCAAAGTAAACTACCTTGTTGTATGTAAAATTTCACTGTTTATTTTTGTTTTCGTTGTTTGTTTGTTTGTTTGTTTGTTGTTGTTTTTGTTTTTACACTTTTTGTGCGTGACCATATGTTTAACCTGAGAAATAACAAAAATATGCACCCAATGAAGTGTCTGCACCAGTGTGGCTTTGGTATTGACCCTCAAGAGTTACTGACCCATATTATTTGTGGTTGTCTTTTAAAATGACTGTAATTATTAAAGGTGTAACTATTACAGCCATCTGAGAAGTCATTGTCATTTGGACTCTCACAGAATATAAACAGGGAGTGTTGTCCTCTTTTTACTAGGAGAAATGCCTGGTGTACTTAAGGTCATACGCCCCATTATTTATCATATGTGTATATATATTTGATCATTTAGATTGTAGAGATTTTTATACTGTGTTTTGAATGACATATAATTTTCTAATATCAGTTCACTACTCTTGTCCACAGATGCAGATGAATGTGAGATGTATGGCCCAGAAATTTGTAAAAATGGTTATTGCGCAAACGTCTACGGCTCGTATAACTGCTACTGTCACAGTGGCTATTACTACGACAATGTCCGTATGGCATGTCTTGGTGAGTCATTTTAATTAATGTTGTTGGAAAAAAATGTATTAATAAAAAACATAAAAAGAAGATCTGTTTTAATATGTTAAGATGATAAACAGTGCTTTCATTTTAAGAAGCATTTCATTCCATATCCACTGCTTTAGAGACTCCTTATAGACACATTAGAGGCACTTAAAACTTGAGCTCATGTATTGAATTAGCCTTGTTTCTCATGCCACATTTCCATGGATAAACCTCTGTTGTGTTTGCAATTGTTTGATATCCATGAGAGTGAATTTTCTAAACAAAAGATCAAAAGGTTAAACAATAAAGACAATTTTTCACAGTCTTCTTTGCTCATATTTATCAAGGGTGCCTATATTAGTGGAGGGCACTGAATATATATACAGTACCCTGAACAAAGAGGAGGTCAATATAAAAAGTAACAGTCAGTATCTGCTGTGTCCACCACCTGCTTTAAGTACTACAGTGGATCTCATCCTCATGGACTGCACCAGATTTGTCAGATTTGCTGTGAGATGTTACTCCACTCTTCCACCAAGGCATTTGCAAGTTCTCGATCATGTCTGGGAGTGGGGGACACATAGTTACATGTAATTTTCCACTGCAAGGACGATCAGCTGTCCTACCTGTTTCCCTGTAGTTCTGCTTTAGGCGTCTTACATTACAGACATTACAGTTAATTGCTCTGGACACATCTGTAGTCCTCATGCCTCCCTGCAGCAGGCCTATGGCATGTTCACGCAGGTGAGCAGGAACCCTAGGCATCTTTCTTCTGGTGTTTTTCAGAGTCAGTAGAAAGGTCTATTTAGTGTCCTACATTATTGTAACTGTGACCTTACTTGCCTACCGCCCGTAAACTGTTAGTGTCTTAAGGACTGTCCCACAGGTGCATGTGCAGTAATTGTTTATGGTTCAATTGTTATTGAACAAGCAAGAAAAACATTGTTTAAACCCTTTCGAATAAAGATCTCTAAAGCTTATTCGGATTTTACAAAATTATCTTTAAAATATAGTTTCTCTTGAAAAGGGGACTTTTTTTTGTTCAGTATATATATATATATATATGTATAATTCTGTAGAAAAGTGTTTGTACAGTAGTGATACTCATGGATAACCAAAAAAAGATGAAGAGTCTGTTTATCCACTGCCCCACTGACTCATTTCACGTTTTTATAAAGCTGTGTTGTAAGTATATCTGGTCTTCATTCGGCTATCCCTGTCCCCCATGCTTTTTATATCAATAATAAAGCATGCTGTTGTGCTGGTAATGCATTGTAGATTGAACAGGCAGTCACAGCACGTCTGGATTTTTTAAAAATGAATTTGGTGTAAGCATGTATTCTGCACATGTGTCTCAGATGATGATGAATGTAAGGAGGAGAATCAGTGTGAACATGGAGCGTGTGTGAACACCCCCGGCTCTTTTAACTGCTTCTGCATGGCTCCAATGATCCTGGATGACACACAACGTCGCTGCATCTCTGCCAACAGCACAGAGGGTAAGCCTCTGATCTCTCATTCACTGATATGTGCTTTGCTGTACTGCAGATTGTCTTGTCAGTGAAAAACAAAAAAAACACATTCATATACCTTGAAACTGAAACTTTAGAGCATTGCGGTTTTGTGCAAATGTCTTTTCTCATGCATTCTCAACCAACATATTATACCCATTGTACTCTGGTATCTCTTTCTGCCTATAGCCCCTTTCCTTGATGAGGATTATATTCACACAGACATCTGCTGGCGGGAACTTAAACCTGATACCACATGCATTAATCCCATGCTTGGTATTCCGACTACCTATACTGAGTGTTGCTGTCTCTATGGTGTTGCCTGGGGGTCACAGTGTGCCTTCTGCCCAGAAAAGTCATCTGGTGTGTTTTTATAACTATTTCTATCCATACACAACTCTCTGGAAATGTTAAACATACAGTAAATACTTTCTAAAGAAAAGTCACACAACTAACCAAAACAATAATATGTCTTTACACAGCGGATTTTGCTATGTTGTGTAACCTGCATAACAGAGGTTCAGACAGCCTACGGGAGCAACCAGGCTTTGAATATGGACCTGACACCCCACCTGAGGGACCCAATGGTCCACCGTTCTGGGATAACTATGGAGTTTTTGGAGGTGAGACCTTCTATGGACCTGACGGCCCTTTGAGGGGTTCCATGTTTACTGATCACTCAAATGACTACGGCTCTAGAGAGGGAGGACGAGTACCTATGCCCAGACCCAGAGAACACCATCCACCCCGCCGAGTTAACCCCTACAGAGGTAGCGTCATTCTTCCATGGGATAAACATACTTGTGCATGCATAATTAATCACATTTATAACCTTTCTAATATGAATATACTAGTAGTATCAGTAGTAGAGTACTAGTAGTGATGCAATATATTTTATACAAACACAAACTCTTCGTAAACACAATATAAACGTGTCTGTGATTCCATGTTGTCTGCTATTTTCCATTTAGATCATAGTGCAGGATTTGAGGGTCTGCAAGCAGAAGAATGCGGCATCTTGAATGGCTGTGAAAATGGCCGATGCGTCCGTGTACGAGAGGGCTACACTTGTGATTGCTTTGATGGCTACGAGCTAAACCTAAGCAAGATGGCATGTATTGGTAAGGCCTTTTATTCTCTCACTCATTTCTCTGCCAGTGTAATAACCATGCATATATTACAGATGACACAGTATTGATATCTGGGTAATACCAGCAAATAAAATGGTGGATCGGATATCGGAGAAAACATATTGGATATCAGACCCTAAAACAAATGGCAAAGAATGGAATTGGATTTGGGAAAAGAATGTATTTTTGGAACTGGAAATGTTTACATATAAAGGGATTGTTTATTCTTTTGTTATGATTGATTTTATTAAAGTTATACTTTATGCTTTATTATATTTGTTATATTTACAATGTAAGTGATTTTGTGTGAAACTCTTTAAACTGTGAAGTGCTTTAGTTTTTAAAAAATGGAAACTGTTTTTCTTTTTAAAGAAAACAATATCAGATGGGTATCAGTATCAGCTGATACTCAAGGCATCAGTATCGGTAAACAATTTCAGTTTTCAATCAAACTGAATTGCTTATGTGCATTTCACTATGAAATATAGTCAGAGTAAAAGAAAAGTCACACTTAGCTAGGAATATTTTAGAGAACTTTAGACAGACTGACTATTTTTACCACCGCATTTTTTAAACTGGCTCCTTGCACAACGTGATCTTTGCAGGAGGATAGCCTAGGCAAGATTAAAAAGAATTAACACTAAAACATTTCCATGCAGTTCTGGTGAATTATATTTATGCTTGCTTAAAGTTTTTTGAGAGGTGTCTTGCCAAACACATTTTTTTATCTATTTTGGCTGATTGAATTCAGCTGCAGCGAGTTTTCCCAGGCCACCTCACATATGTTTTATGGTAATTTCATGAATGATTGTAGATTATATCAACATTTTACTTCGTTTGACCTTTTATATTTACAGCAATCTAGACTCAAACTGAAAAGTGCTATATAAATAAAGATTATTATCTTATTCCATCACACTTCAGCACCATATCTCTTGGAGGTTAAATGTTATTCATATGAACACTGATACAAAACAAAAGAATAAAGCAAACCTAATGCTTTATGGCAAATCAGCTATGTAGTACATTGAAGCACTGCTATGTTCCTGCACACCTTACACACAGGTGCTAATTTTCTTTTTTCTTTTTTTTATGTCTATGAGGGTTTGGAGGATTAGGAGTTTGGCACAGGCAATAGCAAAAAACATGCCATTTAACTGCAAAACTTCCTCTATTAGAAAGGCTTTTAAGAAGGTTTATTTTCTATACCCTCTAGCCATGAATAGAGAGTAGAGAAGAGTTAGTCTTGGATCACATAAAATCTTTAAAAAAAAAAAAAAAAAAAATACTGTCCAAATTCTGTAGTGTTTTAAGAGGATGTGCCTGAGGCAAAAGTTGCATGTATTTCAGTTCACCTTCAATCACTCTTCCAGAATTTGTCCATGAAACAGACAACTCCTGGATGTTGTTCAAGAATGCTTCTCATCATGTTCTCAGCCAATCAGGGGTGCTGACAGTAATGCTCTTACATTAGTTCCTGTGAATCAGAATTGGGAATAAATGACCAAAGTGTGCTCTGCGCCGTGTCTAAGCTCAAGCAGCATGCCGTCGAGTCAAAATCCTTGATTCATAGCCGCCTTGTGTATTATGGAGATATTGCACAGTTGAAATGTGTTCTGTTTGTTTGATTTGTAGTGGAAACTCAGAATGTGCTTCTTACCTCATCATCCAAGAAGCTGAGCATATACTGAAAGCGCACTGCAATTATGAATCTGAATAAATTATTTTATGATCCTGATGTAAAAAAAAACATGAAAATTGTGTAACATCTACAAAACAGATTCAAAGTATTCCATCTTTCATATGAACAAGATCCTGTTCTCCATTTCGAGTGTTTCTGCAAATTAGATCTTCGTGTCTCATAATGAGAAATAATGAGAGTTTCTCTGTGACTGAATATTAAGACAGTATAGTTGGTTTCATATTAGATATCACTGCTTATTCAAACCTCAGATGCCAATTAAGTTTCAATTCAGTTTCACTCTTCCAGCACCTGTGGGCTGCTTCAGTATCTGTGTTCTGACTGGTGTATATCAATGTGTAGTAGTGTGTTTTATTTAACCACATCCAATTCAAGACTCAACTGGTATTAGGTTAGAATCCTGTGATAGACCTTTTACTAACCATATCTTTTTTTATTTCAGCTGAGCAATATTTTATCTACATACCTCTCACATTCAGCTTGTCTTTCCTCTGTCACCTCTTACAGATATAAATGAATGTGAGGATATCAGTGACAAAGTGGAGCTGTGTAAGAACGGAGTGTGTACCAACACAGAGGGCTCATACAAATGCACCTGCTTGCCGGGCTTTTTGGCTTCTTCTAAGCCCCACGAGTGTATCCCAGAAGACCAAGACTCTGTCACCCACACTGTGGGAAATTGATGCACTCGTCTCTTTCTTTCTCTCTCTCTCTCTCTCGCTCTCTTTCTCTTCCCTCAATCGCCTGTCCAAAGGACTGACACTAAACCTGCATCAGTGAAGCCGAGCCAGCTGAGCTCCAAACATGAACACACACACACAGTTACAGTCAAAACCCATTCCATCTTGTACATAAAGAGTGATTTAAAAATACGTTAAAGTTTTAACAGGACCTGTGAAGTAACTCAGTTTTTGATTGGTTCCCATGCTTAAAGTGATTTGCACAGCATACTGAATGTTACCCAAATGGTGATTACACTCCTAATTTGTTATTAGAGGTCGTTCTAGCTCAGACTTGTGGGTCAAGGCTTCATTGAGGGGGTTTGGGATTTTTGTACAGATCTAGTACTATGTATTTAAATTGGTTTGTTATATATTCTAATAAACTCATTCAGTACACCCAATTTATTATTTTTTTGACCAAAAATGGTACAAAAAAGTACAAAAAAAAGTCAGATTAACCCTGTAGAGTTATAGATTTCTGTACAAATGTTTTGTAGCACTATCTTTTATGTATGGAGAAAAAAAAAAGGTTTACACTGTATCAGATAAAGTGTATGTATCCTGCCCTGTGGAGCAGACTATGAAATGTTATTTTATGGAATGACTGCACTTTTTAACTAATGTTATGTGGTGCCTTCAATCCAGTGAACACATAGTTTAGAGATTTTCAGCAACACATTAATGTGCGTCACATTTGCTTGATAATGATATATAGTCTACTTTGAACTGAAATACTTGCATCCATTATTGCTGGCTAGACATTCAACAGATTTAAAGCTGCCTTAAACACAATGCAAACCACTTTTAAACAAAATATTCTGTCCTGCTGTTGAGCAATATGACATGTATACTATAACACATTAAACATTTTACTACTTGGACTATAGCAGAGGGTATGGCCAAGCCTGAATATTACAGAAGAAATATAAAGACAGGTGACAAATTACTGGGAAAAAAATTTAATTAGTAAAATATTAAGCCACAACAAGCTGTCAGAACAGCTTCAAAGAGCCATAGCACAGATTCGACAAATTTCTGAACTGTGCTAGAGTCATTTTCCCAAAAGATATTCCCTCAATTGGTGTATTGATGATGGTGGTAGGGAGCACTGTCTAACATCTGTCTCTGATTAGAGTAGGAGTTTTTCAGCAAAGTGATCAAATAACTTTGTATTGATTTGCAGAGACTCTCCATTTAATGGGATAAATGGACCCAAATCATGCTAGCAAAACATCCCCAACAGTATAGAATTTTTTTCCCTTTAATATGGCACCCATCTATATATACCAACATCACTTGACATAAACCAATGAACAGTTCTCCATAATAAGGAAGATACATGTTATATGTGTTTGTACTCACTACCATTTTCAGTGGTGGCCACTGTGCAGCCACCTTCGCCTGTGCTCAGTACACGTCTTGAAATGAAGTTATCATCACATTTGATTTTTGGGACTTAGGAAGGCAATTTTAAACAGAATACATCATGATGGTGGTTATGAGTAGTCTGTAGGAATGATCCCTTTTTGGAAACTGTAGTCCATCCTGTTTTGTTCATTCCACTTGATTACCTCTGACTGTAGTTGTTTCCGGACAATAAAGTCTGAAAATGACATCATGTATTTTGTGATATATATATATATATATCTTTTAAATATGCTAGAAATCCTAGATCAGGCTAACATACACAGACAATCTATAAAACACCATAGATTAAAACGTTTACATGCACATCAAATTCGTTTAAGGTCTATATTCGGGCTGCAGCCATATTCTGAATAGGATGTTTATATGCGTACATGCATCAAAATTTGTTCGTGAATGTTCTGAATAGGGTGTCTACATGCAACAAATGTTTGATTAAAACAGGCATATTCCAGGGATGGGAATCAGAATTTGGGGAATCAGAATATTGTCTAACTCTGAAGCGGGTAATCGTATTGTGGCGTTTACACGATTCAATACTAATTATAATATTGGAAAATTCCAATTAATATCAGAATATTGATGTGCATGTAAATGTAGTCAGTATGACTATATACACATACAGTTATCATTACCTACACCTATTATATACATTAGATGCACTTTGTGTGTTTACTATTAATGATTCTAGAGCCTCTTATGCACATTTTTCCAATCCCCTCTGACCCATCCACCAATGGAAATGGTGGACCAATGCTTGTCAGATATTATTTGAGTTATTCTCAGCACAGCATTTACACTGACATGGCTTTGGTATTGACCCTCAAGACCTATCTACCTGTTTTATTTGTCTTAAAACATTATTCTGACTATTAATGGTATAACTACTGAGTCCAGAGTCCAAATTTGGACAATTGTCTCTCATAATTACAGAACATAACCCCAGAAATTAATCAAAATGGTTATTGGACAAATGTCTACACCTCGTATAACTGCTACTGTCACAGTGTCACTGTGCTACTGTTACAACTTCCATATGGAGTGTGTTATTAAGTCATTTTAATTTATATTAGAATTAATATGCTAAATGTTATGTCTTCATTAGGTGTTGCTCTGAGTTGTGTCTGTTGGTACTGAACATCAAATATTAAGCAATGACTGCATTTTCTAATGTGCAATTCAATAAGATATTTACAAAAATGAATTAGGTATTTGCCTGTGTGCCTAGTGATGTAAAGAGAAATTCACATTGGACATGTTTCTGAAGCTTTTTCCCCACATAAATAAGAGGTAACAGTTGCACTTACATTTTAATCCACATCTGCTATATTAAAGACTCGTTAGAGGCACATTAGCGGCACCTAAAACTCAAGCTGACGTCTTGCATTGCCCTTGTTTTACAGCCTTTATCTTTTTTCAATTGAGTGAGTAAGCTTGTAAGAAATTCACTGAAATCACACAGTCACCCTTTCTGTGAATTGATTTTAGATCATAGTCTGCAAATATGTCATGATTGTTCAGTGTGAAGTTACACAGATATGTGAAGTTGTACAGCAGTGATACTCATGGAAAACCAGAAAAGTATGAAGAGTTTGTTTATCCACTGTCCCACTTATCCAGTGGGTCTTATGCCCTCAAAAATCATCTGATGTGTTTTTATGTGATGTGTCTCCACACAGAGGTTTGCTTTATTCTGTAATCTCCCTAACAGAGGCTTGGACAGCTTACAAATGGCAGCAGGATTTGAATATGGACCTGATGCCCCATCTGAGGTACCAAATGGTCCAAAATACTGGTGTAAGTCAAACAAACCTAATGCTTTATTGAAATGCTAAGTCAGCCATGTAGTACACTGAAGTACTGCTTTGTTCCCACACATCTGATACACAGCTAATTTTCGAAATAATAATAAATAAATAAAAAGTAAACAGCATAAAAACAGTGTAAAAACATTCCATTAACTTCAATGGTAAAACTGCTTCTATTAGAAAGACTCTTAAGAAGGTTTATTATCTATAGCCACAAACAGAGAGTCGAGAAGAGTTAGTCTTGAATCGCATAAAATCTTAAACACTTAAACACAATCTTAAACAAATAAAATCTAAATCATTAGTGTCCAAATTCCATAGTGCTTTAAGAGGATGTGCCTGAGGTGCCTGTGGCAAAGGTTGCATGTAATTCAGTGCACTCATCCTCAAATCACTTTTCCAGAATTTGTCCATGCAACAGACAACTCCTGGATGTTTCTCAAGAATGCTTCTCATCATGTGCTCAGCCAATCAGGGGTGCTGACAGTAATGCTCTTACATTAGTTCCTGTGTGCTCTGCGCCGTGTCTAAGCTCAAGTAGCGCGCCATCAAGCCAAAATCCTTGATTCGTAACCACCTTGTGTATTATGGAGATATTGCACAGTTGAAATGTGTTCTGTTTGTTTGATTTGTAGTGGAAACTCAGAATGTGCTACATACCTCATCATTCAAGAAGCTGAGTACATATTGAAAGCACACTGCAATTATGAATCTGAATAAATTATGATATGAAAAACATGCACATTTTATAACATTTGCAAAAAAAAAAAAAAAAGCTAACAGAGTATGGTGTAAAGAGTACTGCATCTTTCATATGAACAAGATTCCATGTCTTCTCCATTTTGAGTGTTTCTGAAAATTAGGTCTCCCTCCGAATTTTGAATGTGATGTCATTTACGCAATGTTTTTTTTTTTTTTTTTGGTTTTGTTTTTTGCGTGATCATATTAGTTATTTGGGATCGTAGAAAATCAGTGCTGAATCATAAGACCAAGGCTTGCTCACCCATATTGTGGAAAAACTATGTACCCCCTCCCCTCTTTCTCTTCCCTCCACATGAAGACACACAGCAACAGTCAAAGCCTATTCTGCCTAATACAGTTGAGGTCATAAATTTACATACACCTTGCAGAATCTGCAAAATGTTAATAATTAAAAATAAATAAATAAAATTTTTAAAAGAGGGATCATGAAAATTGTATTTTGCTTTGTATTTAATACTACAACGAATAAGCTATTTCACATAACTGATGTTTACATATAGTCCACAAGAAACAATAATAACTAAATTTTCACAAATGAACCAGTTCAAAAGTTTACATACGCTTGATACCTGGATGATCAACTACTGTTTTTATGTTTTGTGATAGTTGTTCATAAGCCCCTTGTTTGTCCTGATCAGTTAAACTGCGCACTGTTCTTCAGACAAATCCTCCATTTCCTGCACATTCTTTTATTTTCCAGCATCTTCTGCGTATTTGACCCCTTTCCAATAGTGGCTACATGATGTTGAGATCCATCTGGTCACACTGAGGACAACTGAGGGATTACACAACTATTACAAAAGGTGCAAACAGTTATTGATGCTCAAGAAGGCAACACGATACATGAAAAGACAGTGGGGTGTAAACTTTTTAACAGGATGAATGGTGTAAATTGTTATTATTTTGTTTGATTTTTTTTTTTCATTTAGTACTTGCATCCATTATTGCTGGTTAGACATTCAACAGATTTAAAGCAATATGACATTAAACATTTTACTACTTGGATTATAGCAGAGGGTATGCCCAAGCCTGAATATTATAGAAGAAATACACAGAGACGTGACAAATTAATGATTGAAAAAAAAAGAGAGTAATTGTGATGATAAAAATAAATAAATAAATAAATAAATATTAGTAAGTTGTTAAGGTGCCCGAACAGCTTCAATGCAGCACTGTCTAAAAAGAAAATAAAAAAAGAATAGATGATGTTGTGGAAATCTCAATTTTCTTTCTACCATTAAAAGGCATAGCTAAGGTTACATATTTAGCTGACAAAAGCCTACTTTTATTCTTATAGTGTTTTCTCAACCAGCTACAGTATATTGTAGGGTATGATGAGTTATGGTTGCATGTATATTTGAAGCCATATGGTAAGTCTATTAATCACCATTAATGGGCAATTACTCCATACAATTTTTCTTTATTTTTGATCACATCTGTATACATACTGCCACCCATATCCTACAGCCAGCAATGCAACATTCATATTATTGGGCTGATGTATCTGCATTTACTTTGACTAAAGAAAAACTTAAGATCCCTATTTCCATGTTCAGAGCCAACTCTCCATATTGTTAATCCTAAAACCCCTCACCTCCCTCTGTACACTATATAACTCATCATAACAAGCAGCAGTGGAGTCTGTATGCTCATGCTGTCTAGGCTACACACAGTTCAAATGTCTCTCCATTCTCAGTAACAAAAATCGTTCTGCTATACCAAAATCGGATGAATAAAAAGTTGCCTTGGTTGCACTTCCATCAAAGCAGGCCTACAAAATACTCATGGGTTTTCAGCAACAGCATCAAAGGATCTAACTAGTTATACTGCTTTTAAAAACACTCAAGATACAGTCCTATGAGCCCCATGGGTTTGTTTAGAGATGTTAAGAAATGTGCTGAACAGTGGGGTAAAGTGAAGGTGTTGATGGCTTCATGCAGAGGCTGTGTGTTGAAGAGCCTGGTCTGCCCCATGGCTATGTAATGTAAGTGTGCCTGCTCCTGTTCAGGGATTCCCAAAAGTATCAAAGAGCAGATGGTGGTTAGTTAAGTGGTTGAATTGGAAACTTTCAGTGGCTGTCCTGGCATACTATAACATTTTTTATCATTTTACCTGCATGTGCTTTGCATGCCATTGGCTGCTGCTGATGATCATCTGCAATCTGAGAGTAGTTGACATCATCACATCATTTCCAGCAAAAAATAAAATTAAAAGTTTAGAAACACTTTACTTACACCACTTTTTCTCACCGCTAATCCTGGGAACTTACTGCGCTGAACCATATTCAGTTTTCCTTACTTTCACCACACCTGGGCCAACTCATGCAGGACATCAGATGTGTCAGCATTAGGGAAAACCTCAAACTGTGCATGGAGCACACTGCAAAACATAAAAGATTAATCAAGCATAAAAGATTAATCAAGAGATTTCTTTAGAAAGACCTGCTTCTCAAAGAAGATATGCTGCAATTTTAGAGCTAAATAGATTGCTGGAACTGCATATAATTCACACTTGAGTACTCAAATTTTGAAGGACCCTAGTGGAATTACATGGATCCTGCAGCAACGATATCCACCTCTTAGCTCTAGGGACCCAGGTTTAATTCTGA